>NC_036464.1:24844807-25450687 GCF_002775205.1 Xiphophorus maculatus
CCAATACTAAAAAGAATAAGCTTTAACTTTAATCGCATTTCAAAACAGGATGGAAAAAAAGTGTATTTTAATTGTAAGAAAGAAAAAAAAGAAAATCCCAGTGGCACAAATCCGTTTCACATGCATGTGTCGGCAAATAAACAATAATATTAGGGTTGTCAGTGCAACCCTAATATATGTAACCCAGGCAGACAGGAAATGAAGGATTACCAATTGGAAGTTTCAAGAACTCGGATCAACTTTAAAAGGTAAAGCACAAATGAAAACATCCTTCAGTTACTTCTATTTGGACCAAATGTTAGAAAAGCAAACAGTTGTGCCAATGATTAATGAATTGTAATTAATGGTAATTAATTACAATTGTAATGAATTGTAATTAATAGTAATTAATGTAATTACATAATAATTGTAATTACAATTATTTTCTTTGTAGAAAAGATTAGATGATTCTAAAACTTTACAGACATCTTTACTAATAAATGTGGCCTTCTATATTCTTGAGCATTACTGTCATACTCAGCACATTAAAATCAAGATAATAAAATGATACAACAAAAAAAAACCTGCTGAACTTGAAAAAAAACTAGTGTAGAAAAGGTGAGTTTTCCATTTAAAAAGACATGACGGCAGGTTGTTCCAGATTTGGGGGATATGGTTACCTGATCCAACCTAGGCTGAACTAAAAGCACCTGACCCATCGATGTTAGAGCTCCTTCTGCTTCTTCTCGGCGTTGTGCATAAATAAGTCGAGAGCAGGATAAGAACAGCAGACGGGAGGAGAACAGTGGACGGAATGGAGAAACGGCATACCTGCTTTATGGAGCTGCGCGGCTTCTCCTTCCACTGCTGGCTGCTCAGCTCCAGGGTGCAGTGAACGTAGGTTTCTCTGTCGTACGAGCCCAGGATGAACAGCCTGCAGGCACAGACAGGAACAGTGAGATCACTAAGACAGCCGCAGGAAGCCATTCTCTGATAGGGAAATCCTTATGGCTGAGGAAGGCCAAGGAAATGTCAGTCAAGAGAGTCCGCCAATGTAAGCAGGTTTGAAACTCGTTTTGGTATGGAAGGATTTTACTGCCATGAGTCGAGAGCACACATTTTCAGTCTGAAAGCATCGCTAACAGCCTACAGAAGATCTCAGGCAGGAGTTTGATCACCCAACCAAAGAGAATGGATCCACAGAACCAACCATTCTGTGGATCCATCTCTATATTGATTGATGGATAAACATGTCTATATTGATAGATGGACACATAGATATTTCTATAGTGGCAGCGCAGGTTGCTACAGTCGATAGTTCTATATTAGAAAAAGAGCAGAAGATTTGAGTTCAATCATTACAAGTTTGGAGAACAAAGACATGAAGTTTTGCTTTCAGACTGAAAATGTGTGCTCTCGACTTATGGCAGGAAAATTCCCCCATACTTTGGAAGCTGGTTTTATGCTCAGTAGTGTGCTGCTAACCACAACCACATGGTGGCAGTAATGGATCAAGTCGTTTGATGCAAGACTTTATGACAATGGACTACTGTCATCACTACACCTAATATGTAACTAATAGTGTCCTGGGAGAGCTACACATTATAAGTTATACGAGTCAAAACTTGTATGGAACTTCACATTTGAAGTACAATAAAGAATAGGGGTGGGGCATCACCCCAACTTAGTCAAGCTCACTCCTTGAATATTTATAAAAACTTTAAATAATTTTATTTTTCCTTTCTCTGTACAATACTCTACGAATTGTTAAATATTCAAAAACAACTAAAAATAAATAAAAGCACTAATAAAGACGGGCATAGCTACAAGAGTGAGTGAGAAGGCCGGTGAAAGAGGAGATGATTTTAATGGAAAACATTTGTTATTACTAGATTACGTTGATCCAATCATTTGTGGTCCATAAAACACACTCGTAGCTAATCCCCATCTCCCTCTCACACACACTCCTCTAACACAACAGGCTCTGCTTCAGTCATAAAACGCTTTCACAAATGGTCAACATTCTAGGTTTAGAAAGGTGAGATTTTTGAAGACCGACAGCGTCCTTAGTGATGAGCTCGCTACATGTTATAGGGATGTAAAATTGAAATAAGCTGCATCAAAACAGATCTGGAGAAATCGGATGACTTCAGAAGAGCAGAATGTTTGAATAAACCCAGATGATCCTTGTCAGCTAATGGGACTGTTGTTTTTAACAGCATAAGCAATATTTGGAAAATAATGTTTTTCTTTGTTACAGCATTTTTGCCTTTTGGTTAGAGTTACTGGTGAAAAGTGATGTCAAAACTTTAAAATAATGAGGGGCGTAAAGTTTATAGTGTGAAGGATTTGCACTTATCACCCAGATTGCGTAATGCTAAGTGGAGTTCTAATTACAGAACAGGACAGAATAAACAGACAGAATGCTGGAGATGAATTTTTCCCTTTACCTACTGACAGACAAAGGATATTTCTTTTCCATTTTGAATATAATTTAATCAAACTGAAAAGGGATTGCAGATGAAGATGATGTCAAGTTGCTGTTGCTAACCCTGAATTCACAAGCTGCTAAATCACATGGTGATCTTCTGCTGCTCCTTTCCTTTGGCTTAGCTTCTGTTGAATGAATGACAAAGCATAATGTGTTTGGTGACCAGATCTTATTATGGATAGCTCAGACAACTTGAGAAATTTAAATAAAAGAGACCGTTTTAAGTAAATAATAATAATAATAATTAAATAATTTCCCTGCTGGGATGAATAAAGTAATTCTATTCTATTCTTTTTTTTTTTTTTTTTTTTTGCAAACCTGAGTATATCAGGCGACTGTTTTGAGAGTTTTTGAGGACTACAGTTTAATCTGATTTAGAATTTTTTGGGGGTGAAATTTTACATGCACACACAACCAGTGCTTCACTCTTAATACTGACAAATGTGTGCAGTCCGTAGACATGACCGAAACATTGTGGTCGGACCAAAAGATGTCGAGAGACGCGGTGCAAACCAGGTCCGGTATTCTACGTAAGAGTCTGTGGACACAGATGTCCAGGTCAGTCAAGTAAGAGATGAAGTGAAAGTGTGTCACCTGCTACATTCAATAAGAGTGACTCTGAGTTTGCCTTCCACCAGCCTGCTGTCCTGGACTGACAGATCCAAATCGCAGGCTGAGCCCAGCGGAGGCTGCACTTGGAAGGGAAAGAAGGGCTTGTATCTGCAGAGAGAAAGAGGAAAGATTTTTTTAATTCTTAAAGTTGAAAACTCACTCCACACGGTTCAACACAGAGTAAATAATCATGTGCAATTCAAATCCTGGTGCATGAAATTCAGGCTAATTCACCAAAACGCAGTTAGAATTCATTCTAGTTCTTATGAGATACTCTGACTCGGGGGTTCCCACTCACTGCCCCGTATGGGAGAGCATCAGCAGGTTAGGGGTTGCTCAGAAGGCTGTTCAGACTAGAACCAGAACTGCTGATTCCAGTTCAGACTAGAACCAGAACTGCTGATTCCAGTTCAGACTAGAACCGCCGCTGATTCTGGTGCTGCTTCAACTCATCCTGAAGGAGAAGTTACTTCACCTGATTCTGCTGCTCCTGCCCCACTTCTTCTGTTTACTTGTTTAGACAGACTACTGGTCACTCCTAAACTTCTCTCTTGTTTACAAGAAAACTCAACTGATAGAAGTCATGATATATATATAAAAAAAAAAAAAAAAAAAAAAAGAGTACCAGCCCTGAAATATTCCCTTTGGTTTCCCTAAACCCAACAGGAAGTCAGGGATCTTGGATCAAAGTATGCCATTTTGAGGTTTTCCACGTCATTTTTCATTGAACTGTTCCTCGAGATCGTCAGCTAGGGTGTGTAGCAAGGCCTTAAACTTTTACTACTCTCCTTGAGTCATACAGGGAAACCCCAAAGCATCACCTTGATTGCTGCATCAAATCAACATCCAGTTCTTGACAATACTATACGCCCATATACAGACATCTCCTAAGCCCCGCCTCCATGAGAGACGATTTCCTATTGAACATGATGACCCACAACGCCAAGGCTTTTTCCCCTGGAGGCAGTAGCCATGGCAACATGGTAAAGAAGCAGAAAAGGAGAACATCAAAAAGGGATCATTTTCCGTGCAATAAACTCTCTAATTTACAAACACCTGAAATTTGCAGGTGTTTGTATTTCTTTAAATGTTCTGTGTAAAGTTAAGCCCAAAACTATTCATACCCCTGGTTATTTAGATGTATCATTTTCATTCAAGCAAAAGGTTTATTTTTGATAAGATATGATGCATGATTTACAAGAAACTGACGCCAAAGGAGTATCAGTTTGGATACAAAGCTTAGAAGGTCTCATTATTTAGCTCCCTCAGATTCAAGTAGTAAGTTAAAATTAGCCTCATTAGTAAGACGACTCAATATTAGCTACACCCTTTCTCTAATCCTGACCGGCTGGTTATGGTGACACCTGCATCACATACCCTTTAATCTTTAATCAGTCTACGTTACAACACAGAATCACTTAACAGAAGCACCTGCTGCAGGTTTTCTGGTGAGATCTCTCACTTCCCCCAAGAACAGAGAATAGACTTTAAAAGTACTTCTGTTTATAAATCACTGAATGGCTTAGCACCAAAAATACATTACAGATCTGCTGTTGTTGTATCAACCGCCCAGACCTCTCAGGTCTTCTGGTTCTGGGGACGCAGAACCAGAACCAAACATGGAGAAGAACCATTCAGCTTCCATGCACCACAAATCTGGAACAAACTTTCAGAAAACAGCAAAACAGCTGAAACACTGCTACACTGCTATTAGCAATCAAAAGCATGGCTTTTAACTTATAATAACTGGAACATATTCGACGTGGATTGATGATTTTGATGATGATATTTGACTAAATGTAACGTTTCTTACTGGTTTCTCAATTAGTGACTATGATTTTTTTAAATCTATTTACAATGTTCGTATGTTTTTATAAAGAACTTTGAACTGCCTTGTTACTTAAATGTGTTATACAAATAAACATTGGCGTTAAGAGGTCGCCTGGTAGCTGCACATTGCAATTTAACATCTGCCTGTCCAGCCGCAGTGTGGGGGGAACCTTATGTATCTTGGACAACGTATAGATGAGGCCATTCAATACGGCCGGCGTGGCTCAGCTGAAGGATGACTCTGACATTCCAGATCTGTCAGCCACATCGCTCACAAATGCTCCAGTTGCTAGGGATCCCAGAGTAGTGAGAACTTGAACAGGCACTGGTGACACTCCTCTGTAAGGCTGGGGGCCAGTTCTGTGCAGAGCCATAAGTCATTCATCGTCATGTGCCAGTAGGTCATTATGATCTCTGACTCCTTCATATATCCTCCAGCAGGGCCAAAACCATTTCCACGACTACGCACCAGTATTGATAGACATGTGGTCGTCTCTGGTTCGCCTTAAAAATCATTAAACCTGACCTGTTTAGTGTTAATGTTGCTTTAAAAAGTTTGTGTTTGTGCCATACATTTTTACAGAAGGTCAGTGTTTCCCCCAGTTATTATAAGCCTGGCGGGCCACCAGGCTTTACTTGTGCCCCCACCAGGCTAAGCATTGCGTAAGTCTTTTTAAAATGTTTACATTTTTTAAGATTTTATAGTTGGTGGAAGAGACAGCAGTCTGTTGGAGCTAGTTACAGTTTTTGCGCTGGCTCAACACCAAATCCTACGAAGCCCTCTAAGGAACATGGGGGATTTTTGTTTTTCTTTTGTGCTACGAGAATCCAGAGAAACCCCTTATTAATTTTATAAGTTACGGACCACTGATTCTTAAACATGGGGAACTAATATGTAGTTTTATACTTTTTCTTCTTTTGCTCTTTCCTTTCCTTTGGTTTGTTATTTTGTTTGCATTTCCTTCTAATTCTTGTAAAGCACTTTGAATTGCCTTGTTGCTAAAAATGTGCGATATAAATAAAATTACCTTGCCTTACATGGCAATTTTCTTTTGCATTTCCACGTAATGCGTTTTGCATCCCCTCACAATGCTTTCAGCATTCAATATGCTGCATATGTCAAAGCCTTTGTGCTGCAACAAAAGGGTTTTGTAAAAGCTTTTCCATGAACGTCATCTCGGTGAGATATGTGAAGACTTCTATATTTTTCGTTGGATTACAAATGCACCACAAACTTGTGTGCAGAATACAAAAGTAAAACAGATCAATTCTAGGCTTTCCATCGCTTTCCATTTTTAGTTACGAACAGAAACTTGCCATTAGAATAAAGGAGAGAAGGAAAAAAAAATACGTCCAAACTAGTTGGACTATTTTTGAGTTATTTTTACGGGTTAAATAACCGGTTGCTAGGAATCCCAGAGTAGTGATTCTTAGCTACCTGTCAAATGGTTTTGCTCATTTATTGCAAGGGAACGCAAATCCTGTTGCAAAGAAAATTAACATTCATTGAGGGAATGCAATACTTTTACGAGGAAACGCAAAAGAAAAAATTTCCGCATGATCTGCGAGGTCTCTGTAAAAACTACACAACGTTGGTTTGGAATGATGTACATGTTATTCTTTGGGTTTTTCGTTTCAGTAAAGTTCATGCGTGGATATTGGTGTAAATCGTTTGACTGCTTTGCCTAGATTAAAGACAGCACACTTAGACAAAATAAAGTGAAACAATTTAGATAGATATTATGTACATATGTAGAGCAAAGCAATCAGCTAAACTGAACTCTTTTCGTTATGCTCGTGCCAGCCATTAATTTCTTTTAGAAAAGTGAAATATCAAGGCTTTTAAGAGTCCTTGAAAACCCCGACCTCAAGCTTTTTCATTGCCGAGTGTCGCTGCTCCTGCTCTCTCACAGCCCTCCCACATTCCTGCTCAGATTCACTCCCACTATAGTGAGGAACAGACATCGATGGAGACGCTTCAAACCTGACTATACCGACCCGGAGACTAATCGGTTAGAGCACAGGTGTCAAACTCCAGTCCTCAAGGGCCGCTGTCCTGCAGTTTTTAGATGTGCCACAGGTACAAAACACTGGAATGAAATGACTTAATGACCTCCTCATTGTGTAGATCAGTTCTCCAGAGCCTTGCTAATGACCTAATTATTCTATTCAGGTGTGGTGCAGCAGAGGCACATCTAAAAGTTGCAGGAAACCGGCCCTTGAGGACTGGAGTTTGACACCCCTGGGTTAGAGTGAGATTTGACAGCGGAGAAAAGGGCTAGAGACAGAGGTAGGTTTCAGTGAAACTTTTACCTTATCTGGTACAATCAAAGAGGAAGTGAGCATCACTGCCGCAATAAGCAAGGCCCACAGAAGACCAGCTTTAATGACAAACGTCTGAGGTCAATCACCTCAAGTGATTCAAATGGAGGTCTGGAGAAACCCCTAACATCACACCACGTCCCATAGGAGGTGGAGGGCAGTAGTGGCACAATGGAGGCAAGCGCAGTGATGCAATCGAGCAATAGAAATAAAGTTTTAACTTTATGTCAAATCTAGGCTAAATCTTAAAGCTACGCTAACAAGAACAAAATGCTTCAAGACTTTGCAGCAACAGAACATTCCATGCGGCATTATACTCAAGTCTAAAGACCAATGTAGCCGTGGGGAAACACTTTCACTTTCACTTCATTTTTATAACAAGCAAGACAATGTGACGCTGATCAGGAGTCTTCCCAGTGGAGCAACAGCTACCCAGCACAGTGGACATCAAATAGAGTATTCCCCCATATGTGAAGCCGACTGCTGTTGGCAGTAATGCCTGGATCGCCTCCAGAAGGCTGCGGTCCCAACCCTCCCCTTCTGTGAACCACCATCTGGGCCGCTCAGCAAATCCCAAGGCCCTATTATTACATCACACTCACTCTACATGATCAGGAGATAATGCACACTCACATGCGCATGTCCAGAGTTTCGTTTGCAGCACATCCCTTCTCTAGACAGGTCTTTGCGAGCAAAAGAAAGATGTGAACCATTACGTATTAGAGAAAGAAACTCAGATCCTTTAAGCTCCAAATCTGCTTTCTAAGGGCTGGGAGTGTGTGCGTGCGTGTGTGTTGGGGGGGTGGAGGGGGGTGATAATTTTCAGTACACCATAGAAAGACAAAAGCACAGTATTGAACAGCCAACCATGGGGCTATTTTGAGAAAGACTTTTTTCTAAAATGATGCACAACTTGCAAAATTGTCTATTAGACGGTGCAAATTATTTGGATGAACAAATGTGGGTTTTCAGTAATAGTTTAAGTGTTTACCAACACAGTAAATGGGCACTGAAAGCATAGAGAAGGGGGAAATAGAATTTTATAAAAAATTTTAAGCTAAAAAAAAAAATTTACTATAAAAAGAAAAACAAATATTGTGTGTATGTAACTATTTAGAGCCTTTGCTTAATACTTTTTAAAATAAAATCCAATGAGAGTAACTAGCCCAGGGGCTTCTTACACACTCAGCTTGGAGGATTTTCTCCCGTTCTTTGTAAATGTGCTAAAGTTCAGTGAAAATAACACTGACCCATTGTCATCTGCACTTTATGCATGGAGTCATTGTGATGACAGGTATATAACCAGTCATCTCCTCAGGTCACTCTGAATAAAACCAGGGTTAGACTCATCGATCAACCATCATGGCAGGAATCTCTGCTTCACAGCGCCCCCTACCTGCATCTATCAGTGGTCTCCAATAGTTCAGTGTGGCAGATGGACCCACTGTGGAGTCCATCAATCCTGACCAACATTGATTTTCTGGGGAAATCTTGCAGTCCTGCTTCCCACCCTCTTTTGTCTCACCATAGTACCGTTACTGCAGTCTTCTTTCCCTTCTTCTGCTGTATAAAATCTGTATTTTTTTTAAAAGTTCCTTGAACTTCCGTAGTTCAGAGCCCTTCCAGGCCAATCATCATATTTTACAAGTTTTCCAGCTTGTACTTTGAATTCAAGTCAACTCCCAAAAGGGATGACTGCAATATATCTCAGTTTCTCCCAATGTATGAATTTAAGTCGTATGTATTTAAGTCTTTTGAAAATGTTTGCATTTTTAAGACTTTATAGTTGGTGTTCAGGTATTAATCTTCCCATCTTTCAATAACACATAATTACCAAGGGATATTTTCAAATTTCCTGTCAACTTGAAACATTTTTTAACTCAAAACTATGACGGACTGCTGGATGACTGACTGCCCAGCACCCAACCACCGGGCTTAGAGATCTTTTTAAGAAGAGGGGAAAAAATAATACATTGAAAATCAGATTTAGAATAATTTTAAAAATCTGATTTCACTTGGTAGCGACATTTCCCAGCCCTACTTGGAAGACTGTTGGTTCTGGCAAAATTATTGCACTTAAAATTCTGTTAGCCTGCAGCACAACAGACATTTCTAGGAGATGCAGCCATTTCAACACAGAGTACATCCTCTCTGCAGTGTTGGTGAAAAGTAAGGAAGTCAACAAAAATAATAATAGAAAGCATAAAACGGGAAGTTGAGAGAGTCAGAGTGAGAAGAAGGAAATCTTGCATCTCGGGTTTTGCTTATCAGGTTTAAAAATGGCGGTTGTTTTTCACACTGTGGTTTCAGGTCGTAGCTGCAGAAACATGAAGGTAAACGGGCCACGTTCTGCAGGAGCGTGGGTTCCTACTGGAGCCCAGGAAGGAGGAAGCAGCAGGGTGATAGTGATGGTGGTTAGAGAGCAGCTGCTAGTGAAACTTCCCTTTTAACAACAGCTCTGGTTACATGGCACAACACCTTCAATGCAGGGACGCAAAATCGACCTTTTGGAGCTTTGCGTCGTGCTATAATGTTACGCCATTATCAAAAACATAACTGGAGGGTCGTCTTGAGTCTATGCATTTTTGTGAATTTTGTTTTAATCTCCATGGCAACAATTCAGTTGTGCAAAGCCAGGGTGGACCCATCGCTCCACTTTGAGGTGCAGCTTCCACCTCACCCCCGACTCCCCTACTCAGATCCTTCAGACTAGCCAGCAGCAATTGGCAACCAGCTGGTCGGACTGTGCATCTGCTGAGCTCATTGTACAAGCTGCTTCTAAGTGTGACGCTGATGAAAACGTTGTTAAAAGGTTGATGAGGGAGTTTTCCTGCTCTTTCTGAACAAAGAGCATGTATTTTAACAGACAGAGGTCCAATTTCAAGGCGTTAAATCAGGAAGTAAAATTTATTTTAAGTCGTATTTGATTTAGCACATATAGGATTTTTCTAAGAAAAATACATAGTTATTTAATTATGCTATAAAATAGCACAGTGTGTCTTAAAACACATAACACTTTAATAGTTGTAGCAGTCTCACACATTCAACACATTTAGTTCTGTAGAAATGGCCTCTGCAAAACCAATAAACAAAACCGAAAACCCATTTTCAAGACTTCCTTTCACTCCGACTCTTTCAACTTCCCTTTTTCACGCTCCGTTTCTTTAACTTTGTTCCTTATGAACAGTGCTGACACTATGTACTCCATCAATTGTGTTAGTCTAGGCACCAGATAAAGAGAGAACTATTCATCTACACATCCTGTTGATTTTCTTTCAATTTTAGTCCAACTGGAAGTCTGAAAATCTTGATTCTCAATCCTTTCTCACTGAAAGACTTGAGCATATTTTCTCTGAGTTTTGCTTCATACAAATGTTAAACAGATGTTTTACACAGTTATGCAGATACTTCTAAATATTCTTGTTTAATTCACAAAATGTGGTCTGTCCCATAACTATTCCCCCCCGCCCTCAACCACGACTGAAAAACTAAATTTAGAATCACATGACACCAAGTTTGTGTTTGCTCCAAGAATCTACACACAATTTGTTCTTTTTACATTTTATCCTAGTTGTTTGATAATCATGATTCCAACTTCTTAACTTTTAGCCTTGATTTACTCACCAATGGAATATGCAAACAGTTGTGACTAGAAGATTAGTTTTAAATTTGTTTCATGCCAGCAGATCAAAAGATAAACATATTCCCATTTTTGTGCATGATCTGACAATTCCTTATTACATTTATAGGAGTTACAAAACACTAAATACATAATAAAATATATTTAGCTATGTCTGACAGTAAATAGTTACATAAGCTTCATAAAAAGTAGCTGGACAAAAAGTGAACATATTAAAAGTTGTGTAAACAAAAACAGGAAAAGGAAATTGCATCGAAATGCCCCCATCCTGTTTTAAGAGACCTGCAGAGGGATGTCAAAGCCAAATATATTCAGATTTTTTTTTATATATTTGTTTTTGTATGTAGAAACACAAAATATTTACATTTTTTAAAGTACAAATTCTCAGCAAACCAGCTGAGCGTAAAGGCTAACTACAAAGACAGTTCCAGTTTGAGCGGCTGGAATTGGGACATATTAATGAGACCAGCGTGAAAAATGACCATTTTTAAAGAGATTTCATTTCAAATGGAGTTTGGTCCAGCTTTCCAAAATTCCAATTTCCCTGTTCACATAGAGCCATCAGCATCTATCTGTTCAAGGAGTTTAAAAACTTGCATTATGATTAATAACAGTGAAAGCAGTAGCATCTGCTAGTGGGAGGACAGCTATCTGAAATCTGAGTCATGGCCCAAAATCTGTTCCCACACACACACACACACACAAACACACGCCCCCACACACACACCTAGAGCATGGAAAGAAAATATGCCAGAAATTGGCTTTATATTCAACTACATTTTACTCATTTCAAATATTTAAAATAAAAAGTTCTCATTTGTTTAAGAAGGTTGCAGGCCCCTGGGTTAAATTCATGTGCTGTGAAGATGATGATTATGTGGGGATTTGTAGATATGTCAAAAAAATTGCTTTATATTATAATACTGGCCTTTTTTTATTACAATATTCATGATCTTGACGTGGTCCCAAATTAAAATGAGTTTGACAAAAGCAACCACTTGTCACACAACATTGTGAATTGACCGTGCAACAACTTCTTCTTCTTCTTCGAACCGACGGATTACAATAATTTTATTTAATCTACTTAAAGGAGATTGGGTTACGTGACTTCAATAAACGTCATGCACCAACAGGAGGTTGCTAAGAGTCACTGTTAATCCCTAAACGTAGGGCGTCTAAGAAATTTTTATTCCATTCTCTCTCGGTCGATTCAGAATCAGATCTAAACTTCATCATCAGTATACGACCCTTAATGTCTTGCGGCGCTTGCACTGAATCATTGAGATGCATCCAAATAAACAATAGACAACCTGTATCTTTGAGGTTGGCTCAGAGAAACCCGTTTCTTTGAGTACTCAGTTGCCTCTGTTTAAATCAGAGGTCATCATCCCGTGTTTACATAAATCAAATGGCCCAAACCAGAATACCTCAGAAATATGCAAGACTGTTTATTGTTCACCTCTATAATAAATGAACAAATAGCCTGATGCAGTGGTACATTACATACTAAATTGGGGAGTGAATTGTCTGAGGAAGAAGGGAAGTTTGGGGTGACTGGCAGCAAAATAAACACAATCAGGTGACTGCGGTCACTTTGTGTTTCATTTTTGCTCTTGTTTAAATCTATTTGCAGTGTTGTGGTTTAAGCTCCTGGAGGTGCTGCTGGGCCGTCTGGGCTCGCCGCCAGCAGCTTGTTTGTGCTCACTTTGCTTTGGGGCCTACCTGATTTTGTAGTTGGGCAGGGTGTGCTTCTTCTTGATGACGCGTTTCAGCTGGTTCACTATGAAGGAGGTCAGCTGAGGCAGCGGCCTTCCCTCAAACTGGGACTTCACCTCGAAGTCCACCAGCGGGTCGTCGAGGAACGAGAACGACCAGTGGGAGAAGGGCATGCGCGTGAACTGCAACCTGAGCCTGCCCACCACGCGCCTCATCTTGACGAACAGGTAGGCGGACTTGCCGAACACCAGGTCCACGTCTATGGCCAGGTGGAAGCCGCCATTGTACTCGATGTCCACCTCGAAGTTGAGCTCCTCGGGCATCCCGTCCTCGTCCAGCTGCACCGGTTTGATGAGTTTGGCTGATTTGAAGACCGGGAGAGAATTCCCCAGGGAAATGTCCCGGAGACTGAGCCCCTCCAGGAGCCGACCCGCCGTCTTGGTCTGCAGCAGCTCCTCAAACTCCACCTTGATCTTTTTGGTCATCCAGTGCCGAACCACGGGGGTATCTCTAAGCTCTCTGAACAGAAACAAGAATATCGCATTGAGGAAATTGCACGTTTCTGTCCTGCCAGCATCTGTGAGTTCGCTGTGTGAAGGCGGCGGCGGCGGCGGCTGTTGTTGTTTGGGGCTGCCGCCGGTGACAGCCGCTTCCTGTTGCCGGCTGAGGACGGCCTCTTGCGGTTTGGATGCAGCGGCTGTCCCGCTGTCTTGCTGGTTCGGTTCGGCGTGAGGGACATTGAAATAATCTTTCAGTGCGTTATCAGGCACTACTCTGACATACTGAACGGTCCTACCTAAGGGTTCTGGGTTCCTTCTGTATATCAGCAAGAACTGTAACATCAGCGTAACGACCGCGCCACACAACGCAGAGATCAGTATCAGGTAAATCATTTTGAGCCTCCGCTGCCGTCTGTCTAAGTCAGATTCTCTCCATAGCCAAACATTTAATCGCGTCAACGAAGCAAGTTCCACCTGGTCGCTCTCTAAGCTGCCATATCATCTGCTTCTTTCCTGAGCTGGGATCTCCGCACCTGATTGGACAAGCGGCTTACGTTGTATGCGTGATGACGGAATCAGTATGCATTTCAGTCGGTGCGTTCAAGGAGACTCAGATTTTAGAGATATTACCAAAAAACATGATAGCGGAAGTGAAGCACGAAGGGAGCGTACAGAACATATGTGGGTGAATATTTTATGGTTATTTAGGCCTCTCCTTTTAGAGTTATCCACCGTGGATCATTTGCTTCGCCTCACCCTATCTTCTGTATCAACAGCTCTCTGCACATGCTCTTTCACTTCACATATACATTTTATATAATATACAAAAAACTATTTTTTTCTGTCATCTTCTACTTTTTTCTTTCCTCTTCAGCATCCCTGCCCTGATCATGTACGAATAAACTCATCGTGTGTCTGAACTGAGCTAATCCCTCTTACTTACTCATTTCTTGTACAAACTTCTGTAAATCCCATTAAAATTATTAGAGTTACCATCTACACCTTCACACCCCTTTGTTTTGTTGGGTATACAAAGGGAAAATATTTAATAAATACATTATTGAATAATTAATTTAAAGTGCATTTGATTATTTCCTGTTCCTGCGGCCTCACCATAAAATAATTTTACGAGTCAGATTTGACAATCAAAATCGGCAGGTCGGGCCAACACTGATTTATTGAACTCCATTAGCTTAGCTTCATTCTTTGAAAATCATGGATTCCCTAGTAATGGAGGATTCTTATGAGCTTTTCCTTGAGTTCACTGGAGAGATTTTGCAAGTAACAGATGCAAGCCTCCCCTTTAAGGTCTGTTCCGGGGCTGTGGAGAGGAGGAATAATCGAATTTTGGATTCAGGAAGAGCAGTTTGGTTTTTGCACTGGGTGTGGAGCTCTAGACCAGCTCTACTCTACCTCTGCAGTGTCCTAGAGGGATCATGAGAGTTGGCCCAACCCTGTGTTTTGAGCATTCCAAGACTCTGAACCAAATCATTTATCTATCAATCTATCTAATAAAAAAAAAATGTCTATGTAGATGAGTGGCTTATGAATGAGATAAATAAAAACCTTTTGTATTGTACTCAGAAAAGTCATGTTGATTTCTCTGAAGCACTGAGCTAATGTAGAATGAGAAAAGAAAAAATAAGGAAGAATATTGTGCTTCCTTGGCCATCCAACAGGGGTCCCCAGTGTAATCTTTGCTTTTTGCCTCATTATGTGCATTGGCCCTGCCTGCTTTTAAACTTGTGAGGTCATTGTAACCTTTGAGTCACAGACGTTTCAAGCGGAGTACTTGTCAAGTTCTTCAAGGGTTCTGTAAAGCTGTGCTCTGACCTTTGAACTCTCATACGCCACTGCTGTCTCTAAACAATGCGTTACATGTTCCGTGTTGCTCGTAAACTCCTAGATGAGTCGCTGTGTCTCCTGGGAAGGATCAACGAGTTATATTTTTCATTTTTAAAGGTAAAATAAAAGCAAAGAGGAGGATTCTTTTTGACTATAATTTGAAGAACTAAAACACTGAAACACAGCGGCGCCATCATCATCGCGGAGAGGTTCAGCAGCACGCACATAGAAAGGAGCACAGCCAAATACAAAAAGGCCCCAGAGGAAAACCTACTGGAGGGAGCAGTGACCTGAGACTGGGGGGGCAGTTCAGCTTTCAGCATTGAAATGAGTAAAAAGAAACAACCAAAGTCTCTAACTGCTCAGAGATTTTTATTTTTGTAAAAAAAATAAAATAAATAAATCAAACCTGAATGATACAAAACCAGCAGGGATTTACCTTTTTCTGACTGGTCTATTTAAGGAAACATATTCATAAGTATTTTTTGTTCAATTAGTTTGAAGAGGAACAAGTCAAAACAGGACAAGTGTTGAGTTCTCCTGCAGACAACTCAAAAATGTATCTCCCTGTCTATGCATTTCTATATTTGTTTTTTTTGTTTTGTTTTGGTGATTCATTGAAAAAGGAGGCCATTTATCCTAAACACTTTATCATTTTATTTGGTGGTGCCAATTTTTAGCCGGGGCATGTTCATGACACCGAAGATTGTTCACGCTACAAGAGAATTCTTCCTTTCCTTTTTGTCTTGAAGAGACATGGTTCTTCACTTCGATTAAAAAATATACACGATTCACTTAGCTATGCTTGACACGCCTTGGGAAATCAGGGTTTTTTTTTTCTTTTTTCTTTCTTCACTTTATCAACACAAAAATATTTCAAATAATATTCCAAGCAAGCCTCCACAAACATGCCATTTTGAGAATGAACAGTAGTTTAAAAGCTGTTGCCTCCAATATTTGACATTTCGCTCTTCTTAGTTTTTTCTTTTTGATCTGAAGCAATGGTCGGATCAACGGGCACGACAAAAATATTTTCAAAACTTCTCTGTCCTTTTTCTCGGCATATCTGTCACTAAATATGGCCTGCGAGCACAAATGCATCTCTAAATAAAAGAAGCGTTGAGGTTACATACATAAAGCATAGCTATAATTAAACTTCTTCAGTACATCAGTCACACAACTCAGTACAATTCTCCTGCAGAACAACACACAGTAATTACATTTAACACTGGAAAAAAAACAAAAAACAGCAAAAGCTCCAATTCGAAGCGGTTTTTGCAAACCTCATCAATTTCAGTTGATTGTTATTGCAATAAATCACAAGTGCTATGTGTTATTTTTTCCATGCCCACTTATTTATTATTTTCCAATATTGTTGATATTTGTTTTGTTTTTCTTTTGTATATACTTCAGACGAGTATTGATTGTTCTGCTGGAGAATTCCTCTCTACCTTCGCCTCCAGCTTTCCCAGTGTGAAACTGGGCAATCTGCTGGTTCTTCTTAGAAAGGCAACTGCTACAACCTGCCACCTTATTATTTGCTGAATCTGATCGCGTCATATAATAATTTGATGACTATACTGTCGGTAATTGGATTTGAATAGGACTGTGTTTGATTGATTTGGACGAATTTGGACTGCATTGCAAATGATTGGATCCCATCTGGACCGCTGTCGTCCTGTGCTGAACTTAACTGAACTATTTGACTATAGTTATAATCCTACGTTTGTAAGATTCAAAATAGTTTACAGTTTGAATTTCCTGTAATCTTTTTACTTTGAGCTGACTACAGTGCTTTGCATCGGATTGTAAATAAATCAATAATGTAGCACTATTGTAGCACTATTTATTGGTTCGAGCAAAACGTTGATTAAAATTTTTGGTTGTGTTCGTCCATTTATATTTTCAGAGATTTTTAATATTTTCTTTGCTACAATAAACATGTGTTCTGTTGATAAGACTGATAACAATATTTCCTGATAGATTAAGTTTGTTAGTTGTTTATTATAAATGATATAGTTGGAAATCTGCAACTGTGACCGGGTGCAGGAAATCAAAAAGAGAGCATAACGAGTAGCTTAAATCATATCTACCTTCTCATTAATCTGATGTGCTTTGAAGAAATTAAATGTACAATGTCTGCTATCTTTTACCTGAAAGACGGGTGAAAGATAGAACACGTTCCGTTAATCGTCGTAGTGAACGGAACGTTTGGGCGCGAACCTTACGGGTGGGGGGCGAGTTTTAAAATGACGAGGGGTACGTGAAGGCAGCATTAATTGCGGTAACCTGTCTCCACAGAGGCGTCTCACCTCATTCCGGAGAGACGCCGCCGCTTGGCTGGCTCGGCTGCTTCCTCTGCGTTTCCAGTGAAGAATATCGGAGTGTTTTTTTTTTTTTTTTTTTTTTTTTTGAGGCATCATTCTGAGAGAAGAGTTTCACTCCAGCTTCAGTTATTCCTCTGCTTGAAGACCTCTTAGTCTTAAAAGATGAGCAGTTTAATGGCGTGTAAGGAGCCGTTTGGTGAGTACCAGGCTTTGTTCTTGTCACCTTACGCAGTCTGTCGCTTGCGAAGAGTTTTATGTCATTTTTTGAGTAATAGTGACCCTTATCAGCCCGAGACTCTCCGCACATCTATGCTGCTCATCATTTCCATCTTCATAAAGTTGTGTGTCAAACGATGCAGTTAAGTTCAACTTACTAGTATGCTTATACTAGTTTGTTTTGTTTTGCCACAATAATAAACTGTTAATACTTATTAGTTATCATTTTTTTGTGAAATGTGGTCGGAAGCCAGCAGATGTGGAAGTAAATCAGCGGGCAGGGTTTGACTCACTCCAACCAAGAAAGTTTCCAGTCTGAATAAATTTCCTCCTTCAGAAAGTGGGGAAACCCACTGACCTTTGTCCAGGTATTACTGCTATCAAATTAGACGTCTGCTGAAGCTGTTCTCTCACTGTGACCTTCTTGCATCCTGCTGAGTGGAAACAGATCTACGCAGTTCAACCACACACCAGTGATGCGGTGTCCAGCCACACAGGAGGATGAACAGACTCACGCAGAATGAGTTGTCATCCCGTAGGCGACCAGACACTATTACTTCCTGTTTTATTAGCTGATTTTATTATGCGGAAGGACTTGGGTGGTATCATGTAGTTTATATATATATATCAGTGATTCTTGAGAAGTGGGACAAAATGGGTTTAATCCCCTCCCTCCCCCCTCAAATTTTAATTATTCCTCAAGCTTATGTATTCATTTATGACAAATAATGGTTTGGAAATGTAAAGATGCCAAGGTGCAGACTCCCAGTTGCAACATGTTTTAGAGAATTACATTTTTAATGGACCTGACCCAGAACTCTGTCAACACCATCTGACAAAAAATAAGTATAAAATACTTTTTTTTTTAAATGACCCAATTAGTGATATTTTTACTCAGTTTTACAGACAAATGCTTCTCAGGAAACAAAAGAAATATTATTTAAAGCCAAAAACAACATAAAGTCCATCTGACGGAGTTGACGCAGAACCGAAGGTGTTGACAAACTAGTGAGTAAAAGGAAAAACTTGATACATGTGGAGTAATGCCATTTATGTGAAATACATTAAAATGAATTAATTGCACATTTAAGTGAGATTTGTCAATACTATCACTGAAAGAGTCAGACTATCAGTTAAAAACTCTGATGGAGTTGACAAAATGCCAAACTATCTCAATTTATATGATGTTATTCTGAAGGAGGCCATATTGTAGCTCATCAGGTCCATGAAATCTTTACAATATACTAAAATTAATCATTTATTTCACAAAACTTCATCAAAGTTTTGTAAATTGTCAGTTATGGTGTTGACACATCATTGTTGTGACAAACAACTTAGGAATAAAACAGAAGAAAAAACTAAAGAATAACATAAGCTAACTGGAGCTGCCTAACCCTGTTAGTAAAGGAAGAGGAAGGAAGAGGTCATGGGGTCCACAGAAGTTCTGATGCCCCCCAATAATGCCTGATTTTTTTACATTCTTTTAATTCTGACGGTGTTGACAAAAACTTGGGAGAGATATAAAAATGATTTTTAATTAAATGTATTGACACTTTTATAATTATTTATTTGAATACTTACACTTAATTGTCATAATATATTATCTTAGTATTTCTTTAATTGTTTTAAACTATTATAATGTATTGAGTTTTGCTCCAGGAAAAGGGATTGTAAAGACACTATCCACCTACTACAGTGTTTAAAATGCAAAATATTCTGCAAACACCAGGAAAACATACATTGTTGTGCTCACATGGCCCAGGTTAGTTTAGTCAGATATTTAAAAAATATATATTTTGTGTATATTTTATTCAAATGTCGTGCTTTATCCATAGGACCTGTTTTGTCCCTCTTCTGAAGTATCACTGATATATAAATGAATCGACTACAATTAAGAAGAGCTCCCCTTTTCTATTCTTCATTTGCATGACAAAATTTTTGTCAGCTCAGTTCAGCAGGGCTTGATGCCTCTCACTTTAAGTTGTTACTAATTGAAGCGATACTAAGGTTTATTTTACATTCTGAATCAGTTTCTCTATAGAATCCTACATAAGTCCTCCTAAGGCATTTTGAAAAAAGAGAAAGCCAATTTAAGTCATTCATTCAGACAAATTCCAAATAAAGTACATGCAGTTCAAAACAATTCAGTTATCAAACAATGCGGTCAAGTTCAGTTTTTTATTCAGATTAGTTCATAGTTTTCTGTCTTAAGACCCTGCAGATTCCATTTAGCCATTGACTTGCATCATTCGCTCCTTATGGATCAACATGTTGCAACATTGTGTTGTTGACTTTACAGCAATCCTTCTTACTGAGCATGCATGTAATGACAACAAAAGAAAAACGTTCCTATAACATTAAGAAACCTCCAGCAGAGCCTGGCTCAGTGGGAACCAAAATTGGCCACAGCCGACTGGGGATTTATGATGGCAAAGCAGGCACACAAAAAAAACACAGAAGTTCTGATCCAGGAATACTTTCTATTTTGAAGAAACGTAAAAAGCTGACGGTTATTACTTCTTTAGTGGCTTCATCTACGAGAGAAACGGAGCCAAACGGAAAAGCTCTGAGCTGGTTTCCAACGTTGTAGGATCAAGGAGCGTACATACCGTTAGTCACAGTGAAACCTCCTGTCTGAGAGAGAGATGAGGTTAAACACTGAAAGGCAGGGAAAAGAATGTCATCGAACGTTAGGTTCTGCATCAGCTAATGTCTCGCTCTGGGAGGGTGTCACAACTAAGCAGGAGACCAGACTAGGCATGAGCGGTATAGACTGTATATGATGGAAACTGTAGACATTCGGTCTACGATGGAGATCTGTAGTCTACCGGCTAACCGCAGTAATGTTTGTTGATGACGTAACCGGCTGCCATCAAAACAGAGCAAGTGGGAAGCACCATGGCTGTGAGCCTAAAGGTAAACCTCATTAAAAAGACAGGTGCAAAAGCGTAAATTTTCTGGACCTGGCGGTCTTAGCACGATGCACACGACGACCGCAGTAGATGTCATGGTCAGACAGCGGGAAACCAAGTGGTAAAAGCGCAGACGAAGTCAGTGCAAGCCCACTGGGACTCGCACATAGTAAAGCTCGCTGTGTCCAAAGGACCCCATTTCTTAACCCTCCCGGTTCCAGCCGTCTTAGTGTGATGCTCAGGAGGAGCATAAAAAATGTCATGGTTGGACAACGACTAAGCGCCATAGGGTGGGGTGACAGTCTGACGGTCCTTCAGAAACCACATAGAAAAAAACCTTGGACTGGGCAGAGTAAAAAACTTGTGTGGTTTTAATGGCTCTGTATCTTAAGACCACGGGAGGGTTAAACAGTGAAACCAGGAGCAGAAAAATGTAATCTGCAATTCGTGGAAGAAAGGAAATACAAGCATTATGTTTTGCCACCCTAAAACGAAGCATGTGCTATAATTCCAGCAATGCCAAACAGCACAGCTATCTACAAGTTCAGGTCACAACATTGAGAAGAAAAGGCAGGATTCCACGCAGACATCCATTACATTAAAGTTATTGTGTTTCTATATAGAGATACATTTTTCATGTATGTCACTTTGAACAATAATATGTCTGCTGGGAATTATATTTGGGAATTAGTTTAGTTCATACAAACTGATTATTATTGTTGGTGGTGGTTTTGGTAGTAGTAGTCGGATAGTTGTTGTAGTTGCGGATATTCCAGGATGACAATGCCAGGACTCATCAGGGCTCAAATGGAGTGGATGGTTCAGGGTTCATCAGACATCAGCTTCATCACACAGTTCAGACCTTAACCCCATTGAGAATCTTTGCGGTGTACTGTGGAAGGGTCGGAGGTCAGACTCTCCCATCATCATTACAAAAACTTTGAAAAAAACATATCCAGCAATGGAGGGAAATGAATCTTGTGACTTAGATCTTTATTCATGTCCCAATGAGTAATTAATTTACTACAAGTCTCAATAAAAACACAACAAAAACAACACACACACCATATCAATGTCTCGTGCCAAAAGAACAAAAAGAGAAAGCAAACAAATTGACGTGATTGCTGCTCACTGTGTGAGGATGCGGCCAACTCCAAGGTCAATTACTCATTCACATAATCGAACATAAGCTTTTTATAAACAATGTCATAGCGAATGTGTGCTGTAATCAAATCTGGAATAAGCAGAGGTTGGAATAAGCTTCCAGAAAACTGCAAAAGAGCTGAAACACTGTGTGCCTTTAAATCTAGACTAAAAACTCTAAACCTACCTTTAGTGTTGCTTTTGACACATAGTCAATGAAACATTAATCAACAATCTGACGTGTATCGATGACACTTGACAAAATGTAACGTTTCAGTTGCTGACTGTGTTCTATGACTTTGTACGTTTGTGTTTTTATGAGGTGAAACCCTTTGAAATGCTTTGTTGTTGGAAAGTGCTATACAAATAAAATTTGATTGATTGATGGATTGATCAAAGCTAAAAATGGTCCAAAAGCTAAAGATGTGTGTGACCTTCTTTCTGCTGCTGATTTTCTTTTTCTGCCCAGCTACTGTATAATGTTTATAACAGTGCTATGGATATTGATCAGTGTCACCCTTTGGCATCATCTAATTGTGAGGAGGCTTTCTACTAGGGATGTGCGACATGGCATAAAATTCATATCACTACATATTGTGATGGGTGGAGGTAATGATATACTGTATATCACAATACGATTTGTATAAAACTTGCAATAGAGTTAAAACTCATTTTACACTCAGTTTTGTGTAATGTTCTACCATTACGGACATGGGAGCAGTTCGAAATGTTTAACTGTTTTTTTAATGATAGGCAGCAGCTGAATCTCAATGATGACTCCCGGGTTAAATCAAACATACGTAAATAAATCAAATATATTTCTCTATGTAGAAACACAACAACTTTACAGTAATGTGATGGATGTCTGCGTAGAATCCTGCCTTTTCTTCCCAGTGTTGTGGCTGGAACTTGTAGAGAGATGCACATGCTTTGTTCCAAGGTGGTAAAACAAAGTGCTTGTATTTTTTATCTTTCACACACTTTTCAAATAAATTTTTTTTTGCTCCTGGTCTGACAGTTTAACCCTTTTTCGGTCTTAACAGATAGGGTCATTTAGACCTCGCAAGTTTTTTTACCCTGTGCAGGGTCTCACTTAGCCTACGTGCGCTTTTATGACGTTTTCTTTTCGTTGTTTCGGAAAGACCATCAAATCGTCACCCCGCCCGACTGTGACATTTGCCGTGCTCCTCCTGAGCATCATGATAAGACTGATGGAGGTCCATTGGACCCAGCCTGCTTTACTCCTGCATGCACTTTTATCCCTGTTTTCCTCACTGTCTGACCGTGACATCTGCCGCACTTCTTCTGAGCGTCGCTCTAAGACCGCGGGAGGTTAAACCTGAACCAGGTCCAGATAATTTACGTCTTGCACATGCCTTTTTAATCAGCGCTTCCTTTGCGCTTTCAGCAATGCTGCTTTCCGCTTCTTCTGTTCTGATGCATGCCGTCATCAACAAGCATTACCACAGTTACCGGATAGACTGCACCTCTCTATCATATGCCAAATTTCTGTTGTTTCGATGGTATACTGTTTATATCTCACATTCCTACTTTTTACATGCTTGCTTGCAAGAAACGGTACACATTAAAACCTTTCTTTATATTGTGTATTTGTGTCAAAGCCAGGTAATTGTCTGAAAGTCACTTGTACTATTTTCAGTTATCTGCACAAATTCTAACAAGGTTTATATTTATCAGCTGCTGTCTTCTCTTAAAAAAACCCCAACAATTTCCTGCCCTGTGCTCTACCAGTATACCGCAGAGGTTGATTACCTCCTGTTGGTTCAGGCATTGCCAACTTTGTTTTCCTGCCCATCGTTACCTGAGCAACTTACGGTCTTGTGTTTGAAGTTGGATGATCACCATAATCACCATGTTCTTAATCATACTTCAGGTTAGCAGGTGTTGCAGGTGCAGTCCATAGTGATCCAAGCATGAACAGCAGCTCCTTCAACAATTACTGTCTGTATTAAATCTACAAGAGGACATGTACGTGTTTTTTTTTTTAACACTTATTTTTGCACCAAAGCTGAGTGAAACCACACCTGCACTGACATGTAAGTTAAAACTCAGTGACGCTTTCACACCTTGCAGCTCTGTCTGTGGAATCATGGAGAGAGTCAACTCACACCTCTGTAGATGATAATCTGAGCATTTTGTCAACTTTTTTTTTTTTTTCGGTTTATTACACATTGACGTAACTTGTAGTTTAGGGGTCATGGTAGCAAATATTTTTAGGCCACCCATCTAGCATATGGTGACAAATAACGCCCACTGCAGAGAATGACTGCTTGTAATTCAACACAGAGCTTGAAAACCACCTGTAAGTGAACTTACAGGTCAGAGGGGGGTTCAAGCATCATTATTATGGCTTATTTGAACTAAACAAGCCCGACATTTTCTCTGTGCTTGTAATAAAACCTCAAATTTCTTCACAAAGCCGTGCCCCAGCATTTTGGATTGGTCTATTTTGGTTCCAATTTTTCTTTTCATCTGCTTCCAAAAAAATAGATTTGATATCTTTAATTTGGAAAACACCCTTGCCACGTATGTAGAAAGTGTCTCTGGAAGTTTCTAAAGCCACAAGAGGCTTGGTGTTACTCAGCTTTATAATCCATTATTGGCAATTGCTAGCAAACTGGTACACTGGGTCATTTGCTGGAGAAAGAACCAAAGTCATGTTTGGACCAGTATGGAGCTAGTTGGCAGTCCAATTACATTGTTGAGGACGACAACCCCAAATTGTAAAACCTGTAGGCAAACATTTTCTGGAAATTGGGTTCCAACTAAGAGAACGTTTCTGTTTCAAAAAGATAGGCGTGTTTTCCCTCGTGGTTAACAGTCAGCTTTCTAAACACAAACTATCAAAGAGTTCAAAGTTTATCTTAAAATGTTCTAATCTTAAGGGTTTGCTTACTAGCTTAGTTTGTCCTTAATAGTTTAGTTTAAAATAAATACAAAAAGCATTCACATCTATTCACATGTAAATGATACATTTGCTCCAGATCCTTGTGTAAAGGCAGTATGTCAATTTTTTTTAATCAAAACTCAATGTCAATTCCCATTTCTGGGAGAAGTAAAACTAATTTGTAATGATATAGGATATTAAAATTGAAATGCTCAAGGATTTCTGGCACCCTAGGGTGTTTTCACACTGGGTAGTTCAGTAGATTTGGTTCATTGGGGACCAAAATTGCAACATTTGTTAAATTTTCAGCTGGTATAGTTCTCTTTCACACTGCACTAAAGCCACCTGTGGGGGCACTGCACCAAGATCCACTGCAGGAAACAACATGAAAACCTCAGAAGAAGACTCTGAGCATAGCTTATTTCTTCACGAATTGTAACCGAATATGAACTGGTGTTAGATTTTAGTGGCTGTGGCTCAGGTTCAGCTATCTTTAGCTGCTCTCCTGTCTTCCAGTTCACTTAATCTTTGGAAATGCCGCTTGTGATGCTTCTCTGCTCACTTGTTGGATTCCTCACCACGAGGTTTTCTGAGTTTTGTGACAGCCTCATCTCTCTCTGTATGGCTGTGGTTTTCTGAGCCTGGCTCCTCATCTCAGTCCATGGTCGTTACAGCCTAGAGGTTTACATTGAATTGATCCCTTTGTCACAGACTGACTCTAACTGAGTCATTTGCTTTGTTCACAGCCAGTTGTTACCCACTAAATGTTAAGCCCTGCTGTGATAACTTTGGAAAAAATAAAGTCACACAAAATGCAGATGTTCCTCGTTTGTGGGATAAATAAACATAAACAGGGCAAAAATGACATATAAGTGCAATGCGCCTCTGTATTGTTTATCCTCTCTGTTTTAATTGATTATCTATGTTTACGCTATTATAAATATTGGTTTAGGTTTAACCATACATGTCAGTATTCTTATGTCAGTTCAGCCTGTGCAATAGCTTTTTTTTAACATCACTGTTGTAAGTGGCATAGAAATGATTTTGCTAGTTCAATACGGCTTTTTGTTCAACTTTTAAAACATAATTTATTTTCTTTGTTTTGTACAGTTAGATGTAAAAATTCTCACTTAGTTGAGGAAAAATGACTCTGGTGTATTCCACATACATTCTGATTCTCTGTAGATTCAGTTTCACACAGCAACACACCTATGAAACAGGTTGATGTTGTGATTACTTGTTATATTTATCTGATTTCTATTATGGAAGTCTTCAGCACATTTCTTTTCTTAAGGGTCGGCGTTCAGTTCTGTGAAAAACACCAATAGTGGAAGGAGGAACACAGCTTGGTTGATTTTGAGTATTTGAGGAAAAGGGAAACTAAGATACCAAGACAGGACAGAGAGCTGTGCTACCAGCAGCAGATTCAGCATGACCAAAATATAAAGTGTCTGACAGTTTGATATCAGAGTATCATCAGAACCTAATCTCAGAATGTATAATAAATCACTAATGTAACATACCACACCCTGTTTCACTGATCTAGTTAAGTTACCCGTAATGATCATGGACATTGTCCCAAGTTCTAATAATCCACTGAAATTGAATTTTGGCTACTAATATTTATATGTGGCTTATTCAAATTAGTAATGGCGGCCAATTCCTTTTGAACCAGGGATAGATTTTGGCAGCTATTCCAAACTCTTCCCATTTGATGCTGGCAGAATCACAAACCTTTCTAAAATAGTTCTGTGTTTTAAAACTTCATTAACTTTTGGGAAATTGTATAAATGGACTATAAGTGGCTTACAAATGTCATTCATGTGAATGTGTGAGATATTATTATGACACTGTTTCACTTTGAAAACTGATCAAAAACATCTCACTTTTGATCTGTGTAGTGCGAGGGCAGGTGTCCTTTACAACTAGCCAAAATGTGCTGAAACAGAGGATTTGATCACCCCACCCCGGCCTGTTGTCTTCTCATCCATTATGATTCAGACTGTAGCATATCTATCTGTGTTTCCATTGAAATGGCACAAATTGGAGTACCATCCATCCATCCATCATGTAAACACACTTATTCCCATATTGTTGCTTGGGGGGGCTGTCTACACCGGTCATCTGGGAGGGGCAAGATACACCCTGGACAGGTCTCCAGACCTGGTATTATAAAAGTACATTTCCTTAATGGAAACACTGCAATTTAAAGAAAAGAAAAAAAACTAAAATTGTGTTTTGATAAGGTTTTTGCGCCATCATATTGTATTGAAACTGGTGTATTTCACAAAACTGCAATGGAAAGGCTTTTTTTCACATCGCATGAGTCGCTCCAGTTTGTATACAGCATCAAAGCGCTTAATTCCTCGGGGAATGGGCAGCTGACTTCATCTCACAGCTTCACTCAATTCATCAGAAGTTGAGTCATTTGAAAGTGTTGAACCCACAGCTCTTCTGTAAAACCACTGACTACAGCCGGTGTCTCCTCTGTTGGCTTCTCGATGATGAGTGCTAGTGCCACGTCTGAAGTCTGAATATAATCTCATATAACGATTTACATCCGTCACCTCCGTGATTATCAATGACTTATTGCATCAACAAACTTATTCACGTGGGATTTTCATTGCATTTCTTATTTAATGGAAACATTGTAATTGCAAAATTAAGTTGGGTTTTTTTTGTTTTTTTACGTCAGCAGAACATCAACAAACTGTTGCGCACATTTATATTTTAAACACGGCTACTGTAAGAAAGCTTACATCATGCAGTTTACATCACCAGAGTTTAGTGGAACGATTCCTTTTGAACAGGAATAAACTTCCAGCAGAACTGGGTTCAGATGAAAACATGCTAAGGATTATGCATGTGTACTGCATGCACGTATTAAAAACCTTGAAAGTGTTTAGACAGCCACCATGAAGACTGTGGAGCTCAGCCAGGGGAAACATTGACGCTCATTTTGCATAATGCTCAGGTTAATGTTGCTGTTATAACCCACTCCCCTTTTTTCCAGGAACCTGCCGCATGTTCTGAAAGCACACAGCCTACAACCAGAATGAGTCGGTGTAACACAGGAGGGCTTGCAGATGTGTTTTTATTGTGGGACCATGAAATGAAAGGGGCTACAACCAAAGGAATCCATCTTATTCTTGGTTTCTTACACCAGATATGCAACAGGATTTGCATTTTGAATGAAATTAAACAGTTTTGAGCATTTTGGTGAAAACCTTCTGCCTCCAACCCAAAACAGTGGAGCTAAGTTTCTGATGAAACCTGTGCTGCTAAACCAAAGTGTCAGATTGGATGAATGAGTGCAGGTCTTTGATTTTCATGTCTCTGCAGGCCTCGCGCTACCACACCTTACAACCCTCACTGTGATTAAAAGCATCAAGCCACTTCAAAACACCACTTACCATTTTTAATTCCTCCTTAGGAACATATTTGACAAATTGCATGTATTTACAAGTTTCAGTTTCTTAGCTCTCGGAAAGTAAAGAATGGCTAAAGAAAGTCCTTTAAAAATGCTTTCAGGAAGTATTCATCTAAAGCCTCGGTATTACCAGCCGACCGTCTTGCAGATGCGAGAAACAAGTAGAGCTCCAGGGTGTTGACAAGTACCTTCTTGTTTTTTGCTTTGAGTATTTTTTTTTTATTTTTTTTTTTATGTATGTGATCTATTTTGATCAGGTGACATGTGACTAAAGAGATAGTATAAACATAAACACACCAGCAAATACTCTGACTGTTAGAGACACACTGCTGACTGACTTTGTGGAAGTGGTGTGTGGGTGCGGGTGCATGTGTGTGTGTGTTTGTAGCTCCTTTCAGTCTAGACACTGCCGAGGTCTGGGTCAGGTATTGGCATGCCATTCACCTCCATTCATGTGTGGAAACAACCACATGTCAAGCAAGGGCCCACTTGGCTGCTCTTTCATAGCAGACTTGGGTGGTCAAAACAGTGAAAAGCTGGGTTCACCTGCACGGAATTACGGCCCTGAGCAATGAATTATGATGTGGTTTATATTTCATCTCTTGAACTGCATCCAAAGCATGCAGGTACATGCTCTCGCATTCCCAGTAAAGCTGAACAATGCTCCACTGATCTTGGCTACAACATACATTTGATAACTAGGTGCCTTAAACTAAAAGAAAATCATTGGCATGTAAGCCCGGCCTAAGTAAGTTTAATTTGAGCTATTGAATTGAAGTTTTGGGATAGATTAAGACTATCATCAGTAACTTTAACTGTGTTTTTTTTTCTGTTCTCTTCTGAGCTTTGAAACCTGACTCTTCAAATGTCATGCAGTTAATTAAAAAAAAAATATTCCAAGAGTTTTATGTTGCAAGGGTCATTGAATATATTTCTGAAAAAGGGTCATACATCAAGAGAAGACAACTGATTTTGAAAGTTTGTACTCGGTATATGATTTTTATGGTAGCTTCATGTGAGGTGGAATATTTTTTTTAAAAATCTAGAAAATTAAATGATATTTAAATAGAAAATAATTTGCATTTTGATGAGGGAAATAAATATTTGATCTCCTAACAACCATGACTAATGTTGGCTCCCACAGACCACTGACACACCCTGATCTTAGTGATGTTGTTACCCGCATGAGAGACACCTGTCCCAAATTGTCCCCTGTATGAAAGGCCACCTGCCAACAGACTCGGTGACACTCCAACATCTCCACCAGACCAAAGATGTCTGGTGGAGACAGAAAATCTATGGAGGGAGCTAAAGCTTTGCGTTTCCAAACGAATGGCTAAACACCTTAAGGATTTGGAGATGACCTGCACAGAAGAGTGGGCCAAAGTTACTCCTGAAGGGTGTGCACACTTTATTTAAAAAAACTACAGGAAACGTCTGACTGCTGTGCTTGAAAATAAGGGTTTTGCCACCAAGTACTAAATGATTCAGTGTTACTAGAGGGCCAAATATTTATTTCCTTCAATGGAATTCAAATTCATTTTAATTTCCCATGTGATGTCATTTTCTCAGTTCTCCTTTTGATATTATATGTCTCTTGACATTCTTCTTTTTTTATTTAAAAAAAAAAAGAACGTCATAATTTTATGACACTTTTAAAGCTAGTGGGGCATCAAATACTTGTTTCCTTCACGGTACATAATGAAACAAGTTGATCAAAGAGAGTCTTTATTTATATAGATAGGCTGGCCAAACCTAAATGTGCCATATACAAGGTTTTACATGGTGGTTATGGTGATACAAAGTCTTTGTTTGTGGCTCTCTGAAGGTGTATAGTTGTACTATACATACGCATACCTGTCAAGTCGCCCGTTTTGGCCGGGAAAGTACCATACTTTACTCCTCTGTCTTGGCGTGCTCCCATATTAGTATTTTCCTGTAAATTTTCTGTATTACAGTAATTATGCCACTCTGTCAGTAGTCACCTCTCACTCATTCAGCAGTAGTCGGTAGTCTTACGGTTGTTTCCCATATTTGCCAAAACCCTCTACTCTCCCCGCTCCGACAGCAGTGTACTCAAGTCCAAAATTTGACAGGTGTGTAACATACAATGACCAAACAAAGCCATAGAGAAAACAGATTAGAAACCATGTTACTAATGGAAAGATCAATATTCATAAAGATTGTGTAGAGGTGTGAGGCAGGTAGAAAGTCCTACTGTTGGAGCAACAGAGAAATTCTCGAAAACAGAAACACAAATCTTTTTACTGGTCCGAATGAAATAAGTCATGAATTGTCTGATCTATACATGGTGCAGATTTCTAATCCTGGTTAGACTTGAAATCAGCCGTCAAATGTCATTCTCTGCAAAATCTGCTACAACGTGAAAAAAGCAGCTTTTTAAGAGAAACTACAACTTAGTTTCTCTTTTTTGTCTTCAACCAACCAGCGTCTTCTTTGGTGGAACCCGTTTATTTTCAAGCTGTTAAACTTCGATTCAAATTCAATTTGAAAATACATAACTCCAAGAGAAATTAAATCACTGAGGACGTTGTCGGTAGTGTGGATGGTTGTTGTGGATAGTGATGCTGTGAACAGGATGGATTTTCTGTAGCAATTAGTTTTGCAACAAATCTGAATAGTAAAAAATCTAAGCTGTTGCTGTATGACATGGTAACAGCTTCATATCTGAGCAGCGGAGATGATATTTCACCTGTCCCAAATGACGGCTTCCAGCTGCATTCTCATCTGCCCTGACCTCATTTTGTTCATGGATTTTTGTGCATATCTCTTGATTTCAGACACAGAACGAAATACAACTGCCGCAAGCTCCGCCTAAACACAGCTGAAAAAGAAACGTTAAAATTATGTCTTTACACAAGTATTTATTATGCAACATATAACATCTGAAACCTATGACCTTCTCTTAGCAGATTAGGACTTGTGGTATGGTGTTCTACCTAATCAAACTTCTTCACATGGTGTGGGGGAGGATGAATTTCATTTAATTAGCTTCCATTTGCCGTAAGGCTACTCTTTCTTCTTGATACACAGGTGTGGATCCTAAAGGGAGGGCTAAGCAAAGATCAGAAAATGCTTCCAAATTTATTCATTTTCTCCTCGCAAAGTCAATAGTATTGAGTATATGCATTAGATTTTTATATTGCGACATGTATTCCAATCAATCAATCAAGTTTATTTATAAAACACCCAGCAGTTCAAAGCGCATTACAGAATAATGAAGAATTGACCCACAAGATAAAACCAAACAGTATCCTCCCCACTCCAATGTGGAAAAACACAATTGTGTGGAAAGTCCGCAGAATGTATTCCACAGTATCATAAGATAATAAAGCGATTATGCTATGATGACTGAATTGGAAATCCATTGTGGCCTGCAGCAATGACTTAAGTGTGAACTAGTTGATCGATGTGCTGATTTACAGGCATTCCTGCTTTCACAGCATCTCGCCGTAGTTTGTCAAAGACGGCCTTTATTAGTGGGGATGTGCATCATTTGAATATTTTTAACAAAGTGTATCAAAATTCATGTATGTGATTGTTTGAAGTGCCTCGTAAGCGCCTGTTGCGAGCATGAAGGTGTTTTTTATGAGTTTATCGTAACAGTCTGGATGCATCGTCTGCTTTGTCACAGAGAGCCCACACTGCCCGATGTTGTTCACGGAGCTGCTTGGCAAACCCAGCTGAACATGGACAAGTGACAAATTTTAATGTCACGCAAATCTTGCTTTGGACCAAGTAATTCTAATTTAGCTGAAGGGATTTCCTCTCTCCATCAAAGATCACTTAAGCAAAACTAGCTCATGATACAGAGAAAAATATACTCAGATTTTTCACTTCGTGCTTGCACGCTATATTTTCCTTTAACATATTTACGTACCAGTAAAATGCACACAGCCTTGTTGAATTCTTTTTAAACAAGTTAAAACAAGTACGGTAAGCACATGGCTAATTTGAGCAATCTTTGAATTAGGCACAGGCCAAGAAGTGCAATAAAAAACAATGTGCGCTGTTAAAATAAGCCATAAAAACATTAAAACAGTTGTGTGCAGGATTGCTTTTTCAGTTGCATATTTCAAGACGCAGTTGGTTTGTTTCATTCTAAAGATGACAATAGTGAAAGTCGTGTGGAAGCAAACTGCATCACTGTCAACATTTCCTACTAGTGTGGGTTTGCCTAAAGAGGATGTGACAGTGGGGATTTACCTTTCTTTTTCTGTGTTGATGTACTCTGGCAGTCACTTCCTGACATCTTTCCCATTAACAAATGTTACCAAATTTAGAAATCAACTGCAAGTGTGATTAATACATATTTTAATTTGATTACCTGTAGATGGCAAAGGCATGTTTTTGCGTACAAGGAGGTTGAACCGGTGATTCAACATGACTCCATATATGAATCAAATTATTTAGATGCAAACATTTTTGAACATTCTGAGAGCAGTTCTTATCGACTGAATCATTAAATCCACATACAATTTTTATTATTACAATGTACAACAGTTTCTACCTTTATTTAAAGAAACCTGCAATATAAAGGAGTTTAAGAAATTCAGCTACTAGAATTCAAGTGCGTTTTCAAACTGCAGTTCAGATGGCACATTGGAAAGAGGAAAAAGTATCTTAAATTTAGGAAGAATGTCTTGGTGTGTCTTAAGCTTGATTATAGAGCCCAAATGACCGAATTCTTAATGGCGCACATGCAGTTACCTGGTGGGCGAATCTGATCTGCCAATCAGGGACATTGGCTGATTATCAGACCTTTGCTAAGGCAGATAAGAGCAGTGAATAAGATTAGTTTTTAATGTAAGTATTGACCAATCATCAATCTCTAACAATGAAGGAAATCTGGAGCTGATTTATTGACTAGTTTATGTTTGATAAGTAAATATTCCTCTTATGGTGATTGAAGCTAAATGCAAAATTGATTTCTTAAGCAAAAAAAAAAAAGGCATCTGATGAGCAAATAACTTTGGATGGAATCAATTACTGGTTGTAATGGTTTTCAAGACAATTTTCCAAGAACTTCTAATACAAACATAATTCAGGTACCTCTCTGAGCACTGGGTGTATTTTCCTGTTCAACAGACAAAGCACCCCTGATCCAACAGAAGGCATACGGAGCACAGCAGGGATGTGTTTTAGTCCCTAAAGAGCATCAGTGTGGGCTTATCTTGGACTTTAAATCTCCACAAGCAGACCTGATTTTTGATCTGCTAAACAGGCTGAAAGAACGTTCAGCGAACGAGCTCACTGCTCTGCAAACAACCACTTGATGACTCATTTAAAATGATTGATGCATCTTGTTAATCTTTCCATAAGGACTTGTGTATTTCTTAGTTTTTGGGAAAAAAATCAGTAATCATTCCAGCATTCAAAACAGGAAGTCAGGACTCAGTGGAACTATCGCCCTCTATCAATTTCATCAGGCTTATCTCAAGGATGTGAAAATGTAGTAGCACAACTGATAGCATTGGGACCCAGACAGCTCCTCCACCTGCAGCAGTTTTGGTTCGGACCGGGTTGTTTTACTGAAAAACTGCTCCCTGGATCAGCATCTGATGGGTTCTGGATTCATCGGCCTTCAGAAGGCATTTGAATTGGTTACCTATAGCTTGCTTTTATCTAAAATCTGATTTTTATCTTTTCAGTTGAGACAATAAGCTGGCATCTTGTATGTTAGCTAGAAACGAACCAGAACTGTACTCATTTATTGTAGTTGTTACGAGTAAGTAGTCTGAAGACATCGTTTAATATCTCTTTAAATGAAAAGTTAAGATTAGCAGTAAAAAAAAAAATAATACTAATAATAAACTGATCGGTATTTTATTGTTTTTACCATTAATCTTCACTTTTCAGTTAAATGAACTGTTTAAGGGCTGTCTAGGAGCAGCTGTTGTGAATTAGCCATGGCTGTAAACACTATGAAGGAGGTATTAAGATTGTTTTGATCTGCTTATTGTATCTGCCCCTGTGAAATAAACGATAAAATAAAAATAAATTGTGTGATTTTGCTTCAGACTGTCATCAGCTCCTAACAGATATGTTCATGTCATGAACCCTGGTAGTCAAAACAGATACTGGAATTGCGTGGATATGTAGCAGTCTATGTTCTATCACTTTAGCTGATCTGACTGGTGTTCAGCTTGTTGTTTTTTTTTTTCCTCTGTCTGTAGCTGGACAGCTGAAGGTAGGAAACATTTGATAACTTAATCCTAATTGAAGGTTTCTGTTCAAATGAGCCTTTTCTTGCTCAGTGAGTGTAACTCAAGAAAGGCCACGGCTGGTCTTTATTTTGGAGCTCTTTGGATACAATGACTTACAGTGACGTGGAGTGATGAAGGCCCACATTGCCCCTTCCAGGTATTTTCTGCTGATGAAAAGGTTCCTTTGTGCTTCTCTCCCAATACCTGCCCAAATGTCGCTGGTAAAATTCCTCTTAAGGACCAAGGTTACCTGATTTTTTTTTTTTTAATTATTATTATTTTTGTCGTAATTTTCGTGCTGAAGAGTATTTTTCTTATTTTTTTTAAATCCAGGGAATTTGTATATTCGCCTTTTAGATTAAATCCACCCTCACGGGTTGTGCGCTTGTACAATGTCAGTGTTTTTGCAACATAACAAAGCAACATGGAACAGAACGGTATGTCATTCAAATCGGTGCTTTTCGATCATCTGGAATGGAAACGAGACACCTCTGGGTTTTTGAAAATTCCCCAGGGTTTTTTTGGGTTTTTGTTTTTTTTTTTGCTTTGGATCTCTTACATTTCTGCTGAAGTCCAAGGCACTTGGTGGATTAAGCAAATGAGGTCTGCTGACGTGTGCACAATAACTCCCACTGTTCATCTTACCAATAATTGTTGTTTAGTTCGGCTGCCTTCTGAACTACATTAAGCACACATCATGCATGGTCCTCCACTGCAGGAAGTGGTTTTCCTGTGTTTCGAACAAGTGATGCTTTGACATTTCGTAGAAAGTTATTGAAATGACTAGAGATTAAATGAACATGCTTATTTTCTTTTTCTCTGTTGTTCCAGACAGAGTCATTTCCGAGCCTGTTGAGGACACGGACACCACCAGCTTCATGGCAGAGTTTGTAAGGAGTATTTCAAATGTTCTTCTTTTCCCTCATCTTCTTCCTGCCATCAGTAAACCATACCACTGTTGCAACTTGCTCCCTGTCCAGTCTGTTTTGTGATGATTATGCATTGTTCTCGATTAGAAAGCTTTGCAAAGTCTTGCAGTAATCTGCTAAGAAATGTACCAGAACTGAACACACTGTGCTGCCAGAGGGCTCATCGCAGAGCAAGTTACGGCAGGCTGCTCTACGTCTCTGCGTACACGAGAGCCGAGGCAGAGCTTCTCTTCCTTAATTAGCCTCAGCTTTGTTCACATGTAATGTGGTCGTGTTTGTCCTTGTCTCTCCTGCAGTCCTTGGAGGCCAATTATCCTGTCCAAGTCACAGATCCTCACGGTAATAAATGCTCTTACAAATTTGGAGTGTTATGCTAAGCATGTGTGGACAGTTTTAGTCGGGAATATAATGTGCTGCACCGAAAGCCCTAAAGAGCCATTCAGTAAATTCAAAATATTACTGTCAATTCGCTTATCTCAAGAACTTTATCACCAAGTGAAACACTTTAAGTGGATTAATTACACTTGGATGGAAATGTGAAAGCCTTTATTTATGTTAAGCATGATGATTTTCCACTCACAGGTAATGAAGACGTCACATTTAAAACTGGGATATTACATCAGATCAATAACAAAACAAAGGATACATTTTTAAAAACAGATGTGTGGACTTAAGGAAGCACATGTTTAATACCTGCTTAAAAGCTATTTTCAAGTGGTCCTTTTAATCCGACAAAAGAGCCTCAAATGAATACATATTCTAATTTATTGAATATACTGTAAGGAGTTACAAAGCAAAAACAAAAAAAATGTGTTTAGGAAATGAGTAGTTGGAAGTAAAATTAGTTGCACCAATACAGACTACTTTGTAAATTCACTTCCAGAGGAGAGCTGTCTAATTCTGTCAGCTAAATGCTTTTTTCCCCACATCATTAAAAATAAAACAGACATATTTATTTGTTTATTAATCATTTATTTGTCTTTCTACATATTTGAGAAGTGAGTATAAAGCAGATTCTGCGCTTTCAATCAACATGGCAGAATGTAAAAAAAAAAAGTAATATGTGTTCATGCGTGTAAATGAAAATGTATCTTTTGCAAAAACATATTAGCCCATTCCCCCCACCGGACCCACAGCCTCAAACGTGTCATACATAACAACAACAACAACTATAACGGCTGATCACATGTCACATGGTGATGCTGCAGCTCCTACAGAACCACATTAAGGATTCTCAAAACGTTTCTGAAAACGTTCCATGTGGACACGAGTGTTTCTGAATACGACAACCCATCTAAAAAAAAAAAGAAAATCATTCCCAGGTGGGCGGAGCCTCAATGCAGACAAGATTTGCAAGAAATGACCTTTTTTTTGACCTTGAAGCTCTTATTGCAAAGTCAAAAACCAACAGTGATACCCACAGAAGCTCTTTAGTAAGATACTGACTGTTCTTGAGGAGCTCACAGAACCCCACTTGAGCTAAAGCTTATGTGCTGGATCTATTAGGGTAAATAAAGCTCAGACATTAGAAGAATGAGCTTTGACATTTAATGCTAGATGGTTTGATATTTGTGGTAAAAAAATTAAAAAAAAAATCTCTACCAAAAAGGTTCCAGTTAGAATTCTCTTAAGCCTAAATGTTTGTCTCCCAATCAGTCAATCAAAACATGTATGTGAGACGCTATTTAAGACCCACAATCTGCTGGAACAGAAATTACAAACTGAAAAAGAGATTCTGAATAGAGCCTTGAAGTAAGAACATTCTCTGTTGTTAGATGACCACTGTTTACATGTCTCTTTGCCAATACAAGGAAAACATCTAATCCTGTGTGATCTGTAATATTTGTCTGGCAGATGCTGTGACATTACATCTTAGCTCCATGGCCTCTGGGTACCTGCACCCCTCCTCTCAAGACAAGATCAGACAGGTCAGTTGGACCATGGTGTTCTTTTTCTAAGCTGTGTTTGCCTTAATTTGCTAGGATAGCATCATGTTACCATTTGTAATATTATCTTTGGGTTACAGTCAATCGCACCGGGGTTTAGCACACAAAAAGAGCACATTGTAAAAACCTCAATTAATCGAAAGGCGTAAGGACAGATACAGGAAAAAAAGAACTAACCGATTGTCCTAAGGGGAAAAAAGCCATGCAAAACTGCTGTTGTACCAGAAAGGAGGTTGTCATGAAAGGAATTTCAGTCATTATATAAACAGCCAGTTGAGTGCGGTTTTAAGTTCTAACTTTGAGTGGGTGTAAGAAAAAAACCTTTGCTTTGGCCGTGAGATTAAAAAGTGCAGCGGTGTCTTGTTCATGTTGAGAGTTCTCAATGCTACTCGGCTAGCTGGCCTAGCAAAAATTAAAACCTATATAAAGCACCATGCAGTGTCAATATGATCACCTAACCACAACGAAACACAATCAACCAGCCTGTCAAATGCTTGGAGATCTTAGTCTGAACACTTTGGATGCTTAACCCATGTTCAGAGGTCAGAAGGTCATTCTTATGCCAAAATCACTAACAGTGAAGATGAAGGTGTGAAAATCATGGTGCTGGGATTTATATATACGTATATATAGTTGGGTTTTTTTTGTTTGTTTTTTTTCAGCTAAAATAGTGGAATATTGTGAAAAAGATTACTTTTTTCGTCACTCATTTCAGAAAAATTTAACTCGTATATTATATAAACTCATTACACATGGAGTTCAGATATTTTTGTAATGTTGAGTGTAATGGCTTATGCATAACGAAAACCCAAATTACACAGTCTCAGATATTTTGAATATTACATAAGATCAATTAAAATATATATATTTCAAAAAGAAATGTCAATCTTCTGAAAAGTAGGTTTATTTCAATACTCTGAGGGGTTAAAGGTCGGGGGAGCTTGCTTTGCCAATCAAGCTCCGTACCACCATGGTCACTGCAGCAGCTGCTGGTACTATTTGGAGTTTGGGTCGGAACCAAGTCTGTCTGCAGAGGGAAGCATGGAGTTCTCTAAAATGTGCTGGACACCCTGCTGAGTCGACTAGACTTCATAAAAGTGGACCAGAACCAGCAGATGACATGGCACCTCAAACTGTCACTGAGTGTAGAAACGTCACTCTGGACTTCGCATAGAACCCACCTTACTGTTCTCTGCTGGACAACACACAGGACGGATGAGAAGAACAGAACCATCATCATCTTCAGAAGAATTGTAATGACAATGTTAAGGCTGGATATGTTACCAAGAGCCAGTAGTTAATGCTGCTTGAACTGAACCATTTTTAGCATCACAAACTAACATGCTTCATTCAAACTCGGATGATTTAATCAACCAAATTATTTGATGCGTTATTGTTTGTGGTGTATGTCTGAAGACAAAACAACAGCTCACAACCTCTACCACAGTACCAAAACACATATAGCACTACCCGCACTACACAATGTGGCAGTAAAAAGATAAAAACTCCATTGATTTGATTGATTAAAATAATATTTCAGCACACTTAGTGTTTAGTCTAGAATCTAGATGGCCACATCAAAAGCTACGGAGGGCTGGATTTGGCCCACGAGCCTTGAGTTTGACACACGTGGCTTAAATGAAAACTGTTCAATCGTTCTCATTTATATCCAATGAGTGTATCCTGCTGTTGCTGTGATATCCTTATTTTCTTCATGATGAGAACATCTGACTGTGGCTCCCAGATGTTTTAGAGCTAAGGAATCTACAAGCGTGACAGTCTTTTTTTTTTTTTTTTATCACGTTGAACCGTCAATATTTAGACAAATTAGGATTGTTGGTGGAAAGTTTTTCCTCCCCCCACCCTAAAAGAACGCACCTACCACACCTTCCTCTTTAGGTCTGAGAACGATGCGCAGCGTTTAATTCCTCTTTAATCTGTGCTGTGAGCAAACAGGTTGTGGTTTTGGTTTGCTGCGCAGCTGCAAGCTCCTCTAATAACAGAGCAGCCGCTCTGAGGATAGAAAGACAGCTTCCATCAGTCTATGGTATGCAACTTTCTCAAAGGGAGCTTTGATGGTAAGACGCTTTTAGAAGAAGAAGAAGTCATCAGCTGAAAGTGGGGAAGAAAATCTGACCATTCACAAATGTGTATTGATGAAATATTGTCCCCGGGGGACATGGAAGCAGAGCCTTGATGTACTAAAAATGCACCGCTGGGTTTCTGTTTTAACACGTTTCACTGCAGGAGCATCCAGGTAGCGTCTGATCCAAAGCACAGCAACATGAAATATAATAGATTCACAGCTCCGAATATTGTCACTTAGACATAACCGCACTTAATTTGTCTTAAGACTGGGCATTTCTGATTCCTGATTTTTCAATATGAGGGATTATTAATAACACTTTTAAATAACTATGTTCATGTGCACCTAAATAATGCCAAAGGCTTTCCGCTGTTAGTCCTCCTGTCAGGTGGCACAATCTAAAAAGATCAATGTCGAGGTGCAGAGGAAGAAACGTCGTTCAGGCAACTTTCAAGGTGGAGGAGGCGTTGTGGCGTCGCACATCATCTACGTCAGATCAAATCTTGTCAGCACTGTTTCACACAAATCATGTGTTGCATTAAGATGCATCATATGTACAGTTCCTATTAAATGTGTACAGTCCCTTGGAGTTTGTATTATTTTTGTTGCTTTTTCAAATCAATCGTAAACAAAATGTGTCTTTTTTTTTAAATACAAAAATAACTGATTTCTGTAAAATGACAGAAAAATAAAAATATTTGACAAAAATAAATTATATATATATATATATATATATATATATATATATATATATATATATATATATATATATATATATATATATATATATATATATATATATATATATATTACATTGGTTGAAATGGGTTAATGGGTTAAACGGTTGGTAATATCTGTTGCACACTAGTACAGGATTTCTCTTTATGGATTCAAATAGATAATTATCACCCTGTACTTATCTTGTATAAATTATGTTATTAACCAAAACGATAACCACCTCTTTTTCAGGGAGGAGTGCATTCAGTTTTTTGTTTTTATATATATATATATATATATATATATATATATATATATATATATATATATATATATATATATATATATATATATAATTATTTTAGCCTTTGTTCTTGCCAAGTGTGTAAGATCCCTGCACAGGTAGAAATGACTGTGTGAATAAATGTAACCTGTATGTTCTGTGCTTGTAGCCAGTTGAAGATATGGAGGACTGCACTTGCCCAACATCTACTTCACCAGGTACAGTTTTTTTTTCTTTCTTTTTAACTCAATTCAGTTCAGTTTATTTTTTTCGCACTAATTTACAACATGTCTTCTTAAGCCAATTTACAACAAATGTCAATTCAAATCAGTCATACAGCCGTTAATATTGACCCCTAGTTATTACACCATATAGTCAAGTTTGGTTTAGTATCCATACTGAATAAAAAGGTTATCGACAATTTTTAGGGTTGTAAAAGTAAAGTGAAGTAAAAAGTTAACGACAGTAGCTCCGTTAGAGGATTCATGTAGAAGAGAAGTGCAGATAAACTGTGTGGGTTTTGAAGTGAAGATGGAGGATGAAAGAGAGCACGGGAAGTTAGTAAGACCTCAACAAGTGACTGTATATGAGACAGGGACGAGATTACACACTGAAAGAAAGGATCAACCGATTCATCTGTAGCAGGAGAGAGTTAAGCTGGAGTCTAATAACTAAAGGATCTGCTTTCCATTCTACTTTTAGAGCCTCTTGGAATCACCAGTGAACCTGCAGTCTGAAAGCAAAGTGCTCTGTTTGACACACATAGAACAATATGTGCCACATGTAATTATTGCAGAACCATTTAAGCATTAAAACTGCAATTTGTGTCTGAAGTGTTTATTTCAAAATTCTACATGGAATGCCAGCTTCCATAATCTGGATGGTAATCTCCTGCATATGTTGTCGGCTTATTCTAAAATCTCTCCAACGAGCACACAGGAAAACTAATGGAAACCCTCCATTATCAGCTAACATTAATTTGTATTTTGTATGATTTAATGACATATTTAATCAATTAGCCAGAATAAATAAATTATGTCATCTATTAAACCAGTAGGTAATTTTCTTAAAAGAAGGAAAACTGTCTTTTACATGTTTATTAAAACTCTCACTGTCTCTTCAAAGTGGAACATGATACAGATAATCTGGGGGGAAAAAAATCAAGGTCCTCTTTTCCCCTACTTCACACCTTGGTCAGAAACAACCGATCAGAGCCAGGAGGAGGGTCTTAGCGCTGTCAATCAAGCTCATGTACACACTGCTCACAGCCTCGTTCACCACACCAGAGCCTGCTGTGAAAGCTCAGGCTAGTTAGCACGGCCACCGATGACGGTGGATAAAGTTTTCCTTTAACAAGAAGTTGCTGCTCTGCTATTAGAGTCGCAGCAGCTGCATCAAACTGGCAGTGTTGAGCGGTGGGTACACTTTCTGAAATGTTACATTATTTTAACGCAATTCAGAGAAAAACACATCAAACTTAAGATCAACATCTGCTTTTGTGGAGGTATCCCCATAATTAGTAATCATTAATTTGCAGCTGCTGCTCCTTACAGTAATTCCTACAGACACTGGCTGGTTGAATGAATTTAAAACTACAGTTTTCTGAAGTTGTACTTACATGATCCAAAGATCTAAGGAGGACCACAGGATATTTTTTTCTCTCTCTTATGACTCTTATGGCAGTGATGATGAATAAAATGATTACCATATTGGTTAGCATGATGTTAGAGACAGGCTGGGTTCCACACAGTCTCTGAACTGAGCTCCTCTTTTTGTGCCTTTTGTGCTCAGACTGTCCCAAACAACTGCAGATTCTCGCCAGCCCTTGTGAAAAATGCTGCTGCCCGGCGCCCCCGCCCAAGATCAGCGACCTCATGAACGACAAAGACCTGCTGGACTCGCTGCGGCTGAAGCTGGACCCAAACCACTGCACCATCAAAAACTGGAAGAACTTTGCGAGCCGCTGGGGAATGAGCTATGACGAACTCACCCTGCTGGAGCATCGGACCCAGGGCTCCCTGTCTCACAGCCCCACCCAGGAGTTCCTGCTGCGCTACAACCAGAAGACGGTCACCGAGCTCACCGAACTGTGCCGCATCTATCAGCGCATTGACGTGCTGCGGCTGCTGCAAAGCTGGATAGAAAAGGACTGGCCGTCACGTTGGCAGCAGACTCACTAATAAGTTGAAGAATGTATATTTATCTGTTTGTTTCTTCTCCCAGGGTGTACATGTTTTAGATCTCTTTTATATTTTTTGCATCCAAGCTACAAGTGTTTTTTTGTTTTTTTTTAGGCAAATTCTTAGAAAATGAACCTTTGAACAGAAAAAAGATAATGAGCAGACAAAGGAAAATGAGTGTCAGTCTTCTGGTCAGTGACACTGAATATAGTGAATACGTGATTCTGAAACGTCGAACACAGATGTGTAGGTAACAGGGTGATTCATAGACCTCAGCTCTCCGCCTGTGGTGTCGATGCTTTTGGAGAGCTGTCTGACGGTTCACACCTCTTCCAGTATAACGTCAGAACAAACACACGATGCAGCTCATCAAAAGTGTTGCTGGGTAGCTGAGGAGAAGTGAAGACGACAATAAATGAGATTCGTATCACAACACTTGCTTCGACCATAACGCAGCCAATTCAATGAAATTCAGAAGTACTGTTCGTGTCCCAAAGGGAAACTAAATGTTGCCGTAACTTGTATCATCCAAGTATCTTCAAAGAGCTGCAGCGGGTGGTGATGCTGTGGGCAGGAAGGACTGCTGCTAGCCATCAGTGAAACAAGGGCTGGAGAAGTACCAAACAGTCCCGTTCACAGATTTAACACCGGTGTTTGGTTGTTGTGGCGGTTCACATTGTCACCTCACAGCAACATATTCTATAATATAAACCTCAGCTGTGCAGCCCATTCTCTCTGCAGGCATTGTGAATGCATGGATTTTCTCCAGGCTTCCAGCCTTCCTCTGAGACCTATGACATAATACTTTTTACATGAATGGTTAGGCCTGAGTGTAAGCGGCCGGCTGTTTGACATACTGGTTCCCAGACCAGGAAATACCTGATACTTTCCCGTTGCTTGCTTTGATTAAAAACCTACATTTAATAGGGTATAACTGCACAAAAATCACAGTTCCATACTTATTCGAATTTTAAAATCACAGCTCAGTACTTTTAAGTAGCTTCACATTAAAAAAGTGAAAAGTTAAGCACTGACTGGAGATTTGGTTGGATTTTTTTCAGTGAATGAAGTACACGCAGGCATAACCAATGCTATATTGTTGTATATTCTGTGTATAAACACAGAATATACAACAATATAGTCACTTGAAAATGGTCAGTGTTCATGTTTAATATGTTTTAAATGACATTGTGCCCATATTTGAGAATAAAACATGTTTAAATCCCTTTGGAGTCGTTTCGCTATTTCAACAACCTAATGTCCGAGCTGTACTTGAATGCAGCGTGCTGTTGGGGAAAATCCCCTTTCATCAACTGACTAGCATTTTATCTAATGTATGGCGTTTGGTCTGGCTGGATGCTGCAGGTAGCCATTTGGACGTCAAGAGCCTCATGTTTAAACGTTTCATAAGCAATGTTTCATGCACAAGTTGCATAAAAATTAACGTTGCATGAAAGTATATGTAGATAAACTTTTGACCTGCTGGACAAATGTGCAACAGCTACTCGAACCTTTTCTTTGGACAAAAACAATGTCTGACTCCATTGTTTTTTACTTCAAGTAGCATTGAACCCAATGCTTTTCATGATTTTAATGTTTTATTGTTTAAACCTAAGTGATTAACTGAATCACATTTAGCCTAATGCAATAACGTAACACCTAGAAAACATGTGAAAACATAAATTGGATGAAAACAGCAAATTTCCTCAACTTTTGTCACATGCAGACCTAAATATATCTACATGTAAATAAGACGTATTTACAAATGTAAAATGTAAATGTGCACTGATGCACATGAAATGCAAAATGATCTTACTAAAAAACAAAACGGGATCAGGTCAGTACTCCACACAAGTCAGTTATGAATATTCTTAAGGTGGACAGATCACAAAAGCCCATTAATAACTGTACAAAGATGCACATAACTGTGGCATAGCGGCAGCATTGCACTGCTGGAGGACATCACCAGAAGGAGGATATAAAGCAGGGGTCTCAAACTCCAGTCCTCCAGGGCCGCTGTCCTGCAACTTTTAGATGTGCCTCTGCTGCACCACCTGAACAAAATAATTAGGTCATTAAGGCTCTGGAGAACTGATCTACACAAGGAGGAGGTCATTAAGTCATTTCATTCCAGCTTTTTGTACCTGTGGCACATCTAAAAACTGCAGGACAGCGGCCCTCGAGGACTGGAGTTTGAGACCCCTGATTTAGAGGGAGCCTGTGCTCCCTCTGAGCTGCTGCCATGTGACGATGATTGGCTTATTAGCCACTTCAGATTGCCCAAGGCAATCATCCTTGAACTCTATGACCCCAGCATTACAGAGCTCTCTATTTCATGCAAACTGGGATGTACAAAGGAAAGATGTGCAGCCACATGCCTGCTCACAGTTCTATACATCAGAATTATTTTGTGTGTTGCTCTTTTCAACACACAAACGAAAAGTGTGTGCTGAAAACACACACTTTTCTCCATAAAAGATTCCATACTTTTATGGAATCTGGATAAAAGTATGCAGCTTTAATGCTTTTTGTATTAAAGCTGCATGCTCCTTTATGCATGAGCCCCTAGCTGGTTTCGCTCCAGTATATGTCTTGTTTGCATTCAGCTTGTCTTTGTTTCACGTGAGCAATTCAGTTAAATGCAGATCTAACTGACATGAAGTTCTGGGATCTCATTTATAAATGTGATGTAAGCACAAACCTGAAACAGGCGTACGCCACTTTCCACGCCAAGATTGTGATCTATAAAAAACAAACTTGATGGTGGGAAAATATGCTGATGTGCTGACTCATTACTGTCAACATTTGCATATAGAGGTGACACTTGTGTGAAATGCTGCACAATGGATGCAGTGGCACTACTGGAAGACCTCGCAAATAGGAGAATTAGGACGCATTTTTAAGAATCTAATATTTCCTGGCCATTAATGTGGAAGTTAAATGCGATGTTTAGTGGGACAATGGTCTGTCTCAACACATGACTCTTTCATTATGGCACAAAGCAAGATAGAGAATATACTGCAGGCAGGCACTTAACATGATGTCTTGCTTGTTGGTAAATCAATAAAAAACTTATTTTGGAAATTTGAACTATTCAGTATTAATGTACAGTCACGACTGCAGAGCAGGTGTTAGAAAGATGACACCATGGGCCTTCTCCTCCGTTTTCTGTTGGTTTTTTATGTTTTCTTTGCACTGCATTGCACTGCTGGATTGCTCTCTTGAGTCTTTCCTCTCCAATGAACATATTCCTGTCTTAATTAGTGTCCCTTGTCCATGAGAGGTAGATGAATTGCCGGGTCTAGATTTCATGGGTTGGCTCTTCTGTGTTTGGCCATGATTTTGTATAGGTGCTGTTTTGTGTATCTAGTGTAGAGCTCTGAACATTGGTTCCTTTAGACTACCAAACTGCCACCTAGTGTTTGGGTGTATTACACACCAGACCTTAATCTAAAGGCGCCCAAGAATAGTCTTTTCTATCTTATCATCTGGGTAGGAGAGTGCTGGCTTTAAAATGAACCGGTGTTTTACGCTTTATAATTTTCCTTCGTAGCTTCTCAAATACACCAGTCACATAAGGAATGAGATAGTTTATTTGCCTCTTTGGCTTTTCTCCATCACTGGACTGAGTTTAAGCTTGGAACCAAATATTTCAGCTGCCTGAAATAATCTGTTCCCCCTCCATAACATGGGAACAAATTCATTTACCAGCAAGTCTTTAACTGTGTTTAATCTTCTCATCAACAGGAAATCCTGTAAAATTGGTATCATTTGTTCTTTATTGCCAAAATTATGAGAGGGTAACCAAATATTTCAAGTGCCTGAAATAATGTATTCCCCGGTGGGAACAAATTCATTTACCAGCAAGTTTTTAACTGTTTTTATTAATTTCATTGTGAAGAATAAATCCTATAAATTTGGTAACATTTGCTCTTTATTTGCCAAAGTTATGAGGGGGGAACCAAATATTTCAGCTAGCCTGAAATAATCTGTTTCCCCTCCATAACATGGGAACAAATTCATTTACCAGCAAGTCTTTAACTGTGTTTAATCTCAACAATAAATCCTGTAAATTTGGAGACATTTGCTCTTTATTTTCAAAAGTTATGAAGGGTTAACCAAATATTTTAGGTTCCTGAAATAACCTGTTCAGCTCTTTTTGTTGGTAAAGTTACTTACCCAAGTAACTTTAGCAAATAACCATCAAATGTTATCAAATTCACAGGATTTGTTTTTGATGGAGAGAGGATTCAACACAGTTAAAGACTTGCTCATAAATGAATTTGTTCCCATGTTATGAAGGGGGGGACAGATTATTTCAGGCAGCTAAAATATTTGGTCCCCCCCCCCCCCCCCAAGTAACTTTGGAAAATAAAATTGGTACTTTGTAATAAAGTCTGACTTTGAATTTGCCAGGTCCCTTTTGAAAAACAGAATGTAGAACTCGGCAAGGTTTTTAATCTCACTGAATGATTATAAATTTAAATTTCAATGAAATTCACATCAACATACAAATTTTTAACAGCTGCGATTTCTAGAAACAAAATTAAACTGCATGTACTCTGTGACTACTATCCATTGTAGCTCTTTGAAGGCAAAGCATTTGGTTCTCCTAAAACAAAGGAATCAGATTTGAGGATGTTTCAGTGATTTATTAAGCAAAAACAATTACATTCACAAATTGATCTTAAAATGTTAAATGGCAAAACAATATTCAGAGTTCTATTGTGTACTTTGATAACATGCACTTTACTAGGTAAAATGTATTCAAATGAAAAAGTTTGGAAAAAAAGCTTGCATAAATAACAGGAATATCAACATAGCTCATTAAAAAAAAAAATCTAGATTCTATTACCGTAATATAAACAGATGTGAATTTGATTTAAGTACAGGTATACACAGCATTTCAGATTTGAGTCCTACTTTTTCAGAGTCAGACAGCATCTGGATCATCAGAGCCAAGACAAAGCATATTGGCAAGACCCTGGGATAGTCTTTGATTTTCATCTGCTGAACCCTCTACAGACCCAGGATTTTCTATTTTTAAAGTACCTAGAGAGGAATCTTCTGCTTCTGCAGAGGCACTGACATCTAAACCAGGAGCAGCAAGTCTCAGATTAGCATCTTCCGTTGGTGAGACACTGGAGGGTTTTTCCTTTGACAGTCTCAGTATCTGCATAATATCAATCTTGCCCGTTGCTGTTGCTGTATTACTTACTGGTAGTTTTATCCCTTTTCTTACAACAAAGTCCTGTTCTTCATTGTCACATTTTGATAAGCCAAATGCATCAGAAAAATCACCAAAGCCATCAAAGGTTGATTTGGGTAGCGAATGTAATCTGAAGATAGGAACATCAGTTTCAACATTTGAATCATCATCATCGTCATCATCGACATCACTTGCACTGGCATTGACCTCTCCAGTTTTCACCTTAGGTCCTAAAAAGCTTAACTTTGGCATTTTGAAATGTGGGAATCTGGACTTCTCAACATTGGCATCTACACCTGGAGCGTTAATGTCAACTTTGCGTCCTTCCACCTTTGGTCCATTCAGTTCCACTGCAGGAACAGAAATGCTGGCATCAGCTGTAGGATTGCTCAAGTTAACTTTGGGTGCATCAATTCCTGCATTCGAACTTGAAAGATCAAGTGCTGGGACCTTGAAATGAGGCATTTTGAAGTCTCCAAGAAGTGGATCTAACTCTAGATCTGGTGTTTTTATCTGTCCATCAGGTGCTTTAAGGGCTAGGTTTGGTGGGTTGGTATGCAAATTTGGAGATTTTATTGTGACATCAGGTACTTCCAGTTCAGTGTTTGGCAACTTGGCATTGAGATCAAACTTTTGGCTTTGCAGTTGTGTTTTGGGTGCTTTTAGATTCAGGTCTGGTGTGTGTATTTCACCTTCAATCTTCGGAGCTGAGAGGTCAAGATCAGGGCCAGAGAGATCAGCATCTAAATCAATATCAGGACCATTTATCTTCGGTTGAGAGAGTGACCACTTTGGCTTTTTCAATGTGGGCAATTTGATCTTTCCAGATGGAGGATCAATGTCCATTTCTGGTTTCTCAATGTCAGCATCAGCTTTAGGTAAATTCAGACCAATGTCTGGTGAGTTAATTTTACCATCGATCTTGGGAGCTGAGAGATCAAGATCAGGGCCAGAGAGATCAGCATCTAAATCGATATCAGGACCATTTACCTTCGGTTGAGAGAGTGACCACTTTGGCTTTTTCAATGTGGGCAATTTGATCTTTCCAGATGGAGGATCAATGTCCATCTCTGGTTTCTCAATGTCAACATCAGCTTTAGGTAAATTCAGATCAAAGTCTGGTGAGTTAATTTTACCATCGATCTTTGGAGTTGAGAGATCAAGATCAGGACCAGAGAGATCAGCATCTAAATCAACATCAGGACCGTTTACCTTCGGTTGAGAGAGTGACCACTTTGGCTTTTTCAACGTGGGCAATTTGATCTTTCCAGATGGAGGATCAATGTCCATCTCTGGTTTCTCAATGTCAACATCAGCTTTAGGTAAATTCAGACCAATGTCTGGTGAGTTAATTTTACCATCGATCTTGGGAGCTGAGAGATCAAGATCAGGGCCAGAGAGATCAGCATCTAAATCGATATCAGGACCGTTTACCTTCGGTTGAGAGAGTGACCACTTTGGCTTTTTCAATGTGGGAAATTTGATCTTTCCAGATTTAGGATTAATGTCCATTTCTGGTTTCTTAATGTCAACATCAGCTTTAGGTAAATTCAGATCAAAGTCTGGTGAGTTAATTTTACCATCGATCTTGGGAGCTGAGAGATCAAGACCAGGACCAGAGAGATCAGCATCTAAATCAACATCAGGACCGTTTACCTTCGGTTGAGAGAGTGACCACTTTGGCTTTTTCAACGTGGGAAATTTGACCTTTCCAGATTTAGGATTAATGTCCATTTCTGGTTTCTTAATGTCAACATCAGCGTTAGGTAAATTCAGATCAAAGTCTGGCGAGTTAATTTTACCATCGATCTTGGGAGCTGAGAGATTAAGATCAGGACCAGAGAGATCAGCATCTAAATCAACATCAGGACCATTTATCTTCGGTTGAGAGAGTGACCACTTTGGCTTTTTCAACGTGGGGAATTTGATCTTTCCAGATGGAGGATTGATGTCCATCTCTGGTTTCTTAATGTCAACATCAGCTTTAGGTAAATTCAGATCAACATCTGGTGAGTTAATTTTACCATCGATCTTGGGAGCTGAGAGATCAAGATCAGGGCCAGAGAGATCAGCATCTAAATCGACATCAGGACCGTTTACCTTCGGTTGAGAGAGTGACCACTTTGGCTTTTTCAACGTGGGAAATTTGACCTTTCCAGATTTAGAATTAATGTCCATCTTTGGTTTCTTAATGTCAACATCAGCTTTAGGTAAATTCAGATCAACATCTGGTGAGTTAATTTTACCATCGATCTTGGGAGTTGAGAGATCAAGATCGGGACCAGAGAGATCAGCATCTAAATCAACATCAGGACCGTTTACCTTCGGTTGAGAGAGTGACCACTTTGGCTTTTTCAACGTGGGGAATTTGATCTTTCCAGATGGAGGATCAATGTCCATTTCTGGTTTCCCAATGTCAACATCAGCTTTAGGTAAATTCAGATCAAGATCTGGTGAGTTAATTTTACCATCGATCTTTGGAGTTGAGAGATTAACATCTGGTGTATTCCAACCCGCGTCCACTTCAGCTTTTGGGCCATGACCTTTAGGTTTTTTCCATTTCTGATGAGGCCAGTTGATTTTTCCTGAGGGGGCATCAACATCTGGAGCTGTGAGGTCAGCTTTGGGAAGATTCAGTTCAGCTTTGGGAACATTAATATCACCCTCAATTTTTGGAGATGCTAGATTTGCATCTGGTGTGTTTAGATCTCCATCTACTGCCAAGCCTTGAACTTTAGGTTTCTTCCATTTCAAATGAGGCCAGTTGACTTTACCGGCTGTAGATTCTACATCAATGTCTGGGGTGTGCACATCAAGGTCTGGGCCTTTAATATCTGCCTTTGGCAGGTTTATATCAACATCTGGGGGATCAAGCTCCCCCTTCACCTTTGGAAGAGAAAGGTTAACATCTGCAGGATCAATATTTGCATCTATATCCAAACTATCCTTTGAGCCATGAAATTTTGGTTTCTTCCACTTTAAGTGGGGCCAGTTGATTTTACCAGAAGGGGAATCAACATCTACCTCAGGGCCTTTAATGTCTGCTTTGGGAAAGTCAATATCGACATCTAAATCCCCATCAACCTTTGCCATGGGCAGATTGGCATCAGGTACTGAAATTTCAGCATCTAGGTCAGTATCTGGTCCTTTAACTTTGCCACTTTTCCATTTTAAATGTGGCCACTTGATTTTGCCTGAAGGTGCCTCAATATCAGCATTGGGGGCTTCAAATTTTAGGTCAGGGTCATTCAAATTTACTTTTGGCTCATTGAATTCCAAATTTGGCTTATTAAAATGTGACTTTGGAGTCGATAAATTGAGATTTGGTGCGTCTACCTTTCCACTTACAGATGGAAGATCCACCTCACCAGAGACATCCATTTCTGTTTCTGGTGGTTCAATTTTGGGCAATTTGAAGTTTGGCATATTGAACTGTGGGGCCTGGTATTCACCTGATTTCAAATGTGGTTTACCAACTTTCAAGGATGCATTTGGCATCTTGACTTTTGGAGCCGACACACTGACATCAGGCGTTTTAAGTGAGCCGTCTATATCTGCTTTCATATCTGATCCTGATAGTCCTATAGACGGCATTGTGACTGCAGCACCAGCATCGGCCGATGGCTTATTAAGGCTGAGTTTGGGGAGGTCTCCGGTGAGAGAGGGGCCAGTTATTTTACCATCCACCCCATGTTCAGCATTTAGCCCTCCACTAAAACTTGACTTTGGAGTTGATAAGTTGAGATTTGGTGCATCTACCTTTCCACTTACAGATGGAAGATCCAAGTCACCAGAGACATCCATTTCTGTTTTTGATGGTTCAATTTTTGGCAGTTTGAAGTTTGGCACTTTGAACTTTGGGGCCTGGAGTTCACCTGATTTCAAATCTGGTTTATCAACTTTCAAGGATGCATTTGGCATCTTGACTTGCGGAGCTGACACGCTGACATCAGGCGTTTTAAGTGAGCCGTCTATATCTGCTTTCATATCTGGTCCTGATAGTCCTATAGACGGCATTGTGACTGCAGCACCAGCATCGGCCGATGGTTTATTAAGGCTGAGTTTGGGGAGGTCTCCGGTGAGAGAGGGGCCAGTTATTTTACCACCCAGTCCATGTTCAGCATTTAGCCCTCCACTAAGGCCGTTGAAGGAAACCGCTGGCAGGTCAGCTGATGAATCCAGTGAAAGACCTGACTTTAATAGCCCCTATAAAATAACAATATAAAAACATAGGTTAAGATATGACTTGCCAAAAAAAAGTAAATCTCAACTGTGCTTTACCATTAGTAAAGCACACACTACATTATTACCAGTACTAAAGAATTATTTTAATTTCAGTTTTACTTTTGTTGATAGAACTGAATCAATCTGGTCGCTTTTGCTCCTAAACAGTAGTATTTACCTCTGTAGAGTTTTTCAGACCCAATCCTAACGAGTCAAGCCCAACACCAGCACTCAGGTCCTTTTTCGTCAGAACCTTAATATTGCGTTCATACGGCTTTAGGGTCTCCAGGATGTTACGCACATCACTTTCGTCGAGGTCGCTTAGATTTATCGTGGCGACGACAATATCCTCCTCTGGAACAATGAGTAAAGAAACTGATTAGAGATGCAAGTTTAAGTTTGTAAAGCACACACACTGTACATGTAACCCCCATAAGTCTGTATATTTAATGTGTTGTTTTGTTAGTTCTTAGAATGTCCTGTACAGGACACTAGACCCACATTTCTCCTGTGTCGGTACGAGAAGAAGAGTAAGAAGAGGAGAGAAAAGAAATGGCAGACTAAGCACATTTCAGCAGAAGTAGAGAAGTTATTATTCATAAGTGCTGCTGTGACATGAAAGAAATCTGTTTATTTTGAACTGGATAATGTACATTCTGTTCTGATAGTTCTCCAGTGATTTTGTCGTTTTATTTTCAGCTGCTTACTTACGCTGAGTTTCTACCTAGCTGGAGCTAACGTTGCTCAGTTTTTTTCGAACTGGAAAAAAAAAAAACAACCGGAGTATAAAGTGTCGCTCTGTAAGCAGCATAGCTCTGCGAAATGAGATTATTTTATGGTGAAGTGATGTCCTTAAAATTTTTTTTCATTCCACAAACTATTTGTTCATGAACATTTTCAAAACTGACCACTTATGTGCACATTGACTGAACTGACTGACCGAACTGTTATACTGAAGGACTAACTGGAAAATGTAATTTCTTTGTTGAAATGAGCTGTAAAGCTACAATTTAGAACATTTTTCTGAATATTAATTTGATTTTTTTTTTATAAGGGTGGACAATTTAAGTTTTATACCTTGATTTTATTAAGGTAATTAGTGTTACCTGGATTTTCTTTTGTGTGGGAAAAGAAAAATAAACTTGAGTTGTTAAAACTTATATGCTTATCAACCTCCTGTGTGGCCCTAGAACAAAAGTAACTTTCCTACTGAATGTATTGCTAATTAAATTAAGTAGTGGTTACATACAGAATATTCATCTTTTAGTTTGCAGGTCTGTAGCTTACCTGCTTTTAGGTCACTTTTGGCAGCAATAGTGTTCTCTGCATTCCCTTTAATGGAGAGTCCTTCCCCAGAGTCATCCAGAGCCAGGCTTCCTGAAATGCTTGCACTCTTGCTTTCTCCGCTCTGTGAACAGTAAAGGTAAAAAAATAAAATAAAAGAGTGAGGTGTGTTTATAGCCACATCTTTATCATTACTATGCATTTCTTTACTTACCATTTTTTTGTATTTATGCCCTCATGTCACAGAATGAATGGCAAAATGTAGTAGAATCAAAGAAATCTCACCCTAAAAGAAAGCATAGAAAAACCTTTGTTGGATAAGCTCTGACATAGAAGCACAACAAAAGCTGAATTCAAATCTATTTTACCTTTAAATCTGAGCATGCTGCTAAGATGATAAAACAGAGTTTCTAATCTGGTTTTATATTCCAAAATTGCTGGGCTTCCGTGTGAAGCACTGCTGAACATGGCCAGGAGTAGCCATGTATCGGTTTAATAATTTAATTAGAGCTATAAAGCCTTTCATGTTAAATGGACATCATGAAAAGCTTGAACCCGCTAGCAGTGACTGATGAAGGTTGATGCAAACAGTCCAAACTGTACCTTTAAAATGAAAATAAGTTGATAGAGATTCTGAAGGCAATGGATCCAAAAACAAAGTAAAAATCCAGCAAGCTGCAGATATTTCAGGTAGCGACATCCTGCTCAAGTTTATTTTTTGTGGGGTTTTTTTTTTTTTTGAGAAGCTATAAAAATTTGCCTGACAGAGAGACACCCACATTCATACTGTCTCACACTTCAGGAATCCAAACACTCTGCCCAGTTGGGTGAAGGGAATGTGTCTATCCAAACCTGTCGGTTCAGATGCATTCTGGCTGACACACGCAACCACGCCTCACCGTTTTCACACGTAAACACCGATTCTGTGCAAAGGTGCATTAAACAACAACAGTCCAGGTTTGAAGCGTAGCCATGCTAGATTGCAAAAAAAATTTCAAACATGGAAAAAAAAAAAAATCAAAAATCAAGGCTGATTTATAGTTCTGAAACATTTTATTTTTTTAAACTTTACTTTGACTAACATTAACCTCAGATATACTGAGATAAACTGAGTGGAATATAAAAAACCATGAAGAAATTAACTATGGTCTAAAGCTGGTCACTACAGCTTTAGAGATTTTCGTTTTGTCCCCAGATGCAGCTGCATCATTCATTTCTAATAAAATGTCCAAATAGAAGGACGTCTTCTAAAACAACTCTGACTTAAAGAAAACCACTGGGTGAGAGTCTGATCCGCAGAGTCACGTGCCCCGTCACTAGTTACCCGGACAGCAAAACAAGGCAAAGCGTAGTCCAAGATGCAACGCAGCACACAAACCGATTTTAACCAGAAACTGCAACATGAAAACCACAACGATGAAAATCTTAAATGAGTGTATGGACCACATCTGTGTTTTGAGCTACAAGTGGAGACAGTGCAACATCTTTCTAATTCCTCCAAATCACCAAACCCCTGGTGTCAAATGAGTGAGGCCTCAGAGCTGCATAATTTAACCCAAATGACAAAAGAATACGTTTTTAGTATAGATGCATTTACCATAACTTACATCCATTTAAACCAAACTACAGGCCAGTTTTATACATAATTGTACACCTTTAAAAAATATAAATAAAATATAAATCTTGTCACCATCGCTCAAGTAAAAACTTTAGGGACTCACCTAGTATCGCTGCCAGAGTTGTCCACTCTTCCGGGTATCACTGCTGCTTTGTTGGGATGAGAGGAACTGGCCTGTTAAATACCTGCAATCACCTGGGAGAACGAGTTGGACAGCATCAGGACCGCCCTGTTCTCGCGCCCTCTTTCATTTGCAAAAAAGCACAGTTTCCTACACACACACCTTTTAGGCTGGTCTCTTAAGCAGCCGAAACCTAAGATAGAAAGTGTGTCTAAGAGAGAGAAACATACCACTCCTTTCTTAAGAGAGAACAAGGTTTACAAATGGGAACAAATGTCTTAAAGCTTTAAGTTTCTCTTTTTTTTTTTCATCCCACTAATTTTATTGGACAAACGGTGGGCTATAGATTTGCCAAATCTTTCCCGTTTAGAATTTATGTCTCACGGTTTAAAAATTATACATTATACTAAAATTTGTCTTCCCAACAAAACTAAAAGCTGTTTTGAGTGTACTTTCAGTGTTATTCATTTCAGACGACCACATTATAACACCTGATTGGCAAAGCTTGTATGCCTGTTCCTCCTATTGAAATGATCAGCATTTATCACAGCAGTAAAGGAGACATTGTTTGATGGCTGCAAGCATGCAGTCTGGAATCTTCACACTACTTGAAGCCATGTAAACAATTCTGTACCGTGTTCAAAGTTTAAGCAGACATACTTGTCATAGAGATGTCATTTATAAAAGTATGCATTTGGTTCACGATTTGAAAAATGTTACATGTTTCAATTATAAATGTAGAAAAGAGGAAAAAAAAGCAACACATTTCTTGACTGATGTGAGGATGAGTTAGGACATCTGGATCATTATAAACTACGCCAGGTGATGCTGAAATATCAGGGCTGAGGGGAGAATATTCCGATCTGGGTTAGGATTTCATGAAGAAGAAAATGAAAATCTAAAACTTTTTTTTTTTGCTCGCCTTGGACCACATACAGTCCATAATCCAAGATGGTTATCTTGGAAGCCTAACGTTTCTCCGTCTCTGCAACCGTGCGAAGTAGACGTGTACAACATCAGCTCCCTGGGTTCAGATGTGAGCCGACTCGGTTCCGAGAACATTTACTGTACAATTCTCTGGAGAGTAAAATCCCAGTTTTCTATCAGAATCCCCACCTGATCATTTAGATTTTAGAGTTTGTTAAAAGCTATAATGAAGTGATCCTCAGCACAGTCCAGTGGAATATAGCGTGTCGGCAATAAATCTGAGCTCATGCAGTGAAGCTGCAAGAGAAAACCCATCATGTACAAGTTGGACATTTTATTTAGCCATTTTTGTTTTAGGAGCTGATCAAAGAAGCCGTGCAAAATTCTTGGCAATTTCATAACTAAATGAGTCACTACCCAGCCCATCCAGTAGAAAAGTACAATGCGATGACTGTTGGCAAGAGAAACTAACCAGGGTGTTGTCTGTTCAAGATAATAGCTAAAGGATGAGCAATTGTAGCTAGAATTCCTCATGGGGAGAGGTGGACCGAGTGAGCCAGAACCTTAAAATCTGCTGCCAATGAGAAGTGTGGAAATAAAAGCTTGCATTAGGTCTGACTTTAGGTTCATCATTCTTATACCGGCACAACAAGTGTCATAGAACAATAACTTATGTTGCAGCAGAAGCCCTTAAAAATAATCTGTGGTTTTGAATCCAGTTCAAAAGTAACCATAATGACACAACAACTTGAAAATGCCAGCTCCGTGCTCAGCTGACCCCCTTCTTTAAAGATTAAAAGTTGGGGGGCTGTGGCGGCGCAGGGGCAAAGCATGACCCACGTATTGAGGCCTTAGTCCTCATGACAGTGGTCACAGGTTCAATTCCTGGCCTGGTGACATTTGCCGCATGTCTTCCTCCTCTCTCATTACCCAGTTTCCTGCGAAACTACTTTCAAATAAAGGCCACTAGAGCCTTTAAACAAAACCTTAAAAAAATAAATTAAAAGTTTGTCTGCAAATCTGAGAAATTTAAAGTCTTTAAGAGAATATTTTCTCTCAATGTTTTTTTTTAAAAACTCATTCTGCTTTGATCCCTGTTGAAGTAATTACATTTCAGAGATGGTGATGCTTTTCTCCAAGCAAAGCACAGGCATGAGCCTGTTAACACAGAACAGCTTTACAAGACGTGGAAAGCAAATCGCTCAGAAGAAGAAGCTGTACCATGATGAGACGCTACCTAGGTCTGCCCTGACATATTCTCGGAAAATCCAAAGCTAATGCATTTGTTGATCCAAATCCAGGCCTGTTTGGGGGTAGAGAAGTGATGTGGTGGGAGGAGGGGATAGCAGAGAGGTCAGATTTGAGAGTGAGGTTTGTTTGTTTTTTTTCTTTAACAATGTGAAATGACAAGAACAGACTTACAAAACCTGCAGAGGACCTCAAGCAAGGTGCAAACCTGGGAGACAGGTGGATGTGCCAAAGACTGAAATGTCAAAAACCAGCTGCATAAATTACAACACTACAGGCAGGAACTAATTACTGGAGTAGAAACAGGTGAGTGATTGCACTGATGAATGACAGCTGGGAGGGAACGTGAGCAAGTCAACTCAAAAGAGTCAGAACAAAGAGCTGAACTGAAGGTGACGACTAAACTCAGTCCAGCCGATCATGAAAATGTTACAAAATGAACAGTAGCCTCCAAACCGAAACATCCCGTCTGGGCTCCATGCTACCCCCCCAGAACATCAGCTTGTGTGGCCCAACTACTGTCACGCGCTGCCTGGCTGAGAACGAGCTCATTGTTTTCAAGGCTCGTGAAAAGCAGCACACTAATACAAACAAACCCAAAGATATGAATCAAAGCAGTCATTCCGTACCTGCCTGAAGAGCCTCAGTGGGGATTTTGGTTCAAGAACAACAACCAGACCAAACAGCAGCACGAGACAGCGGGCTGAGCCGGTTCAATCCAGAACCTCGGAGGGACGGACAAATAAATGTTGCTGCTGTGTGAGCACACAGTTCAACACAGCAGAGTCAAACCGTCAAAGAAGGTTTGTCCATTATCTGCAGCTAAAGATGCAGCGCATGCTGTGGACATGACCTGAGCAAGTCTGTCTTTCACTTCTGACAAATTCAGCCAAGCTCAGCTGCTGATTCATGTTAAATACTGATATTGAATATCAGTATTTAACATGAAAAAGTGCCTGCGATGGACTGGTGACCTGTCCAGGGTGAACCCCGCATTTCGCCAGAAATGACTCGCTGGAGATAGGCACCAACCTGGTCCTGACCCCACTAGGGACAAGGGTGTACAGAAGATGGATGGATGGATGTAAAAGTGCAACAAAAAAAACCCAGAAAAACATAATTTTATTTTTTTGGTCTTTCACTTTGGCACTTGTGTAAGCTACAAACCCTCATGGTACAAGAGTTCCACAACACTAGAAATAAAAACCAGAAAGGTCAGCCACCTCAAAGCTGCGGCTGCTGGGCGTAATGCAAATGATCAACCGTATGCCTTTTAAATGCAACATGAAATTCAGCTATTTGTATACCCAGTTTCTGTCCTCCAGTTCCCTCAGGTCCTGTCTTTTATTTTTTGGAAGCATCACCCATAGCATGATGCAACCTCCACCATGTTTCATTCAGTGGTCTGACCCAGACCGTTTATAACATCTAGCGGTTTATCTGACCGGTGAACGTTGTGGGTGGATACCCGAGTCTTCACAGCAGTGGCATCGGAGTTGGACTGAGGAGAGCCGAATAAAAACACATTCCACACTTTTCAGATTTTTATTAGCAAATGAAAATGCAAACCAACGTGTTGCTTTCCTTCCACTTCAGTATTATGATCTTTGATATGACGGTTTATCAAATGAAATCCCATTATAAATCCATAGACGTTTCTGGTTCTCATGAGAAAAAAATGTAAAAGGACAGAGAGTAAGAATATCTTTTCAAGGTGTGATATTTAATTTGCCCGGTAGATAATAGCTGTCATGTGTTGCTTCATGAAGAGCTATGTTAATGCCTGAACTTTGGGTGTCACCCCAGTTTAACAGAAGTTAAAAACAGAACAGTAAGGTGGGTTTTGTCCTACAGAGAAACTGCTTTCTTCTGACTGGACAACATAAAAAACCCCACAAAAACTGAAGCTTAACTTCTTAAACCTGACCCAATGAAAAAAATAGAAAACAAATGAAGAAAAACAAACCAAAGCGATTAAACATGGCCGTCAAAATTACACACGTCTTAAAATCGATTTGCGCAAAGTAAAAGTTTTGTGTGGATTTGTGATGAGCAAGCCGAGCGGTGCAGAGACTGCAGGTGCTGGCGGGGATTCTGTTTGCACATGTCTTAGCTGCCGGTTGCTTTTTCCAGAATCACACAGAAAAGAAGAAGAAGGGGGAAAAAAAGTGGTTCTATGATTCACGTTTCCTTCGCTAGCTTCCCTTCAGGTCTTAACTTGTGGCCTTTAATGAATACCTCTGGAGCAGCATGAAGCAGCGCTGGGGTCTGTTACACAAAACACACACTCACACACACCAACTTTTTTTGCTACAGTGCCAAATACATTTTCAATATCTCTCTAAGCTGTTTGCAGGTTTTCCTGTCCATTCACTCTAATTCAGACTTGGCCTTCTGCTCGGTTCAAAGTAAAATTCCTGCATTATCAGTGCTTTGTTGCAATACTGCGTGACGGCGGGGAGGTTGGAGAGGGGGGAGGTGCGCTGCATACTTGTTGATAGCTCACTGCAAGCACATTGTCATTCCGGTACAACTGCTAAGTGCTACCTATCGCAACACAAGGTATGAGGAGAATGTGCAGCAGTGTGAGTGCCATACATGCCACAAAGCGGCACTGAAACCAGTTCTGACGCAGAAGTGAAAAATGCCAAAACCTCCATAGAACTCAACTCATCAGAGGCTGCACCTCAAGACAGAGTTCTTTACTGTCCTGTGGAGAAAAGAAACACATTTCAGGGAGTTTTATTAGCACCACAAAGTTAAACAACAATTAGGGAAGCAATTTGCAACAAACATAATGTGCATAACAGCGAGCTGTGAAAAACCATATGAACAAAAGCAAATCAAGTATCAGCAAAGACAAAACTTAACTCTTTATTTTATATAGGTCATCTTTCACAGATAAAAATAAAATAAATAAATCTGCGTTTCACACAAAGAGAGCAGAAACACAAAGAAATAAAATGTGAATAAATAGACCCAACTCTTGCAGTAACAACCTCCTCAGCGTCCCAGTGGTCTGCAGAGGTATTGGAAGAAGATTTTCCGGTGCAGTCCTCTTTCTTTCGGTCCAACAAAAGTTCAGTAAGGCTGAATGCACTGGATGGGGAGCCATGGAAACCCATTCCAGAGCCTACGGGTATTCTTCACTACTCGTTCCAAAGGCAGCTTTGGTGTGTTTTGGATTATTTTTTTGTTGGAACAAGTCTTGACCTGCTGAAGTGGACATGCTGACATTAAGGAGAAGGTGATGATTTTGGAGGCATTTCTTTGTTATTCTTGTCTCCTATGTGCAACACACACTAGTCTGACTTAGCAAAGAAACAATCCCACAGCATGATGCTACTCCTACCATGCTTGAGAGTAGGTGTTCTTAATCTCGAAATCTTCAAGCAGCCAGATCATGGAGCTTTTCTCTGGAAAGCATTGGGCTTTTCGGTGTCAACTGCTTGAATAAGCCTGGTGTTGATTTCAGAGGTCTTCCTTTCTCCATGAGTCCAGCATGATGGAAAACATTAATGATCAGTAATCATGTGTTCAGTAACTCAGTGATGGGTAACCCAGTGATCGGTAACCCAGTGTTTGGTAACCCAGTGGTCAGTAACCCTGTTTCACTAACTCTGTTGGTCAAACAGCTTCCGATTCACGGCAGATTTGGGGTTTAGTGATCTCTGAACATCCTGGCTTCCTCTCATCTCAAGAGTGACAGTTTGGGTTTCAGGGCTTAAGTTTGGCAAAGTAATTAGAGTCGTATAAGTTGTCTGGTGTATTTATGTTGGAATTGACAATTCTTTAGGAAAAAGCTCCGAAATTCTTCCCCAGCTTCTGTACATCTACATTTATCCTTAGACCTTCACTGAGTTCCTTAGACCTGAGAGCCATGTAGAAAAAAACCTCAATGACACTTGGACACTAATGAAAAATTTTTCATAAGACTGAAAGAATTTCTGGACCTTCAGTCCAGTTCAGTGACGAATTTGGTAAACATATGCACAATTCTAATCTAATCTGTGTGGATGATATCAAATCTAGAATATTTCCAAACTCTTTGTTTTTAAAAGTTGTACGTTACACAGCTACAAGAAGAAACTTAAAAGTCCAAATTAAAATCATATATCTATTTTGGAGGATGTAAACTTTTGACCTCATGAAGACAGAAGAAGACTGTCTAGAAGGATGCAGAAGAGGGAAACCCCCCCACACCCCCCCTCGCCCCCCACGCACGTTTCTTACACTCAAATGAACTGAAACAGGTCAATGAAGAAAACCAGTCATGAGTTGTTTTAATAGTTTGCAGCTCGAGTGACTGAATGCAACAGTGTCACACCAGCTACCTCCCACTTTCTGACTGAGGATGTGGTGAAACTGTGGTAGAGACTTCCTTCCAGCAATGTGCCACTCAAAGATGGAACAAAAATGATGTTCCTAGGTAGTTGGGGACCACTCACTATTTCTAAAGACAGCTTGCTCTATTTTTTACTTGTATTTTTTTTTTTAAGTGAAATGCAAGTTTTGTGTAGATGGCGGCAGCAACAACAACAACAACAAAAAGCAGCAAAGAAAGTATAAAAGATTTAATGGAAAGGGATTACAATGTATGATAAAAACATAAAATGGAAAGATCTGTCAACTGGAAGCACATAAACCTAACTTAATAAAACCGCAGAGAGCTCTCTGACAAGTTACTGACACATACTGAAGAAGTTACAAGTTTTAATTGCAGTTCTCTATGAATTCAGAAAATGTCAGAGTGGCAACACCCGATATAGGCAGCTCAGATCATGTGGCTTAAAGGGAATGTGGTAAACCTGCATTCTGTGGAGCTGAGTGAGAAACAAGGTGAAACTTTAGCCGACAGCCTCAGAGACGAGCGCTCACACAGAAAAGCTTCGGCATAGAACATAATCAGAATATACGGCCAACGTTACCTCTGCTTATTATTTGGCTGTACTCCATTATTCCAGCTGGTAAGGGAACCAATTTCTATACATCTGCTTTGTTCAGTCAACTGGAAGCAAAACACATTCCTACCATTCTGCACCAGTCACATACCAGGACATTTACTTCCGCAAGCTTTCCTAAAGAAACTTTTGGGAAGTTGCCTCACAACTCAGAACACTGTTCTCTTTTTAAGTAACATTTTAATACAGAGTTGCCAATAGAGGAGGGGAAAAAAAGCACCGTTTTGAACTGCGGCGACGTGAAATCGTTTGATGTTTTCCTAAGTATTTTCATGATGAAGCTGAATGCTCTCCTTCAGTTTTTCAATGTTTCACAAAATCAATCCTTGAAGTTCCATTTACAGCCAGCTATAAGGATAAAAGAGCCCAAGATGCAGAAAAAACTGATTTAAAGCAACAAAAATGACAATTGATCTACACCATGTTGCATGTTACAGGAGCACAAAGCGAAGTTCTGCCGTCACTAGTCATGCTCAAACCTGGTATCTAGATCAGCTCAGGTATTCTGTCCCACAGCAAGACTGGAGTGACTTATGGCAGAAACCGTGATAATCTCCTTTAGATAAACACTATGTGAAGGAGGCTCTAATGGTCAACTAGAAAGAAAAAACGCCATTTCAAGGGGAAGGTCTAAATGTCACCTGCTTAGACAAATACAAACTCCAGCTTCCCGAGCGATGAAGGATACCTGCTCAGGAATCCAGTGATCAATGTTTGTCTTTCTTAGTCACAAGTTTAGACTATTGCGGGAAAGAAAACTGGCAACCGTGAAGCTGATCTAGATACATGGAATGAAAAGTTTAGGCATTTAGACACACTTGGCTCAAAATAAACACCTTTCAGATTAAATCAGCACACAGAATTTTAAATCTGTCATCTCCGGTTCGGAGCACTGGAACAGAATCGTGTTAGGAGACATACCAACGGTCTGAAGCAAGAGATGCCTTAGATGAGCAAATACCAAGAACAAAACAAAAACTACAGAAATGAGAGAAATTTCACATCCAGGCATCTTGTTCAGTCAGGAAGAAATACGAGGCCAATGATTCCTGTGTCTTGATTTTAGGTAACAGAATCCATGGAATGGAAATGAAAATGGCTCAAGGTATTTTATCAGAGGTACACACACACACACACACACGCCGGCAGGCATGCCCTGTGTGTTTTGCAGTAACTTGACCTCAGGGCCTGTAAGGCAGCTGTAGCAGCTACAGCCCACATCACCATGGTTCGTGAAAAACTCCACATGGGACATGTTTGGATGCTGAAGAGGTTTTTATTTATTTAAAACTACAGTTTACAAGTTGATGAGAAATTATTGACAACATACATGGTATGTGTAAAAGCTTTGCTCTCAGAGCAGCAAGCAAAGCGATGCCCTCTGACCTCTGAGCTCATGTAGGCTGAGGAAGCAGCAGGTTGTCTTTCACTGGAGACATCGGCTCTCCTTTCTTAGAGGAGCTGACCTTCACAGTTTCCCTGAAAACACACACACACACACACCTATATGAGATCTGGTGGGTTTCCACCTTTTAATGTCAACATTAGCTTCATTTTCATATTTTGTCACGTTACAACCACAAACATAATTCAGTGGAATTTTCTGTGAAAGACCAAAATAAAGTGGTATACAAAGTTGAATTATGTTAAAAAATATTCAATATGACATCTGAAAATGTACATTATTACCATGGAACACATCTTGCCTCACTGCAAATTGTCCATTATTCCCTTACTTTTTATAGCTAAAGTTGTTCCAGAGGCTGCTTATGGTGGCCTGCACTCCAGGGTTGTTCTCGTTATTGGCTGAGGAACATTTCTTCCCAGAACCTGCAGCCTTCTTCCTCAGACCGCTGGCTCTGGCTGGGCCCAACGTCGACACGTTCGCCGCCTGATTCCGCATGCCGGATTTCGGCTTGGACAGTCCGGAAACCTGAACACAGCATGTTCACGTCACAGACGGGAGATCAGGCTATTCTAAACACTTACCAGACAAGTCTAACCTTAACAACAAACGGTAACATTTCCTATGAACTGCAGCAGCTTAGAGAATATTAGCACATTGGTTCTCTACAGTTCCCATCCAAGTTTAGATTTCTTTGTAAAGCAACCAAGTCTGTCAGACGGCACAAAACCCTTCTCACATGTTCACCATTTCCACTTCTAAGAATGTCCGTTCAGTGAAGGGCCACATATACAGCAAGTTGAGGAAGCCTGTGACACATAGGTTCCCACTACTACCACATGCAGTGCTGTCTGGCAGCTTCTCTCATAGTTATTTCTAAAAATTCTGTTTACTAGATCATACATTCCGTAATGATTTAAGTCACCGCCAATCCAGATCTCATAACATTCTTGCTACTTGTACAAAGGATCCGTTAAGGTCTGAATAGTTCATTAAATCAGCTGTTCACTTCAACAAACCTACACAGAACACTTTAAACTGGAAGTAAAAATAAATACACTTGCAGCGATGCACTGTTCCTTTAAAAACAAATGAAACCAGTGAAGAAACCAAAGTGTAAACCCACCTTTGACCCCAGCATGCCAGGTTTCCTACAGGTCTCTGTGAAGGAAGCGGGGCTTTCTGTCACTGGTTCTGAATCAGTGCTTGAATTCATCTGACATAAAACAGAAACAAAAAAAGCACACAAACAGAAACCCATGAGAACATGAATCAGAGATTCCCAGAAAATGTCTACATTTCAACCCAGTGTGTGTGAGACAGTGCAAAAGTCTTGATTTCCCAGCCTGTCTGTTCATCGTTCTTCCAGGTTGTTGCTACTTTTCTACCACTGCGGATGAACAGCATCAAGATTCAGTTGGTCCATTTAACGTAGGGCTGGACAATATGTCAAAATAAGCGTTTCATATCAGTCATATTGATAATGATCAATAACTATTGATTAGGTTTTTTGATTTCAAATATCTAAAATACTGTCAAACAGACCTTTTCTATTTGATCCAGTTTTCACGCTACGTCGTTTTTCATTTTAAAATTGTATTTGATTTTTTTTTTTTTTTTTTTATGAGACACGGTGGCGAAACCTGACAATGCTGCTCCATGAGTGACTCTACAGGTTGTTGCTAGGTAACCACAAGTTACTCAACCAGTTGTTGCAAGGTAAGCAAAGGTAAACCTTGCTTAGCTGACTGTGAGAGGTTGAGCGGCTAAAGCCTTTCATCTGCCTATGTCCCCCAGAATGCTGTGTGGTTCTGGATTGGAGTTCAGTGAAATTGTTAAATAGTCCATCAAGCGTAATATCTATTGATATTGATTATGTGTCCATAGCGATATATATTGTTATTGACTTATTGTCCAGACTTGTTCTAATAAGGAATGACTGACGACCCAGTCCGTTCTCCCTTTGAGGGTACGCTACTTAACTCTAGGAGCTGTAAGGGTCAGAGGGTGAAAGCAAAGTCAGCAGCACAGATCATGGTAATGATAAAAATAAATAAATAAAAATACTGAGCAAGGGGCTAAACAAGTTTCCTTGTATTAATTTAGACATCTGGATACTGCAACCCGGAGCCGAGGATGATCCACAAGACAGAACGTATGGATACTGCTCAGGTGACAGAGGAGATATAAGCCACGCCTCTTTCACGGTGTGAATGGCAATGGCCTGTACATGGTGGCTTGCTTGCTGAGGACCAATCCCCTGATAGGCTGCTAGTAAAATGGCATCTAGTAGACATTTAACTAACTGTCAGTGACACAACACTGGTTAATCACTCCGGTTCTGATTAACGTGCAGAATGGCGGGGGCAATGTTGAAAGATGAAATGTGAAAGTCTGCACAAATATCACTTGAAACAAATCCCTGCTTCTCGAAAGCAAAACCAAGAAATGAGACTTCGATTGAGACTTCAATCGAAGTCTCATTCGAATTTGAAACTGTCTTTGGTGGTTCGGTTTCTTTTCACATAGAGAAAACTCGAACTGGAAGCTGTCACTGAAAACCACCGAGAATATTCGGTCTCTTACAGGTCACAAGAAGAAGACACAGGAAGAAGACACATGTATTCCAACCTAGTTTGAAAACATAGCGAATGTTCTCATTTTACTGGTCATTTTCTGGGGAAATGACCACCATCTGACACTTGCATAGGGCTTTGTGAAACAGTAGTTACCAACAGAGCTATGAACACAGGTAAAGGCAGCAGAAAATCCTGGAACTTACAGTCTCCTCCTGGGAGGAGAAGGAGCAGCTGAAGGGGAGGACGTCCTCTTTGTGAAAGGAAGTGGACAGGGACTGGGAAAAGTAAGCACTGTCCTGGGAGGGGGGAAAATCTGGGGGAGGCTCCTCGTTCTCAGATTTCCTCTCAGGGGAAGAAGAGCCTCCAGAAAGCTGACAAGATGTCTGAAGAGCTGAGGAAGTCTCTCTTTTGTAGTGGAACTGCTGCAGGGCGAGCAGGCCTGAGGGGGTCTTCGCCACTCTGCAGAGCCCAGCACTGGAGGAGGCGGAGCCTGAGCACCGGAACAGCTTCGGGCCCTCACTGGATGAGGTGGGGGGGGTGTTGGCAGGGGACGTAGGAGGGCTGGGGGTCCCTACAGGTGGAACATCAGGACTGTCCCTTTCACCGAGTGAAGACTGGTCCTGAGAAGGGTCCCCGACCGTCCGCTCTGGGTCCCCAGCAGACTCCTCGGTGCTCTCAGTAATTGTTGAACTTGATTTGCTGAAGAATCTGCAAAGGAGGATACGCTGCGATTACACTGAGAGTTCAGGCTTTGGAAGGAATGCCTTGAAACATATATTGGTGGAAATGTGTGAATGGAACCACGAATGGTAAAACAAAAAACAAAAAAGTCTGAGTAGTGAGCTGAAGCAGTGGAGGAATGAGGAAAGAAAATCTGTCAAAAGGTCATTGAACACAGAGCGTGGCCAAACATGCTGGCTGTCTGCAGTCAGCTGTGACCTGCTATTGGAGCACGAATAAACAAAACAGTCAAACAGACCAACGAGGGTGTAAATGCTTAATTTCTCTCTAAAACGATTATTAAAAAAAAAAAAAAACAATTAAGAGTTTGACTAAGCCATAATTGCCCTTTTAATGAAAAAACAATCCATATTCTGTCAAAAAGACTAATGAACAAACACCACCAATTTGGCCCAAGGTGGTTTGTTTGCCAACTACCAGCAGCGTTCCTCTGGGTGAAGTGCAGCACTGTTTCTCTCTTCTACACCTAAACACAGTTGGGACAGGTCATTAGTGCGTCTATCAGTTCCCTGAACCCATCTCACTGGTCTCTTTCTACAGGGGAAACATTTACTCCAACAACATGAAGACAGTTCTAAGAACATGTTTTTGTAAAACGTTACATGCTTCAAACCCTGTTGCGATTACTTTAAACTAAAATCCACCAGGGACAGAAATAATTTTGGGCTCCACTGCAACTGAACGCGTTGATATTAAAATGAGAGTTTTGTTTGTCATGAAAGTCATGAAGGAGCCTAGACGAAACACAAACAAAACGTGAGAAACCTGAGCAGCAGTGAGAAAAGGGTGTGGATTTCCATGAACACGCTGTGATTTTTCTGTTTGCAGCCTGCCAACCAACTGATGTCACATGCAGCGCTAAAGATGGATACATTTTCCTGTACACAATGAGACATGCTTCAGGTGGCAGTTCATTATGTGAGCTCTTTCTCACAAACCTCTAAAGGATCACAGCATCAGATGAACTGTGGTCTTGTTGCAAACAGCACAGTTTAACCAACATAAAAACCAAGGCAAATCCCTCTGAGTAGATGGAGGAAGTACTGTATCTCGGGATCTTGTTCATGAATGAGGGGAAAAATGAAGCGGGAGATTGGTAGACAGATTGGCGCAGCGTCTGCAGAGAAGCCAGTCTGTTGTGGTGAAGAGAGAGATGAGTCAAAAAGCGAAGCACCCTCATCTATGGTCATGATCTTTGGGTCATGACCGAAAGAACGAGGTCATGGATACAAGCGGCCGAAATGGGTTTTCTCCGCAGGATGTCTGGGCTCTTCCTTAGAGATAAGGTGAGAAACTCAGTCATCCAGGAGGATCTCAGTGTAGAGCCGCTGCTCCTTCACGTCCAGAGGAGCCAGTTGAGGTGGCTTGGACTGGTCAGGATGCCTCCATGGTGATGTGTTCAGGGCACGTCCCACCGGGAGGAGGCCCCAGGGACACAATGGAGGGACAATGTCTCTCGGCTGACCTGGGAACGCCTTGGGATTCCCAAGTGTTTCACTTATCCCATAGTGTTGTATAGTGGAATATTTCAAGAATTTCAGGCTTTTAAAAATGGCTTTCTCCACCAAAGTATGGTATGTGGTCCAGCTGTTCACTCACATTTATTCTTTGGGGTCACTGATTATTGTGACTGACTGTTCAACAAGCGTTCGAAACCACACCTGGTCCTTGGGAGAGAAAAAAAAGTAAAGCCATGCTTGTACATTCATGGCAAGCATTTAAAATCCTTCAAGTGGGCAAAATGAAATAAAACACAAGTAAATCAAATTTGAAATTACACAATTTACAGAGATCATCTATACAGAGTTTCTAAGACACAAGCAAGTAAGATGGTTTAATGCTTCAAAGCTCGTTTCATTTTAGTTCTTTTTCGCTGAACCGTTAGGAATGGCATTTTTTGGTTTGCTTTTCTCTAACATTTCTCTGTCAGCTTGTTTCATCTGCATGGAGAGCTACTTTGACTGCATGTCATCTGTTTACAGCAGAAATCTGCATCCAGATGAACGTACCCACATCTAGAAACAGCCTTTGAGTCAATTGTCCATTTACGTTTTGTCCTTTTAAGAAGGAAAACAGCACATGTTGCCGAGCCGACACTCTTAATCCCTTCATCCAGTTTGACTGGAATACCCTCAAATGAAAGCTGAAAGTTTGCATATTGTGTCCATCAAATAACTACAGTTGGAATGTGTTTCAGTAAAAAGCAAAAGACAAAAAAAAAAACAAAAAACTAGTGTGTGAACATTAATGGACCTCACTGCAAGCAACTGTGATGGCAGGTGCCAAATGTTACTGAGAGTCATGGCTAAAGATCTTCTTCAGAGAAGTTTGAAAAGACTTATGTGAATAGTTCAGTTAAAAACAAACCAAAAAAAAAAACATCTGTTAATGATTCAGAGAACTGAAGAGTCGTCTGTATTCGCGACTGAAGAGTCGCCAATATAGCCAATGCTAATTGGCTATAGTGGCGCACAGCCAATTAGATGATGTGGTCTGACAGTGACATCACCTGCTGTGGGTGGCCTGCCTGCCATCGTCCTGAGACTCGTGGTTTCTCCGCTGCAGCAGGGTGGTGAAGGCGAAGCAGTTCCGTGGCGGAGGCTGGCTGCTGGAGGTCGGCTTGTCTTGTCGCTGCTCTAACTTGGAGCGTTTCAGCCCTGAACTGGAATACTGCCGCAATACGTCTTGATCCGATACACAAGAATCTTACAAGGACACAAAAAAAGATAACCTTGTTAAGACAAGATTCCTGCAAATAACAAATGTGTATTTATTAATTAATCTTTTCTTTTGTATTTGTATTATTTATTAAACAGACTGTAAAGAAAATCACGACAAGGGCAGAGCAACTACAGAGTTCTAGTTTTAGTTTTGCATAAAATATGTTATGCTTCAATTATTCAGGTGGAGATGATATGAAATATATATTTTTAGTTTTAAAGATAAATAGCAATAAAATGTTTCATTCCAACGTGAAGAGAATCCATCAACACCCATCCCAGTGCATTATGCAATTTCATGTAGAGGTAAACGAGTAACCGCACCCGTCTGAGCTACATTATATGCTTTAAGGTGGAGTCAAAACCCTGGACTTCAACCCAGTCAGACATTTGAGCTCACTGCCTCCTGTTGCATAACGAGCTTCATTTCACCCTAGCAACCTGCTTCCCCGCGTATTATGTTGTTGTGGGCGGAGCCAAACACAGACCCATCTCTGAGCGTTTGACCCCACCGATCACCAAAATTTGAATCATTTCAGGGCGGAGGCAAACGTTCCACTTCCTGTGTCTGAGGCTACGTTCACACAGCAGGTCAATTCAGATCTTGGATTTTTCCCGGCGTAGCCATTCACTCTACTAATTAAAGGTGACTTCTGACAGACTTGCACGTGAACGGTTTACAACCCCAAAGCGGCCCGCATCACAGAAGAAGAATGAAGAGGTCACACAGGGACGTTTACGTCCAGATTTACCACGTCTGGCGTCTTCTGATGCAGATTTATGATGTAAAAGTCATATACAAAGTGACATAACCGTTCAGACTGCAGGCACTCTGGTATTCAATTTAGATATGGAAGGGATGTGGTCACTTCCATATCTAAGTGACAAGTCAGATATTTTGGTGTGATTAAAAATATCAGAATAGGGCCATTTAGACGACCGTGAAGAAGTTGAATATAGGTCATCTGGGTAAAAGCAACATCAGATTTGGGCTACATTAGACTGCTGTGTGGCCTCATGCTCTTCAAACCTGACTCCATTCCTGCCAGAGTCTATGAACTCTCCCATCCCTACTCAACCTTAACTCCGCCTATAAGTGAGTCTTTGACTCCACCTATTCTTACTACTTTATGCATTTCAGGGCTGAGACAAATTTGGCAACATCCGGCCCCAGTGAAGTCAATCTTGACTCCGCCCCTTTATGAATTTTCAAACCCAACCGGATTTACTCAATTACGCACTTAAAGGCACAATTAAACATTTGACACCACCTACACACAGTGGATTTTCATTTCAAACATCAAATTCTACAATCCTTCACTCCACCCGTCTCGACAGCACCATGCATTTGACTGAAATATTTCAACCTAACCATCCTTCAGCCATTTCACATTTGTGGGGGAATTTAACCCCACCAGCCCGTCTCTATCGCATCATAATACTCTGACTGATCCAAATATAAAATCCTGATGTTGCATCTTAAACATCTGACTCCAGCCCACCTTTTCATTATTTGACTGGCCCCACCCTTACTGCATTATGCATTAAAGGGCAAAGCCAAACATTCGCCAAGCCACTCTCCATTAGAAGCTTTTGGGTGGAGTCAAACATTTGATTATGTCGATCCTTGTTGTATTATAACCCTCTGTGTGAAGACAAATATTTGGCCCCACCCATCCCTATTGTATTATACTGTACATCTCAGTACAGAGCTGAACTTTACCAGCAGCCATATTCGTGGCCCATCCATGTAGCGGTGGGTCCCACCGCTGGGGGCTCTGGCAGTTTCATGGGGCGGAGCCTAATCTTATGCCCTCAAATTCTCTGGTCTGGGGGGAATGCCATGTGTCCTGCTGCAACGCTGGGTACTCCATGCTGCCCACCCTGCAGCATTGTACTCTTCTTACCACAATAACTCTTATTTATGCACAGCTAGATGATTAATTTGGTCTGTCTTCCAGCAGCTCAGTGTGCATGCCAGACCATTTTCTCCCCCTGACTCAGCATTTTTCACATACATGTATGGCCACAATGAGGCCACACAGCGCAGGTAAGGACCAACTTACCTTCTCTCAGCCTCTTCAGCGGCTGCTCTCTGTGTTGCAGCCTCAGGTGGTCCAGGCTGATGACTCTCTCCTGCCCCCTGGTGGAGGGTGGCTTCTCTGCAGAAACGGCAGGGCAGGGAGGAGCAGCAGAACCTGGCGTGAAGCTCTTGCTCCAGATGCTGAGTCCTGCTGCAGCCGGGCAGCTGCTCCAGCTGTTGCTGCGAGCTTTGCACGCCTAGAAAGATATTTCCCAAAGTAAAATTAAATGTGAGGATTTCGGGTTTTTTGCACTGGGACAAACATTCGCTGTAAGAAGGCTACCTGTGGACGGGGGCCGTCTGGACTGAAGTCATCTATCCTCTCCATGGTGTTGATGTCAATGTTTCCCAAGGCCATATCCAAGCCTTTGTCATCTCCTAGATTTCTGAATTCATTGCCATTAAGGAATAAATATTATCCAACAAAAAGAAGAATAAAGTTAAAATGTTTTATATATCTAGGCAAAACTTAAGGGGGAATGTTTTGAGGTGTGTTGTAAGACTAAAGGGTACATTCCAGCGTAGTTGAGGGAGTCTGGGTCGATGCGTTGAGGGTAAGGATTAAGGGGCACCACCTTCCTCATGGCAGGATCAAACACCAGCTGGTAGAGGAAGGTGTTATTGGCTCTGACGAATCCCTCAACGTACTCCTCAGGAACGACCACGTTCATTTTCAGGTACTGGCCCATCTTTCTGATCACCTGGTAGGAAGAGAAGAACTCACACTTAAATCTACTCCAGAAATCATTCATTTAGAATCTAGGCTTCAGTTTTGCTGCTGCTTCCCGAAGGTTCCTGAATCTCTTTTTTTGTTCATTACTCCACAAACAAACGGCTATCTCGTCTGCTTGATAACTTACAATGACATGCCAAAAGATTATGGGTCAAGACAACACAACAGTCCCCGTTAAGTGAAGTCCCCGTTATGATTTTCCGTCTTGAGGTTGGATGGATCAGCAGGAGATTTTTTTTTCCCACTTTCCTACGATGTTTATTTCTTGCTATGAAAATGATTCATAATAAAAATCACAATGAAATTCCGCTGGTTTTAAAGACAGAGAAGTGGTAACTTGGGAAAAACTTATTTTTCTTGTTGGGCTTTTGGTTAGGTCTACTTTAACATCTTATGAAACTGACAATTAAGCTAGAAAATCTACATCTGCTTTCAGATGGGGAAAACCTGGATAAAATAAGTGAATAATATACAATGCAGATGTGTAGATATGCATCACACAAACCTGGCTAGATTCTTCCTGCACTCTTGTGACAAACGTCATTAAATTAATGAGTAAAGTGAGGCAACAGATGTTTTTGTTATTTTAACACACACTTATATCACCTAAGACTGAGATTTATAGTTAATGGTAGTCAAGTCTCAGACCATCAGGGTTTAAGACTCCATTGGACCAATAATCACCAACCACCTTGATGAACTGCATCTAAAAATTCATTACTGTCTATAATTAATACCAAGTTGAGATTTTTGAATTTGGGGTTTCTGAAACGGTTTTACGAACTGTAGGAGAGTCATAGTAATCATTAAAACTGGTAATCATCTCATCCTCAGTTACCACATTTTACATTTCAAAAGTCTCCAACTTTCCCCAGTTTTTAGAACCATGAGAAAAATAAAGAAGTTATCAGCTTGTGCACACACCTTCAGAATGTCAGGGTCTGTGGCAAGCCGGAGCAGCTTGCAGGCCTTTCCGAGGCCGATTCCATGCAGGGAGGGTAGGTAATCACAGCCAGCGAGGACGCACATATGGCGAAACTTCTCCTCGGTGAAAACGTTCCCCAGGGAGCGACAGCGGCCCAAGTTCCTCTGATCTATCTCTATTCCGTTGCCATGCTTGTCCATTTTGAGAATTACCTACAAAATATTAGGGGAGAAGACAAAGTTGGTCAGCCGTTGTTCCAAGCATTAGCTGACTGGCATTAAAATCCTGCAGTGGATTTTAGATTATTCCCATCCATCAAATTACAAATGATACAAGGAAATTGCCTTTACTGGAAAATATAAAGCAGTGTAAAAATGTACCGCTTAGTTTTATACATTAGTGTTAACATTTATGGGCATATTTCTCATATGAAAATATCTGGTGGCAGACTTACACGTCTCACTCTTTCCAAGTTAACAGATGAAATGGATTCTGCTGCTTTCATGAGGCAAAAATAGTACATCGCAGAAATCTGTGGTGATGCAACAAGGGCCTCAGGGACAGAGGAAGTGCTATTTATACTGATGCTAGAGACACAATCATAAACAGAACAAATACTGTAGCTACAGAGACCACAGCGAGAAAACGTTTCTACAGAGCTGCAGCGACTCCAGAATCATGAACTAACTTACCGCTACATGTCTGCAGCGCTCAGACTACAATCATTTAAACACCTGTTGAAAACTCAGCTCCTCCTCTGGCCATGAGCAGAGCATGGAGGCCCGAAGTGGCGCCTCTTGTGCGGGCCCCTAGGCTATTAAAGGATGAAGCACGTTCAGCCCGTCACACAATTGGGTGATGGAGGTGGGGACTTTATTTAATTAGGGCAAAATTATTACTGAAAATTTAAGTCAACCACACACACTGCTGTTAGAAGATAACTTTACTGTTTATCAAATGGGATAATTTATGTCACCACACTACATTATCACTAAAAGTAGCATACAATAACTTCAATGAATCATATCAAATAAAATAGAAAAACACTTTTAGGTGCTCTGTATGTTCTGGTACCTCATGCTGCTACTGCAGCGGATATACTGATGTACCACAGACTGGATGTCTGTCTATTCTCCAGTCACATCTGCTGTTCTCAGATAATCTCATTTTTTGACTAATTGTGACACTGCTGGACGTAGCTAGAAGAAACTCTGCAGAAACAGTCCAGTCAGTTTGGCGTGAAGATTTACGCAAAAATTCACTTTCTTGTGCATTTTTCATTCACTGGCAGTTTGTTTTCGCCTTAATGTGAATGAAGGTTTGCTAAATCCTTATCAAAAAAGTGTAATTATATTAACTATGTCACAAAAAACAACTACAGGGGAAGACATCTAATAGTTAATAGCGGTGGACAATATGGACTTAAAGTTTTATCACAACATTTTGTGGTAGTAATGTGATAACAATAAAAGTGGCGATAAACTATTTATTACTTTTTTTCACGTAACTGTGTGACTGTGATTGCGTGTCACAGCAATTATAGTCCCACAAGCACAAATACTGCTCTTAAAAACATTCCCATTTGTAATACAGACACCAGTCATAAAACGTTGGATTTGTGTCACTAAAATGCACACAGCAACTGCATTCAATCATATTTTCAAATCATATTTGAACAAACAATGGACAAAAATAGTTAAAACAACAATCCCCAAAATATGGAGTTTTACTGGGTTTCAAACATCATTAATAGGAACTTATTGTGACAGCAATAGATCAAAATCTCATTAGGATAAGAAATCTGATATAATAAATATCCACCCCTAAGGGAGTGCACAGTTTTTATGGGTATTGCAAAAAGCAGAGTCCAGCCATCCTACAGAGAAATTCTCTTGTTCTGTTATGATAAGAACTGTGGATCAGAATGTTAATGGGACTAGTAAACTGGGACAGACTGCTGGTAAACTGAGAACAATCCTTCTAGTCAAACAGACCAGAGCCCTTTCTGGATACAGCTGAGGAGGCTCCCATCCATCTATCCATCCCCTGCTCCATCTTCATCCTACCATCAACATTGGACTTTTCCAGGGCGTGCCGTGGTGTAGGGGACAGCGCGACCCATGTTTGGAGGCCTTGAGTCCTCGACGGGGCCGTCGCGGGTGCGACTCTCGGACCCAGCGACATTTGCCGCATGTCTTCCCCCCTCTCCTTCTCCCTTTCCTGTCAGCCTACTTTCAAAAAATAAGGGACACTAGAGCCCACAAAAAGACCCCCTGGCGGGGTACAAAAATAAAAAAAAAAAAAAAAAAAAAAAAAAAAAAAAAAAAATATATATATATATATATATATATATATATATATATATATATATATATATATAAAAAAACAAAAAACATTGGACTTTTCCACTTCTAAAAATGGAAGACAGTCAAAGCAAGAAGTAAAGATACAAAAACTAGAAGGGTGACAGCTTAGGCCGGAGCAGGCCCAAGTTTCATATCGCCATCATGCACAGTCTAGAGTAAAACTCGACAGACTGCTGTTAAGAGGACTGCAACAATTCTTTAGTGTGAGAACATCTCACTTCGCTGTACAGCTTAGTTTTATACATCAGTATTAACATTTATGGGCATATTTCTTAAAACTCAATGTATCTTAAGCCTTAATACACCAAGTGCGCCAGTTACTGTGTTAGTTGCTGAGTGTGTACAGAAGGGGTGGGCATTTATAATGTGTTTTATCATTTATCGTAATAAATTTCTTATCATAAGAATTTTGATTTATTGTTGCCAAATGAAGTTTGGAGGTCTGTAGTGACTGACGTCTTCACATTATGCGCTTCAGCGTCCGCAGACCCCGCTCCTTCAGTTTACGCGAGTTGTTGTCGTTCCCAAACACTTCCATTTTCTTAGAATTCAGCTGACGGTTGCCTGTGGAATATTTAGGAGCGAGGAAATTTCATGACTGGATTTGTTGCATCCACAGTTCCACGCATTCTGGGTGCTTAATTTTATACACCTGTGGCTATGGAAGCGTTTGGAACACCTGATTTTGATCATTTGGATGGATGAGCAAATGCTTTTGGCAATACAGTGTAACATGGTAAAACTTTAAGACCATATTGCCCACCCCTAGTGTTTGGAACTCATTGCTTAAGTTCTACTTACGGTTTTGCAGCCAAATGCCAGCAGGTCAGAGTCCTCAGTGATGACAGCCTGAGCGAACCCAGTTTTAGTCAGATAGGCTAGCTGAGCATCGGCTTCATAAGGGGCCACAATGCAGTCCACCCCCCTCTGCCTTGCAGCCTGGACCAGGAAAACATCTCATATTAGAGCACATCAACATTCCTGTACAAAGGCATAGAGTCTGCATACCCAAGAGTCAGGTGCTCAAGATAATAGAACATTTTATGAAACAATTTGATGTGTTCAGGGATGACTTGTGAAAGACTATTCTATATTTCTATGTCAACAGGGTTGCACTTTCACTTTGTCCATGCAAGCATTAAAAATGTTATTTGCCACATCAAGACAGAAGCCACACCTTAATAAGGTTATGAGCCATGGCGGGGGTGATGTTAATGCAACGTCCGAAGCAGTCTCTGGCCTCTGACAGTTTACCTTCACGCAGCAGCTGTCGTCCTTTTTGAAGGTTGGCTTCCCTGCGCCTGGAAGACACGTAAACAGAAATGTCAGTGAACGCAATGCTATAAAAAACAACTTTGGCCAGTTGGGTAGAGTTGAACTGCTCTTGCTGCAGACATAATATAGACTTTAGAGGCTGAAAGGAGAACACTGGGGACATTGTGGAATGACAGAAATGAGGGACAATGTATATTAATCATAACTCAGATACTGTGAACTTAAACAATATTGAAATTGCATGTTGCAGCCCTAGTCAGAATATATTTTTAATGGACACCAAACTATTGCTCAGTTTGGGTGAATACTCACTCTCTGCGAGTCTTTTCCACTTCCTGTTTAGAAGGCAGATTGCGTCCATCAAACACCAGGATGGGTTTAACTGAGAAATTCAACAGCATATCCACAAACTTCATGCAGTACCACACATATCTAGACAGACAAACAATAAGAGGGAAGACATAGTACAATGGAGCGTTTCATGTAGTTTGAATATGTGTTGTTTCCCTGAGAATGATAGAAGAGCTTACTGATCAGTCGGTTCCCCTTTAGCAAGCTTCTCAGCACAGGAAAAAGCTCCTTTATGCAGCCAGCAGTACGTGTCCACAGCCACTGTCTGGCCTTTATATTTTTTAATGTTGACGGGCTCTGCTGCATCCTTGAGGAACTGCAACAGTCCAGATATTCCCATTCTCAGTTTCACCACACTGACCACAAACCTGGGGGGAAAGGGCAGGAATTCACAGTCAGACTCTTCCAGAGGACAAACACACTGTAATAACTACCAACTACGCCACCGTTGCGTAGAGCATGAAGCAAATAACGGAGAAAAGTTTCTTGAACTAGAAGTCAACAACGCAGACTCAGGGTAAAATGGTCAGCTTCGTTGGTTATTTACTCACCAACTCCTTATTCAGTAAAGTAATTGGAGGTCAAACTAACACTAAACAAATGTCAGGGAAGTGACTGACTGGAAAACATCTGAGGAGCAACTTCATCGCATAAGCTCAATTATTTTGTAGTACTTGTCAGGTCAGAAGTGAACTCGATAGGTTGTGCGGTTGAAAGTTTGACTACACATCGCGCAGCGGTTATAACAGTTGTTTAAGTAGGACACCAAGCATTAATATTCCTAAAGAAAACACTTCAAGATGTCAGACTTACCTTTCTGTTCCTAAAACACACAGATATGATCGGGTTAACAGCGCAAAACTGGAGCGAGTTTTGGTTTTAGCGGTAAAAAGACGGGATTCAGTAACAGCTACCACAATTGGCTACAAAGACAAAGTGGGCGTGTCAAACTGAAAATCATCCAATAGAAAGTATAATGGTAACGGAAGTGGAAAAAGAAACTTGACCGTCACGCGCACGCGCAGTTTTTTTTTTTTTTTCCGCACGCGCAGTTTTGCCGCCGCCCACCAAGGTTGAGTGAGTGACGTGGTTGTTGTCTAGTATGTTTGTCCGCTACGGCTTGCCATATTTCCGCAGCCTGAACGCCCTCGAAAGATTACGTACTTGATTTTCAGCGGATCTACCTTCGCTTTCTTCGGAGTTCCATTATCGATCATTCAATCAGATATTATCTATAAATCATTTTCATAGTCAGATGTAACCGTAACGCAAAATACTTGTGCTGTTGACACACAAAGAAGTGATCAAAATGATCAAAACAAGCAAACAGATTAGATTATTGGTAATAAAACACAGCTCTCCTTCTCATATTCTCATACAGTATAGTTATACATTTTCTATAGGCTTTAATTATGTGTCAGTATGTAACCAACAGATTTTTGTCATAGGTTCACGTGCTTTCTGGAAGCTGAATAGGTGAATTAAAAACTGGACTAAAATATGAAGGACTAGAAGAAGGAAGGTGTTTACTGAATGTATGTAGCACTGGGGATATACCAGACAGGGAAGTTAATCCTCTTCAACCTATATTCAACTAAATACACTACAAGCCAAAGCAAGATATTTAAGGTTCAAGTGGATAAACTATATAGTGGTTTTGCAAATATTCACTCATTTGGAATTTGTTGCCTGAAATGCATTTTTTTTAAGTTGGGACAGGGACAGCAAAAGACTGGGAAAGTTGTGGAATTCTCAAAAATACTTTCTTGAAACATTTTACAGATTAATTGGAACCAGGTGTGTCATGATTGGGTATTCGTAGTGGTCTTAAACTACATTCCTCAAGGACCACTGTCTGGCAGCTATTATAAGTTGACTATGAACACAGTTTATTGTTACATCTACTAGTGCAAGTTAAAACTCTACTATATAAAGTGAAAGCCATGCATTATTAACACTCAGAAACGCCACCAGCTCTTCTAGGCTAGAACTTATTTGATATGGACTGATGTAAAGTGGAAAAGTGTCATGTGGTTAAGTGGGTCTACATTTCAAATTGTTTGTGGAAGTCATGAAAGTCTTGTCCTCCAGGCCAGCAGAGAAACGGACTGTCTGGATCATTATCTGTGTAAAGTTCAAAACCCAGTGTCTGTGATAGTATGAGGGAGTGTTTGCACCCATGGCTTGCACATCTATGAATACATCATTAAGATCCGATTTACCTCAAGACTGAATAAAATACAATAGCACAGAATTAAATTGAAACAACCTTTATTGTCCCTAAAAGGGAAAATTCAAGTGTAAAAGCAGCATCAGGTATGAGGGTTGTCACAAAAAAGTTCTTAAAAATCTATAAAGAAAGAAGATTAACAATGTTAATGATAATATACTGTTCAAGCGTCTATAAAAGACAAGTGTGAGCATAATTCTCAGGAGTCCCTATGATTAATGACTCCTGTAGAAAATGATGACAGTGTTCCAGGAGTTTATGTTACTGTATCTGGAGAACTGACTGGACAAAGTCTTAAATGTCCTGGGAAAGTGATCTTAATTGTCTCCAAGACTCGTAATTGTAAATCTGTGATAGTAAAATAATAACTGATAGTGCACCTTCTGGTTGACACACAGCCTTTGCCATATTGTTGTTGTTTTTTTTACTTTGTTCCACAGCAAAAAAAAAAAAAAATGTCTTAGACAAAAGAAAAAGAGGGGTGGGGGAACTGGAGAGGTCAATGATGAACATGAGGTCAGACAGATTGAAACAGCGTCCAGGAAACCACACAGACCATAGACAACAATCAGACCAGAAGACATCTTTAAAGTCCCACCTGGAAGAGCTCAAACAATCACAACAGTGATGACAACAGGAGTATCTGGCATTGGAAAAACAGTCTTAACACAAACGTTTACTCTGGACTAAACTAAAGAGAAATCCAACTAAGACATCCAGTTTATATTTTTGTTCACATTCAGAGACCTAAATCTTCTGAAAGGCAGAAAGTTCAGTTTGTTGCAGCTTGCTCAACTGTTCTTCAGCGAAACCAAAGAAATCTGGAGCTTGGAACACTTTCAGGTTCTGTTCATGTTTGATGGCCTGGATGAGAGTCCATTTCCACTGGACTTACAACAAAGAGATCCTGACTGATGTTACAGTTACATAGAGTCCACCTCAGTGAATGTTCTGCTGACAAACCTCATCAGGAGGAAACTGCTTCCGGTTGATCTCTGGATAACCACATGACCTGCAGCAGCCAATCAGATCCCTCCTGAGTGCGTTGGCATGGTGACAGGGGTCAGAGGATTCGCTGACCCACAGAGAGTGGAGTACTTTAGGAACAAATTCAAAGATGGGGAGCAGAGATAAGGGACAGACAATCAAGAGGAAGTGTAAGTGTGTTTTTCATTTAATACATGAAAGCACAGCTGATACACACTGGACCATCTGCAAACTGTCCTATCACTCATTAGGAGTCATCATCAAACTGTAAATGAGTGACTGATGACTGCAGCTGGTTTATGTTTGTTCTTCCTGTTAGATTCCTGTGAACTCACCGTCAATACAAATACAGTGAATAGAAAACTCAAACTGTCTGACAGCAACAGGAAGATAACATACGTGCAAGAGCTCCTGTCATATCCGGATCACGCAGGTATATTTGATTCTGCACAGCAGAACTGGCCTGACTGGTTGTTGTTACTGGGAAGACGAGTGGAGAGGATACATTTGTATTTCAGTGAGCTATGGAGGAATCAGTCGGAAAGGAGACGGTCATGATTGTGTGTTTGGGTTGAACACTCAAACCTGGAGTCTGGAGTGTTCTGGTGTTAGTTATGCTTTCTGTCACAATGACAGAAAAGGACCCATCTCCTCCTCCTCAGTTTCTAGCAGAGTAGCAGTGTACTGTACATGGACTGTCCTGCTGGCATACTGTCCTTCTACAGAGTCTCTGACTCACTGTTTCACCTGCACACACTTAACACTACATTCACTGAACCTGGATTTAAAATCTGGTTCTGTGGTTGCAACAGCACCAACAAGTGGCCACATTTGAATACGGCAAGTTTAGTCAACAGATTGCAATGGATGAGTGTTTTAAAAAACAAACAGTTGGCATGGTGAACAAGTTTTCATGGGGACAATTTTAGCACTGTGTCATCTTTTAGAACTTGCTAGGAAATGAAGCAATATTTACTCTATTTTGACAATGATAGTTTGCATAAAAATCTCCATTCAATGTAAAATTATATTGGTGTAGAGACTGACCATCTTTTTCTATAGACACACTGTCACATGAAGCATGAATTGGTGACCATCTAAGTTATCTCCAACCTTCAATTTGTCAGCAAAATTTAAAAATAAAAAAACCCAGTTTCAACAGATCAAGGTTAGCTATCATAACTACACAAATGATTCACAGCTCTACATCACGCTGTCACTAGGTGATTAGGATTTTTAGAATAAATCAATGCATGGATGTGCTCTAACTTTCTCCAGCTGAACAGAAACATAACTGAAGTTATCTTTGGACATAAAGAGGAACGGTCTAAGCACACAACTTCAGTTATTATAGCTAGAACTGATCAGGCCTGTAGTCTTGATTGAGTGACTTGAATCTCCAAAGCCACATAAACACAGTTACAAAGTCAGCCGTCAATTACCTGAATAACATTTCCAGGATTAAAGGACTAATGTTCCAGCACGATACAAAGAAACTAATCCATGTGTTTGATTACTGCAACAGTGTCCTCACAAGTTTGCCTAAAAAAATCTATTACAGCTGATCCGCTGCTCGCATTCTCACAAAACCCAAGAGGGTAGAGCACATCACCCCAGTTCTAAAGTACTTACAATGGCTTCCTGGAACTCAGAGAATAGACTTTAAAATGCTGCTGTTAGTTTATAAATCTTGGGTTTCCATGCAGCATTTCCCATTTCCCAGCACGAGAGGATGACGTGAACGCATCGTACGACGTGTCTGGTTTCCAGCTTCCTTCGCACTTCCGGTTTCTTTCCCCCCACAGTGAGACAGAAAGCAAACAAAATGCGTTAGTTAAACTTTACAGATGAGCTGTGGCTAGTGACAGCTTTATTACCGCGACCCAGTATATTTAACCTACCGCTTAATTAAATGTTTTTGTCCTGGACTTCATAGGTGAGGCTTTAATAGGATAGCAACCATGCAGTTCTCTCCCACCAACGGAGATTTCACGTTCGTCTCCTCTTCAGAAGCTGAAGGTATGCTAATTGCTGCAGCGCTCAGCTAGCAGGCCCCAAAGAGTGATACATGTCCAGCAGCAGCAGCAGTCTACTTATTTCGCTCTGTTTTATGTAGGCTATTGCAGCGAAAGTCATACGCTGGTTTCCTCTGCTACTTATATCACAATGTTTTTATTTGTGGAAGCGCGTGTTAGCTTTGTTAGACACATACAGGACGGAAGGAAAACATGTAGGTAACAAAGCCTGACATGATATTTAGTTGTATATTGTTTATATTAAGACTCTATTAAAAGGGGGCTTTTCGTGGCAGCTTTGAGCCGTGTAGTTCTGGCTCTGTCGACTCAAATCTAACTTCCACTTGTTTACCTATCGCTTCACAGTGACGGGATGAATTTCCGGTTTAGTTGGCGTCTTATATTGGGATTCAGGAGTCATGAATAAATTGCGGTTCTTTAAAAATAAATCTTAAAAACATATGTGTCAAAGGAGAAAAAAAATGTATGAAAGGGCAAATGAGAACCAAATACATTTTCTGTGCGCAGATTTCATTTATTTCAGCAATTTCTTTTGTGACGCCTATTTCCGTGTTTATTTTCCCTTCATTAGTTGTTCCAGCTAATGGGAGCGACTTCATTTGTGCGCACCGCGCAGATTTAATTTATATCAGCAATTTCTTTTGTAATGCATGTTTCCGTGTTTATTTCCCCCCCGTTAGTTGTTTCAGCAAAGTGGCGTTATCATTTCACAGAGCGCCATTCTGAAAAAAACCTAGATAAGAAAAAACCCTAGATAGGATTTATGTGCCAGTTCCTCCGTCAGTCAGGCACAAATGAGAGAGATGGTGTAAAACAAACCGCCTTCATGTAAGGACACTAGCACATGGACCTGCAGTATTGCCCAGTAAAACTAAGTATTAAGCTAAACTGATCGTGAATTACTTGTCTATTAAAGACAAAGCATCTTTGTCTTTTCCAGTTTGACATGCATCTTTGCAATATATCTGAAATGGTAGATTAAAAAAACAATACCACTAAAAAAAGCGGTATTATAACCTAAATTATATTTTGAATACTTTAGAATTTTTGGAATAGAAAAAAAAATCCACAGTAAAAGCCAACTCCTGGACTTCACAACAATAATATGTTACATTATCATCTGAACACCTGATTGCTTAGCTTTTGCTTCCTACCCATTAAGTTGGTTGTTTTTCATTTAGAAATACCATGTTTTTGTTCCACATTCTCCTGCTGCTATTATTGTTTATAAAAGGTACCATAAGTCTGAAATCATCTGTGTGATCCACAGACCTCAGTGGAACAATCAGCACCCCTGATGTTAAACTGAACATGGCCAGTGAAGGAGGCAGGGATCCATACGCCACCACCTTCCTGAGGCAGCGAGGCTACGGCTGGCTGCTAGAAGTGGAAGAAGATGACAATGAGGAGAGCAAACCTCTTCTGTAAGTATGTCTTTTAGGGAGTCTCAGAATTTGTGGCAAATAAGTCTAGGGGGAAAAGACAAATCTATTATTTCAAGAAGTGTCTATGCTGCCTTGGTATAAGTAGGCCATTCCTTTTTTATCGAACATGGTTAGATGTTCTTTTAGAAATCTTTTAATTGTTATTTAATTTTTACATTCTCAAGGAAAGGGCTGCTTGTATTGCTTCCTTTCATTATTCATTCAGTAATGAACAGATTGTTTACATCTCATGCCATGCATCAGGTACCAGAAGGAAGGGATTATTGATGTATTGTTGAGTTATTTTCCCTACTTTACACCTCAGTGTGAGAAAGACCATTATAAACATTTATAATACATTATAAATGTACATAATGTACAGATAGAAAGAAAAGATAGATAGAAAAGATGGGATTATCTGACTACCTGATGCAATCCAAAGCACCTGGATTTATAATGTATTCCTGTTTGTTGTTTACATGAATCTGGAGTTTAGCCAGTGTCAGGGCAAATGTTAAATTATCTTTGCCTCATCTCCTGTGTGAGCAGGGAGGAGCTGGACATTGACCTGAAGGACATCTACTACAAGGTCCGCTGCGTGCTGATGCCCATGCCGTCTCTGGGTTACAATCGACAAGTAGTTCGAGACAACCCAGATTTCTGGGGCCCTCTGGCTGTTGTGCTCCTTTTCTCCATGATCTCAATCTACGGGCAGTTCAGGGTGAGCAGAATACGAATGAACACAACTGGTTGCTTGGGATGATTACTTGAAGCATCATCTTTTTACGCCAATGATAATTTCCTGTGATCAGTTGGGTAAACCCTAGACTAGGCCTGTCACGATAACAAATTTTTATGATTCTATCAAAAGTTATTGCGATAAACGATAATATTGTTGGAAGACCATTTTAAACTGATGTAATGGCATAATAATAATGCTAGCACATCCTGCCAAAAATAAATACACTTTATATTCAAAAGAACACTTAACACTGGAACTGGTAAACTAAATAAACAAAACAACCAAAAAGAAACAGAAAATAAAATTGACTCTCAGTCTCCGTTAACAAAAAATGCACCTGAATAAAAGATGAAAAACACAAAACCAAAGTAGAAATAAAAACTACATTCAACCAAAAGAGTACAGATTATGAAGTTTGTATATAATATTGACCTTGACTAATCATTAGATTTAGATAGAAAAAATGGGATTATCTGACTACCTGATGCAATAGTTCACTCCTCCCTTACACTAAGGAAATTATGAAGGGAGGAGTCAGTGGAGAGCACTGGAGTAAAGCCTGTTTTCATCCAATATCTTCAATAGAAAGATAAAAAGGCAGAAAGAAACGATAAAGCCAATAAATTAAAATGAGATTGATAATTTTCATTTATCATGTGATTAACTGATTTATTGTTTATCGCGACAGGCCTACCCTAGACCACTCCAACACAGGCACAAGACAAGCAAAAGAAATAGCCAGTTATCATATTGTAGTGTTCTGTTCTTTTAAATGAAGACTTAAAACCCAGCTGTTTAGAATTGCTTATGAACCATAATATGAGGAACGTTGACCAATATATTAGATGTTAATGATGATATTGATGATGGCACTAATCAAAATGTAACGTTTGTCACTGGTTTCTCAACTGTTGAGAATATGTTGTTTTATAAGTTTGTATTTTTATGTTTTTCCGATGTAAAGCACTTTTAACTGCCTTGTTGCTGACATCTCCTATTTAAGTAAACTTGATTGATTGTTAAGAGGGCAATGGGCATGCACATGGGAGAGAACTTGGTCGTGCAGGATTCACAAGGGTTATTCCCCAGTTTTTGAAAGCAAGATCAAAACAAAGCATTCTGGGGTCAGTGGTCATTCTCCAAGCTTTAACTTTGGACTGTGTTGTCTCTTACACATGTAGGTTGTATCTTGGATCATCACCATTTGGATATTCGGATCACTTACCATCTTCCTGCTTGCTCGTGTCCTTGGTGGTGAGGTAAGTCCTGCCTCCATCACGACACAACCGCAACCAATCAGCGCGTTTTAAGTTCTCTTTATTGGCCGAAAATAAGATTGTTGTTTTTCTGAGCGCTCTTTTTGTCTCCTGTGTAGGTTTCTTATGGTCAAGTTCTTGGAGTGATTGGATATTCTCTTCTTCCTCTCATTGTCATAACCCCTCTACTTTTAGTGATTGGAGGGTTTGAAGTGGTGTCCACGTTAGCCAAAGTAAGTTCTATTTTATTAAACACTCTTAATCAGACTGTTAATTGGTTCTATTTTTTTTTTTTTTTTACCATTGCAATCTACCTTTGTGTAATTTAGACATATTAGTGGATCAATTTTTGTCTATTTAACTTGGGGCATTTCTCCACTTCAGAAACCATATCTTGGGGCCATTCTTTAACTGAAGAATGTAAATCTAGCCCAACAGATGGGCTGTTTAAACAGTTTAAACATCAAGCTGGAAAAATACTGAGGATTGAAGATTATTTTAGACCGACAGTTATAATGCAATCCTTGAAGAAGTCTTATTCATCAAAGGAAGGTTGTTAAATCCTTCATTGTCTCGTGCCACTCCTGTTATAGCTTTAAATGGTGAAACAAACCATTTGGAGGTTTTCATTTTGAGTAAGAACATTTGATCCTGTGTTGGACTTATTCAACACTGCGTAGGCAAACTTCTGTTTTACATAAATAGGATTTGGGAGATTTGCACCATAAATGGGATGTTTGATGTCGGTTAAGGAAAAGGCCAACCTTTTTCTATGAATAGAATCCTTACACATATTGTTGATAAATGAGTTTGATCGAAAGCACTGTAGAAACTGTTATATTGTTGGGTTCTTATTCTGGTAGTGATTACTTCAAAGTGATCATGTCATGTGTTTCCTTTCCAGCTCTTTGGCGTGTTCTGGGCTGCCTACAGTGCCGCTTCACTTCTCGTCGGAGATGAATTTAAAACTAAGAAGCCCCTTCTCATATATCCCATTTTCCTATTGTATATCTATTTCCTGTCACTGTATACTGGTGTGTGACTGGATGAGTCAGAACTACAGACCTTATGGCCATGGACAGTGACCCTGAGTCATGTTGGGGTCATCAAACAACTAAACCCAGGAGGTCTTTTTTTAAAGACATATTTGTGTTTTTTTTAACTGTACAATTCTAGGCAGTGAGGACATTGGGAATATGACTGTAAATAGTTTTACCCTTTTCTTTGTTCAATAAAATTAATCGGATTTTGCAGCTTGTACCTTGTTCTGCAGGTGTCTATATCATAGGTGCTCTATTGTCCCCATATGCCTGGAGTTGGTTGCAGTTTGTGAATCTGGACATCATTTGCTGGATTATAACCTTTTTAGTCAATCCACACAATGTTTAACAAATATTTTTGTGCATACAGTGCGGTGGAGGGTAAGAGGCTGCAACACTATAGATTCCTCACTGTTATACACTGTTCTGTTATGGAAAATGTCCATTAATGAGGTGCCTTTGTCAACTATATCAAAATAGAAAATCACCTTACAAATAGTTACAGAAAAGAAATTGGTCCTTTGTGAATCTTGTATTTGTTGGCTGGTCACTAAGTTATTTATCCTAAACAACTAACATTCCTTTCAGAAACTAAAGAAAAATTTTAAATAAATGAATGAAATTGTTGTAAAATATAGTAGTTCTGTAGTTATTGAATAAAATAGAAAATGATCACAGAAGCATATGACATTTCTAAAACATACTTTTGATATGGAGGAAACGGTTTGAGATTTTCAGTTCCCTACTATATCAATTTACTCCTAATGTAGTAAAATGTGCTCCTGGTTAGACTGGTTTGTAATAAAATGTACTTTAAAATAGATGAAAGACATTATTGGCACACAATAACGCGCTAATAATTATTGTTAGATTACGTGTCAGTTTTTGGGGACCCACAAAAAAGCATAAGTAGATAGAAAAATGAAGTAATGTTTGAGGGAATTATAAAAAATTGGATTTCCAAGTACTAAAGGTAGAGGTAAAAATGAATCTGAATGAATTTTATGAGCTTTCATGATCCACAAAGTTGAAAATGTCACCGCACCTGTAATAGGTACAACTTTATTTAGAACACTTTGCACCAGGGAAAAGTGGGCTTATGTCAGGAGGTTAGTGTATTTAATGTTGCTGAGAATTTTCACATGTTATAAAAAGAAGTATTCATGGTAAAAAAGATGCTCTATCGGTTTTCCTAAGATGTTATGATCCATGAACACATTAGTATATTGATAAAGGTATAAGTTATGTGATATAACAATACACAATGACTAGTATTAAAGGCAATTTTAAAAAATAATATAATGCATAGAGATAATTATTTACTTGCGCAGTAATAAAAATTTACAAGCAAAATATACAACAGTTTTTTTTTTTCATCAGCTGTTCTCTCTATGGCTGTTCTCGTTTACTATTGGTGTTCTCGCGAGATGTATTCAAGCGGTACGCTAGCTCCGTGTTCCTATGGTGTAAGTGACAGAGCCTAGCCTGGAGTTCCTCAGCGCTGATGGTGAATAGCCACCGCGGCTGTGACGGGCGGAGAAGAAGCCGCAGAAGGCTGGGGAGTGGCAATTCGGAATCTGCCCCTTAGATGAATCCAATTTAAGTTTATCGTCAGGTTCTAACAAACCAAAAAGAGGAGGAAGGGGAAAAAATAGGAAAGATGGCGGCCGCGGCCTCGCCGGGCTCGTCCACCTCCTCAGACTGGATTGTAGTGAGAGACGGTTGCCTGCGTTGCGACGAGGAAGGCCTGCGAAGTCTTTCCTACCACCCGGCCCTCAACGCTATCTTAGCCGTTACCAGCCGGGGAAGCATTAAAGTGATAGACGGAACTTCAGGGGCCATTCTTCAGGCTTCAGCACTGCACGGTAAGTACCGGAGTTCTCTGTCAAGCCCTGACAACAACACTTTCAGTTTTGACAAGCCAAATACAGTTTGTCAACAGACTGTGCAGGGACCAGCACCCTGGTGTGTTAGCTGCTCCCGGCAGCCGTACAAGTGGCCTGTTAGGTTTTTGACAGCTGGGATTGTTGCAGACTGTTCTGGGGGCGTAAAACAAAGGACCCTCAGCATCTTAACACAGGAACGATTCTGTTATCATTAACGTTCGTCTTTGGTGAATGGCATCCACTATTTGTCTCTATAGACTCAACATGACACCTCTGACTGTAGCTAATGGCTAGCTGTAGGACTTTTCACAGCGCTAACTAACCGGGCAATCCTCTAAAGTTCTGCCCGTCACACGCGTCCTGTGGTCCAGACATAAACATTGGCAGTCGCTTAATAATGAATAAATGGAAACTGTAGGCTGTCTGAAGTTGGTTTAGTTTAGGAAAGTGGTAATGCTTTTAGCCGCTAATGTATTTTGCTACTCGTCAGCCGCATAACTTCACAACTCACCGGCGAGAGTCAGTAGGAACTACCAGCGTGATTCTGATGTTACAGTCACACAATGGTGGACTGTAACATCACTGTAGAATAATAAATGGGAAGCTGTTCCTGCGGTAACTTTGCATTTAACCCTGTGACCGATCGAAGACCGCATGCCAGCACTGAGAGTACCAGCACTTCATGTTAACACGCTTCTGTTGAGATCCGATCAGGTCAGAAACCGTGTCCACCACTCTTTGTTTCACTGTAGTTACTGTCTGAAATAAAACCCGATAGCATTTTAACAGGTTATGTTCACGTTAGAACTCCTATAGTAAAATACCGGATCTTTATTTAATCAGAACGTATTATGGATTTGGTGTAGCTTTTAAAACTAGTATCATAAATCGTGTCTGTAATCTGATTGGTCATTCCTGCGAAAGCAAATGTTTGATATGTCTAGTCTTTTATTTTATATATTTTTGAAGTGTGGTGTGATGAAAAGCGTTATTGACAAGTTGATTTCTCACAGTTTGATAAGACAACCATGTTTACATGTTCACAAACCTGCAGATGGCTTTCAACTGTAAAAGTCGGAGGTATTTTAATTTTTTTTTAAGTTAAGTTCTGCATCTGGTGAATGTCGATGAAAAGCTGTCTGAGATGGAAATATGGCAGACAAATCAAAACTTGAGTCAGCGTTTCAATGACAGGCCACCTTGAATGATTGCAAAGGTGAGAAAAGATAATTTCTCCTCTTATGGTTTCTTCACCAAGATAGCAATAATAATCAAGCTCTACAGCATTAGATTAGCCTTTTATGGACATTTTCCTTCAAAAGATTGTTGCTTAATTTAGTAACATGAATCTAAAAAATTATTTTAGATTCATATCCTAATTTTAAGAGGCCAACTGTTTATTAACAAAGTCTTTAAATGAAAATGTTAAGCTATGTAATAAGTGATATATTAAAAACTTTGACTATATCTATCAGCTGATGTCCACCAGGCATTCAGTGTGTGGTTTCAGCGGCAGAGTTAATTCCAGTTTGAGATGTTAGAATACAGTCAAGTATTGGGGATTTGTGTTGAAATTATATGCTAAACATTAAATTCCCCTGAACTGTGTGGTCTAACTGGGTCTAAAACTGCTCTGTGTTGACCTTAAATATTGTGTTCACAAATATTATTGAATAAAATAGTTTGAGAAGGGGAAAACATGGAATAAGAGTTTTCTCCTAAGTTCTAAGAAAAAAACATACATATTGATCTTATAGAGGGAGAATCCAGTTGGATAACCTGAATCGCTGCACACTGCAGGCTCTGCAGGCTGCAAAGTATGAGATATTTTTATGGTTAAATACATGAGCAAATGTGGATTGTAGTGTTAAAGCACTTGGACTCCACACTTGGTTTAGAGAGGCGGTAAATGATGGTAGTCTTCACTGCAAGATGAAGTTTACAACATCTGCCACAATGTTGTTGTTATTTTGGTGTTTTTTTGGTGTTTTTTCCAAGCTGGGCTAAAAGGAAAACATCTGCATGGAAAGACCAGCCAGGAGTTATAATTCATACACAGGTGCTGGTTCACAGTACCCATACTGTCGGCACAGTGTGGAGCTTTTAATTTTACTGAGCTTGTTCAGTTTTTCTATTATTTTTTTATTCTAAGACTGTTAAATGAAATATTTCCATATCTGTTCCTACATATTTGAGTTACAAGAATATTATGATATTTATATTATGATATTTTTTTTAAAATGATAATTGTTGTGGTTAAATCCTATACCTGCAGTACGTAATTTTTACTTACATTTTTATTTTATTTTTTTTGCATAGTTATTAAGATTATCATTATGTCGTGACAGTATAATAAAAGATGGACTAGAAGATTTCTGAAGAAATTTAATGGGGCCTGCTAAAGTGTTCCCATTGGTTGGAACCCAGCGTTCTGATTTTTAAAATGAGCATTAATGCTAAAGTAAAGTAAAATGTAGTCAATAGCATGTGGAGAATTATAAGCATTTTGACTAATATGGACTTACTCCATTCAGTATGTTAATGGAGTCAGTCGGTGCACTAAGGTTTTATGAGGCTTTTATTTTGAAATTTTCAGTAAGCTTCATTTTAATTGGCCACTCTAATCCCATGTGTAACAGTAGACTGGTTAAACCAGTTACATAATGCCCAAAACATCAATTACCTGCTGTGAAAAATGTGAAGGCTTTTATTTTGTGGAGTATGTGTTGCTCTTATTTTGACAGTCCAAATTGATTGTCAGTTAAGGACCGAGTAGCGTCTCTGTAGTTCTAAATGCCGGCTCAGCCCTCTTCTGTAGTAACTGAGAGTTCCACCAGCACTGTAGTTCTGAAGAGGAGCTCAAGGTGGAGAAAGTTGTGAGACACCCAGTCAGTATTTCTGAAAAAAAACAGTCTGTTCAGAAACCGTGGGACGTATTCCAAAAGCGTTTGAAGCGTGTGAGAGGGCTGTTTCTCACTTTCGATAGTACCGCGATTCATATCTGTACCTCACTCACAGTAATAGCACAGATGAGAGAGAGAGACAGTGTGCGATGAGCTCTGAAATTTTTGAGAAAACCATGAAAATGAATGGCCTGGAGCCTGAGGTTACACTGTCACATGATTTTGCTCTGAAGCACCTTGACAGAAAAGCCCTAGAGAAAGTTTGCACTAGGGGAAACCCTGATGTGTCTCATACCATACTGTTACACGACATGGTGGCAGTTTGAATAAATATGGTAAGAACATATTTTTGTGATAATTACGTAGTCTATCTTTAAAGCAAAACAGCCCCTCTCTCTGACTCGGTGTATCTCTGTTCCACTAGAGGTGCTGGATTGGAGCTTCCAGTTAGATCTGAAAGCTAGCTGATTAATGTTCTCCTGTCGTTATGTCCTAGCTAAACCAGGTGGCCGCGTCAGGTGCCAGTACTTTCCTGCAGTTGACAAGGTGCTTTTTGTGGACGACTTTGCCGTGGGGTGCAGGAAGGACCTGAATGGCATTCTGCTCTTGGACACGGCCCTACAGCCGCCGGTGGCCAAACCGGAGGACATGGTTCAGCTGGAGCTGCCGGTCACAGAGGTGAGGCTGCGCTGTCACGTTCAGACAGGAAGTACTTGATGTTGTACCTGGAAGTTTGACGCTTCTCATGTGGTTGTAAACATGTTGATCTTAGATTTCTGTCTTTTGAAGTAAGAAATGTTTTACCTGATACATTTATTAAATGCCTGAGTATCAAGAAATATGAATGGCTGAAAGGTTAGCATTGTTCAGAGTATTTGTAGGAGAAACACTGAATCTCAGAGCAGGAACATCCTTCTGAAGGGAAACAGACTATATCTGCCTTCTAGTAGCATTTTCTTTAAAAGAACAGAGATTCAAGAGGAAGTTCTTTTTTTTTACCCTCATTGAAAGAGGCTGAAAATAAGTCATCTCTGTCTTAAATCAAATATGTCAGATATTGCACTTCATGAGTACAATGATTAAAATAATGATTTTAATGTTTGTAAAATTGTTAGGATTTTACATAATGATGTTTGTAAGAGGTGAATATATTTGTAAAATCCTAATGATTTGACCTCTTTCAAGGCTTTTTTAGCTGAATATTTATTGGCGTAACATGCATTGACAGTTGAATATGATGCATCAATACTGGAATAGCAAGTAGTTAAAATTATAACCAGTACAGTTTGAAGTCAAATTCTTAGATAATTTCACACAATTTATTTAAATGCGTTTACGTCTTGGTGAAGGAGGAGGAGGTGACTGATTTCAGATCCCAACAAGAACTTGGACTCCATGAGAAAACAGGGTTGGCTTTTTTTCCTAACAGAAATGTTTTTGTTTGTTTAGGCGCAGCAAATGCTGTCGGCGTGTCAGGAGAAGATTGATGTGTCCAGCACTGAGGGGTATGAACTCTTCATCAGCCAGCTCAAAGAAGGTCTGAAGAATACCTCACATGAGACTGCGGCCAATCATAAAGTAGCTAAGGTAAGCTAATGAGAACAGAGTTGTCGCATAAAGAGAGAATGCAGCAAATTCTACTAAACATGTTAGTTTAGTCACATTTATTGGCATCTCAGATAAAACCTTGTGAAAATCCTTCATATAAAAGTGCATTTCAACTATGAGTTCAACAATTCATTTCCCATGTAACTTGCAGGCCTTTTCTCAAACCTCTTTCAAGACTTTTTGTGTTTTTGACCAAAGAATGAGACTGTGACACCAGCTAAACCACTAGTGGACTGGTTTTGAAGAAAAATGAAACAAATAAATGAAGGAAAACCAAAGTGGTTTAAAACTCCCCTTATCGTCACCACTGTGGGGCAGGATAGCAGAAGGAGGAGAGCTCAGCTGTAACAGAACAGCAGTCTAATGATAATGACAAGAAAAAAAAAAGGAAGCCATGAGGCTAACTACAGCCAGGGTAATGCAAGGTTTGTTTGGAGGAGACAGACCAGGCTCTAACTGAGCAGCTGTCTCCTGGCAACCCAGACTGGTGGGTCGTCGCTTGAGGGAAGTTTGATTGTATTGTGAGAGGAGGGTTTGGCAAAGAAACTACTTTTCTGTGGGATCTTTACTTTTTTTTGTGATATTATTTTAGTTAGTTGTTTTACAGATGAATGGTGATGTGGCAAAACACTGTTGCTGATTCACCTGTAGCAGCAGCAGTGGTGGTATGAGCATGCTCTGAAAGAAAGCGTCCATCCTGATGTGTTGGCTTTTGAAAAACGAAAGTTGTTTATATCGATGAATATTTCAGTTTGTTGGAAGAACAGAGAACTAAAGTACTGTGTAGTTCCACACTTTTAGAGCAACAATTGTGACATTTTCAGGTAGGGATGCTCTGAGGTTTTTTGCTGCCGATTCTGATCACTCATGAGGGCCGATCGCTGCCGATCACCAATACCGATCACATGGATTGGCTGTCAGTTTTTCTCTTTAGGTATAAATGCTGTTATGTGATTTGGCAAAATGGATCCATACAGTCGCCTAATTTAGGCAAAAACGTGCAAAAAACTTGCAGCACTCAGTCGAAAAGACAACTATAAAACCTGCAATCTGTAGTATAATTAACAGGAAGTCTCTCAACATCCTAAATTATACGCAGTCAGATGAGTCTCCCAACACAAATAACATCATGTAAAAAAGGAAACATTCATTCAAAGTCAAATGCAGGTTGCATTAAAATAAACAATCCTAAGTTACTAAATCCAAACTGCCTGAGAGCATGGCTAATTACACGGGTTCTGATTGGCTGTTTCTATCAGTGGTGTTAGTCTGCAGAATACAGTGAGGAGGCAGAAGAGCTAAACCCCCCCCCCACCCACCACACACACAAATTATTTGTTTCATGTTAGAACAGCAAAAGTTTTAGTAGATATGTTAAAAGTTTTTTAAGTTACATGCTCCAGTTTTAAGGAGACGTTCAATGTGAGAGTTCACATGGAGGTTGAACGGCGATGTCTGTGAAATGTTACGTCTTAATAGCTAGTAGAGGCGGTCCAACAGTGACAGCAGAACCCAGCGTCTTACACCGCTAACCTTGAGTACTTAGATTATTTTTTGGATTATTTGTTTAGCTTTCTGACTGTCATTCTCATCTGGGTGAGTTTTGGTAGTTGTGTGCTGCTTTACCTGCTGTCTGGCCGCTCCGGTGTCTTTTTTTTTTTCCCCTGCAGTGAGCCTTGATAACTCACCATGCTCCACCAAGTGCTTATTTTTTAAATGGCATATAAAATTTTGTGTTGATGTATTTTGACGTGCTTCACAGCCGAGGTAGGCAAGACGCTAACTCCCCCATTCACTATCAGAGCATTAAAGTTCCACACAACATTGCTTCAGATTTGCTGCCACGCCTGCACAGTGGGAAGGAAAGAGGGAGATACGCTGCACACTGCAGGCTCTGCAGGCTGTGAAGTATGAGATACTTGTGATCGGCAACAAAAGAGAGCGATTGGTGATCACCCATCATATTTTTTTCATGGAAATCAGTTGAGTATGATGGGTGGCCGATTGAGCGACACACCACAATTTTCAATTTATGATCAGAAAACATGAAAGAAAAACTCCTGATGGTTTTACATTAAGTGAGTACCAACTTCATTTATACACAGGTAGTCTGTTTTAATCCAAAACAGTTTGGATCATAAACTGTCAGATATTATGGTGAACATGTTTATTTAGCAAAAAATTGGCCAGTGGTGTCTGACATGCTTTCATATTTTGTCTGAGTATTCTCATAAAATAAGGGAATAAGAATCACTCTGCCTTATTTGGGTGTTGAGTTTTTCGGCCTAATCAAAGGCCGAAGAACAATGGTAGTTTTTATAATCCCAGATTGCATTTGGAAGGGATTAGTGTGGCTACCTCAGGTGTTGAAAGATCATAGTGTAAATAATGAGAAAAGCCTATGGACTCTACGTGGCTTGTATCTGAAATTACTACAACAACAGGCGCTCTTCTTCTTGTTTTAACCTACTAAATTTGATAGTTTGATTTTTGTTTTATGTGCACAAACTTGTTGAATAAATCAAACTTTAATTCCAATGCGGTTGTAACTTTGTTTTACAAACACTGTTATTGTTCACCTTGTTTACCTTCCTCTATCTTCTTCTCTATTCTTTATTTTACAGTGGGCAACGGTCACTTTCCATCTCCCCCATCATGTGCTGAAGCTAGTGGCTGGAGCCATCGTCAGCGAGCTGAAGAAGATAAACCAGAACATAGCTGCCTTGTCTGTAGCCTCCTCCATCATGGATAGGCTCTCCTACCTCTTGTCTAGCGCCAGGCCTGAGCTCGGGGTGGGCCCTGGACGCTCTGTAGATAGGTTAGACCAACAACGTTTTTACCTTATGAGTCTAGGAATTAGCTTGTTTTGGGTGATAAACACTCAACTTTTCATAGCATTCCATTTTGGACTTGAGCATAGTTTAAAAATTTCAGTTTCTGTAATCTTTTGATGTGACATGTTTTTTTTATAGGTTTTAATCTTAATGGCCAAACATTTTAGATCAGGTTAGATAAAGGTGCAGAATGTAACTTTCATAAAAAATGTTTTTTTTATATATATAAATATTTGTTAAAACTGTCACATCATTGTGACAGTTTATTACCAGACAGATCATTTGTGAAGCGATCCATCTCCTCAACCTCCATCCTTAGCTATTGTTGCTGTCTGAAGAAATGCACCGCTCCCAACCAAAAACCACAAATCACAGCCAGGAGGAGGGTTTTAGCGCTGTCAATCAACTCATGTAGGCACTGCTAATGGTGGGGAAGCGACTTACCATTACAGAAAAACTGTTTATCTGCCATCATTGGTGGCTATGCTGACTAGCCTGAGCATTTACAACAGGATCTGTTGACGGTAAAAAAAAAACTGGCAGCACCACATAGGATTGTGACTTGACAGTGTTAAGTCTGGGCTCTGATTGGTTGTTTCTAGTTAGCATTGGGAGATCCTCCATCCCCCCGCCCCCAAATAATCTCTCTCGTCACAACATGGTGACGGCGTCAAGAAACATGTAAAAAATAAATAAATTCTCTAAAAGTAACATACTGCAGCTTTAAGGTTCCAACTTGCAGTGGATTTCAGGCAGCTTGAAACATATGAAGAAAATTTCACATTCTGCAAATGAAACCGATGCATTGGTCATTTCCAGAGCAGCTTTCAAAACATCAAAACACAGTTTGCTTCTAAAAAGCGTTGCTTTCCGCAGATCCCTGATGTACAGTGAGGCCAACAGGCGGGAGACGTTTACATCATGGCCACACGCTGGTTACAGATGGGCTCAGCCTGATCCGATGGCTCAAGCAGGCTTTTATCACCAGGTAACAGGCAGACACATTTTACTATACTAACATATATAAACACCAGCACGCAGTGAAGCGACTGTTTGCCTAAAGGACAATGCAGAGCATCAAGCTGAGATTTGAGATGATGACTCTATTTATCTATACTAAGGCTGGACAATATATTTGAAAAACATATAATGGTAAAAATGGTAAATGGGCTGAACTTATATAGCGCTTTTCCACTAACTACTCTGTATGTTTAACTTGTGAGTTACTGAAATACATTAACTTTTTGTAAATATTCAAATTTATTGAAATTGACTGCAGTTAAGCAGTCCTAGAGTGACACAGGTCATCCCAGAAATTCTGTTTCATAGAATCTCAAATCTAAATCTACACAGTGTCAGAGAGTAAACTCAATAAAAACATGCTTTATCTGCTACATCGGTCATTAAAATGGCACATTGCTGATGTAATAAAATAGGTGCACTTAATGATATTATATTAGCCATTAGGTAATAAATATATTTGTGTTTAGGTCAAGGGTTACGGGTAGTTATTAAGGAAAGAATATTTATCTGGACGAAATTACATAATTAGTGTAGCCATACTTTTGCAGAAGTATGTAGTTAGGTTTGTAGCTTTTCTACTAGTGAAGCAAAGTTTGGGACAGAGTTTTATTTTGGATCTTGCTTGTTCAATTAGAAGATCCATGACCTCACTTCTCCCACTTTTTGCATGTTGAACGTCAGCAGCAGTACTAAATTCTAGCAAACATCAGTCAGCAGTTAATATTCTTTCTGTTTTTTATATTTACAAGTTTTATTGCCATTCTGTCTTTCTGTCTACAGCCTGCCTCGACAGGGGATGACAGAGCTATGTGTTTCACCTGCAGTGTGTGTCTAGTCTGCTGGGAGCCTACTGATGAACCCTGGTGAGTGGTGTATAAATATTAATAGCTGTTAGCCACCAGCTACAGTATCAACATCTACATTTATGGATGCGTCACTTGCTAACAGCGCTTCCTTGTGTCCCCCAGGTCTGAACATGAGAGACATTCTCCCAACTGTCCATTCGTGAAAGGAGAGCACACTCAGAATGTTCCTCTGTCAGTAACCCTGGCGACCAGTCCAGCTCAGTTCCCCAATAGTCCTGACAGTTCAGACAAGATCGCCTGCTACGGATTTGGCAGCTGCCCACAGTTCCTAGCTGCTGCCACAAAGAGGGGCAAGATCTGCATCTGGGATGTTTCTAAAATGATGAAGGTAAGAGTACACAAATCTGACGTTTGACCTATTTTCACTGTGTTAGGCTTTTGGTTAGGACAGCAATTTTGTGCTCAACAGGTGCACCTGAAGTTTGATGTGAACCCATATGACCCGGCCATCCTCCGGCAGCTGATCCTGTGCAGTGGTGAGCAGGGCCAGCAGGTGCTGACTGAGTCTCGAAGGCCCACTCTCACTTGGTTGGAGGAGTCCTCTTCCTGCTCTGACCTGCCCAAGCTAGAGGGTGACAGGTAAGGCATAAACTAGTCTATAATGTAATACTGGCTCTATTTCATGTTAGACACAGGAAATCATTTCTGCGTGTAGCAATTAGACTTTACAATGCCCAAGCCTGAGTAGCTTAAATAAAATTTTCTCTGCACTCATTTATAGATTATTTATAGATTATCATATTTGCAGGTGCTTGCTTGTTATTTATCTATATTCTATAAATCTATAACACGGGCAGTTCTGTCAAAGAAATCATAACTGCAGTAAATAAAACGGATAAATAAAACAAGATGACAAAGCGTCTCAAACACTGTGACCTCCAAGGAAAAACAGCATTCATCCTTTGCATTTTTAACTCATAAAATCAATAATGGTTGTTAGTGTTTTGAGTTCCCAAACAGTTTTTTAGTTCATCTCATGTTCAAGGTGCATGGTGAGAAAATACTGTTTTTCTAAAATCTATGACTCTACAGAGCCACATATATTGAACTTTCAAGATAAAATTTTAAGAGATTTTAAGATTTTAAAAATCAAATCAACTATATGTTTTGCACTGCCAAACTACAACAGTGTTAAAAAATGTTCAATATTTAATTTCAAGATGTATTCATAAAATGTATCAATAAACATGCAGTAGCTGCAGGTTTATTAAATGTTTTGACAATTTATTAATAGATATTTTTATCACTACATTGTGCCACAATACGCACTTTGGGGACATCTGTGATCTTTATGTGGCTCAAAATTAAAATGAGTTTAACACTCCTGATTTAGAGGCATTAACTGAGAGCTTCCAGAGCACAGTCACCACCCAGAGGAAAACAAATGTCGCCAGATCAAATAGCTGTTTATAAATTGAAAATTTAAATGGTGATATGTCTTGTCCAGGAGGTCATAACAAATGTTGTTTGAAAGGCTGTAGCCTGGAGATCTGCAAGTTATTTAATTACAACCCATTGGTGTTGAGCCCAGTCAGAGTATAATCGGTCATAATAGTAAATTCAAATTCAAAAATACTTTATTGATCCCATATTGCAATTCAAAATACTGAACCTTTAGTAACATTTGGGTAAATGTTGTCATGTTGCACTAGTTCTGACCAGCACTGTTAATCTAATATGGAATAGTCACTAGCATTGCTTTGTTCTATGTTAATAGCACTTTTTTTTTTTTGATTAATGAACAGTGGTTCTAATAAAACAGTATGAAATAGTTTAACAAACCACAGGAAGAGCTAAATGTTAAAATGACTGTAAAAATAAAAGACCACACAATGACATCACCAACTGGTATGAATTTATTGTCACTTTTGTTCTGATGTTTTTAATCAATTTTTCAGTGATGACCAGCTGGAGGACTCTGACAGCGAGGAACCTTCACGATCAGAATCGATAACAGGTAAGTAACCGTTGTTAACGTACTGCTTACCCTTAATGAAATACATGTAAGTTTTTCCAGAGTCTGAGCAAAAACATTTTAAATTATCAAACGTCAAAGGTTTCACAATACAGTTTAAACAACCTCCCGACTGTATTGATCATGTTGCAGGTCAGCCATCCCAGTGGGAGAGCATGGACCTGAGTCTCAGTGTGACAGCGCTCAGTGTGCTACAGCAACCAGAGAAGCTTCAGTGGGAAGTAGTTGCCAGTGTTTTGGAGGATACTGTCAAGGACTTGGAGGAGCTTGGTGCAAATCCCTCATTAAACCAAACAAAGGCCAACAGCCAGGCCAAACCAAAAGACAAGGTGCCTGACCACCACAACATTCCCTTTCCCTGCTTGATAGCTGGAGGCCTTTTAAGCTACCGCTCAGCCTCCATAACCCCCATGGCTGTTCCACCATCTCCGTCAACTTCAACACGCAGGACCACTGATGGTTCATTAAGGACTCAGGCTGCTGAGCCACTTGCTGCATCTCTACAGGAACATGGTCCAATGGAGATAGATCCTTGCAACCCTCAGTCTGGTACCCAAGAGCAAGGCTTCTCTAACTTGGCAGGTTCTCAGCTGCTGAGTCCCTCCTCTATGCCAGCGGTGCGCAGGACTGTACCTGTGCTACTGCTATATAGTATTAGAGAGGTGGATGACAAATCCTCAGGGCAGGTATTTGCTCAGATGAACAATTTAATGAGCAAGGGTCTACATGAGGAAGGCTTTACTGTGCCGCAAATCATTGAAATGGAGTTTGATACACATGAGCAACTACTTCTTCAAGACCCTCCCATCACATACATCCAGCAGTTTGCTGATGCAACTAATCTAGCAGGGATAGATGGGCATTTGGACAAATGGAACACACTGGCAGCAGCAACTGTCTCCAACCCCCCTCGACCCGGAACCCTAGTACAGTGCTTAAGGCTTCCGAAGCAGCTGGAAGAAGAAAATCTCTTTGTGGACTCCATAATGCCATGCTGGGACGGGGTGCACCTTTTGGTTGGTCTGAAGCCTTGCGGTTTTGAGTCTGTAAGTGCTTCAAACCAAGTTGAGGCTCTTAACAATCTAAACCGCCTACACTCAGCTCTTTGCAGCCAGCGCGAAACAGACTCCCTTCGCCCGTTGGCCAATGGAATGGAAGGCCATCACCCAGGGGGGTCTCCACCTCAGACCCCCTTCATAGTACCTCCAGGAAACCACCAGCAGCAGCAGGAGAGGTCCCAGAGTCGTGGGAGTGGAGGGGGGTATCTTGCACTTTACAAGCTCAACTACTCCACCCGGATTGTCACTCTGGAAGAGGAGCCGATCAAAGTACAACAGATTTGGGATCCTTGTGATGCCATTACTTCTCTAATTTTGCTCCCCCCAGATGTGCTTGATAGCAGAGAAGATGAGAGTGAAGAGGCCCCTGAAGAAGCACTTCTTTCAGCTTCAAAAAACGGTTTTTCTGGGCCCGTTGCAGAAATTGAGACTGCATGTGAAGCAGGCACAACCAGCAGTGCTGGTAACCTCACCAGTCCTTCCACCTCTGCCTACAGTCACAAAGAATGCAAGAAGGCAGAAATGGCAGGTCTAGGACACCTGGTGGTCACCACACAGGCTGGCTTTATCATGATATTGGACCTATCCACTTTGGAAGTTCTGGCGAAGGTGGAACCACCCAAAAAGGATGGGTCAGCTGAGGAAACTGACCCATTTGTCTCAGTGACGTACTGTTCTGGAACGGACCGCCTTTGTGCCTGCACTAAAGGTGAGGATTGTTTTCTGTTCTTAGATATTTCTGTCAGACAGCACAGTTTTTACTTTTAAGATGGAGTGAAAGTTTGGAGAGTGATTTAGACTGCTGTAATTCTACAAGGTTGTGTAACCTGTTGAAAATAGTCTAGACTGGCCTTATGCTTTCTCAACGTAAGGTGGAAAAAAGAAAGACTTTGACACTCTCATAGTAGGTCAATCATTCACACATGTCCTTAGCATAGCTGTGCAATACGCACAACTTAAAAAAATTGTGGTTTCAAATCAGTATATAGGTAGAAGACTTTATGTACAGCTTTGTGTTAGTTGTATACTATCGGGAAGTCTTTAGTTGGGTTTCAACACACCAAAATCATTCATTCATAACCACAAAAATAACCACCTTTCAAACAGAGGAATGCTATAACACCATAATTCTTATTTTGCATTGAAACCCAGTTTCCACTATCGTGGTAGGAAACCAGCCCCTTGTTCTATGCTTTGCTCCATGTCGGGTTTTACCCATTTGCTAATGTTTGGTTGTAATATATATATGTAGCGCGCCAGTTCTGTGAAATTGTGTGTGCTGTAACCAACTATCCCCCACTGCAAAGAGAGAAGTACTGAGTCTTAACTATATCTTTTGCCAGCACTATAATGCCTTAAACATTCCTGTTGGTCCAACGTTAATTGTTCAATATTTGGAAGCATGACCAACACGGACTGAATGGCTTCTTTCACTTCCTCCGCTGCCATTAATAAAACTCAACACAGACTACAATTCCAAAACGTACGTAATTGTTCACAACTCCTCCTTTTGTTCACTTATCAGCCCGGTTGAAATTCTACCAGAGGAATCAAATTCTGTGGGAGAAATCCCAGATGGAGCACTGAAGGGAGATGAGAATTGAGCAGAATCGTGTATGCAGGGACCAGTCTAGGTTTTCATAGGTCTTTGTTTTTAAAGACCCAATAATTTGATTGTTGTTTTCTCATTTTAGAGTGAAGGGGAAGAAAATGTTTCTCTTCTGCTGTAGCTCCAAAACCGAACTTCAGTATTCCAGTGTAGCCCAGATTTAGCCTTCAAAAATCCAATCTATGCATTTTTAAGCTTAAAATTAGCTATGTTTTCCATATGTTGCAGAGTCTTCCGGGCTGTTCCACTGCAATCTGTACAAAATTGTGAGGGAGTTTGTTAAAATACTCTCAGTAATTTGAGAATCAATACAGAAAGTGCATCCTTTGCTGAGTCTTCTTGGGCAGTGTGCAGTCTTATAACTCCAGAGGAAAACCTAAGAGGTGTGGACTGAAAAGACGGTAGTGTTCCTGATCCACCTCATGAGGTAGAAGTGACTCAGGCTAAAATTATGTAGTTAGAAACTCATCCCTCATTATTCTGGAATGTTTACTTGATTCTGATAAATCTATTTTTTTCTTTTCTCATTGGTTAAATTATTTAGCTGGTTTTAATTAAGTAAGTAGAGGTGTAATATCTTGTGATATAAAAACATCCAATAGTTCCCACTGAGGGGCACACACTGACTGTTAGTCAGTGTGTCTTTGCCTGAGCAAGTTGTAGAAGATTCCCCTGACGACTTTGTGTCTGAAAGAAAGCCTGAACTCCAGGGCCAATCTGTTAGAATCTTCATTGTATCTGTGTAGGCTTTTTTTCACTGTGAGATGAATACATGAACTTCTGTAGAAGCATAGTAATTGAATGGGGCTCTTTGTTATGTCAAAGTACAATACTGTATTTTAAGGTTCAAATCTGTCAAAGCTTCAAATTCATTCATTCATTCACTAACATGCTTATCCCTAGTGGGGTCGCGAGGGGTGCTGGTGCCTATCTCCAACGGGCGAGAAGCTTCAAATTATTTTCCTAAATCATATAGCAGATCTATAGTGCATGAGTGTCCTAAAATATTTTATATGTAAATGTTACATTTTTCCATTTTCACCGGAGATTAATTCAGGATGTTGCAATTGTTTTCTGAGGTTTTTTTTAAATTGACAATATAGCCATTTACTGTTTATCCAAAAATCATTCAAAAATATTTTAATTCCATAAATGCTCGCTCAGCTGTGAAAGACACTTTACAGCTGAGCTGTGAAGTGTCTTCTGCATTGTTACTGTTTATGTCCTGGGGTATGGTTAACAGAACTGAATAGGTCAGCAGTACTATGTCATGAATAGACAAGTAGGATTGTTGTGCTGCTGTTTTTAACCATTCATTTAATTAGTTCCTTGTTGGCTAAAGTCAACAGAAATGATTTAATTGGTAAGTTTAACAAAGTCTTGGTAGATTTTTTTTCATTCCTTCAGATATTTTTATGTCATGGTCACTGTTTGTCTCTGAAGGTGGAGAACTTCATTTCCTTCAAATTGGAGGAGTTTGTGATGATGGGGATGATGGAGATATGTTTATAGATGGCCCCTTTTCTAAAGGGGCTGAGCCGCTGCTTGAGGGGGCCAAGCCCTCCTCCAACCCGTCCAGCCCTGGAATCACAGGTAGGAGAGGGACAATAAAACACTGCATAAGTTTTTAAACAAAAGCATGTATTATTATTATTATTATTACTATGATTATAAAATGGCCTTCGTGCAGGAGTGGACCTCCTAGTGGACCAACCTCTGACCACTGAGAGTCTGGCGTCATTGATGGAGTTGACCCGGTTTGAAACGTTGACGCCGCGTTTCTCGGCCACCGTTCCACCGTGCTGGGTGGAGGTGCAGCAGGAGCAGCAGCAGCGACGCCACCCACAGCACCTTCATCAGCAGCACCATGGCGATGCAGCCCAACACACCCGCACGTGGAAGCTCCAGAGTTACAGGTGGCTCTTCAGGCAACTTTTTCACTAATCTCTCACGTCAATCAGGGCTGCCATCAACAGCTGCTTTTAAACTGAACGGTTTAATATAGTGGAGAACCGTAGCAACAGATGTTCCTCTAAACATCTGTAGCAACAGATGTTCCTCTAAAGCTATTTCATTTTTCACAGGCAACCTTTTCTTTTATTTTATTGTATTGCACTGGTTGTGAAACTAGTTTCAAATATTGAAGGAACCACAAATGAATCCGTTAGAACAAAATGCTCTTTTGAGAAACCTGTGTTTTACACAGAAAAAAATTTCATGAAGTTTAAAACAATTAAGGAAGCTGACTTTCTGTTTCTAACGATGACGTTGTGTTTTTCAGCTCCAGCTGGGATGAGCATGTGTTTGAACTGGTGCTGCCTAAAGCATGCATGGTGGGCCATGTGGACTTCAAATTTGTCCTGAATCCCAACATAGTCAACATTCCTCAGATCCAAGTCACTTTACTGAAGAACAAAGCACCAGGGCTGGGAAAAGTCAGCGGTGAGGACCAGTTTCTTTCCCAGCGCACATTCCCTGTAAATGTCTTTACTGTGTGGGAGGATAGGGACACTCAATAATAAAACAATGACATTCATCATTATTTGATGAAAAAGAGCGCATAGATTATTAGTTTACACTTCTTTCTGCTCCTTTTCTGAACAGTCTAATATATTGGTAACCCTATATATTTCTTTTAGTTGTTGAATGAACTGTTGCAAGAACTGTTTGTGTTGTAGTGAATTATTAATAAAGTGAAATAAAAGTATTTCATACACTCATTTATAGTCACTAATTGTATGTAGTGACTATTATTTGTTTAGAGATTACTCCACATCAAAATAGTGACAATCTGTTCAGATCAACATTGCTGAGCAGTGCAAGTCTGCATATTATGTGTTTCTAATACATGATTTTGTCTTAGAATGTAAACTGTTTCCACACCAGTGAATTGACTGTAATTTCAATTCCCTGGAAGTCAGCACAACGCTTCACAGTCTCATTGCTGGAGTTCTTTTCCTCGCCTGAATAGGTGCCGTCTACCTGGGGATGCTTTGTAGAGACCTGCAACATTTGTCGCTTTTCTTGTGCTTCCACTGTCTTGACTTTTCTGACTTATCAAAACACTGCAAAACCAATGTGGATCCATCACTATGAGGTCTCTGATAGACTTTTCCTTCTGCCAAAAGGCAAGACTTCATGCTGCTCAGAAGTTTTAGATCGACTTTTAAGCCTAACGCATTGTTTCTTTGGACAACCAACACAGGAAAACTTAGCACACCACCATCGCTGTGTTGATCCTCAAAAAGCTTTGAGAACATAAATATGGACAAAAGTTGGACTTGACCAGCCTTAAAGCCTACTGTGCCATATGAGGATGAGCACTCAGTACAGTAGGATTAAACCAATTAATTAATTAATTATTTTGTTCTGCAGATACAGCGGTGGACAGACAGATCGCTTTTCCTCTCTCAAATGTCCTACAGACCAACGGGGAGAAGAACAGCCAGCCTCTTCTGCAGGACTACACAGAAGACATCCACTTCATGGACATTGAAGAGACATCAGGTGAGAAGTGACTGTAAAATTCAAGATGAATAAGTTTATTATCTGCCTACGGGTAAAATGTTAGGAAAACATCAGTCCTCTGACCTTTTCCTACTTGTTCATGAGGTTTTAAAGAAACCAGGTGGCGCCTTTTTAAGGTGTGTTTTAATCCAGTTAGGTCTAGTGAGTAAATCTTGTTCTTGTTCCAAACTCTGTTTTCCTCCTCTTGTCTCTCAGCTGGAGTTCAGGTTGCTGAAGCCGTAAAGCCTCTGAGTGATTCAGTGGTTCTGTGTGTCTTTTGCAGGATCGGTGCTGTGTCCATTCCTTGAGGACCATAAGGAGGATATTTTGTGTGGGCCGGTGTGGTTGGCCAGTGGACTGGATCTTTCTGGTCACTCTGGCATGCTGAGCCTCACCAGCCCCAAGCTGGTCAGAGGTAAACACAATCTGCTGCTTTCAACTGAAACCTGGTTTTCCAGTTCTGTGAGATAAACAGCTGATAGATGCTAAAGATAGCAACCACAAAGCAAACACTGGTTGGATTTTTTAAGTGTTTTCTCTGCTGTGTTTGGTTGCTCTCTCCTGCAGTGTAGTAGTAGTATGTTTCTATGTGTTTTTGTTGGAAGTGTTAAGTTGTCGCCACATCTACTGAATGTCTTCTAACAAAACGCGACGTCACAGCTGAGGCGTTCTTCCTGTTAAATATGTGTTTGTGCTGCAGGCATGGCGGGAGGGAAGTACCGCTCCTTCCTGGTTCACATCAAAGCGGTGAGCGACAGTAGCATGGAGGACAGCCCGAGGCCCGTGGTGAGGATGCCCAGCGCTAAGCCTCAGAGCTCCAAAGCTTACTCATTGTCCTCCCTGCTGCAGCAGACCCAGGCCTCCAAGGTGAAACTTTCTCTGCTGATAGTTAAACTCCTGGGCGATTCTCTTCCAGCTTCTGTAGCTCCAGATCTGGTTCAGTTTTAAGTTTTAAGAAAATTTTTACAAACTTTAGCAAAGGCTTGCTTGAGGTATCATTCTATTTACATTATTTAATGAAACTGGTGCAAAGCTCTGTTATGAGGTGGGCAGATCTCACAAAAGCTGCCATGTCAGAATTGTTAAGTTTTTAAAACTGCAGCATGTGACTTCAGGTGAAGTACTCATCACCGGTTGATTTCTTGATAATGTAACATAGGAGAGAGCTGCTACGGGGAAGACGGAGGGATCAGCGCAGTCAAAGAAGGTGGAGAACTTGCGAGGCTGCGACCTGCTGCAGGAAGTTTCAGTCACAATCAGAAAGTTCAAGAAGACATCAGTGCCCAAAGAGAGGTGTGCCCAATGTCATGTTGAACATAAAACCATCTACTGGAAGTATACTTGTCTTAGCATTAGTGTCTGGGTGTTTGCTCCCAAGTTAACAGATGTCTGTGCTTTTCAGGGTGCAGCGCTGTGCCATGCTGCAGTTCCCAGACTTCCACGAGAAGCTACTCGATGTGTTGTGTCATCAGTTAGAGGGCAGCCCAGCCAATGAGCATGCTCAGAGCCTGATTCTCGACATCCTCTGCTGGCTGGCGGGGGTGTTCTCCAACGGACCCTGCAGGCAGGCCTCAACAAATGGCGATCAAGTAGGAGTGTAACGATGAAACCAGATGAGACGATCAAATCATATGAAGGAAACGAAGCATTCCTCCTTTAGTTATATTTTGTTACTTCCTAATGGTGCTTCCAAACCACACCAGCTGTTTAACGTGCACTGGCAGCAAAAGCTGCCACCAGATTTAAAACACAAGTCTTCTTATATGGAGTTTATAACAGACCAACCACTTTATAAAGTGATTTAATTCACTTTATAAAGTAAGGCGTTCGCTTTAAGTCAATCATCCATACATTCCAGTTCATCCTAGTTATCAAACAGTGTGTCAAGTATAGTTTATTATTCAAATTGGTTGTACAAACAGCTATGTTGTGGTGGTCTGATTAGGCCTGTCATGATGATACAGTTTGCTGGGCGATAAATTGTCCCAGAAAATTTTTGCCATGAACGATGATATTCTTAGCAAATTAACTTCAAATTCTAATGATCATTTAACAGTGGAATTGGAAGACATTTTAAATAGCCAAAATAAATAAACAAAACAACAGGAACAACAAATGAAAAGAATTATCTCTGTAAACAAAATTGTCCTTTAAAAAAAGCGCTGGTTGAGACCAAACCACATGACTGAGGACTTTTATCATCCAGTTTTGAGTAGAGAGCGAGAAAAGAGAAAACTGAGAACTTGCGGAAATGGAAATTATTGAGCTCATCTTAATTGATCATGCAATTAATTTATTGCTTATTGCAACAAGCCTAGGTCTGGTATCGTTACACCTCTACCCATATATTTCCTTTAATCCTGTAGGACTTCAGTCTGAAGTGTCCTGCTCTCTGTTTTCAGCATCAGGGAAGGAAAGGAGGGCCTGCTGGCCAAAACTAGGAGCCGGTTAACTGACATCGTGAGGGTGTGTTTCTTTGAAGTGGGCCGCAGCATAGCCCACAAATGTGCTCGATTTCTTGCACTTTGTATTAGGTAAGAAACGTGTAATAGTAGTTCGTTTGTTGGGACTGGACTCTGTGGTTTCTATGGCAACCATTGTTTTCTCTCTTCATCCAGCAATGGGAAAGGAGAGCCAAGTCAGCAGGGGTTTGGCATCAGCCTTCTGAAGGCTCTGCTGGATAATATGGCCTACTTGCCTGCTGCAGCAACTGGTGGTGAGTACCTGAGCATGCTGGCAGAGCCCCACCCCTACCTGTTGTACTTTTATTTCACCCTTTGTTCGTTTCTTCACGGTGGTTTTGGATAGGCTCTGTGTTTTGGTACTTTGTACTGCTGAACTACGTGAAGGAGGAAGACTTGGCAGGCTGCAGCACAGCATGTGCCTCCCTGCTCACCACCATCTCTCGACAGCTGCAGGACCGCCTCACCCCTCTGGAAGCTCTGCTGCAAACCAGGTATGGTCCGACTTGGCCCAGAGCCGCTCCACAGGTAAACGTTTACACTGCTTAGCTTGGTTTTATGTGGACTGTCTTCCGTCCCCTCAGGTACGGTCTGTACAGCTCTCCATTTGACCCGGTGCTGTTTGACCTGGAGGTCAGCGGCTCCTCCTGCAAGAACGCCTTCAACAGCAGCATCGGAGTCCAGTCTGATGAGATCGACCTCTCTGAAATTCTCTCAGGTAGAAGCTGGGCTTTTTACTGAACTCTTTTTCATCAATGTTAAGTAATTGTTGAGTCAAAACAAACTACTATATCTCATTGAAAAGTTACTTGTATGTTAGTTTTAACGTATCCCAAGTGTACTAAAATATTTGCACAATAAAGTAGACCAAACTATTTGGTAGTATTTAGTGTTTCCACAGCTAGTAATTAAAACTAACTGTTGGTTCTCTATCTAACAACAAGCAAAGCTGGATCAGTTCTGATTAAAATTGTTATTGGAAACTGCAACACTTACTTAACATATAATTTAGCTATAAATAAGATTTTATTATGATTAGTCTAGTCCAACATGTTCTTTTAAAGTTTTCGTCTACTGTATGGCTCTAGAGCTTCCTGATGGTTCTCCTCCACATTTTAACAAATCACTGGGGATCATACACCCACCGGCCACTTTATTAGGTACACCTTGCTTGTACCAGTTTGGACCCCCTTTTGCCTCCAGAACTGCCTTAGTCCTTCGTGGCGTAGATTCAACAAGGTACTGGAAATACTCCTCAGAGAGTCTAGTCCATATTGACATGATAACATCACGCAGTTGCTGCAGATTTGTCGGATTATGGGGTGATTTTTCTGCCATAATTTGAGATCACACATATTTAGTCTGAAAGCAGAATTTCATGTCTTTTGTTCTCAAAACCTCTAAAACTTGTGCTTATGTTTTCATTGTGAAAGCAGGATGTCATGTCTCGCTTCTCAAAACCTGTAAGGCTTGTACTCAAAACTTCTGCTCTCTTTCAAATATTCACTGTGCTTTCTCAAACATTTCTTCTTGCGCTCCAAACTTGTCTGTGTGCTCGCTTGCGAAACATTTTCTGCTTGTGCTTGTAACAGAAAAGTACCGTCGCCTGGCAATCACTCAGCCAATAGAATGCAAGTGTTATACTGGGTGCATTTGTTTTCTTCTAATGGGTGTGCCAGCACTCCGTCCCTCTCCACTTCTGTTCCCCCACCCGCCTGAATTTGAAGTAGCAAGGGTTGCCATGACAGCTGGCGAGCATTGATCGATAGCGCTTCTCAGCTTTTCTCTTTTTTTTAGAGATGGTTGTGCGTGAAAATCCCAGTAGATCAGCAGTTTCTGAAATACTCAGACCAGCCTGTTTGGTACCAACAACCATGCCAAGTTCAAAGTCACTTAAATCACCTTTCTTCCCCATTCTGATGCTCAGCATATCGTCTTGGCCATGTCTACATGCCTAAATGCATTGAGTAGCTGCCATGTGATTTGCTGATTCGACATTTGTGTGAATAAGCAGTTGAACAGGTGTACCTAATAAAGTGGCCGGTGAGTGTACGTTCCAGCCATAAAAACGAAACAGTTGATTTCCAACTACTGTCTTCAAGTAAGATTTGCAAAAGCCCAATTTAACTAGAGGAGACAGGAGGATGTTGCGTGATTTTTGGTCTGGACTGTTTTGCAGGGAATGGGAAAGTGAGCAGTTCTGCAGCAGCAGAGGGCAGCTTCACCGCACTGACTGGACTCCTGGAGGTGGAGCCCTTGCACTTTACCTGCATATCCACCAGTGATGGCACACGGGTGGAGCGAGATGATGCCAGCATGTTCACTGGTAGCTCTTCCTCGCTTTTAACCAAACTTTTGTTCAGAGTGTAGTGTCGGCTTTCGTCTGCTAAACGTGTTGTTTTTAAACCCAGTGAGTACGTTTGGTGTGACTCCGGCGATGGGCGGCCTGTCAACAGGGACGGTCGGAGAAGCTTCAACAGCTCTGAGTTCTGCAGCTCAGGTGGCCCTGCAGTCCCTGTCGCATGCCATGGTCTCAGCTGAGCAGCAGCTGCAGGTGCTGCAGGAGAAACAGCAGCAGCTGCTGAAGCTCCAGCAGCAGGTGAAATTCTCATCAGATTTACATCCATGCCAATGCACGACATCTGTGTTTGGAAGTCATTAAAGGGGCAATATTATGTAAAATCAGCGTTTTTGAGCTTCACGTCATGTGTTGCCTTGATTCTTTCATTCATGTATTCATGTTTGAGAAATCCTTTAGTCTCCCATGGCAACCATTCAGTTGTGAAAGACTTCTCCACTCAGCTCCTTCAGACTAGCCAGCAGCAATTAGTAAAGACCTGGTGTCACTTTAGGATAGATATATATATATAATTTTTATAACTGAAGGCAGCATAGTTGCTTGATTAGGCTATAAAATGGCACCATGTGCTTGGAATATACATAATACTGCCCTTTTAATCCCTGCTACTTCTCAGTCTTTTTGTTTTATGATTAAATCTGGTGTTTTTGCTGAAGCAGAAAGCAAAGCTGGAGGCCAAGCTTCATCAGACCACCTCTGCTGCTGCCGCTGTGGCTTCTGGGGTTGGACCCATGAGTAACTCTGTGCCTTCCAACTCCTCCGCCCCGGGCTTCTTCATTCACCCCTCCGACGTCATCCCACCAACACCGAAAACCACGCCCCTCTTCATGACTCCTCCCCTCACGCCGCCCAACGAGGCGGTGTCTGCAGCCTTCAGCGCAGAGCTGGCTCACCTGTTCCCTGGGCCCATGATGGACCAGGGGCCCGTCAACATGGCTGCACACAAGAACACGCAGAAAGCCAAGCCGGTCAGTAACCTGGGCTGAATGTCACATCAGTTTCAGTTCTGATTTGAAGAGCTCAGGATTCCAACTGTCTGCTGAGCGATCAAGGCTGACACTGACTGACACCATCCTCTCATAGCTTATTTCTTGTGGTTATTGTTTATCTGGGAAAACTATTAAAAAAAAACATTAGGTCATAACAAAGGAAAGAAATCCTTTAGCTTTTTTCTTTTAAAAGTAAGTCTATCAGTTGCTCTTAGTGGTCTTTCAGGGGTGAAATTGCAAATCACTAGACCATAAATTTGAGCAAATTAGATTTGTTACGCTAGGATGAGGTGTTTTTTTTAGTCGTATCAAAATTGCTGTGTTTCACAAAGCTGCAATAAAAACACTTTTTGCATCACTCCAGTTTGTTTACAGCAGCTTATTTGACCTCCGTGGACGTTGTGCAGCTGGCTCCACAGCATTGCTCAGTTCATCAGATGTTGAAGTTTGTCATTAGAAAGTGTTGAATCCATAAATCTTATGTAAAGTCAACGACTGCAATTTCCCAAAAACCCAGCCTGTATATCCGCTGTCAAGTCTTAAGAGTCTTGCTGACGTCTCCTTTAATTGCTAGTGACATGGCTGAAAATATAGATATATCTCATGTCAGTGTTTATATCTGTAATTTTTAACAGCTTTTATTATGTGACGTGTGATTTTTAATTACATTTTTTATTTAACAGAAATGCAACAATTGCGAAATTGTGTGTTTACAACGTTAGAGTATCAGAAAAGTTTTTTGCACAGTTGTAAATGGAAGGGCAGCTATTGCTGTTTTAGCTTTCACTTCTTAGGCTGCTTGTTTTAAACAAAGTAAAGATGTTGGTTTGTGTTGAACTCAGAGAGTTTTGTGTTGCAGAGCCCCATGGGCAGTGGGCTGGCTCTGGCTATTTCTCAGGCATCTCACTTCCTGCAGCCTCCTCCACACCAGTCTATAATCATAGAGCGGATGCACTCTGGTACGTAACGTTGACTACTGTACTTGCATATGACATACAAGTTATTACTTTATTTATTATTGTTAAGTTTAGTGGATGATATCTTCCTGACAAAACACAGTTTGTGTTGTAATTATCGGTCTTATTGTGTGTTTCTATGCAGGAGCTCGACGGTACGTCACCCTGGACTTCGGCCGTCCCGTTCTGCTGACTGACGCTCTAATCCCTACCTGCGGAGACCTGGCGTCTCTGTCCATCGACATCTGGACGCTGGGGGAGGAGGTGGATGGACGCAGACTGGTGGTGGCCACTGACATCAGCACCCATTCACTCATTCTACACGACCTGCTGCCACCGCCTGTCTGCAGATTCATGAAGGTCAGGTTCTCTGTATTCTGGTGAGAATTGTGGGGCACGTGATTCCGTCCAGCCCCTGCCCTCCATAGGTCCCAAAAGCCAATTAATGCATCCAAGCTGTTCCTTCAGATCACTGTGATTGGACGCTACGGCAGCACCAGCGCTCGAGCAAAGATCCCGTTGGGCTTCTTCTATGGCCATACGTACATCCTGCCATGGGAGAGTGAGCTTAAACTGATGCATGACCCTCTGCGGGGAGAAAGTGAGGCTGCCAGTCAGCCAGATGTGGATCAACATCTGACCATGATGGTGGCTCTGCAGGAGGATATCCAGTGCAGGTGATTCATGGAGAGGGTCAGGACAGATGATCAGCTGTTAAGAGAACCAGATGGAAATGTGTGGTGTTGGTCAGATTCAGTTCTCACCAAAGAAGTCAAACATTAAACGGCATCAGAAATGGTGGAGGTAATTAGTGCTGTTCTTCAGGCTCTTCTGCTCTGCTCTCCAGGTACAATCTAGCTTGCCATCGATTGGAGACTCTTCTTCAGAACATCGACCTTCCGCCTCTGAACAGCGCCAATAATGCCCAGTATTTCCTGCGGAAACCAGACAAGGTGGTAGAAGAGGACCAGCGGGTCTTCTCAGCCTATCAGGACTGCATCCAGCTGCAGCTGCAGCTCAACCTGGCCCACCATGCTGTCCAGAGGCTGCGGGTGTCTCTGGGCGCCAGCCGCAAGTCTCTGCCCAGGGCCTGTGACCCAGAGGCCCAGGGGCTGGTCCACAGCTCCTCCACTGAGCAACTCAGGACAATCATCCGTTACCTGTTGGACACACTCCTCAGCCTTCTGCACTCCAATAACGGTGAGACGTGGAGCACTGTCTGTGATTTACACCGGACACGTGATACCGTCCAGCCCTGAACAGAAATATTACAGAAATAATACACGGTATTATGGATGTTTTACATGGTTTGCACACTTGATTCATTGATTTGTATGTTTGTGCTGTCAGGACACTCGGTCCCCTCTGTGCTCCAGAACACCTTCCATGCCCAGGCCTGTGAGGAGCTTTTTAAACATCTCTGCATCAGCGGAACGCCGAAAATCCGTCTTCATGCTGGACTACTGTTGGTGCAGCTGTGTGGGGGTGAGCGCTGGTGGGGCCAGTTCCTCTCCAACGTCCTGCAGGAGCTCTACAACTCCGAGCAGCTGCTTATCTTTCCCCAGGACAGGTAGGACAACACGGGAGCCACTTCTCTGCCTTTGTCCCACAAGTTGCCACAATTTGGGCTTTAATGAGTTCTGAGTCTTATACACTTAACTTCCGCAAAGACATGAAGTTTTAGTTTGAGTAGTTGGAATGAGCCCTGGGCTTCCTTGGTCAGCATCCTCTTAAGGTCTGCAGCAGCAAATAAGTTTGTGTATTTTGTTTTCAAACTTGTTTTCCTGTTCGTCGTTTCCAATTTCTGTTGCTGTGGACACATGCATTATATATCACAAACTTGCAAATTTAGAGTGCATATTTCTAAACAACATAAATAACTAGACAGCTTTTTATTGCCCGGCATCACAGAGTTGTATGGAGGTTATTTTTCAAAACTAGAACGAACAGAAACCCTCCTGTCATTAAAACATCATGATTGACTTTGAATTGGATGTAGTCATCAGTGATGTCAGTAATGCGTTACAAAGTAACTGATGTCGGACCACTTTTGTCAGTAACGAGTAATCTAACGTGTTGCTTTTTCAAATCTAGTAATCAGATTAAAGTTATTTATCCAAATTGCTGTGCGTTACTATTTTTTTTGTAATTTAATTTTATTTCCTCTATGAATCTTGGGAAACGAAAACAATGGAGAGAGGAGAGAGATGTGCATTTTGAGTTTCTGTGGCCAAGTCCGATTATTATAAGCGACCTTGGGCTTGTTTTTTCTAAAGTTGCTTGCAAATCTAATGATTGTGTTTTTTGGGGGCTTGTTTTTGAACACAAAGTTACTTATTTGGTCTTGGAAATGAGCAGACACACATAATAAGCCCCAGAATTTGTCTGTCATCCAGTTGGTTTTAGTCAGACTCTCCCTGTCCATCATTTCCCGGATGATCCGTCCCGCTGTGTTGTTGTTAATGTCAAGGTAATATTTCCTGTGAATAATGTCGAGCTTCGCGTTGCGCTCCAGAAAACATTGAGACTAATATGAACCGTGAAATAAGCGTGAAAACAACCACAAATTAACCTAGTCATATTTCAAATAACATTGATGTTTAAAAATTTTTTCACTGCTTGTGTTTTTCTGCAAAATTACCTGCACATTATGTATATGTTTTTTTAAAGATAATTCTCAGTGGCAATTTCTTTTTTTAATTGAATGCTATTTTTATCTTCTTGTGCTGTAAATGGGTTCAACATCTGTCAATGATGGTGGCTCTGCAGGAGGACATCCAGTGCACAGAAGTTTTAGTTCTCTTTTTATATTATTTTTTGTCTGTTTTTATCTTTTGTGTGAACTTACATTCTTGAACTTGTCACTTTGCTGCTGGTACACCTGAATTTCCCCACTAAGGGACAGTTACAGACATTTTTCTGTTCTATTCTGTTGCTGTTTGCTGAGACTAAAGCCTCTCTCGTTTTGGCAGAGTGTTCATGCTCCTGTCCTGCATTGGCCAAAGATCCCTGAGTAACAGTGGCGTGTTGGAGGGTCTCCTGAACCTGTTAGACAGTTTGCTGTCCCCTCTGCAGCAACCACAGGCTGCTTCCCAGCGCAGGACTGAAGGTAAACCCAGTGCAGCACATGTTGACACAGTCATCAAAACATGCAGAATTAGGTACAAAAATGAGTCTGTTTCCTCCAGGGATTTTGGACATTCCCATGATCAGCTGGGTGGTGATGTTGGTTTCAAGACTCTTGGACTATGTAGCCAGCATTGAAGATGAAGCCTCAGGGGCTAAGAAGAACCTTGGAGGGAAGGAAAGGGACCGGCCTGTAACAGGTAGAAGACATGATGCCATTTTCATTTTTCGTTTTTTATTTTTCAGCTCTGCAGATGCATTTTATCATTTGTAATGCTGGTACAAAAGATTTGCTTTTGAAATGTTTAGAATTTAAAGTGGGTGTTCTGTGAGCCGCGTAGACTCCGTGTACACCGTCTGCAGATGTGTGCCAAAAGTGAAATCACATCTGACATATGCCATTATTTTAGGAAGGTGATGACATGTAGCATTTATCAGAACGTTTTACTAGGCCTGTCTCAATAACCAATAAATCAATTAATTTACGATAAACTAAAACAAGCTCCATAATTTCCATTTGCTTGATTTAGCATTTTCCTCTTTTCTCTCTTTCTTCCAAAAACTGGATGATAAGTCTTCAGTCTGGTACTTTGGTCTCAACAAGCCTTTTTTATGAAGGACAATTTTATTTACAGAGACTTCGTAGTTCTTTTTTTCTTGTCGTTTCTGTTGTTTTGGACACTTAAAATGACATTTGGATACTTAATATGTCTTCCAGTTCCAGTGTTAAATTAGAATTGAAAGTGTATTGATCTTTGAGAATGTACTCTTGCATTATCATGCCATTTTTACCACTATGCTACTTGAAAATGGTCTCAGAACAGCAACATTATCATTTATCGCAATAACTTTTGGGACAATTTATCATCCAGCAAAATTTGTTATTGTGACAGGCCCAGTTATTACCCATGTCCGTCCTACAGAGGAAATCATATTTCGTTTGTTAGGGTAGGGCTTGCTCCTGTAAAGATAGCTAGCTCACACAGTTCTCTTCTTTCCTTTTGTAATGTTTTGTTTTTCTGTTCCTCAGGGATTCAGTGGAGTTTTATAAACAACACGCTTCAGTCTCAGAACTCCAACAGGACAGCTAAAGGCAGCAGCAGCCTGGATCGGCTGTACTCACGGAAGCTTCGCAAGCAGCTCGTTCATCACAAGCAGGTAAACATGTTTAAGTCCAAAGCCAGAATAACTGAGGAGCCTTACAGGGATGCATCTGCAGTGTTTGTTTTAATTGTGCCTGCTTTATTGCAGCAGTTAAACCTATTGAAAGCCAAACAGAAGGCTTTGGTTGAGCAAATAGAGAAGGAGAAAATCCAAAGCAACAAAGGTTCCTCTTACAAACTGCTCGTGGAACAGGCCAAACTCAAACAAGCTACATCTAAGGTGAGAACCTGTCAGACTTTTAACATCAAATGTCACTAATGAACAATAGTCGGAGACTACTGTAGTGTCAGATTCTTCATTCATTCTTAATTGCCTTTGGCTCTGTTTTCCTCTATCAGCACTTTAAAGACCTGATCCGTCTGAGACGGACAGCTGAATGGCCTCGCTCTACACTGGATGCAGAGTCCACAACAGCCAAAGAAGCCCCAGAAGTAGAACCTTTGCCCTTCACTCTGTCCCATGAACGCTGCATCTCTGTAGTGCAGAAACTTGCCCTGTTTTTGCTCTCTATGGACTTCACTTGCCATGCTGACTTGTTGCTTTTTGTCTGCAAGGTATTTGTCTGAAATAAAGGTGCAGATCTTCTAAATGTTCTGTGTATAGACATGTGACCAGTGTTGTTGTCTCTGCAGGTACTTGCTAGGATAGCTAATGCCACAAGACCTACAATCCATCTGTGTGAGGTGGTGTCTGAACAGCAGCTGGAACGCCTTCTGCTACTGCTTGTAGGAACAGACTTCAACCGAGGGGATATCTCCTGGGGAGGGGCCTGGGCACAGTACTCCCTCACATGTATGCTCCAGGACATCCTGGCAGGTCTGTTTCATCTGGTTATAACCCCCACATTTTATCCAATTGACCCAGTTGTTGCATGAGTTGTTGCAAAGGTGGACTCGGAAATAAAAACGTAAGGTTTCAGAAGCTAACCACAGTTTGACTGAGATGCCTGATTATTCGAAAGACCCCATCCATTCTTCTGAAGGATTTATCTAAATTCAGAACATTTGTCTTGGCACCAAATGATTTTTAACAAGTGAAACAACTCTGATTGAACACACTGATATAGACACGTTGCAGCGCAAGATCCCACCTCCCATCTCCCTGCTGGAGGGGAAAGAACTGCTCGCCGACAATGATTCCCATTGGTCTTAGCTGTCAAGAGGTCAACATAATGAGTTAAAGCTTAAACGTGCAGACACTTGCCTTCCTTGTTCCTTGTCGTTTTTGGATGCCAAAGGCGCTTCTCCACTAGCCCACCTCTAACCAGTATGGCCTCGGCCAAATTCGTTTTCCATTAGCAAATCCGGCGCAGCTCAGCCCGGTTGTTCTCAGATTTCAGTACCTGCTCTAGGGGTAGTACTAGCAGGATCAATCAAGGTACGGCACCGAAACCTTTTGATTGACAACTGATTTGCATTCATTAGTTGGCTCGTGATTTACGTCACTGAAAACTCCAAAACCACTTTAAAGTTTAGCAGTGGAGCACAGATATGCTGTCTGCTATCAGAGAGCTGCTCAGCATGGAGGAACAGTTATGAGTTTAATCACAATCAGCGTCAGGACCACATGCGCTAAGTTTTGAAGCAGAATGATGTTGATTTAGCAGCTCTGCTAGCAGTTAGTTCCTCTTAAGAAAGGCAGTCATAAAAAAGAGAAATGGAGCAGCTGGTCAGCTTTCTGACAGGCTGCACTTTTCTGTTGACAGTGTGAAACACCAGAACTACATAATATTAGCTTGTGTTGTGAATTTTATTTTTCCCTTGGATAAAAAAAAAAAAGGTTCAGGCGTGGCTATTGGTATATATCTTTTGACTGCAAATCCAAAGGTTTGTGCATTTAAAAAAAATAAAGTGCCGGTATGTAATCATATTAACATGTACAGCAAAAATAATCAACTGATCTGAGTCTTTCTCATTATGTTTGGGCTAGTAATGAAGGACAAAATGAAATATCTGGGTTTATTTGAGCCCAGAACTACAACCTCGAGGTTCTCCTTTGCTGAGTGTTGCTGCAGACGTCAGTAGAGAATTGAACACAGCTGCTGCACGCTCACGACCCGCCCTCAACAACAAGGAACAGACTACATAAAGGGAAAAGCTTGTACCGGTTAGAGGCGGTCTAGTGGTAAAGTGCCATAAGGCAGCAGTTCTCTGCCATCCCTCTAAGTTAGCCATGTTGTGCTGATGATTTGGATCAGAGATGATGAGGGGTTTCTCAGTTCAGGGTATGAAGCAGGTTCAGCTTCTGACCTTGTCGTTCTGACCCAAGGTGAACTGATGTCTCCGGGCTCTCTGGATGCCATGGAAGAGGTGGTTGTGGGTGAGGAGGCAGGGGCGTCATCTTCCTCAGCCGTGGCAGACTCGGACGACTCTTTGGCCCAGCCTTCCACCATTCCCCTGGTGGAGACCATCGATGAAGCTTTGGTGCCAGACATCATCGCAGGGACCACAGGGACCTCCACCGTGTTCCAGAGTATGTGGGGCCCCTCTATCCGCTCACCACACGTCCCACAGCAGTATTACTGTTAAACCCAGATATTTTGGTATTGCACTATGAAAGGTTTTGGAATGCATTTTCCACTTTACTATACTATAAATGTGAGTTTATCACTTACTGTAGATCGAGCTTGTTACTATGGCATTGACAGTTTTTCAGTTAGGTTTATGTTGCTGTTAAAAGTGGCTCAAAGTGTTTGTTGCTTAAATGTTTTCTTGCATTAACCTAGTAATACTAAATAGCATTTTATTATCCAAAGGTGCTCCACCTCTGTCATCTTTGGAAAAAGATAAAGACATAGACTTTGACTTGCTGCAAGACCTCATGGATGTTGATATTGATCCTTTAGATATTGATTTGGAAAAAGATCCTCTCGCTGCCAAAGTATTTAAGGTATGTTGATTCTATGACTTTTATTCTTTCATTTTCTTTCACCTATCATCAGTGTAAAAGCTTAAAATGGCAAAGGTTTCTTATTTGCCCATCAGTTAACCTTGAAATGACTTATCCAAGATTGTCATTTAGAAAAGTATCAGATTTAATTGTAATATTTCTAGAGGTCTGGGTACGAATGCATAAACAAATAAAAGATTGGGAAAATATTTGTACTTAAAGATGTTATTCCCAATTCCATTATTTGTTGTCCTTCCTTTCTTATTTGCATTGCAGAATATGACATTTCAGTAAAATTACATTATTCTGGTTGAAGTGCTGTTCAGCTCCAGCGGTCCAGTAATAACTTGAATCAGTTGTTGTTACGTTGTATTTGTGAGTAATAAATAGTCCTTGTGGTTTTTTTTAATCTACTCTCAGCCTATAAGCAGCACCTGGTATGACTACTGGGGTGCTGACTATGGAACATACGGGTATAACCCTTACATCGGAGGGGTTGGGATTCCGGTATCCAAACCTTTGGTTGCCCCTGAAAAGCCAGCCTCTCAGTGTGTGTCGGTCTCTGTGTCTCAAGGTGAACCTCTCCTTTTGTTCAGCACCGGCTTTTCTTTTCATAATAGCTTCCACCCAAGCTTAGGCTAAATGCTCGGTCTCTCGTTTCACAGCGCTGGATGCCCGACTTGAGGTTGGCCTGGAGCAGCAGGCTGAGCTGATGCTGAAAATGATGGCAACTTTACAGGCTGACTCCATTCTACAAGCTCTAAGTTCCAGTTCATCTACAAGTAAGAAGCTCAATTTTGTTCTTTCTTTAACTATTTTATTAGATTTGAAGAGCAGACTGGTTCTGAGGAAGTTTTGAGCATTTAGTGTTTTCAGCAGGGTACTTCAGATCTTCTATAAGTCTGTAGAGAATCATCTAATCTGTTGGGGCAGCAGCATCAGAACCAGGGACTTAGAAAGGCTCCACAACCTGGTAAAGAAGGTTCTGGTTCTGTTCTGAAGATGACCTGGTAGTACAAAGAGGGATGATTCCGAAAGTGAAGAACATCATGAACAACCCAGATCATTCTCTTTTTAAGACTGTGATACAATAACAGAGTGTCTTCAGTCAGAGGCTTGGTTATTATTCCCTGTGATACAGACTGCTGAAGGAGAACCTTCCTACCTTTAGCTATTATCATAATCCTCTATAATCACTCATTGAGTAAACTTAGATAAGTGGGAGTCAGACCATTTTATTTCCATTTGGAGTTGAAGTATTTTTTGAGTAAAGTTGTTCCCTATAATTGAGGAAAGAGCTCAGGGCCCCTGATGTATTTTTTAACATAATTTTTACTCAAGTTTCATGAAGAAATTATTTTGCTGGATGTTGCTGGATCCCAGGGTCACGCCTGTTGTTGTTGACCTGCTGCTGCTGGCTTTCTGTTTGCAGTCTGGCTCTGAAGAAGAAAGGATTTGTTAAGAACTTCACTTTGATCTTATTCATTGCTTCAGCTCTTCCCACATGGAAATCACTGTCCCTTTATCTTTGTTACTTATAAACACAGCAGAAGGCTCAAAATGTTGTCCTCTGGGGAAAAAACAGGAAGCCATAGTTGTGTTAGTGTGGCACCATACTCTGTGTTCTACATGAAGACTTTGTGTGTTTGTGTTGCAGTCACCCAGCCCGCCAATGGTACCGATGACTCCCTGCTCAGAGCATTCCACAGCGGGGGCTCCCCACCCTGCAGCGGCCCCACCGTCCAGCCCTCCTCCGTTCCCATTCTGAGTAACTGCTTCAACAAGCTGTTCTCCATGCTGCAGGTCCACCATGTACAGGTGACTGACTCTAAAGATGCTCCTTCTCTGCTGCCTGTCTGGTAGCTCAGAATATCCAGGACATTTGAAGCAGAGAATCTGTTTGGAAATGTAGTCCTACAAGTTCCTCTTCAGGTTTCTTCTTTTCAGGGCTTTTGAGATATTTACACCAGTAAAGCGCTTTAGTAAACAAGATACAGGGTTTCTTAGCCCGGTGTTCGGGGCAATAGGGCAGTCATCCAGCTGCCCCCCATGTGTCTGACGTAATACATGTTTATATTTGTCATGAGATTTGAAAATATCACTTGATAGTTATGCATTATTGGAAGACTGGAAGATTAATACCTAAACACCAACTATTAATCTTTAGAAAGAGGCTATCATAAAAAAAAAACTGAAACAAATTAACAATTCTAAGCCTGGTGGGGGCACAAGTTAAACCTGGTGACCCACCAGGCTTAAAATGCATTGAGGGAAACCCTGAGACGGCATTTTTCCACCATTTTTTATCATTTGAGTTGGAGAAGCGATGAGCTTAGTGAGTGTTTATAATAAGGAGCAGCCAGGTGAAATGTGTGTGTTCTCCTCCTAGCTGGAGTCGCTGCTGCAGTTGTGGCTAACGCTCAGTCTAAACACGTGTTCTGGTGGCAGCGAAGACAGCGGATCAGATATTTTCCTCTTCAACGCCAGCCGGGTGCCAACCATCCCACTCAACCAAGGTGGGCTCTTAAACCCCCCAGCTGTCTCAGATTGCTTTACTGTTTCTGTAAGTGTGTTTAACGTATGTGTGTGCGCAGCCTCTGTCAGCAGCTTCATCTCGGTGCTGGCCTGGTACCCCAGCACCTCCCTGAGAACATGGTGCCTGGTGCTACACTCCCTCACCCTGATGACCAACATGCCGAGCTCTGGTCAGTGAGGCCCTCACATTGCAGGAGGATGTGTGTGTGTGTGTGTGTGTGTTAAAGCAGTGTTTCTGCCTCCAGCCTCCATCAGTGTGCTGAACTGCCAGGACAGCACGGCCCAGCAGATGGTGTCAGATCCCACTCTTGTCCATGTGCTGGTGCGCTTCCTGTCCAGCGGTAGCACCAATGGGACCAGTCAGCATAGCTCCCAGGTGGGCCCCACCGCCACACAGGCCATGCATGAGTTCCTGAGCCGCCTGCAGGTCCACCTGTCCTCCACCTGCCCCCAGATGTTCAGCGAGTTCCTCCTGAAGCTCATCCACATCCTGTCCACTGAGAGGTGAGCTTCAGGCAAATCAGCTCAATCAGAGTTTAAGAGGTGCAGCTGACAGGTTGTGCTGGCTCCGCAGGGGCCCGTTCCAGTCGGGTCAGGGTCCTCTGGATGCCCAGGTCAAGCTGTTGGACTTTACCCTGGAGCAGAACTTCGAGGTGGTGTCCGTGTCTACCATTTCCTCCGTCCTGGAGTCCATCACGTTCTTGGTTCACCACTACATCACGTGCTCAGACAAGGTGGTGTCCCGCAGCGGCTCTGACAGCTCCGTGGGGGCCCGCGCCTGCTTCGGAGGTCTGTTTGCCAACATCATCCGACCCGGAGACGCCAAGGCCGTGTGTGGGGAAACTACGCGCGACCAGCTCATGTTCAACCTGCTGAAACTGGTGAACGTGCTAGTGCAGCTTCCTCTGTCAGGGGACCGCGAGTTCAGTGGCCGGCTGCCGCCGGTTGGCAGCGGTGCCGCCGACAGCAGCGTCTCAGATGAGGAGAAGGTCTGTGGAAGCAAGGAGAGCGTGGCAGGAGGAGTTTCATCCAGTCCCGGGCCCCCTGCTGGCGTGGCTGACCTGGTGCTAGCTAACCAGCAGATAATGAGCCAGATCTTGTCAGCGTTGGGTCAGTGCAATAGCAGTGCCATGGCGATGATCATCGGTGAGACTTCTATTCAGTCATCACACTACTTTCCCTTTCTGTCGGCTTCGTCAAACTAGATCAGCATCTTCACCTGCTTTGTTTTGCTTTCTATTAGGGATGCACCGATCCAGTTTTTTCACTACCGATATCTGAGTTGAGGTATTGTATCGGCTTAACCGATCTGACACAGAAAAACAGTGCTGAATTAACTTACGACGTTTCTTTTTCTAAAACACAGACATAAAGATACTGAATTTCAAATTTATTTAATAACTCTGCACCAGTACAGCACACGTAAATACACAAATACCTTCATAAACCTGGTCAAACATGTAAAAACAACTCAACTTTAAATTGTTCAGCCAGTGCAATCAGGAGTAGAAGAACCAATGGAAAATAAATAAACTGAAACTGGCAAAAATAAACTGCAACAAAACTTCTTTCAAACGGTTCACAAAGCGCATTTAGTAATTTTAAATGCAATGTAAAATAATTAGTAAAGCACTATGTCCCCTAGAGTAGTGGTCCCCAACCTTTTTATTACCGCAAACCGGTCAAGACTTGGCAATTTTGCTGCCACCTGGGGGATATGGGGGGTTAGTTAAGGCTACTGCATGTCTTTTATTTATTTATTTATTTTTTGCCCCAATTTTCCCTTTACGACAATCTTACAACATCCTGCAGTGTGTGGTGTGTTACTTGGTGGTGTGTTGTGTTGGCCCGATTATCGCAGCCTGTGGGGTTTTTACTGACTGGGAGCGTGAACGCAGCCTGCTGAATGGTAGCCAATCAGAAAGCGCTGTGATGTAAGAATGGAGGGGAGGGCGTGGCGTAGGGGTTAGTGCGACCCACATTTGGAGGCCTTGAGTCCTCGACGCGGCCGTCGCGGGTTCGACTCCCTAACCCGACGACATTTGCCGCATGTCTTCCCCCCTCTCCTTCCCCATTTCCTGTCAGCCTACAAAAAGACCCCCTGGTGGGGTAAAAAAAAAAAAAAAAAGAATGGAGGGGAATCCCAAACAGCTGACTTGGTGCAACCGAGAGTCCGGTGGACATCGGAGCTGATATGTGGAAATGTTTGTTACTATAAATATATGTAAAGGTCTTTATTATATATATTTATTATATGTGGTTATGTTTATTCAGTTAAAACTGCTAACTACAAAAAAACATAACTCGCCTCCAAATCATAGTGCAGCAAATAGAGCGGCTGCTCCCTCCTCTTTTATCAAACGCCTTTTCTTTTTGTTTCGTCTTTTATCGCTTAAAATGAGCCACAAACTATCACTGCTGCTTCTACATCGTCATCCGTGTTTGTTTATTCTAAATTCACGTATGGTATGTTGGGGGTTTTACAGAATTTTCTTCTAGAACCGGGATGATCGTGAGTGGAATCGGTTCTTGTGTGGTGTGTCGCTCCTGCCGTGTGGCTGGACACACGAACTGACTGAACCTGTTGGACTTTTATCGGCTCTGTGGTCACTGAGGTTTGGAAAATCGGACGACAATCCTTAAATCGTGCCGTGTGAACCAGACCTAAAACTCACAAGCTCCACTCCTCTCATCTTGTTTCGACCACTGCCCTAGTGCTGTCTGACTCTGGTCGCCGTGGTAACTTTTACATATCCCTTCAAAATAAGATTCAGATGTGCAACAAAAACGAACATTTTATTTTCATGAAAATTTTAACTCAGGATAACGACTAATGGGAGTGCTTTGCTTGTTTCTCTGCAACCAGACGGTCCATCTGGGAGTGATGAGAGACAATGACACCGGAAGTGTTGCTTATGCACAGGGTGCTTGGTCTCTAGTGGCGAAGCAGTTTGAAGGCTTCATTGCTTCATTAACAAGCAGGTCACCATATCATACAGAGCTTGCAACGTGGGAATCACCTGCCGGGATAAATCCATTCTCCTGTCTCTTCTCTGGGCCTTTTCCCCTTTGCAAAAAAACTTTCCAAAGACACCTGATCTGTTTCTTACTCATTTTGCTGCTTGTGGGCTCAACGTTGGAGCGCAAGACGTAACCAAGAGAATCCCGTTAAAGGATTTTCAAAATAAAAGATCCTCCAGACTCAGATAACACATAAAACGGAAATATTTAATTATTTCTTATGCGGCCTGGTACCAATTGGTCCACGGACCGCGGCCTGGGGGTTGGGGACCACTGCCCTAGAGCACAAAACATAGAATTAGACCGAATACATCTGCTCTTATGGATTGGGTACATTGTCACTGAAAAATGATCTAGATTTTTTAAAAATATATATATCTGTAAAGATACAAACATTAATATTGGATTGGTGCATCCCTGTGGAAGTGTTTTTAATTAAACAATATGAGAATTCTGGAATTTAGCAGCTCAACATATTGAGTGTGTTGATGATGATGATAAAAACTCTTGACCCGATTGCTGATGTCTTTCCTCCAGGTGCCAGCGGTCTCCATCTTACCAAACATGAGAACTTCCATGGAGGTCTGGATGCCATCTCAGTGGGCGATGGCCTTTTCACCATCCTCACCACTCTGAGCAAGAGGGCCAGCTCAGTGCAGGTCATGCTGCAGCCCATTCTCACGTACATGGCCTGCGGGTACATGGGCAGACAGGTACAACTGGCCGTCTGCTGCTGCTTCAGCTGCTGCAGTCAGGAGTCGAAATGAGCTTTTCAAAAATAGAGTGAGGCAAACCTTACTGTGTCTCTGTTTGTTTGATGGTAGGGGTCTCTCTCCACCTGCCAGCTGTCCGAGCCTCTTCTGTGGTTCATCCTGCGAGTGTTGGACACCAGTGAAGCTCTCAAGGCTTTCCATGACATGGGTGGGTGTTCACATATGTAGTTTCTTCTTTAACCATCAGATTGTGGCTGGTTATTGCCACAATAATCAGCCACAGCAGATTATTAGCCACAGTGGTTCGTGGTAAATATTGTCATTTTATTTTGGAGGTCCATAAATGTTAAAAAGTAGTGCTGTCAATTGATTAAAAGAATTAATGAGATTAATCACACTCTGGCCCTGTGATTAATCAGGATCAATCACTATGCTTATCCTTGTAAACCTGAAATATAAATATCCACGCAGCTGTGCAAATAACTCCTGCCGCTCTCCAGCCAATTAAAATGGAAGCAATTGTCAGATTTATTTATTTATTTTTTGCATGCATGCATGCATACAGGAAGTAGAAAACCTGTTCAGGGGAAAACTGACAGATGAGTTGGATTTTATTTTCTAGTTCTTCGATGCCACACCCATTTCCGATGCCAACCTGGGCAACTGCCCGCCACTGTACGCACCATCCATTCATCCATCCATTTTCTTCCGCTTTATCCGGGGTCGGGTTGCGTGGGTAGCAGCTTCAGAAGGGAGGCCCAGACTTTCCTCTCCCCAGCTACTTCTTCCATCTCCTCCGGGGGAATCCCAAGGCGTTCCCAGGCCAGCCGAGAGACTTAGTCCCTCCTGGGTCTTCCCCAAGGCCTCCTCCCGTTGGGACGTGCCCAGAACACCTCACCAGGGAGGCGTCCAGGAGGCATCCTGACCAGATGCCCGAGCCACCTCAACTGGCTCCTCCTGACGTGAAGGAGCAGCGGCTCTACTCTGAGTCTCTCCTGGATGGCTGAGCTTCTCACCCTATCTCTAAGAGAGAGCCCAGCCACCCTGCGGAAAAAACCCATTTTGGCCATGTGAAATTTCGAACTTGTACACCTAGATATGCACACGTGGACTAACAACGAAACACAAAAAGGTTGAAGATTTTAAACAACTTTTGCTGTCTTCTGTCGCTGAAAACGTATCTCTCGCTACTGTCAGTCGCTCCTTGTGCGTCACTTCCATAACACACTGCTGTGAACCGGGTAACTTAGTAGGAGAGACTTTTAGGTCAAAATAGATAGATGAATTTGCACTAAAATTTTCAGATTAATCATATGCATTAACGATGACAACCTTAGTAATAATCAAGTTTCTTCTCACTCTTCAGGAGGTGTACAGTTGATCTGTAACAACATGGTGACGAGCACCAGAGCCATTGTGAACACTGCACGCAGTATGGTGTCCACCATCATGAAGTTCTTGGACTCTGGTCCTGGGAAAACCGCCGACGGTAACCTTAAGTCCAGGGTGATGACGTCAGAGCCAGACAACGCTGAAGGACTCCACAACTTTGCTCCCTTAGGTACGTTTTATCTGACTCTCTGCCACATCAGGCAGACGACAGGTTCTACACCTTACAGGTTATATCTAATGAGCCTCTGATTGTGTTTATCCGTCCCTAGGCACCATCACATCCAGCAGCCCCACTGCTCAACCGGCAGAGGTTCTCCTTCAGGCCACGCCCCCCCACCGCCGGGCACGCTCAGCTGCCTGGTCCTATATCTTCTTGCCAGAGGAGGCGTGGTGTGACCTCACCATCCACCTTCCTGCTGCTGTGCTGCTCAAGGAGGTCCACATCCAGCCTCATCTAGCTTCTCTGGCCAGTGAGTTGGACTCCAGTCAACAATAATAATTAGTAACAGTAATAATAGAGGGTATTCCCCAGAAAACCTGCTAAGCTCGGTGGTAGTGGCGCTAGGGCAGTCCACCAGTAGCCTGCTGTGTTTTGGTTTTAAATAATGTTAGAAGTTATAAAAATGAGCTTGGGCAAGCAATATAATTTGGTGTTGAGATGTAAACGCACACGCTGCACATAATTCTTTGTTCACCCAGATAGACCATTCTCACTGCATGCTTAACGCGCGCCTCTAAACAGGTACCTATATTTGCAGGTTACATTGAGCTGCGCAGAGCAAACGCGGTGACTTTAAAACATGACTCATACCTTGATGTAGAGTTCTCCAAAGAAACATGAGTTCTCACAGGGGGTTGATATAAATGTTTATACAGTATAAACATATATACTGTATCCAGTTTAAGTGAAAGGCGGCACACACAATTCGCGCCGAGGAAAGCTTTAGAGATCCAGCTGCGATAGTGCGCCATACAGCCAACATGCAGAGGTGCCAGCGGTGTGATTGGTGCGCTCCCGGCTTTATACCATGTTCAATGCATAAACTATAAATCCATCTTTCAGGAACTATTCTGCTCTGCCAGTGAAATACTCAGCACAGTAAAGAGGCTTGGAGTTGGCTTATGTTAGGGGGAAAAAAATAAATAAATAACAAAAACAAAAACAAGCATTGCTTAGCCTGGTGGGGGGTGGCAAGTAAAGCCTGGTGGCCTGCCAGGCTTATAATACACTGGGGAAACCTTATAATATTAATAATAATAATAATAATAGTAATAACTCAGTGTATGCAGCATGTTGTATACATTGAATCAGTACATGTTTTTTCCTGTCACTAGAAGAAAAACTTGGGGTTATTGTTCTTTTTCCCTCTGTTCACCATTCAGCCTGCCCGTCTTCCGTCTCCGTGGAGATCAGTGCAGACGGGGTCAACATGTTGCCTCTTTCTACACCGGTCCTCACCAGCGGCCTTACCTACATAAAGATCCAGCTGGTGAAGGCCGAAGTGGCGTCCGCGGTGTGCCTGAGGCTCCACCGGCCGCGGGACGCCAGCACCCTGGGGCTTTCTCAGATCAAACTGCTGGGGCTGACGGCGTTTGGCAATACCTCCTCTGCTACGGTCAACAACCCCTTTCTTCCCTCTGAGGACCAGGTCTCTAAAACCAGGTACACACTGCTGCCTCAATAAGTCTGTCTGGGTGTAAAGCAGCTTATGTTGAGACTAGAGGTGGACCGATCCGATATTAAAATCTGTATTAATCCCGATATTGAAAAATGTTTGGATTGTGCATCGGTGACAATGTGCCCGATCTGTCAAGGCAGATCTATTTAGTCTTATTCTATGCGTTGTGCTCTGAGCGATGTCACGCTTTAGTTATCAAATTTAAAATTCCTAATTGGTCTTTTGAACCATTTGAAAGCAGGTTTGTCACTGTTTATATTTCATGTTAGACCAGGGGTGGGCAATCCTGGTCTTCGAGGGCCGGTGTCCTGCAACTCTTAGATGTCTCCCTGGTCCAATACACTTGAATCCAACAGCTGAATCACCTCCTAAGTGCAGTCAAGTTCTCCAGAGTCCTGCTAATGACCTCATTATTTGACTCAGCTGTGTTGAAGTAGAGATACATCAAAATGTTGCAGGAGACCGGCCCTCGAGGCCTGGAGTTGCCCACCCCTGTGTTAGACCAAGGTAGTCAACCTTTTGTTTTCATCAGTTTCTTTACTACAGTGGTCCCCAAAGTCGGTCCTCGAGGGCCGGCATCCTGCATGTTTTAGTTCTTTCCCTGGTTTAACGCACCTGGATCAAATGATGGCTCATTAGAAGGCCTAAGAAGAACATTGACCTGCTGAAAGGTTGTTACTACCACCAGGGAGAAACTAAAACATGCAGGACGCCGGGACCACTGCTTTACTACTTGTTTTACATTGGCTGTAAAACAAGTAGTAATTGCACTGACTGAACAAATTAAAGTTGTGTTATTTTTACATGTTTGACCTAGTTTTTGAATCTATTGGTGTATTTAAGTATGCTGCTCTGGTGCAGAGTTATGAAATGAATTTGTAGTTCAGGTTATGTCTGCATTTTAAAAAAGAAACGCTTTAATCCAATTCAGCACTAATGTTCTGTATTGGATCGATATCGGCTGATACTAAAACTTAGTAGTGGTATGAAAAAAGAGGATCGGCGCATCTGTAGTTGAGACATCCCCTCTCTGCCTCCTCAGCATCGGGTGGCTCCGCCTGCTCCATCACTGCCTGACTCATGTTGGGGACCTGGAGGCCATGATGGCCAGTGCTGCAGCACCCACAGCCAACCTGCTGCAGACCTGTGCTGCTCTGCTCATGTCTCCCTACTGCGGCATGCACTCCCCCAACATAGAGGCAGTGCTGGTCAAAATAGGACTGCAGTCCACGAGAATCGGACTCAAACTCATAGACATTCTGCTGAGGAACTGTGCTGCCTGTGGCACAGACCCTGCAAGTGAGTGCACACAACCGCCACATTGATGTATTCACTGACTAAATATTCACAGAACCAGCTCTTGTTGTCCTCAGTGATGATGCTGCTGGTTCTCTAGCCATGCCTCAGTGAGCTTTTTTTGTTATTCTATTTCTGTTCAGAAGGAGAAATGTTTCCTCATAACCCTCACTTTGTCTTCAGGCAACTTCCAGCTGGATTCAGTTGTGTTTACTCCTGTGGGTTTCTTATTCAATTCTCTCATTTGGAGCACTCATCATGCTAGATTCCTCATATTAGAAAAGGCACAATTACATCAGAGTTTGTTGCCATGACTGTGCATTCATCACATGGTAGAGCTACTCTACCTACATTTATTGATGATGTGACATGCAGAGGCTTCATTCAGAAGCTACAACAGGGTAGGGATAGATGCACATGCATACACAAGCATGATTGACAGCGCTATCACCCACAACCTGCCCCTGATTGGTTGTTTCTAGTTAGCACTTGGAGTACTAAAAGAAGGCAGAGGAGCTAATTTTTTTCAGAATATTTGTCTCATATTATACTGTCACAATGTAATGACAAATGTTTTAACAAATATAAAAAAAATCTTTTTAGAAAAGTTATATACTGCTGCTTTAAGCAAGTTATGTATTATGCATTTTTTGCAGTTATGTTAGAAATAAACATGAGTGGAGATTTAACATTTGTTAATGTGAGTCTGACTTACCGTCCAAGATTGTGTTGCACAAGCTAGGAATTAGCTTTTAGAAAGACCTCACATATTTCTGCTTCATACTGATGCTTTTTAACACTTATCCCTGAAATTTTACTCTGAGTTGAGTGGTTGTCATGGTTATAGAGCAGTTCTGAAGCTGTTAAGCAGACCTTGATCCTTACCACTGTGGATCCAGTGGGTTTTCCCTCCCATCTTCCTGGTTTCTGCACTTCACTGCCAACATTATTGTTACTTTTCAGAAACTCGACAACCTGATAAACCGAGAGATAGCCCAGTTCAAGTCTGGATAATCTCTGTTTTTAATTAGTACATTGTGGGTGTAACCTTTCTGTGTGTATGTTTGCGCTATGTGTTTGTTTTGAACAGATCTAAACAGTCCTCTGCTGTTTGGACGCCTGAATGGCCTTTCCTCTGACTCCACCATTGACATTCTGTACCAACTGGGAACCACACAGGACTCTGGAACCAAAGACAGGTACAGACCGCTTCTAGCATCGCTTTTCTGTCCTGTTAGTTTCTCTCACCCTGAGGAGAAATGGTCTTTGAGAACATCCTTCAGAGAGACCTGAAATAATAGAAACATCCTGGTGTTTCTCTCTTCGGTGCCTGAACTTGTGAATGAACATGATTGGATGTTTTTTGTGCCTTCCAGGATCCAGGCTCTGCTGCACTGGGTGTACGACTCATCCAGAGTGGCAGGTCATAAAATGGGTGCTCTGGCAGGTTACGCTTCTGCCGGCTCCTCCTCCTCCTCCTCAAGAGAGTACGGCCTCCTCATGCCATCTCCCTCCCACCTCCACTGTGTGGCAGCCATCTTGTGGCACAGCTTTGAGCTGCCTGTTGACTACGATCTTCCTGGGCTGCTCAACAGAGAACTCTTTGAGTCAGTTCTGCTCTTCTGACAGCTGGATCACACACTGTTCTAGTTTAGAGTTGTCATGGCTCACGTTGTTCTCTGTTCTGTCCTCCAGGCTCCTGTTCAACTGGTCCATGTCTCTCTCATGCAACATCGTGCTGAAGAAGGCTGTGGACAGCCTGCTGTGCTCCATGTGTCATATTCACCCCAGCTACTTCACCCTGCTCATGTCCTGGATGAAGATCGTCTCCGTGCCGACAGCCAGCCACTCCCATGCCCAGCAGCGGCGACTTGCCATGACGGACGATGGAAAAAAGCAGCATGATGCTAACGCTAGCACCAGTGGACTAACGGATGACTCAAAACATGCCAGACCCCCAGTCAATCTTTCCGAGTCCCAATTGACCACCCTGGCAGCCGCTTCCCAGTCCCCAGGAGCCATCCAACAGCTGCTGGACTCGGGCCTGCCCTCGCTGCTGGTGCGCAGCCTGGTGCAGTTCTGCGTGGGACTCCTAGTCAGCGCCGACCTCCCTCTGCCTGCCGCTCAAGTTGACAGGCGCCACCACCACCACTACCACTCGCCGTCGCCCTCACCGTCCCAGCATGGCAGGACGGCCCTGGCCGCTGAACTGGCTGCTCCGGTGCTGCGCTTCCTCACAGAGGTGGGCAACAGCCACGCGATGAAGGACTGGCTCGGCGGGCCTGAGGTCTACCCTCTGTGGACAGCGCTGCTCTTCCTGCTCTGCCACTCCAGCGCCAGTGCTGGTTCCAGTGCTGGCCCAAGTGCTCGTCCCAGTGCTGCTTCCAATGCTGGCTGTCAGCCGCTGGCCACTGGATCCGCTGCAGGTCCACCTCCAGTCCACGCACCACAAACAGGGTCTAATTTCTCTCAGCTGTCATCCAGCCAGGCGGGGGGTCTCACCACACAGCAGCGAACGGCTTTAGAGAACGCAACCGTGGCTTTTTTCCTTCAATGCATCTCCTGTCACCCTAGCAACCAGCGGCTCATGGCACAGGTCTGTATCAGCTTCACACTGTCTTGGCCTCATCCTCAGACAGTTTCCCTCAGTGTATTCTAAGAGTGTGTTTGCTGGCTGCAGGTGCTGTGTGAACTCTTCCAGTCGGCTCCACAACGAGGCAACGTTCCTATCTCCAGAAATATCTCAGGCTTCATCCGAAGACTCTTCCTGCAGCTCATGCTGGAGGATGAGAAAGTCACAGTCTTCCTCCAGTCCCCCTGCCCGGTAAGTAATCGCTTCCTGCTGTCCGATCAGTAACCGCTTTCTGTTGTCCAGGGAACCTTAATTAATAGAGGAGCGACGTGATGACTTTCTGAAGGGGGAGTTTCAGAAAAAGGAGTTTTTTTTACAAAGACAAGCCCAAATTTGAGGTGTTAAATTCTGAAGTCAAAGTTCTTTTAAGTTATATCTGATAAATATAAAATTTTTATAACAACTGAAAGTAATTTAGTTACTTGATTGTGCTATAAAACGTCACTGTGCCTGAAATATATACGTAATACTGTCTCTTTAAATTCATCAGATCGTCTTGCATTCCTAACTAAACTAAATTATAATCTGCTGTAACATCTGCTAATTTGCTTTAAAGTTGAAAGCAGTTGAACTTTACCTTTCCTGTTGTTCTGGACGAACAACATTCCAACTTGTTTCAGATCCACTGATTGATCCTGTGTTTAGTTGTAAACACAAGAGGGCAGTATTGGATGAATGCTGAAAATGTCCAACTTAAATTCCTTAGTTTCTGCAGCTGCAGATGAAACCATGATATAGATGAAGTCTCGCAGTATGTATTTTTCAAGAGAGCATTTCTAAAACATCATGTCCTTTTTTCCTCAGTTATATAAAGGTCGCATCAACGCTACCAGCCACTTGATTCAGCATCCCATGTATGGAGCAGGCCACAAGTACCGCACCCTCCATCTGCCAATCTCTACTACACTAGCTGAGGTCCTCGACCGGGTGTCTGGTATGTGATCCTAAAGCTAACATCAACATCATCAAACTGTTCTGTGTCTGTCTGTTCATATCTGTTCCGGATATTAAAGGGATCCAAGATTAGTTGAACATGTTGACCTAAACATGTTGTAATTTTCCTTTTACCTAAAAAATTGCTGCATGTGATGCATCAAGACTCATAATTACTTCCAAAAATTTACATCTTTTTTTCACCCATGGAGGTTGACATTTCTTTCACCCAATGGGTTGATGACGTGTTTTGGTCCATTCTGTACTAAAATCTACAGAGTAAGCACAGGAAGGCTAACTTTACCCGAGTTGTTGTTTATCATATTCCATTTGACTGGTGCAGTTTTAGATAATGCCACACTATGTCACTTTTGGTTATTAAAAAAACCCCCAAAAAAACAATGAGGTGAATCTGGATCACTTCCCACACACAAAAAAAAGAAGAGTGCAGTGGAACACAACTTCCGAAGGATCTACATTTGTGGTCTCAACATTTCTCTCCAGAAGACTTTGAGTCATTTGTATGAGCAAAACTGACAAAGGCTCTGACAGGTAATTATTACCTATAACAAGCTAAAAATAAATGCCGTGCCGACAGTTTTTATCCACAAAGTGCCTAAACCCCGCTGCTGCCGGAGCGGAAAACGCTTTGAGAAAGGGACAGCACTGGAAACTCTTTTAAAAGCTAACAGAGCCCCAAATGAAGACACAACTGGACACAGTCTATAGAAATACTTACCGGATCACACTGTCTGACCAGAGGTAAGTGTCATTCATTTTTGAAGCTGAAAGTGGCAGCAGAAGCAAAACACCAGCTCCTACAGCCAACTCTGTACTCTTCTTACCTTTTGGTCCTCCTCATCTTCATTACCTCTTGAGATTCCTACAATTCCAATTGATTTCATTGCGCTCCAGTTCAAATTAAAAAAAAACTTACTGATGTTACTCATTGATGCTTTGACTGGACGGGTCTAGCGGAGTTGGACCATTAGACATCATTTACCCAGAATGCTTTGCAGTGTGAACAACATGGCGACTTTCGTGTGACAATATATATATTTTTTACCCCTCCAGGGGGTCTTTTGTGGGCTCTAGTGTCCCTTATGTGATAGTAGGCTGACAGGAAACAGGGAAGGAGAGGGGGGAAGACATGCGGCAAATGTCGTCGGGTCCGGGAGTCGAACCCGCGACGTCTGCGTCGAGGACTCAAGGCCTCCAAATACGGGTCGCGCTAACTGCTGCACCACCACGGCACGCCCCTGTGTGACAATATTTTACTAAAATTTATACAACCTTAAACAACCTACAGTATTATTACTGTATTATTTTTACATCTAAAATAAAAATTTCTCAAATAAAGTCTATTGTTACAACTACTCATGGATCCTTTTAAATAATAAGCTTTGGAAAAAAGAGAGGGAACCGAATCTGGTCCAGGAGATCTCAAATAATTTCCCTTTCAGCCACTTTTAGCTCAGAAAATCAGCTGTTTTCTTCCTACATGGTTCCTATCTCATAATTGGGAGCACATTTATTAATGCAGAGTATTTCAAACGTTGTTACCATGGTGTTTAAAATGTCTGTCAGGTCACATCACATTTCCACTTTTAATCCAGACTTTCTGGTCATTTTCATTTGACGTGAAACAATACATTTCTGTTACCGTCTACCGTTGCAGAAAGCTTTCACCTTTCACCTTCATGGAAGCCAGCTTTAATTATTCAACCTACTGCTTCCTAGACAAAAGCTCTGCTGCTGAGTGGATGCTCTGTAGACGGCAAGGTCACCTATGCTGCAACATGACCTGTTAGCTTTTAGTGAGCTGGGTGCATGATTAATGCTTCACCTCTTGACACCCTGAAGGACTTGATGGGAAACCTGATACACCACTGCTGCTGCTGAATTGTAGAAGAGTCTGGGAGACAAAACATTCCTTTCTTTTTTTTTTTCTTTCTCCATCAATCCAGACACTCCCAGCATTACAGCAAAGCTGATCAGTGAGCAGAAAGAGGACAAGGAGAAGAAGAATCATGAGGAGAAGGAGAAGATGAAGGCAGACAACGGCTTCCAGGACAACTACAGTGTTGTTGTAGCGTCAGGTACTTTGGTGCATTTGTTAAATAAAAAAAATTGCTGTATCTACTTTGAAATAGTTATCAGTCGTTGTTTCTGTCACTAAATTCATCCAGGGTATCCATTTCTCCCTTTAGGTTTAAAATCCCAGTCCAAGCGAGCTCTTCTGACCCCTCCACGACCTCCGTCAAGACGGGGTCGCGTTGTGAGTGACAAGCTGACCTCTTCGTCAGGTGTGGACCCTTCAGCCAAAACCATCAGCGTGCCCGTCTTCCATCTTTACCACAAGCTTCTTCCAGGTACTGCAGCCTCCTGCTGAAGGTTGGCCTGAACGCAATCAGAGCTCATTTCTGATATCTTTGTTGGTGTTGCTTTCAGGTCAGCCCCTCCCCCCTGAGATGACCCTGGCTCAGCTGCTGACCCTCCTGTATGACCGTAAGCTGCCACAGGGCTACCAGTCCATCAACCTGACCGTCAAGCTGGGCTCCAAGGTCATCTCTGACCCTGGCCTTTCTAAGACTGATTCCTTCAAGAGGCTTCGCACTGAGAAAGGTACTGGAGAACCTTTGTCCTCCCATTACTGCAATTTACGCAGTAATGTGACCTAAGTTTGGTTCAGATCAATCTATTCTGAAAAATCAGCCAAAGCATGTTAGTAAATAATGATTATATCCAAGGGGTTTGTTTCAGTCTCTAGTCCCACTGGCAGGGTGATGTAAAGACATGAAAACAATAGCAGGTGAAGCTAGTTTCCTGAAAATCTGTTCTCTGCTTTCCACTGATCTGTTTCTGGACCAAGTCATACTGCAACTATTCCTTTTTGTTTGTTACATCGGGTGGTTTTAGTTACTTTTGTAACTAATAATGTTTTTTGTAAGTTGCGATATCAATTCATGCTGATTTAGTTATGTTCCAGAAAGAAGTCTCCATATTCCTCTGCTAGCTAGATTACATGCCCGTGTAGTCCTATGATAGTTAGATATTTGTATTCCTTGCTTCTGTGCAACATTTATGTCTCATTTAGTTGAAGAGACTGAAGGACGTTTGGTGGGGACAGATTGCAACAGGGCTAGACTCGCTGGCATCCAGAACAGATGTGGCTGCTCCACGTGTGCTTATATTTAGATGGGGTTTTGCAAACTCATGTGGTTACACAAGGTCAGATTAATCTTTAATATCAATGTTTTGACGGTATCAGCAGTGGAGAATCTGCAGCAACGCTCTTCTCCATATAGATGTCTGAAAACAGACATAGCACAATCCATACAGTGGATATTACCACTACATGATCTCTTGGGTTGTTTTACTTTTATTTTGAAAGTTCACCTCACCTGGTGGCTTGGTAACAACAAAACATAAACCGCATCAACAAACAATATTAGATACTTGACAATACATCCAGCACATGATTTTTCTAATATGTCGGCTACTCCTAAACCTCTCTACTCTTCAGCTTTGTTTTAAGATGACATTAAACTTCTATAAACCATTTTCTGACTAGTAGTGGACGTGTGAAGTAGAATACATGGACAGCAGGGCTTAGAATCTGGTTGCAGGGGTTCTGTGAAGATGACCTCTGTGTTGTCCTGCTGCAGTGGACCACTGCGACATGCTCAACAGCTGTCCTGAGGATGAACCAATGATGGCCAGCGAAGAATGTCTGGATGCTGCAACTGATGAGTCCCTGCTGGAGACCAACCCCATCCAGTCACCACTGCAGGTCTTTGCTGGCATGGGGGGGCTGGCCTTGATTGCAGAGCGACTGCCCATGCTCTACCCCGATGTCATTCAGCAGGTGAGTTAAAGTCTGACAAAAAGATACCCATTGGTGTTCATCTTAGCTAAAGTTCTTGTAAGAAGTTGTAGAAAATTTGTCATTGAAATCAAATATAATAGCTCTTTTGTGCAATAAATCCATTGACTCTGCGTTAGTCCACATGCAGTGATGAGTCATGTGTTGAGACCTCTGCTCAGTTTCTGCTCTGCTGGATCCTCCTCTCAGGTCAGCGCCCCGCTGATCCCAGCATCCAGCCAGGAGAAATCTAAAGACAGCGACCAGTTTGAATGGGTGACCATCGAGCAGTCAGGCGAGCTGGTGTACGAAGCCCCCGAGTCTGCTGCTGCAGAACCGCCGCCTGTGAACAAGCAGCAGTCGCAGTCCTCCTCCTCCTCATCTTCATCCTCGGTGCAGTCCATGTCACCCATCCCGGCCCACTCGCTGGCAGCGTTCGGCCTGTTCCTGCGCCTGCCAGGGTACGCCGAGGTGTTGCTGAAGGAGAGGAAGCACGCGCAGTGTCTGCTGCGTCTGGTGCTGGGCGTCACGGACGACGGAGAGGGCAGTAAGTCTGAAAACATTTCCCGCTGCAGAGTCGAGCTGCCATGCGGACACCCAGCGCCTTCACTCATCACCTACAGCTGTCGCTGAATAAAACTCTGGTCAACGTTTTAGAATCTGCTGTTTGTAACAGTTGTAAACCAGAACTTAACTTTTATTTACAGTAAAAAGAACCTGGCAGCTTCCTTGTAAATCCAAACTGTATGAAAAAAAAATTGGCCAATGACAGACGTTTTTGCTCTGATCTTCTTTTAGGTCACATCCTGCAGTCCCCCTCTGCCAACGTGTTGCCCACCCTGCCATTTCATGTTCTTAGAGCGTTGTTCAGCAGCACACCTTTGACCACTGATGATGGAGTACTGCTGCGCCGCATGGCTTTAGAGATCGGCGCCATTCACCTAATCCTGGCCTGTTTGTCAGCTCTGAGCCACCATGCCCCTCGAAACCCCAACGCCAACAGCAACGTCTCTGAGGTACGCCCCACTGAGCCCCACACCTATTAAATACAGCTCTGTATGAACTGAATGGAATCATTTTATGAGGTCTTGATGAACAGAAGTTGCTAAGCTTCATAGGCAAGTTTCCCAGAATCTTACCGTCTCTGATTTGTCAGTTGTTAAATGTGGCTCAAAGCCCTGTTTAGATCTTTGCTTAGTTTTAAACGAGTGGTGATATTAACACCTGCTCACTTGTGCTAAAAATGGGCGATGAACTTTTAATGGAGAACAACCTTTTTTTTTTTTTTTTACCTGTGAGTGTATTTGGGTCCAATTGATGGGGTTAATTTCTGATTAAATTAACCCTTGATGTTTGGAGTATTTCTTGAAAAACTGATAATCATAATAAATGCTTATCTAGCTTAGAGAAAAGGTGTTTCAATTAACCACAGCATGCTGTATTAAAGGTATATAGTTCAGATTTGCTTGACTGAAGCAGGGACTGCAAGAGTGAATAAATGAACCAAACGAGTTCTGGTTGCCCTACAGAACAAGATTTGAATTGGGGACAATAATGTTGTTCTGCCTGGAGGAATATAAAGCCAACAGGTTCAGTGATCAATAGGAGACAAAACAAGACTAAGTCAGCCTTGAAATTATACAACTTTGCACAAAAGTGTGGAACAAATAGTGTTAAATTTCATTGGTCAGTAACGTAGGAGGAAACTTGGTTAATGGAAAAGGAATATAAAAATAATTCTCCATTCTTTGTATAGTTTAATTCTCTGTGTGTGTGTCTGTGTGTTTGCAGCCGCAGATGTCCAGTTGTCACAGTGGTGGGACTAGTGAGGAGCAGCAGCTGTACTGGGCTAAAGGAACTGGTTTTGGTACCGGCTCTACAGCTTCAGGCTGGGATGTGGAGCAGGCCCTTACCAAGCAGAGGTTAGAGGAGGAACATGTCACCTGTCTGCTCCAGGTAAACACCAACTTCCCTCTGCTCACCTATGTATTAATTTTATTTTTTTTTTTTTAGTCATAATGTGAGGATTATTGTTTTGCATGGGCTGTTGGTGCTGGAAGAGCTTCCTTATTGGGTCTGTAGGTTATCTGTGTAAAAGTGTGCAAGGTGGTTTAGGGATGCTCTCACATTCAGCAGCTCGGGCTGTTATAGTTATAAATGACACATGTAAGATGTTGGCTAAGGTGCTGTTTTGAAGTTAAATGGCATGCTGGTTGTGTTGTGTCCACCAGGTTCTGGCCAGCTACATCAACCCGGCGGGCTCCAGCAGCAGCAGCCACGGCGCCGATGCCTCTGCAGACAGCAGAGCCCAGAACAGCTCAGCTCTGCCGGCAGTGCTACAGGAGCTGCTGAGCCAGTCCTGCCTCATCCCTGCCATGTCCTCCTACTTACGCAACGACTCAGGTAAGTGCCATGTCTCTCCAAATAAACACCTAGACAACGGGGCAGAGAGGGATGCCCATGTGATCGAGCTCTTTTTTTTATCCCACATTTCAGAAATGGCTGTGGGTACACAGCAACTTATGGGAACATCAACATTACTGTTTTTTTTGTAAAATAAATTACATTTCAAGTTCATCAAAGTGTGATAATTGAAATAGGTCTTTTATTCATCTTTAATTGTATATCTAGTAAAAGGACAATAGTTTGAGACATCTTACTCTTAAGAGCTAATTTTCAGATGGTTCTTCTAAGACTGATTATATTTGGCATGAAGATTTGTTAGCATTTGTCCTTTGATGCTCTGTGGCTTTAGAACCCAACTCTGGGTTGGAGTTGCAGTGATCACTAACAGGGGAATCTCTCTGTCTACATTCTGGTATGCTCTGAATAGAAATGGCCTGATTTCACGTTTTTCTTCTTTCAATTTCTGTATTGCTGAAGCAGAAATTGTAACAAACAGACCAGAGCAGAATTATTATTATTTTTTAAATTTGTGAATTAAATGAGGATTTGATTGTGTTCTTAGTAATTGTTTCACTAGGTGAAAAGCTTTCTAACTGCTGCTGTTGTGTAGAATATGGATTATGGACAGGGCTGTTTTACAGGTGAAAGGCAGATAGATAAGTGGTATGTATGGTAGATGCTGTGAAGTTGAAGCTTATTGATGTGGTTCTGTATGTCGCACATGCTGTGGATTCTGACTGCAGGTTGAGTCTGTTTGCAAACTGGGATCTGTTTAGTCTGCTGCTGCTGGACTAACAGTGCATCTCAGTATATGACTCTCTAAGCAGCTTCAGCATCATCTTCACAGGGTCTTTTTCTGTTCTTCTGGGCTTGATTCACATATTTTATATTGTCTGTACTTGCATATAATTGTTAGAACAGATGACGGCAGCACATACTTTTCCTGATTTTATTATTATTATTTTTTTGTTCTTGGTTAGTTTCAAAAAGTGAGCAGTGATTTTCAGGTGTGGCCTTCAAAAACATCCATAGGTGCGACTCCAATTAATTCAAATATGTCATTTATTCCAGAAACCTATCAGAGGTATCTGGAATGAAGCCCAAAAGGTGTAACCCAAGTCACACAGTTTAAAAGACAGTTATCTCTGACACTAAATGTATGTAAACTTTTGAACTCAAGGAAAGTTGCAAGAAAATATCTAAATAAATGTTTTGTGGCATTTAGAAAGTAGAAATAAATTGGGTAACTCTAACTAAGCTAAAAACAATAAATGTTTGATTTGATTCAACTTCAGACAGTGAGAAAAGAATATGTTTGTATCTTGTTATTAAATATCTGGTTTCAACTGTAATGAACGTGAGAAGTAAAGGTCATTTTATTCCACAGTTTATATAAATGTATGCTTTTAGCTGTAATGTATTTATCAGTACTTTGCCAGTATCCATGATGTTGGTGTAGGTCTCAGGATTATTTCAGCAACAAATAACTTTTGTTCATAGCAGACCTTAAACTAATGTGATAGTCTAAGGTCTGATTAAACTATCAGATCTTAATCCCTCCTTAATCCCTCCTTCTACATCGTGATAATTGTGACATCGTGACACCTTTTGTTTCATTTTTGAGGTCAACATGAGCCCAGTTGAATTCAGCTGTATATTTGGACCAAACTTGTGCAGAGTTAGCTGGCTGTTAGCACCATAATGGTAAATGTTGCAATGAGGATTTTCTTCTTTCTCCGATGTGCTTTGACCACTTTGTCACTGTTAACACTTTGGGTGATGTCATGAGTCTCTTGTGTGAGAATCTGTCCACTTGGTTAAATATGGCACTAGATTGTAAAATGGAAATGTATAACACTTGGAATGTATTGGCCAAAAATTATTGCACTGTAAACAGTTAATTTTAATGTGAATACTGCACACATTGACAATATGATGCCAATTTATTTGCAATATGTTGTGTTGAACAGACAAAGTAGTCGGTTGATGTTGGCGGCAGTCATCCTTAAAGGACAGACTAGACTACTGTAGTTTGTCCAGGGCTCTGTGTGTGTTTTATAATAATCACAAAATGAAAACAGTCAAAGGTTTTTCGAGAGTAATGGGTGATGAACTGAGGTCCACCATACTGTGACATCACTAGATGTGTTTCCATTACAAATGTGTGCAAAACTTTGTCTGTATTCTGCTAATATCAAAAATACACAATTTTGCAATTGCAACGATCCCATTAAATAAGATATGAAATTTAAAATCACACTTGAATAGGTTTGTTCACACGAAAGGTCATTAAAAAACCTGCCGCATCATCATCATCCCCTTACCACTTCCTGTTGTATTATTCGTCTTTTCCACCAGTCGTAACCTCCAGTTGTTGATCACATGACTCAGGTGATGCAAAGTATTTAGAGTGTAGTTTTGCAAAATACAGTTTTATTGAACTGAAAAAGCACTTCATCATAGCGCATAAATGTTTTCTTGAAAAAAATTTACTTTTTTATTCTTTTTTAATTGCTGCTTGTTTATTAAGCAAGTCAATTTTGATAATTCCAATATGCTCAATTTTAAGGGCAATGAAAACATGACTTCTGTCATTGTTTGAGGCTGGTGTCTATATAAAAAAAAATCACATTGGAGAAGAAATAGACCAGACAAAGCAAAAGGCAGCTCAGTAAATTCTTTGCTCCTTCATAATAACTGCAGGAGTTTGTCATTTTAAAATAAAAGTAGAATTTTCTCCAACTCTTTGGTCGTATCTCATTCACCCCAGTGCAATGTTTCCACGTCAATCACTACTGTCCTGAGAAAGCCTTTTGGGATGGAATATCATTTGATGCTGTTTTACCAGCTGTCTGTCACAGTGAATGAAGCCATTAATGAGAGATAATACCATTGACTGCTACCACATTATTTATTTTCACTGAGAAGAAGATAGATTCCTTGATGAATACCAGACATGACCTCCTGGCCCCTCCATCCTGCCCCAGGCCTCTCTTTAAACCAGCTTTTATACAAATTCCAACAAACTTTGTGACTTCCCACATCACAGGCGTGTTGTTGGAGTCCTGCAGCACCTGTTCACTCCATACACACACTATTCCTGTGGATTTACTTTCATTTAGCAAATGGATTCCTTTGCTAAATGAATAAAGACATTAGAAGTCCTTACCATAGTTTTTAAAATCATAGGTTGCATCTTAGTTTCTCCTTTTCTAAAATGTGCACAACGTTGTTGTTTATAGTGTTCCAACTGTCAGTCCATCCCTTGTTTCCTTTTATTTCAGGTTGTTATTGGAAGTAAGAACATATTCTCAATAGTTTACCTGGTTGAATGAAATGAATGAATGTTTCCCTCCAAAATCAGCCAAAGTCCATCAAACGTAACCAGGTCAGAAGTGAACTACCTTCTGCTCACCCACCTTTCTTTGTTACCAGCAAGGCTTAGGCCAGCCATCATACCAATGGTTGTGGTTTATTTAGTAAAATGCCTCATTGATCTGTACATGTAGACTTTATTCAGGTAGTCATAAAAACAGCATTGGTAAAATGGAGAAAAAGTTACAGAAACTGACTCTTAAAAAGTAGAAGGAAGAAAAAACCCTCTTTTCTGTAAGAGTTTCTGGACACATCCTTCATCTTTTCTGAATATGAACAAAAATACAGCATAAGTTTGCTTTTGCTTGTATTTTAATACATAAGTTACTTTTTTTTTAATCACAATCTTGTCTTTCTCCTAAATTCTTACCCTCTGTAAAGATGTCCTTTTACAAAAATAGCGCCATATGTGAACTTTTAAATCTTGGAAATGTTTTTTTAACCCACGAACAGTAGGTTATTTTATTATATTGTAGAAATTCATCTTCAGGATGTAGAGCTGTAGCAGGACTTTTCTTGAATGCCATATGTGTTGTGTATGTGTGGGGGGGTTCGTGTGTGTGTGTGCGTGCAGGGGGTTCAGGAAGTGAGGAGCGGTGCTGGTAGAGTGGGCCTGACCAATCACTCCTCCAGGTTTCACTCTGCGATGTAGAGGAGGACAACTGTATAATTAAATTGAGTTCAGTGGAATAATGGCACCAGAGTCATCCTCATTGGTCCAACAGTCCCAAATGCCGGGAGCCAGAAGGCGTTTGTTTCGGGGGACTCCCTTTCTTCACGTGACTCGTCTCGCATTCGCTTCAAGCCCTTCGTTATCTCTCCAGATTAAACCTGTGGTGTGGCAATATGGCTTCCCCTTTGTAATCTTCAGCCACTTCCTGTCGTTTCCTCCATCTTGATCTCGGATAGGTGTTCATGTCAGGCCGCAGTTTTTCCTAAGGTCTTACCATTGATCACTGTTATCCAGTCAGGGATTCCCTCCTCACACCGTGGTATAAATGTAAACAAAAACTATTACAAAGAGGTTGAGGAAAGTGCCAACGATGCCCAGCATGGCCAAGATGGACTCCTCCTGCTCCTCCTTGGCCTCCAGCGCCTGCACATCATCCAGCGTGATGACGGTGGTGCCCATGGTCCTGTAGCTCACCTGACCTGGGATAAGAGAAATTTATGGCGGCCATGTTAGTCACAGAACAGCACTGCTTAGTTTGATACAGAAAAAGGCTGAATTTATATTCTGATTCCTGGTGTTTCTGATGTGGAACAACTGGAATTTAATGTCAGCACAGACTCTGGGATGAAAGCTTTACTTCCAGGTTGGACCACCACCAAGATGGCCACATAATGAGAAAGTTCATGGTTGAACCAGAGTAACTAGAAAATTCCCCATGTAAACCAAGCAAACCTACTCTCATAGAGCTTTAAAAAGAGGATGACAGTTGTGTCACTTCTTCGACCATTAAACGTCGACTGACGTCAGATGGATGAGAGACAGGGATGCATCTAACAGGTTCAAGCTAACAAATGGGGCACTGTGACAAGAAATGACAGACGTGGAACTGATTCTGAGAGAACTAAGAGGGTTTCACCAAGAAAATAAAGAACAATTAGAGACAACAGTAGAAGAAATTGTAAAGGCTAATACCAGAATGCACGAGATGGAAGGGTGAATTGAGAAGACAGGGTCCAGACCATGAAAGAAGTCATCACGGCTATGCTAAAGCTACACTCTAAGCTGGGGGACAAATGACTGGATCTAGAGAGTCGCTCTGGATGCAAAAAACATAAGGATGTATGGCGTGACAGAGGCATCAGAAAAGGAATCAACAACGGTGATCTCATTTGTGGAAAATTCACTCCATGAAGGTCCTGAGTTAAATGATGCTATGACCAACCGTCAGATTGAAAGCTTTAACGCACTGGAAGTGTTAAAATAACAGCAACGCTCTCTCAGTGGGGTTCCCCCTTGCCGAATTAGAAGCCTGCGCAGCTGGCTGTTACTGATTAACATCCTCCAGTTGATCAAAGATGGCTGTTCTCAACAAATCTTGAAACTTTCTGTTACACAGAGTAATTTTCTGCCATTCTGGTGATAGTTCCACTACATTGTCATTTTTTTGTGTCAACAAAAGAACTGCTCAGGATTAGTTTTCTTTGTTCTATTTATTGTCTCCTTATCATTTTGGCACAACTTTACTGCTGTCCTGGAAAATCAATTCAGATAATTGGGAAAGCGGCTTACCTTAAGACGTTTCATGTACAAAGCATCATCCGGCATGCTGTTTGGGACCTCAGAGAAGAAATGAGAGTGTGAAGCTGCTCCAGGCAGCGACAGAGGGGTAAACGTGGAGAGACTGGGTGTGTGTTGTCACCGCCTCCGTGACGGGGGAGAGGAGGCAGAAACAGATCCACGACAAATTCCCATGTTCCTCAGCACCAGCTGCAAAACCCCTTCACTCCCCACCTTCCTCTCTGCTCCTTCACCCTCACTAGTCTCTGTGGAGTTCCAGAGACTCTGGCAGCAGGGGTCTCACCTACTCCATCTCAGCCCCTCACACACTCTGCTCATCTTTCTTTGTCTGCTCAGTCTTCTGAGTTCGGCTACCTCGCTCTGCCTAAACTCTGCTACAGAAACCTGCTGCCTTCTTCCACAGGGTCTCCATAAACCTGCACATACTCAGCTTGATGCTGCTGCTGCCTTCATTTCTGGGGGTGTCATTGGAATGTGAAGCCCCCGTGCCAGAGCTTTGCATCATGTCTGTCGGGTGAGCTGGTGGCGTGTCGCTGGCAGCCAGCACAGGGGAGGACAGGCAGGTTCACGGATTGAGTCTGCTGAGGAATATTCCAGAGGAGAGCGGAAAATCCAAGATCCAGCCGTCTGCAGAGAAGCGAGCGCAGCCTGAGTCTCTTGTCTCAGTAGATGTGCAGGAAAGAATCACCAGAGACTGCAGCCTTCCTCTAGGTCTCCAGCAGTTAGGCACCGGGGACGACGGTGCATTGGATAACCAAGCAGAGAGGCGGGAAGAGAAGGAGGACGGTCCTGATGGCTGTGGAGAGGAATGGAAAGGAGCATGAGGACGAGAAGGAAGGAGGGAGGGGGCGAGAAAAGATGGGCTCAAGCTTACAGTTGTCTCCTCCTCTCCCATTGCTAGGGGGATGACACGCACACACACATACACACATGCTTATCACTCTATATTTGTGGGGACTTTCCATTGACTTCCATTCATTTCTACATCTTAACCCTTACAATTATATACCTAATCCTAACCAAAATTCAATTCGCATCTTAGTCCTAAACCTAAACCTAACAGCATTTCCCTTTGTGGGGACCAGGCTTCAGTCCCAACATCGTAATATGTGTCAGGAAACGTGTTCCCACGAGGCATGAAATACATGGTACATGCACACACACATTCACAGCTTCCACCAAAACAATAGGCAGCTGCAAAAAGGCAAAATGAAGTGAATCCAGCCCCACTGCCTAGTGTTCCATTCAGGATTCCACCAAGCCTACCATCAGCTATGATCAGAGAGGTAGACCTGGAGAAGGGAGGGATGGGGGGATGAATGTGGTGGATGATGAAGAAGACCGTGGGGAAAACAAGTGGTGATCTGGACTCATTCAGTTGGATCCTGATGTCTGGGGGCTTCTTGACATAAATACTCCATGCCTCACTTTGACTTCTGGAACAGTTTCTCTGCACTTAGAAGATTGTTTATTAAAATGAAAACTTTTTCAGGTTGTTTTTCTATGAAGAAAGCTTAAGACAAAATATACGAGATACATACATTTTCATCACACAAAGTTTCAAAAACTGTCAGTCGCAGCTGTTATATTTTAGCGTTCATATAACTTGAGTTTTTCTCATTTCTTTGCTTGTGTGTATTTTGCATATTGTTTTTAATGTAGATCATTTAGGAACTTGACCTGGAAAAAACAAATCGGTTAAATGTAACGTCTGAATATTTCTGATAATAGCAAAGACCTTCAGGCTACTTTTTCTCCTTTCGCATGCTCCTGCCTTGATGCACACTCTGTCCAGTGTCCGCTGAGGCAGAGTGTGTTGGCGGAGACATGTCACAGCCTGACTCTCATCTGTTTCTGTGCCCTGCAAGGGTCACAAAGACCTGACACTGTCCAGCCGGGAGCTTGAGTCACAATATAAGCCACCCACTCAGTGCAGTGCGACCTGCACGCTCACTGCCTTCCTGCCCTTAAGATATCAGCACACACACAGCATGCCGCTCCCCGCACTCACTCCAGTTGGTAAAGAGGATTTGGCTTGTTGTTTTTGACTCTTGCGGTGAAAATGTTTCTCTGTGTGGTCTGGAGTATGATAGCACCAACCCTGTTTTCTCACTGGGTTGGTTAGCACTAAGACATTCAGAAAGCACAGTAGTGGCTGCACCAGGGACCTGAACTTGCATCATTTAACAGGAGTTCATCATTGTCATGATAAATCAAAATTGCTTTGATAATTTTTTTCATAAAAACTATAAGTGATCAAATAAATTCCCACCCCCAGCATACAGCAATATGTAAGACTTGGTGCTCTATGGTAGTGGAACTGTCCCTTTAGACCTTCGACAATGACTCTTAATAAATCTGGCTAAAACTAACACAGAACCAACTGCTATTTTAAATGTAAATATAACAAATGGAAGTTTTAGTTGTTTATTTTTTATGGAATAATGACATTTAATTTAACGAATGACACCATAAATATTTTTGAGATGTTTTCCTTCTCATTAGGTTGGAGACTACGTGCTTTTGTTTTTAGAAGAGAATGTATCCAATTTCTTTTTGCAAACAACAAATTTTTCTAAGACTGCAGCCTGAAGTGACCCAATTCCATTTTTTTGCTGTAATGTGACCTGTATCTGATCTTTTCATGACAGTCTGAACAGCACAGGTCAGATTTTTTTCGAATGCAATCCAGGCCATTTGGATATACGATACGTATCCTATCTTTTCAAATGTGACCAAATGTGATCTTTTCAAATGTAATGTCCAGGTCGCACTCATCCGACCTGAACGTCATTGACACTCAACAAATGTCCCTAGTCTGCATTCTGATACACGCAAGCGGGAAGAAAAACAACAACCATGATGGACTATGTTGAGGGTTAAGTTGTTAATGTGCCGGTGTTTTATCGGCTCCGGTTTGACAACAACTTAAAAATCGTAAGCTATGCTCCACCGTTAGCTTCCATGTTTACTTCCGCAAACAGTGAGCACTTCTTCTTTTTTACGGTGGTTGGCAATAGACCGAGCCCTCTCTATGTGTGACACTATCGCGCTCATATACTGCAAAAAGGTTGTTTGCCGTTCACACTGCAGCTCACATACAGGTTGTATATATTTCGAAGTGTAAATGACCACGGCAAAGAAAATCCGATTTGACAAAAAATCTGCATTGGATCACTTCAGGCTGCAGTGTGAACGTAGCTTTTAAATAGGAATAAAATGTTGGTTCTTAAAAAACTACGACAAAGTTCTTCAGGCATCCCTAAAAAAATACATAATTCTTTTTTTAAATGGTCAGGTAACACTAGTGGCTGTAAACTTGTTGTATTTAGTCAGACAGAGGTAAAAATGGCTCTGTGCATTATAAAAGCTGCAGACCCCTGAGCCAGACGATCAGAAACTCATCCTGTTCAACAGCACAGCAGCTCAATGCAGTTCTAATGGGAATCCAATGGTAGTGACTGCAGGAAGATTTATGGTAGTAAAAAAGTGAAAATGAACTTTTTCTCTGAAAAACATTCAGCTAGGATTGAAATATTAAAATGGTTTTCTCCATTCCCTTTGCAAGCTTTTCAGCGCCGTGTTGCTATAAGCCCCTTTCTCTGTGAGAAAACTATTAACTGTTTGATCCCTGTTCTTCTGCCTTCCTTTGCCTTGGTAACCATTTCATTCCTGTTGTTTGGTCCTTCTTTCTGCAGTTCTGGATATGGCTCGCCATGTTCCACTGTACAGAGCACTACTGGAGCTGCTAAGGGCCATTTCCACCTACACAGCGCTGGTTCCACTCCTGCTTCCTCTGTCTGGGGATCCTGGCCAAGAGGAGGAGGAGGAAGATGAAGAGCATTCTGAGGGACAGACTTCTGTAGGCATGCTGCTGGCCAAAATGAAGACATGTGTGGACACGTATACAAATCGCCTCAGGTAAGACATGATGCATAATGCCAGCTAGACATCATTTTTATCACTTTGTTTCAATTGAAATGTCATTTCATCCTCAGCAGACACACAGTTGCACACTTTGTTTATGGAACAGAATTGTGCTCAAACATTTGGCTTCCATTTGGAGAATCCGGGCACAGGTCTTGACAACAGCTAAAATGGGTTGTGCCTTCATTCCAGTGGCCCCAGAACAACATTGTTTGTTGTAAATCTATGAATCCATCTGATAAAGAAGGCCCACAGTGAGACCAACATGAGTGTGTTTTGTGTGCTCCAGGTCAAAGAAGGACAAAAGCAAAGGTGTGGTGAAACCAGACGGCTCGGACCCAGAACCCGAGGGTCTGACCCTGCTGGTGCCTGACATCCAGAGAACAGCTGAGATAGTCCATGCAGCTACTACCAGCCTACGGCAAGCCAATCAGGGTATGTTTACACATAAATGAGCACTTTTCAGTTTTTTCTAAAGCTTGACTTTTAACACATAAAACATATTTTTGCATATAAAATCTTCATTTCAGAGCTAAATGTTTCTTGGTTTAATTTCAACATTTCTCCATGCAATGGCCTGACTTTGTCTTGCCTATGCGATGCAACAACACACCAAGGAAGTCTCCTGACTCTTGACTTCTGTTAGCATCCTGAGGCTGAAATCTATCATTAGCCCCATAGCTTCATGTAATAATCTCCTTGTGTAGCTAAAGTGCAGTAATAAGGATGGAAGAATATCCTTCAACCTCGTCATTAGTCAGACCCATCAATAAAATGCCCCGTACATGATGAAAATATTACTTGATAGTTATACATTTTTGGAAGACTGGAATATCAATGACTAAACAACAACTACAAAGTCTTAAAAAAAGGCAATAATAATATTATTTAATATTTCTCATTCTCATTGTTTTTTAAGAGAGGAAACTAGTTGAGTCGTCAAAGAAGGCGTCGAGTCGGCCCAAACCGCTGTCAGTTCTCCGCTCCTTGGAAGAGAAATACGTTGCTGCCATGAAGAAGCTCCAGTTTGGTGAGTTCAATCAATCAATCAAATTTTATTTGTATGGCACATTTCAGCAGCAAGGCATTTCAAAGTGCTTTACATCATATCAAACACAGAAACACAATGCAATATAGAATCAACAATCAAAACATGACATTAAGTCAAGTTTCATCAATAAATTTGTAATTGATTACGTTTCAAATACAATTCTAAACAGGTGGGTTTTTAGTCTAGATTTAAAGAAACTCAGTGTTTCAGCTGTTTTACAGTTTTCTGGAAGTTTGTTCCAGATTTGTGGTGCATAGATGCTGAAAGCTGCTTCTCCTCGTTTGGTTCTGGTTCTGGGGATGCAGAGCAGAACCAGAACCGGAAGACCTGAGAGGTCTGGAAGGTTGATACAACAACAGCAGATCTTTAATGTATTATGGTGCTAAGCCGTTCAGTGATTGGTAAACTAACAACAGTATGTTCTGATCTTTGCCTCTGTGGTTTGGTTTTAATACATACTTCTTGCTACTTTATATCTGGTATAAAGTAGCAATGTGCCATCCCTTGCACTAGGGATGGGCGATGTAGCTTAAAACAAAACAACTCCCAATTTCTTTATGCCAGATCCAATTTTAATCTTTTTTTTTGTCTCGCTTTGTTTTCTAAAAATGAAATTACAAATGACAGAAAGGCGTTTTAAAAAGTGGCTTTTATTTCAGCCACTCCTTCTGTGAGTTGTACGACAGAGTAAGGGGCCAGCTTACAAGAACTTTTGTTTAATCATGAGAATATTGTCATAGCATAACCAGGATAAAGATGCTATATTACCAGAAGAACATCTTCAAATTAGAAAATTGTAGTTTTTGTGATGGGACAAAGCTAGGATAGAGTTATCAATATCTGACGTGTCCACCGGAGTCCATATGATTTTCTTCTAAATACTCAGATGTTCCTCAATCGTTTCAAGGTCCTGTTATTGACTATAATTTGATTATGATGTGTTAAATCTCCTTATCTCTAAATCCAATACCAAAGTTGTCCTGATATTAATTTTTGTGATGAAATTATCATAAAATTCCTCTTTCTTTCTCCTAATATACCTTATTCTGGTAATATTCTAATGTTTTTCTTGCATTATTTCGACTTTGTCATACAACTTTATTCTTGTGTTACAATGGCTACAGTCTTATAGCCGTCTTATGACTTTATTTTTATAATAAAAAAAATCAAAAATCATAATACTCTGTCATAGGTTTGACCCGAATGCAAAGTCAAATTAAGTAGAGGCTGTAAAAAACTCTTGTTGAACAACATGGCTGCCCTGAGCGTGCTCACATCGCTCTGAACTATGAAAACTCAGAGAACATTGGTGGGGAAAAAAAAATTCTGATTTTTCCCAAAATAAAATTTTCAGAAATTTAATGAAATTAAAGCCTACGTGATGCAGAACCTTCTAACCTCTGTCTCCCACCCTCAACCCCACACAGACACGTTTGAAATGGTTTCAGAAGACGAGGAAGGGAAGCTGATGTTTAAGGTCAACTACCACTACATGTCTCAGGTTAAAAACGCCAGCGATACCAACAGTGCAGCCAGATCGCGGCGCCTTGCCCAGGAGGCCGTCACCCTGTCCACATCTCTCCCTCTGTCGTCCTCGTCCAGTGTCTTTGTCCGCTGTGATGAGGAGAGGCTCGACATCATGAAGGTAATGTGAAAGCACGGTTGAAGATATCCACCATCCAGAGTGGAGGTGGGAGGAGTCAGCTTTGTCTGTGGGAGGAGTCAGCTGTATGTGTGGGTGGAGTCGGCTGTGTCTGTGTATTCTCTGATCTAAGAGGCTCAGCTAGAGCAGCTGTCTGGCAGTGAGGAGTTATATTTCCCTTCCAGCTCCCCTTATGCTGTTCTTGGAGACGACAGTGAACCCCATGTAAACTTTGATGCGAAGAGAGGGAGAGAAGGCTGGTGAATGTGACAGGAATGTCCTGATCAGGAGTTTCTGACCCCAGTACTTTGAATTATTTAAAATTAGACATTGGCTGATACTGAGTCCCAGCTCAGTTCTTAATTATATGTAACATTTTGGCCACTGCTTTTCTGTCAGATACTTTATTTCTGTCTCAACTTGTTCAGTGACTTTATTAAGTCTTACCTGAATGGTGTTTTCGCTGCTCTAAGGTCATCCCCGTGTGTTGCGTTGTCTTTGTCCACTTTTCCAGGACATGCACATGGAAACAGGCTGACCATGTTCCGAAATGCTCTGCACCTTTCACAGCTACAGGTATCAGGAGCTACGTTTTGTCTGGGACTCCTGATACCTGGTTAGCATTAATAAAATATAAACAAAAAACAGTTGCTGAAAAAATATGGTATAACATTCCAGTCCCATTCCTGGGGTTAGTGACATTCCTGTCCAGTGAGACTAAATAAGTGCTGTACAATCAGCTTATAGTATTGCGTCATGTGTCCGTGTCCACTCTGGTCCCCAAGCAGCCGCTGCTGCTGTCCATCACTGTCCTGGCAGCTCAGTCACTGGGAAAATGCTGCTGCATCAAATTTATTCAGGTGGGAAGGATTTCTTATCTGTTGTCAGGTCTTGTGGTGCTTCGGAACAAGCAACACTTTGACATTCTCCTTTAGTATAACTGTTGCATATCATCTTCCATGATGATTCATTGTTTATCACCCAGAACTACGTAAACATTCGTTCCCCTGGAAGTTTTTCTGTTGCAATTCTTTTCTACAAGTAATTTAAAAGAAAAGGTTTATTAGCAGATTTTAATGAAAGACATTTTACTTCACAGCTTTATAGAAGCGTCTTTGATTTGCAGATGGATTGTGTGAATAATGCCATGTTTGCGTCGGCTCTCCGTGTTTCCAGGTTCTCATCACTGGCCCAGGCGACACCCCATATGCCAATGGCTGCTTTGAGTTCGACGTGTATTTTCCCCAGGACTATCCCAACTCCCCTCCCCTGGTCAACCTGGAGACCACCGGCGGACACAGCGTGCGCTTCAATCCAAACCTCTACAATGATGGAAAAGTACGTCCGCCTTTTGTTTTTCTTCTAGTATAAAAAGGGAAAATTAATTTCCAAAAATCTTCTGAATTCTGAAACTTCCTGAAACCTGACTTTATGTTCATTCATTCTCATTTTTATTTATGTGTAGCTGAATCTTTGGGGTACTTTTATTTCTTGTTATGAAGACGATTTCATTGCAAAATGAAGATGTGTTGCCTTTCTAAAGACGTCACCAAGTCTTATTGATCTGAGGAATTATAAGAAGGAATCTTTCAGAGTTTTTTCCAGACATTTGTAAACGTGTTCTGCAATGTTGCCGTGGATTCCTTCATTTGAGAAGAAGGTCCAAACTCTGAAGTTCTGCATGAGTTGGTCCTCCTCATGAATTTGTTTGATGGTCCCTGACAGCTACTTTAAGGAATTGCTGGGACTTTAAACGTCAGTGGTAGCGATTCATATTAGTGATGGATGAATAGTGTAACTGTAGAAGAATTCTAATCATTTTGATGCACAGGGATAAATAATTGTCCAACAAATTGTAATTTTAACTATAAACTTTGACAAAGAAGGTTTAGTCTGAACCAGCAGAATAGCTGAACAGTTAGCTAAACCAGACAGGAGATTTAGCTAGATTCACTTAGAGATGGATTAATCAAAGGGGAGATCATGTGTCTTCACCAGAAGGTTTTCTTTCATTGGCTCCTTACATCTGACTTCCAATGACTTTCTTCTTAAACTCATCACTGTTATTGAAAGAAGATAACTGATTCCTATTCCCTCAGTAACAACTTCCATCCCAAAGAGCGGTGTAACCACCATGGACCAGCCATTCAACCACAGTGGGCTTATGTGACCAGACCTTGTTTTGTTCCTCCATTCTATTGTTTGATGTAGTGTTGTAAGAATCTGAGTAGAAGCAGCACGCCACATTATTCTAATGAAGAGAGTAAACCCGTCTGCGCAGAGTGTCCTCAACCCAAACTTTCACTTCCACGGCAGTTTTTAGGGCTTTGTGCTGAGACTGATCCCTGACTGCTTTCTGTCCAGGTGTGTTTAAGTATCCTCAACACATGGCATGGGAGACCAGAGGAGAAGTGGAACCCCCAGACCTCAAGCTTTTTACAGGTAACCAGGACTGCTGTAAGCGAATATTTTAGTCATTGAGTAATCTATCGATTATTCTTACATTTAATTGAATAATCAAATTTTTAAAAAAGATAAAACATTGGTAAATCTAACAGCAGTGTTACTATCAGATATTAACTTTAGTCCAATTTTTCACATTGGAGCTTCCCTAACAATAACTTTCTATAGTTTACAGAATTAACTTGTGACAATAATAGCTCACTTTCTAAGTTAGCCTAAAGAAAAGTTGTATAAAAATCTGAAATTCTATTCAATTTAATAATAAATTAAATACGCTCAAATACGCTTATAAAAAATGTCCATACTCCAGCTTTTCGTTTATGTATTCATCTTCATTCAACTGAACACAGCCACCTGCTGTGTTCAGTCTATCCACTCACCTGTATAAATACACCTGCAGCGCTCTTCGCCGCCACCAGGAAGCACCTCCAGGAGGAGAAAGGCTGCCGTACTCCAGGCATTGCACCGGTCATTTTAAGGATGCTTATTGGTTCCCCAAAAAATTATGAAAACCCGGACATTGTCATCAATCAATAAAATCCTCCCAGACCAAACTTGAAAATTAGACATCATGCTGCTAACACTTAGCTTTCGTCAACAACTCGTAGGCAGAAGCGAGAGCGCTGCACAACGCAAATAACGACCCGGCCGGAACACGGTGCGCTAAATAATAAAACAGAATTTAACGAAGCCTCGAGGCAGAGGAAAATTTATCTGCCTCCAGCACCTCGAGTGAATCAAGGTACAGCCCTACAGGTAACATAAATATCTGACCTGTAATTCAGTCATAAAGTTGGTTGTCAGAAGCTGGAGTTTATCACTGTCCAGACATTAGAGTTGTGAATTAATGTACTTTTCATTTTAACAGCTGTCATTTAATTGTTGACTGTGGTATTATTTTAACAAAATATATACAGACTGTCACAGGTCCATCAAAAAATTACAATATTGTGGAAAAGTTCAACTTTAAATATTCTCTCAACTCAGAAATCTATATTCATTTCACAAAGGGAAATATTCCAGTCCTTTAGGAAGCATGGGCTACAAACGACTTGCCTGGACTAAGGAGGGAAACATCTAGACCAGGGGTCCCCAAACTTTCTCCTGTGAGGGCCACATAACTTGTCCCTTCTCTGATGGGGGGCCGGGGTCAGTTTGTAACAGAAAAAGTGTGACGATTGTAAGAGTGCTAAACATAAAAATGTATTGATTTTCAGAAAGCACAATCAAATAACCTTTTCTGGATTCTTCAGAGAACAAAAGTCAGGAAATAACACTATTTATGAAATAAATAATAACCAAATAACACTGGGTTCTCCACATAAAAAAAAGGGTTAGGGTCAATTATATGCATGTATAAAACAGTTACTAACTAGTAGTTAATAATAAATAAAGTTCATTACTAAGGAACATTTATTTTATTGCAAAAGTCCAACTTATCAAATAAAAATGCACATATATGAAAATACTCTGGTATTGTTCAGGGGGCCGGACCAAATGTGGAGGCGGGCCGCATCTGACCCGCGGGCCGTAGTTTGGGGACCACTGATCTAGACTGTTGCTCGTCATCCAAAGTCATCTTTTTCATTTAGTTTATTTATATTGCTCCAATTCACAACATGTCATCTCAAGGCACTTTATAAAAAAGTCGGCTCAAAATTGAAAAGCTGTGAAATAGCCCTTTACTACACTGGTAAATAGAAAAGCAGCTTCAGTGTTGTTGTTTTTATGATTTATGGAACAGACATAAAAAAGTGAACTACGTAAGTGGTTTGTTGTGAAATGCTCAGACTGTTAATAACACTGTTGTAAACGCCTAAGCCACAACAGACTGTGCGTTTCTTTATTAAATGAAGATGAATTATGAATGGTACAGCAGCTCATTTATAGCTATAAAGAACTCCTGGACACTAGTTAGACACTCTGGACCAGTTTGACACACAGCCACACTGTTATTTGGCCCCGTTCTGCACATAATCACATTCTTTCTCCAGTACAAGTATTGATTGTTGTCCAGGGGAGCTGGAGCATTTGAAAATGGATGTCTTTCTTTCTTCTTTACAATCCACCCCCCTTTTCTGAGATGGGGAGTACATAGAGATGTCTCCTTTGATTATTATTCCAGTTAGCATCCGATAGATCAATAATGGAAATCAGGAGGGTGGTGAACTGGAGACAAGGGGCAGGGGGCGGGGATGGTAATCATCCATATTTGCTTCAAGATGGGGCAGACCGCTTTGTGATGGATGCAAGGGGGCTGAAATCTGTTGCTGTTGTCTTAAGGCCAGCAGACAGGCCATCAAGTGCACCGCCAACATTTTTGGCTCTGAACCAACAGAGTGATGACGAAGGACTTTGTGGGACAGGCCAAGTCATTTATTGGCTGTTAATGAAAAAGGTTTAAAGAATGCAGTGCTAAAATGTGGCCAAATTGTTCCCTGCCTTTGTCAGACTGTTCTACGCTGGTCCGACTCTGCCAAGATCATTTCATGGGTTTCACAGTTTAAGGACGCCAGACTAATTCACTTCTAGCCAGAATAAAGATTATGTTATTAAAATGTTCCTCTGGAAGCCAAGTCAGTTGCCTCTTTGTAGCAAGAAGTTGTTGGGAAATTTTCCTTCTAGTCTGAGCAATGCGTATCGTGGGATCTCAGATAACCCCGGCTCCTTTGTTTCTAAATCTGCCGCAGGTGCTAGTGTCTGTGCAGTCCCTCATCCTAGTGGCTGAGCCTTACTTTAACGAGCCGGGGTATGAGCGTTCCCGCGGGACCCCCAGTGGCACCCAGAGCTCTCGAGAATATGACGGCAACATCCGGCAGGCCACGGTCAAGTGGGCCATGCTGGAGCAGATCCGCAACCCGTCGCCGTGCTTCAAGGAGGTAAGCCTCGTACTTTCACAAACACGGTAACATCTTTGAGTAGCCATTTGGGTCTGAGGCTAAACGGTTCTCTCCTGTTCATTTTAAAGGACAGCTGAATCCTGTTCTGGTGTTCAAGCACACATGTTGAAGGAATGTTGTTGTGCATTGTCCAAGATTTCTTGTGGTCTGCAGCAGGTTGTTCTGAGTAACAGACTAGACCAGGGGTGGGCAACTCCAGGCCTCGAGGGCCGGTCAACCTGCAACTTTTAGATGTACCTCTACATTAACACAAAGTCAAATAATGAGGTCATTAGCAGGACTCTGGAAAACCTGACTGATTCAGCTGTTTGATTCAAGTGTGCTGGACCATCGAGACATCCAAGAGTTGCAGGACACCGGCCCTCGGACCAGGATTGCCCACCCCTGGACTAGACAGACCTTGGCCAACATCTTGTGGCTCTTTTACTGCTTCACACGATATCACTACATGATGCTAGTTCCTCAGTCCCAGTCTCACCCTTACAGCTTTTGGTCATTAGAGCTCTGCGACTACGTCTCCAGGTGTTCTGTGTCCGGTAGCGGAAGAATTTTAAGGTTGATTTTGTTGTCTTGCTTTTACGTTCTTAAATTAATTTAGAGATCTAGGGGAAAGTTGAGACATTATTTCGAAAACTAAATCTCTTAACTTTCCATAGTAACAGTTTGACATTGATTACTTTTAGAGTCCAAGTGAATATTTATCCCAAATATAAACTCCGCATATCAAAGCTTTCCACTCACCTAACTGATCTTTTAGCACTTTGCTAATTTTAGCATAACTGCATCAGGCACACTTTAAATGTTCTATGCAGGACTGTGGACAGTTGTTTCACATCTTTGATTGGTGACCTTGAAAAATCTGTAAACATTTGTTGTCGTTTTCTGGATTGTAAAAGGCTCTGCTAGGAACATTATTTCAAATTTTATCCTGCATCGTGACTGGGAGTCAATATTCAACAAGAAAAAAAAAACTTCCTAGCTACCTCTACCGCTCTTTTATTCACCTCTAATAAATTGCAGTGCTTTCCTACAACAGTTGAATAATGACGCTAGTCACTAATAGGTCAATCTTATCTAGATATCAGTACTGAGTGCCTAGCAGTCATAACATCTTTAGTCCTTATTGCTTTAAATCATGAAGAATATTAAATGACCAGCCACGCAGACAGGAGTTAGCCTGCTCCGTCAGCAGCGTGCATGGCTTACTGAACACACAACGTTTTGACTTCTGTCTGCTGTCCTTAAGCGTGGGAGAAGAATGAGGGTCGGCTAACCCAGGAGTCCTTTCTGCAGCGCTGCTGATGCGTCCATCAAGTCCTTCACTGGGCCCGGCCTGTCCTGTCACTTCTCATGAGACGCCATCTTAAGCACTTAGAGTTACGGCACGTAAATGTGTCAGTGTTAGGAGTGGCAGTGAGACAGAATTATCTTCAGAGTCTCTCCTCTGATAAAATTGAGGCGAAACAATATGGACTGCACGTGAGGTAGTGCTCTCAAATATGAAATGTTTAGAGTATTGATATCCAAACTACTAAATTAACCAAAGAAAACAGTTAATTTGCTTTCTTTACTTTTTCATTTTTCACATTTAAAAAAAGTCTCCAGAAGTGGCTCTAGAGAGATGGGTCTGAAGGTTTTCTAAATATATCAACAAAGTCGTTACGTTAGCAGCAGTGACGTGAATGTAGATATTATGAATATAGCTGATTTTTTTTTTTTTTTTTTTAGGTTTCTTGATTTACTTTTGTTTTTGCCTGTCATGTTCCAAATACAGTAGTTCAATTAGCCCTGAAGACAGCAAATAGCATTACCTGGTGGTCTGTATGAATTAAGTTGGTCCTGTGTAGCGTCTATAGTTAGATAAAAATACCACATTTTCTTATAAATCATTAAAGATGATTGAACATCTACAAAATGAATCATATCCAGATATTAGCTGGGTAGAAGTGTTGTTTTTAAAGCTCTCCATCTGTCTCCAGCTTAGTGAAAAGCAGAGGAAGTGTTTACAACACGTGTGACCTTGAAACGGGGACGGCTGCCACGCCCCTCTCTGTGGAACAGAGGCATCCTGGGTGGTGGGCGGAGCCGACAGTCAAAAAGAGGAGGATTGATAGCAGAGGAAGCTGAACAGGACAGATAGAGAATGTTTCCTAAAGCTCCGCTTTGCTTCTCTTCTCCTGGTGAACGGCGAAGCAGACCGCCTCCACCACCCCCACCCCCACATCCCCTATTCCAACAACGGAGCAGCAGCTATAGACCCATTGTCAGAACACTCGCTGCATGCTGATGGCACAGCATGACGACTGTTGCTAGGACATGGACTAGGTGTATGGGGGGGGGGATGAGGGGCAGTAAAACTGGAGACTTGAGCGGAGCTGATTGGTGTTCTCCATCAAACGCCGTGAATGTCGTACTGACATAGTGATCAGCCTGGACACTTAAACAAGTGAAAAGGCGTTGAGCCTCATTCACAGCTGCAGTCCTCAGACATGATGAGCCGAATTATGATTCCTGGTGAACAAAACGGACAAGCAGCTCCTTCTTCGCACAAGAACCGTGAACACTAAGGGCGCGCCGATTGCAGTTTTCTGGCCCATCACCGATCTAGAAATGTTGCTAAATATAGCAAGAAAGTTGCTCAGTTGACAACAGTGGGGGGACTGTTGTTAACAGCAAACGGTCAGACATGACCTGGTGGGAGGCGCTACCAGTCAAACCTCTCTCACAGCAGAGCAATAGAAGACACTGGCTGATTTATTTATTTTTTTTAAACCAGTGGATCGGATCAGCTTCACATGTAAGTACGGGCCGATCACTGATCTCCCAAAATGAAGGAAATCTGGGCCGATTTATCGGTGCACTCCTAGTGAACACATCCAATACAGCACGGTTCTGACTCCCAGCTTCCAGGCTTTTCCAAAGTCACGTTCCTTGTTTGTGTACGCTAACTAGGTTAGTAAAGCCGGTTCTGATTCTGGTTCTGGTAGCTCACAGTTCCTACATTTTCTGTTGTCTGTCAAACTACAACCTCTATCACAGAACTGCTCAGCTCTAACATTCTGAAATCAGATGGGGCAAGGCAGACAGCAGGGGTGTCCAAAGTGTAGCTCCGGGGGCCATTTGTGGCCCCCAACAGCAATTCAAGAATATTACAAATTTTGCCTTGAGCTGCACATAGAGACTTCTCATTTATAATCAGAGTAAAAGTTGATACCAACATAATTTTCTCGTACACAAAATGGTAAAGTACAACACAAAGTATTCATGTTTTTATAACTAAGTTTTAACAAAAAGTAGAACCAAATTTATCCGAAGACGTCTTTGCCGAACCCAAATCAACCTTTATTCTTTCTTAAATTTGGCTAAATATAATATAGCAAGCGTTTTGAAACAAAGTGACCCAAATTATGTTCTTATTATTGGAAATAAATGTATTCACTCTGAAAACTAGACGCTTTTCTTTTAATGCAGCAAACAAACAAAAAAGTTGCAAATTTCTGCCTAAAAATTTGTAGTAATTTCAGAAATGTTCTAGAAAAAAAATCTAATTTTTACATTGTCAGAAATTTTCTCCAAAGAAAACCATGGAAATTTCAGAATTTCAAATGCCAAAATTTTTCCTTTAGAAAATGTTCAAGTTTTCTAGAAAATTTCTGAGATTAATCACAAAAATTTACTCCTTTTCCTTTTTATCTAAAATGGCCCTAATAAACAATCGTAAAAATCCCTTTAGAGTTTTGGATCTGCAGTAAATATCAGCTACTTTATTTGCTTGATTTTAGTTTTTTTTTAATTTATTATTATTAGGCCTGCCACTACTTTTGAATCTTCAGTTTTGGCTCACATGGCAAAAGGTTTGGACACTCCTTTACTAGAGGGAACAAGAGGAATGGCATCAGCTGGGAGGAACCTGATTGGTTCATCTCTAACATGAGTTTCTGTTTGTTAGCTGACAGCACAATGAAGGAAATCTTTGAAGATGCTTGTTTAGTTTCCTTTTTCTGCCAACAAATCAAACTGAATGAATGTGTGAACCTCCGTTTTCTATGTTTTATTAGCAATATTTCTAGCACCATGTGGAGGAAATCTAACCTGCATAAAAACGTGTGTCTGTCACTTGCATACATGACAGTCTTTGAAAGAATGAAGATGAAATGTTTAAGAAAACTTCTCTCTTTGAAGCGGACCGTTGGGTCTGGATGTGCCAATGCCTCCTGTATCAAGTGATGTGGGAGTGACTGATGTGGTGAACGGTGTGTGCGTGCAGGTGATCCACAAACATTTCTACCTGAAGAGAACCGAGATCATGTCTCAGTGTGAGGAGTGGATCGCCGACATCCAGCAGTACAGCAACGACAAGCGGGTCGGCCGCACCATGTCCCACCACGCAGCTGCTCTGAAGGTAATCTCACTCAGTCAGAACACGCAGACACACACACACACACACAAAGACCGGAACTGCTCTGCTGCTGCTGGCTGAATCCGTTCCGTCAGTTTAACATGAGAACAGAATTAGCTTCATGTTTTGAAGGAAATAGAGTTGTGACGCTCTTGAAGTGGTGAATGTGACTAGCCATGGTGTCTATATAGGTTCAGTTTGGGGCTGTTATAAACAATTATTTTAGTAATCAACTAATCGAGTAATCATATAAAAAATTGTTTAACAAAATAGAATATTGGTAAATTCTGCCATAACAGCGATATTAATATGGGATATCAATATCGGCCCAAATTTTCATATTTGAGGATCCCTATTGCTCAGAAAATTAACTTGTAGCAAAAATAGCTAATTTTTTTAAGTCAACCTGAACAAAAATTGCAAACAAATTTGAAATGATTTCCAATTTGGTAATAAAAATAACACTTTTGAAGAAAAAAGACTCGTCTTTAGTTTCCGTTCCGTTTTCATCTTTAGTCAGTTTAACAAATGAACTCTCACTTTGCACAGCCGTTTATAGCTTTAGTATCCATGCGAGCGTCGGGAGCTCAGTTTATCTCGGCCCATCTTTTCCCAAAAAACGCTGAAAACCCGAACATGTCCGAGGAAAAGAGCATGTTTGATCTCTCTATATTGTGCTGACAGCAGTTGGTATTCGTCAGCAACTCACTGGCAGAAGCGAGAGCGTTGTGCAACATCAATAATTATCCAGCCAGAGGACATGGCGCTAAATAGTAAACCAAATAATAAACGAGGGACTCAAATCAGTCAGTGAATCATTACAGACCTTTTTTTCAGGTTTTCAGTTAAATTCAAAACGGTATCATGAATTATATTCTCATCAACATTTCTATCCCAGGCCGTGATGATTGGAAATGTAGCAGGTTTACATTTATTCCATCAGGAGGAGCAGATGCAGTTTAAATGACGGACAATATTCTTGAGGTATCTTTATCAGGTCCGGCCCAGAGGTGTTGCCTAGGTAACCGATAATCCTGGGACCTGGTGTTGCTGGACAGTGAACATTATCACTCATCAGTGTAACGCCGCATCTCCTTAAATTAGAAAGATCATCAAATTTAGTGGAGTTCTGTTGATAATTTGATGCTCCTACATTATGTTGATTCATCACATGATAAGTCTGGAAAACATTTTGGACTGCCCAGTTAGGAGGAAGACGACTGATTGGCAGATGTCCAGCAGGCTGTCCTGATTAGCCAGAAACTGTCTACTGCTAAAGAAGTTGGTTGTTCGCAGATTTCATATTAATAGAAAGTTCAGTGGAGGGAAAACTGGTTGCAGAAAAAGGGCTAACGTCAACGGGGGTAACAGCCTTACGAGGAGGATGGAACATTAACTGTCTGATGATGATTGTTGTGGCCATTTGTTAAATTTAGTGAATTGTAATTTCTACAAATTTAGTTTTCTTCTTTGGGCAAAATATAGAATATACTTACATTGGTTAAGAACCAAAATCTATAATTAATTTTTATATTTGGAATTGTTTAGATCATTTGGTAACTGTTAGACCCTCCCATTAATTGAAGTGATTAAGAACACATTAGGTGCTTGGTGGAGGTCAATTGTTGGGGAAATCTCTGTTGTGTTGACGGGAGGTTTTTGTAAAATGGTTTTATTTTTTAACCACTTTTTGAACTTGAAACGTCAGATTAAGTTAACTTTTGTTTTCAACTAAGTTGTAAGAGATTTTTGGTAACTATTTTGTCTATATTTTCACAAGGAATAAAGCATATATATTCAAAACAATTAAGTCGGAAGTGCGTGCAAGAATCAAACCACCTGTTATCAGCCACGGCCTTTGTTGGAGATTTTGGTTTTGGAACCTAGAAGGCTGCAACAATGATCCTGCAGAAATTGAATTGGTTTTATGTCTTAGGAGAGAAAAACGTAAGGAAAACTCAATGAAACATTGATTAACAGCTTATTTAAACTGGAAATAATTCCGGTAAACTAGCTACACTGACTGTCCCAGGTTTCATGCTGCAGTTCTCAGGCCTTATGAGCTCCAGCCCAGTCCTCACCCTAAACCTGGCCACCTGACAGCTGGGTGCTGTGGTCATGTTTGGGTGAGCAACAGCCCCCCCTAATAAATGTGTGTTTGTGTGTGTGTGTGTGTGTGTCCCTGCAGAGACACACGGCCCAGCTGAGGGAGGAGCTGCTGAAGCTGTCCTGTCCCGACGGCCTGGAGCCTGACGGAGACGAGTTCTCTGAGAAGAGCGCCGCGCTCATCCTCAAAGACCTGTCCAGTCAGGACGCAGAGAAACCCACCGGCAGTCAGGACAGCCACTGCAGCGAGGGCCAGCTATGAGCCCACCCACCCACTCACCCCCACCCACCAGGCCACTCGGACCCCACTGGCCCCATATTTTCCAGCATCTTCGGCCCCTCACCTTCCTCTTTCTGATGATTACTCTTTAAAGACTGGGTGGCTTTGAGAGGGCGAGCCATCACTTTGTCAATATTTGTATGTAAAGATCTAATTGCAGAATAGTAGTGGAGGGAGCTCAAGTACCAGAAGCCGATGAGACAAACTCTGAACTATGGTATGCCCTTATTAAAGTCAAGAAAACTTTTATTCACCTGTAAAAGACTGTAAACATTTTGTGCTTTTTTTTTTCCAATTGTGAAATAACCACTGATTGGTATGTTATTAAACTTGTTTATGTATACATAATGGCAGAGGAAAAATGACAGATTATATAAGGGAAACTACCTTTAGAGAAGAATGTTTACTGAATGTTAAGTCCTTTTTTCTTCTTTTTTGGGCGGGGGGATGTTTTTCGGACTGTTAGAGCGGTGATAGTTGGAATCAAGGATATATTGGTCATTCTTAAAGCATATTATTTAAAAGAAGAAAACACACAGGAAAGTGACTCTCAGAAAAACCTCTGGAGACCCCGCGCTACCTTTGATTTGTCTTGGATCATATCCACTTCAATAAGGTTTGAGATGGACATTTTTAACTCATGTTATATCTCTTTTACAGGCTCCAAATTAAAAGGCTTAACCACACTCTGGATCGACATTTGTCGCCTCTTAGAACTTCTCCATGACTGCTTTCCATTCACTCGACTGTAGACGGCCAGATCGGGAAATGTACTTTAAAGGCTTGTGCATGTGTCTGTGTGTTTTCTGTGCGTGTGCAACAATCCCCCGTGAGATACAAAAGCTGTGATGTGCCTTTGATCTACACCATACCACCAAATACTCCCAACAGAGTACCTTTGCTGAATAATCTGCTATTTCTACAGAATTCTGCTCCGTCTAGCTAAAGAAAACTGCTTTGATTTGATTTTATTATGTTGAAACAGCAGTGGAAAAAAAAAGAAGCACTTTCTATTTTACTCACTCCTTAGTACAGTCACATAATCCTTTTGCTAGGACATTAAATGGAGCTTGAAAAATATGGACTGATTGTGCGAATGCTTATTTTTTTTTTGTTTAGCAGGATGTCCTAGTTCTGACCTGCAAGAGCTTGTTTTGTCACTGAAAGTAAATTATAGTTCGGGGTCAATTTGTTGCTGGAAAATTCTTTGTGATGACGTCAAAATTCTCAAAGACGACCACACAGTTTCCCTGTGTGAGACAGAGGCTAGCAGTGTAGTTCTGAGTTTTACTCTAAAGCTTCTCATATGTTCACTAAATAGTGATACATTTCCAGCATTCATGACAGTTTATCTCATGTTAGGGTAGGGCTGGAAAATAAATCAATAAATCTATCTATATCGTGATAGACACATTACCAATATCAATACATCTGGTAGAATATTCACTGAACTCCAGTCCAGGACCGCACAGCATTCTGGGAGATGTAGGCAAAGGAAAGGCTTTAACTGCTCAACCTCTTATGACCAGGTAAACAAGCTGGGCGGCATCAACTCTTTGGTTACCTAGCAACAACCTGTAGAGTAACTTGTGCAGCAGCAGTTTCATGTTTTGCCTCCGTACCTCATAACTGCTTAAAAATGGAGTGAAAACAGGATAAAACGGGGAAAGGTCATGCCACCAGCTTAGCAATATTTTAGATAATTTAAAAAAAATTATCTATTGGCAATTATCAAAATCAATTAATATGAAACGCTTACGTCGTGACGAGGTATATTTAATCAATAGTTTTTCACAGAAATGTGAGCCTACTGAAAAGTCTAGTCTCTGTGTTCGGTTCTTGGTTAAAGCCGTTGCATGAATTCCTGCACCAGTGCAGCATGGCATGGAGGTCATGGTGGTCTTCAGCTTATTTGCACAGCTCTGGTGTCTGTGACTGACCTGTGGAGGTTTAACGTTTAAAAGGAGGTGTGACAACAAAATGAGGTAGTGGTGGAGTTACTTAAGAATTGCAGGTCACATTTTCATCAACATTATTGTACAGTGGCAGAAAGAAGCTGCCCTATTAAACCTTAAGCAATTTCACTGGACAGACCATGAGAACTGGTTATCAAACATTATTTACACAAACCTGACACCAAAACAATAAATGGTACCAATACATATTTACATATCTAAATCTAAGGGCAATCAAAGAATAAATAACTCTTAAGAGCATTAACCTTCCTAACTGACATGGTATGCTCCAGGAGCTTTTCAGCACCACTTGGACAATTTGTCCAAGGTGTCTAACTTCTTCACACATTAGACACGTTGGACATTGTGGACACCAGCTCAGACACTTAGCCATGCTGTTTCACAGTATGCTGATAGGTCAGCTTTCGTGGAAGCTGACATAAAAATGTTTTTCCATTCAACCTATGTCAGCAAGCCTGAACGTGACGTCACGTTCAGGTTCGACACAGATGGGTTAGTGGTGGAGTTGAAATGTACTACAGCACTTTTGGCTCCACTCCACTACCTGCTGCTTTCGAACTGTCAGGTCCACATGCTTCAGGACTGCTAATCACTTCCTGAAGAAGCGTGTGGACCTGACACTGCTTGTGTGGGCTTGAGTGTTTCTCAAAGCACTCAAGCCCACACAGCTTGAGTGCTTTGAGAAACAGCTGTGGGTACACCATTGCCCATGTGGACGGTGAGTGCCACCTTACACTGATCGTGTTTTGTCCTTCACAGAACAAAACGTGCATCTGTCCAAGAGGTCCCTTTCGCCATCTATGCCTGTAAGATGTTTAACTGCATCGTTCACGAGTTTCAGAAGGAGCGGAAATCGGCAAAGGGTGGGGATAAAAGCAGGCCAACCCTTCAGAAACAGATATCGACTAGTACTAGTCAATACGATGTTCTGAGGAGAGACCTGTTTTTCATCCTCTGCCTTTCGGACAAGGCTATGAAGAATATTGGCAAGAGCCACCTCCTCAAGCCAGCTCTGTTTCTCACTATTCTCACTAAATTAAAACCACATTCACCCCCAAACATTTCAGTTATTTATTTATTTTGTCCCGTTGTTAAAAAGACGACTTTACTTTCCTCACTCTTGTATATTTATAATTTAACTGTGTACATACAAATATTAATATCCCCAATAGAACGCACGTCAAAATATAAAACTTGTGCAAAATATGAAACAAATAATTTGAAAACATTATCACTGTGAATCAAATTAAGCGAAACCCTAACTTGTAGCAATGAGCGACAGAGAGCTGGAAGCTGCTTTTCAATAGGATAAGCATGACTAAGTGTTTTGCCCTGTGCCCCGATATAACTGGATCCGCCTCTGCTCCCGTGTGCGTGAACGCACGGTTTCATTGCTTTTCCCAGAATGCAATGCGCATCTGTCATGGCTGCTTACTGACGCTTCTTTCGGCACATGGATAGCTAGAAACAGTCTCTGTCAGATTCAGGCGTCGGGATTCGTCTCAGTGTCCAGGCCGCCTGGAGCTCGGTCTGGTGTGGGACCGTCCTGGCTGCCCTCGGGAGATCCAGCCGAAGTTTAGCAGAAACGAACAGTCATGTTGCTCAGCGTGGAGATTCCTGTACTGAGAGGCTTTCTGACAGCCAGCGAGGCTACGAGTTGGACACAAAACATCGTTACTGATGCAGGTGAGACAGACTCATGTTTATTTCACCGGGTTAACGCAGCTTCGGCACCCGAGTAATGTTGCCTTTAAGGGCCATTAATTTTATTTTCAACATAATTGGCTGACATGTTGTTATTGTTATAGGATGGGGAATCTGGGGGCGACAGTGTCGGAATTAAATGTCTTAGCCCTATTTTTGCACACCGTGAAGGGTTTGACTTTTTCTCGAGCGAACACAACATAGACAAATTTAAAGACTGGACTGTATTTATTTACCTTAAGGTTGGGCAATAACATGTCAACTGGAGAGACGTGTGTATTTATACTTGTAAAACAAAACAGGTTTCTAAAGAAATCATCGTCTGACTTAGCCGGTCTGTTCTATTCGAGTTGGCTGTTGGTAAGCGCTAGTTTTCCATGTTAAATCTTGCCGCTGAACGGCGGTTCAGATACTGTAGCTAAAGATGAAAGAAAGAGCCGACCCTGTGTGGAAGTCTCGTGCTCAGTCTCTGCGCTCTCACGCGGCATCTCAACCGGACCGCGAGAACATGAACACAGACGGGGGAACATGCTTGTGGTATTGCAGGGGAGGGAACCTTATGACAGAAGTAAGCGAGCTTGTATACTCGCAGAGTATAACAGGAAAATATGAGTTGGTGTTAAATTAGAAAGCCCCCAAGTGTCTCTTACCGAGCTGTGCCTCGATAACAGTCCTTACATCCCTCTGCGCCCAACTTGGAAGGCATGTTTGGCTACTTTTATTCCCATTTGGATTCATGAATATTCCCTCCTCGTCGCTTTCGTGTTAAAGGTGTTCTCTGTAATCTGTCACCCTCCGTATCGGTCACCCAGTGCAGAAAAATTATGTTTCTTCGTCTCTCATTCATGATGAGCCAAGGAAATCCCAGTTCTACCTGCAATCCCAGTAAATCAGGAAGTCTATTAATTTTTTATCTGACTTTTTTTTAAGCAAGCAAGCCAAACATAAAAACAATATAACTAATTTCGGAATGTTAGTCCCTTCACTTGTAAATTTAATCCACTAACCAGCCAAATTTGGAAATGAAAGCTGGGGTATTTCAACTCGATCTCCTCATTTTGAATGTTTCCATGCCCCCATTTGAACTGAAACACTCAAAAAGTTCAGTGCATCTTTAAAACATGTTACAAGTCACACGCCGTCCCTGCTGGCTTTCAGCAGCAGGCGGAATCAAACAGATATAATATTGCATAAATACTGCTTTTACTAAGTTCAAGCCAATTTCTTCACAAGAAAAATCGCTTGAGTGTAATAAAATGTTTAGTTTCTTTATTTTAACTTGAGAGGATTTTAAGTTTAAAATTCAGCATGCTGAAGCATGTTAGACGTTTATCACTATTTCTTTTACAATTCTGCTTCAAATAAAGAACATTGTTAGTGATTTACTGGGCCATATGCTTTTATGGACGGTCATTTTTTTTTAAAAAGTGAATCTGTAAAACTGTGGCATTAACTCAATGTGATTAAAAAATTGGGGTGCATTTAACTTTTGTTTTGTCTCACCAGGGCAAGAAGTTAGTGTAGAGCAGTGGCGCCCAAAGTCGGTCCTCGAGGGCCGCCATCCTGCATGTTTCAGTTCGCTCCCTGGTTTGACACACCTGGATCAAATGATGGCTTGTTAGAAGGCCTAAGAAGAACTTTGACCTGCTGAAAAGGTTGTTGCTACCACCAGGGAGAGAACTAAAACATGCAGGATGCCGGCCCTCCAGGACCGACTTTGGACACCCCTGGTTTAAAGCCCTGTCCTAATGAATTGTGGATAGAAACATCTTGAGTCTCCTTGCATTTGTCTAGTGATTCCTGTTTCTCCTTCTGATTACAGAATGCTGATAGGATGGGATGACACGGGTCAGAGGTGACTAGTCAGTCATAGTCATACCAGGGAGATAGAGAGCCTGCTGTAATACTCTCTGTGATAACCCTTTGGAAGTTGTTGAGTATCCTGGAGGCCTTGCCAGCTCTCCTCAGCTTCTACTTGGGTAGAGTAGTCACCTTGTGATCGGAAGGTTGTAGGTTCGATTCCAGCTTCCTCCCGCTTACATGTCTATGTGCCTACCAATCTGCCTATTGATGTATGAATGGGTGAATGCGACTCAACTGTAAAGCGCTTTGAGTGGAAAAGCTATATATGTTTAGTCCATTTACCACTCCTGTCTTTCCTGGTTCAATCCCCACTGCGGGGACTGTGATGTTCTGTTCTCTCTGCTGTCTGCTATCGTCCACAATGACCTCCCTGGTCTTCCAAACACCATGATGAGAGGACTCTCATGGCTCATCACCTTACACTGTCATCTGTGATTTTAATGTTAAAAATGTAAGTTATGTTTGGCTGTACAAAGTTAGCTGCTCAGTAGACCCCCTAGTATGTTTGCCTAGAAAATCTGTTCTTTTGGGGGAGTTGTGAATGCGTAGTCGAACTCTGATGTGGACCAAGCAAGCAAACTCTGGTTTACCTACAAAGTTGCTTCTGGGTTCAATTGAAGTAAACTCTGGTATAGATCCAAAAGCAGGAGTGGACTACAGTGCAGGGCATTCTGGGTAAATACAACCAAAACAGATGCAAGAGTCTTATTGAGTCTTAGCAGGAGAAATGACTCATTGTTCTTTGTCAAAAACAAAAGAGAAATCCTACAACCGCTAAAATCTGATTTCCACTTCATTTTTGTTTCCATTTGGTGAGAAAGGGGGTTTGGTGTCCTGATCCTTGGTGCAGCGCTACCACAGGCAAGGAGGGGGAAAAGTTACTCAAAGAGCTTGGTTTGTTTGACTCAGAGCAGTGTGAAGGAGAGCCACAGCCTCGGAAATTATAACAAGTGTTGCAACTTTGGTCCTCATCAAACCATTTGTACTGGACTATCAGATGTGAAAATGACCTTAGTTTTCTTGCTCTTTTGAATTTGTTGAACTGTTTAGGGAATTTACAGCTGTTGCTATAAACATGAGAAAAATTATTCTTGTTAGTCCAGAAGCTGTTTTTTGTTTTATATAGAATCCTACACCATTGACCGTACTGGGGACAGTGGTTGGGTCAGTGACTTGTCAAGGACATGTGGAGGCACTGTGGGGCTGGGGAGGGAACCAATAACACCGGTTAGTGGGCTTTTACAGCCGTCTTTATAGCTGCACCATTATGGCCTATATGGTGTAATTAAAAGGAGAAGGATTGGGTGTCCACCCAACCGAGGATGGGTTTAGAGGAGAGTTACTGAAAGTCTTTATGATATGTAGAACTGCATGATGGCGCAGTGGGCAGCTAGAAGGTCCTGGGTTCATATCCCGGCCTGGCCTGAGGTCATTCTGCATGCTCTCTGTTGTTCAAATGTGGGTTCTCCCCAGATACTCCGGCTTCCTCCTACAGTCCAAAAACATGACTGTTGGCTCATTTACTCTATGCATGCATGGTTGTCTGTTGCTCACTTCAACATGGTGTGAAAAAATGGTCAGTTTTACCAAGAATCAAATCTTAAAACGCCAGCTCTGCTGTTTGCAGTTTTAGAGAGTTTGTTCTAATTAGTCTTAAATTTCTTGTTTCACAGAGGAAATAATGTTCTCGTTTAATTAAAGGCATAAATCATTATTCCAGCCAGTGCTTTGAAAATTGCATATTGTAATTTTTTTAATCTCTAGTGCAGAGTACAGAAGCTGCATTTGAAACCAGAATTACTCACAGCGCTGCCTGTAATTACTTCTGTCGACCTCTTATTTATCAGATTACCATTATACTCCAGTTGTTTTCTAACATTATGGTAATTGCTCAGCAGGAGAAACCGGAACAGGTTATACAGAGTGGGACTGTTTGGACCTGCTTTAAACAGCCCGGTGTTATTTCTCTGAAGCTCCTTATGAGTTGTGTGAGTTTTAATTTCAGTGATGTGTGAAAAGGAGAGGCCTTTTCAAGTCAGCTGCAGAGCAATATTAAGGCAGCAGAAACCTCTGGAAATGAACTAATCCACCCCCCTACTCCCCACAACAGACCACCAGCAGGATTCCCAGCTGTGCCCTTGTGAGCCATCTTAGGTCGGCATTGTTGCCCAGTCTTATGTGCTTCTGCAGATTCCATCCACAGTGAGCCTAATTAATGGCAGCTTATTTCACTAACCTTTTATGAGTTATGAACTCATTTGAGGGCCTCTCCTTTGTTTTCCATAATTGCTGCCTTTTCGTCGGCATGCCTCAAGAGGAGCTGAGGTTTCATTAAACGTGTGGCCGTACCACTGCCGTTCATTTCCCCTCACATAAAGCCGAGGCCGGCTCATTCTCCTGCTTGTCCTCTACCTCTTCCCCCGCCCTCCTCCTCCTGCTCTCATGGCGGCCCCTGGGTTTCATTAGATCAGCCGTGAGATGAGAATCTCCGTAGCTCTTTACAATGCCAGCAGCACCTTATTAAAGCCAAGGGTACTGTGAAGGGGTCGTCTGATTGACTAATGGAGGCGTCTGCAGGCAGGCAGGGAATCTGACTTCATGACAGAAGCAGAGGCTAACTTTGACTCAGTGACAGAAGGCAGGTAGTTCTACAACACGGATCAGGACTTGATCTTTTGAGTCACGTAAAGGGAACCCCACCCTGGTATCTGGAATCAGACCTTTTTTAGACGTGGTTATGTTTTCTAAACGGGCATTTTGTGGCTATGTCATTAGAGTAGATATTGAGAACATATAGTTGACTGGCCTGCTTTCTAAGTGTGAAGGAGGTAAATGGAAAAGGCAAGAAGAAACCATGACCATGATAGATAAATAAAGATTCTTTGCTGTAGGGATTGATCATGTATTGTTCCGATAAGTAAAATTGTGTGGAAATTAACAACCAATATTTATTCCCATCTTGCTGCCGTTTGTTTCTGGAGGCGGAGTAGAGGAGGTGTCTGTTTGGTCATGACGGTTATATACTGTATCTCCATCACTGCTTCAGTTAAACTCCCCACAATCCTTTGCTGTATCACCATCACAGGGCCCACATGACCAAGATCCTCTACTCCACCTCCCCAAACAAACGGCAACAAGATGGAAATAAATAACTTCTTTAAAATTTTGGCCTAGTTTTTTTTTTATTGTTGTTTTTCGGACCGATAACGTGATAAAAAATTTCTATTGGTCTATGCCGATGTTAGTGTCGATATATTATGCGACCATAACAATATACATGTCAAAATCTGTGAATATTGCCGATCCCATCAACATTAATCGGATATCGGCCCAGATTCTCACGTCGGCGCGTCCCCATTTCCCTACCTGAAGTTCAGAAGCATAGCCAATCTTCTGTCTGTCATCTCTAATCCCTTGTAGATTAACTCAGATAGAGTAGTGCATACAAGAAGCAACATTGTGTAGCGTGTCATTAGCATTCGTTGTTAAAAGTCCACCATGCTTCGTGGAAGATGGTAGCAAGGTGTATCTGTCGGGTAAGACCAGCCCTGGAGTTCCTTTAGCTGATGCTAGCTTTAGTATTCTTGGCATGCTGAGCTGTCTGCTCTTGCCTTGAATTTAATGGATGTTTTCATGTGGGTGTGTGTGTGTGTGTGTGTGGCACTGTTTGTTAATGTGGCCAGGTTGTATTCTACAGCTCAGAACACCTCTTCCTCCTCCTTCTTTCTTGTTTGTTGTCTCCACCGGGGAACAGAACGCAATCAGTGCTAATGAGCTAAGCCGGCTCCCTCCGCAAATAAAAACCTAATGAAAGACGAGGAGAGTTTCACTGGAGCAACAACGTTACTCCTTTGTTGTCCTTCCTTCTTTTCCCCTCCGTGTTTGACACCAGCTGGCCGTCTGTGTTACGGCAACACGAGGGGAGACCCCACATCATGCTGGCAGTATCATTCTTAGAACCTAAAATGACAGAACATGAGACAAGTACTTTTTTTTTCTAATTTTATATGTATTGAAACATTTTATCATAGCAAAAAACAAACAATATGCAGGTCTGTGGAATTAGGAGATGATGTATTTAAATCTGATCATCTAATGATCTAATTGGTGGAATATTGTTTATATCCGTGAAGAAAGCTTTAAAAAGCAGTTCCTGTATTCATAGAACTGAAACTGGAAGGTGGTCCGATCACCTTGACGTCAGCCTTTCTCAGGTCACACACTGCAGACTTTATGCATTATTTTTGCACACATGAGATTTGAGCATTTATGACTATTCACCTCCATAATTCTTAGCTACGTAAACAAAAAATAAAGACAAATGTATTGATTTCCAAACTTTTTACAGGTATATTGAGGTTATGAAGTGAATATAGACGAGGCCTATTATAATGACATATTTTGCTGGGCGATAAATTGGCACATAAATTATTGCGATAAATGATAATGTTGTTGTTTGGAGTCCATTACCGAGTAATATGGCAACTGGAAGACATTTAAAATATCCCCAAAATAAGTAAACAAAACAACAGAAACAACAAATAAAATGAATTATGACTTCATTTTAATTGATTGTGTGATTAATTTATTTGCTGCTTATTGTGACAGCCCTACCATGGATATGAAATGAGAGAGTCTGAGTTTTGGCTGTGTCATCTGTCTTGTTTTCAGCTGCTTTGTTGGTCTTGTTGCAGACGCGGGGCCCCTGCTGCGGGCTCTTCTGGATGGGGACTTCGAGGCCGTGCTGCTCAGCCCTCAGGTGGCAGGTGTGCTGACCGGAGACAGCAGCTGCAGAGAGGGGGAGGACCTGGAGGCCTACCTGGAGAGATGCCTGCTGCTGTATCTGACTGCCCATGGTGACGATCAGCCGAACAACAGGTAGCCCAGCATGAATGCTGCTGTTCAGTCAAACTCATGTTAGATTTTCACCAGTAACTGATTGGTTAGACATGTTCTCTTTTCAATTGTTGGGGAAATGAGAACAGGTGGCTGAGACTGGAGGCAGGTGGAAGTACAACTGAATAAAACGCATGTCGCGGCTTTCTGATCTTCATTTATTTAAAAAAAAAGTAAAAACTGCTGTCTTTTTGTCTTCCATTGTTTTTTTTTTTTCTCAACTTTCAGTAAAAGCCACTGAAGGGTGTGGTTCTGATATGTTGTAGAACCATTTTCTGAATCAGGTCGTAGCTTCTGACTTCTCCTGGTTCCTGTGTCCATTTCATCTCTCTGATGTCCTCTTCCAGATTCCACATTTCTTCGTTCTGTATAGGAGCTACAGTGGAACCGGTTGATAGTTTTAGAACCTCCTGAAGCTTCTCCTCACTGAGACTTGTAAAAGCTGTTTATTAAGTGAGCAAAGCCTTTTCTTAAAGCGGTGGTGAGTAACTCCTGCTGTTCTGTTGCAGGGAGCTTGTAGTCTTGGCCATGGCCGTCTCCTGTCTCCACCTGTTCGCTCAGAGCAACTGGACCGGACCTCCACTCTCTCTCCACATGTGGGACCGGCTGCCTTCGGCTCTGCTGTTCTCTCAGGTATGACGCCGTTCTGTTCTGGCTCCTCATCTTATCCTTCCTTGTTGTTGTTGTGTTTCCACTCGGCATTAAACATGAAACCGGATTGGTGGAGATTTATTTACTGGATCGACAGCAGTGAGTCTTAGAAATATGAAAGCCTTCAGATCACACTTGCGTTTGCTGTCTACTGTTTACTGCTGGCTTACTGAATTTAGTTTTCATAACTTTGTTTAATTTTAGCTAGTGGTGGGACTTGATTAAACAATTTTAATTGAGTTCATTACAGGGTCTGTAGTTAGTCAATTGCAGTTAATCGCATTTTAATCAAAAGCTATATATTGATAAAATAAGCAACATTTTCAGTTTAAAACCTGTTTTTGCAGATAAATTGTTGAATAAATAGACATACTGTATGAGCTCAATAATAAAGTGCTTCAGGTTCTTCAACCATCAGATTGGTGCAAAGTACCATTCTAGCCATCCAGTGTTCCAGGAAGCTCTGATCGTTCCAGTCTCTTTAGAAATGTGGGCTGTGGACATTGACATTAGGGACGTCTGTGCTGCTGCAACATGTTTAGCATTCAGATGCTATTTCTCCTTTTAGCACAACTGTCTGGAACACAACAATAGTCTTTTCCAGAGTCCCAAAAATGAATCCCCAGCGGGTCAAGAGAAGTGGCTTTGTCATCTATCGCTGCTGTTCACTTGTGCGTCTGATTTACAGGTGTACCAGAAACTCAATACAATGGTTCCAGCTTGAAACTTTTGTGTGCAACAAAATATAGCTCCTCTTGAACATGAGTATGGGGGAATATTTCTGCCATAATTCGAGTACGGATGTAGCCAAAGTGTGCAGGACTTGAACATGACGAATGTGCATGAACTACACAATCACCAGGGGCTGCAGAGCCACCAACAAGTTCTGAGAAAGCTTTTCACCAGCCAAAGTACAAAATACGGTTAGATAAATAAGAAAAAGATAGCCCCAGATGGACACATTGCACCTTGGCTGTAAATATCTCTCCAGTGAAAATGCATCAGAAACTTTTCACATTAATGTCACAAATGGCAGGAAATATAGATACCGGTCACAAGCACATCTTCTGAACTTGTCTTCTGGCCAGTTGGTGATTTAACATATTTTTTCATGGGCTGGATCTTTTGGCTTAATATTGTTTCCGTCATCAAGGCAGTAAGGCAGTCCCTCATAGACAAAAAAATAAAAAATATCGCTTTTAATAAAACAACTGGTGAAGGACGTATCATCGATGAATTTGTCCAATTGCCCAATCTTAATGGAGAGCCCAACACACCACCTGCTCTGTAAGACCTGCCAGACCGATCAGCAGGATGATGGCTGCTGCAGCAGACCTGGCCTCCAAAATCAATCACACATATTCTGAGTTTTCAGGACATGTGTGTGCATCACTCCGCTCTCTGTGGAGCGATGCAACAGCTGCTGGTGAGAGTTGGTTGCTTCCTAAGCACGACAAGGAAATAAGTTGGTTTTGAAATGGAAGTGTGATTTCATGCCGTCACTGACCATACAGTCTGGACACGGCCTTGACCCAACCATGAGAGCATCACCAGTGTTGTGAACACGTCAGATCTGTTCATTCCACCTCCTCAGCTTTATTATCTGCTTTCTTTGCTAAGTCCAAATTTTTCCGTGGATATTTAATCCAGAGTTTTCAGAGACAGATGTAGGACGCCGGCGATCTGGAGACACAGGACAGGTTCCCAGCAAGGAAGCCTCTCCTGGGTCCTCATTACAGAAGCTTTCAAGGTATTGCTTCCTCAGAGAGCCTCACATCCAGGCACGCCGTAGCAGTTATCACGCTCATATGTTTAGCATCCGTGATTTATGTACCGTCACACCGGCTGTTTCCAAGCAACCACCAAGACATAGATGACGGCACAGGTGAGACGGAGCACCAACATAGGAGGGCATCTCTCATGTTTACATTCAGTAGTTATGTGTACGTAACCAAGACGATTGCTTCTAATAGGAAATATTTTTTCTTTTGAGAGTTTAAAGTCCAAATCCTTCCACAGATTCCCAATCAGTTTAAAACTCCTGCTCTAAAATCTTAATACTTCTTCCACTCAGATCAAACATTTTGTCCAGTTGAAAGATTACTCTAAACCTAAATCTGCCAAGGGTAGGATTAATTTTGGAGCTTTGCTATGAACTTCATGTTAGGGTAATAAAATACATTTTTCTGAATGTCTTTTAGAAGTTGTTTTCACACAGCGGCCGCTTTAGCTCTCAGAAGATTTCTGTCCCTTGCAGGCGGTGCTGATAGTACTCCAAAACTTTGTATCTTCTCAAGACTTATCCAGACTGAGGTCTGGATAATCACCTGGCAGGCAGGCGGTCTCTGTCATGTAGATCATTATGACTTTCATATATCAACATAATATCTGAACTTTTAGCGTTGCAGTATTTACAAAGTAAAGCCAACACTATCATATCTGCATTAGGGCAATTATTTTTGTTCTCAATTAATTGTTCTGACCTTTAATCAAATGCAAAACTTGGTACATTCTGCAGATTTTTCATTTAAGCTTTTTTTTTTTTTTTTTTTGGCACAATTTTTTTTCTAAAACTATGGCATTTAAGGAGTTTTGGGTAGAACATATTTACAGACAAAAGTTAGTTTTTTTATCTTGTATGAAAAATCTTTATATTTTCTGTACAGTTTTGCTTACTGCTCTTGAGTGTTTTGCTCTTTCAGCAAATTGCCTTTTTTTGAGTCTATACAGTCCAGCTAACAATTAGTCAATTACTAAATTAGTTGGTGATTATTTTAATAATCAACTTACCATGATTAATTTGATTAATCGTTTCTGTCCAAATCAGGATACATTCAGTGATAACTCTAATATCAGCAACTGTTGGAAAACATTAACTTTCTTACATTGAAATTCTTTTTGGCTAAAGAAATTTTCTAAAAAGTATGTAATTATTCTGGAATTTAGCAAAAAGGTAATCTGAATTAATGTCAGATGGTGAGGAAAAAAAAGGTGTATTACATATCTGCTGTCAGCCGTTTCTTGATGATTGTAAGAGTTTAATTACTAATTTCAGACCAATTTAGTGACAGTTCTGCGTGAGGGTGATAAATCATAACACTTTTTCCTCACCTCTTTTTGAACATATTTTTTCTAGAGTCCCCAGTTGTTGACGGAGGCGACCCTCTCCAGCCTGCTCCTCGACGGCGAGTCAGTGTACAGCCTAGTGGTCAACCCCTTCCTGCTGCTGCTGGCCAGGGTCATTCTCACCAAGTGCGCTGCCAAAATGGAACGCCTTCAGGTACATCAGATTTTCTCTCACCTCACAACTGAAGCATCCGCGCATCCTTACAAAGTCTTAAAAAGTTGTTCAATTAATCCATCTTAAATTAAAGCCTACAAATGTCTTCAGTACATGAACAAATATAAGTTGGCCTTAAAAACATGTATCACAGACCTTAAATTTTGACAGGACAAATTAATCCCGTATATATTGGAGTTTTTTTTCTTGTGGGACCTTTCTATGGTTTTCTACGAGTTCCAAAATCATTGGTAGCGTTTCCACACACAGCTTTTCTATTTTTGTATTAAATAATAACGAGTCAGAGTTTCCACCAGACCTGCTAAGCCTGGTGGTGGGAGCGCCACAGCTGTCCACCAGCCGCCCACCATTTGTTTTGTGTTTAAATTCTTTTTTTTAAACATTTCAAAAATTCCAACGTGCACAATAAGCCATCATAATTTGTAAATAATAGCGTGAGACCAATTGGAAGCGCAGGGATAAAAAACACTATTTAAAATAAACAACAATGCTTAGCCTGGTGGGGGGTGGCAAGTAAAGCCTGGTGGCCTGCCAGGGTTATAATACACTGGACGAAAGCTGGCAGTTTCAAAGCTGTTGTGTGTCTTGGAATCTGGAGGTTAGATTCATTTTAGAAGATAATGTGTCTGGAGTCATTCTGATCAGCCTTTTGTACATCTAACCAACTATTAGGTAGCTGAAAATTGAATGCAACAGTAGAAATTCTGGATCCATCTCTGCATACCACGGAAAGAGAAGCTGTATAACAGGAACTAGCCGTTAGACTGACGCCAGCAGACGTTTTGCCTCAGAAGCCGACATCATCAGCTGAATCTGGACACCCAGAAAGCCCATTTATTGTTTGGTGATTTAGTCATAAAAGACTCCTTAAATGCTAATGCCCTATAAGAGAGCTAACTACCACCCTTGTTCCCCAGATAGTGGGGTGGGTGAGCTGGCCTAGTTTTTCTTCTCCTCATCTTCAGCTGATCATCTCTCCTCCTGTTCTCTGCCGAAACACGCAGGCCGTGTTCGGACGCGGCTAATTGCCCCTTGAGCACACTTGGCTGGCCTGCATGTGTGAATACAAGCTGCGGGACACTGATTCAGCGAGACAGACAATTAAAGGTTCGTGCAGCCATGCTACAGAGGATGTGCTGCGCCTATACTGGAAGATGCAGCAGGCACCCGCAAAATGACTCGCAAATAAGATTTGACACGGTTCGGTTCCTCTCCTCTAGTGCTGAACAAGAGCAGGGGGGCAGAAGGAGAAAGCGTTGACTGGCTAAGAGACATTGGCTGTTCTTTCTGTTGTAGTCAGATGGAAAAAAGCAAAGCAGTTTGCTGTTTTAACTGCGTGTTCAGCATTTTCCTCCGGCATGCGTCTTTGTGTTTGCTGGCGTTTCATTTGTGCTGATGGGGCCTGAAGATCAGCGTGTCCAGGTGAACTCTGAGCCGAATGCGTGTCAGTTCCAAACGCTGCCTCGTCTTCTGGCCTCGCAGCCTTTCACGCCTTCTGCAACGCTGGCACTTATTCCACACGGTTTTCAAAATAATCCAGGACATTTGAGCATGAGGCTGTATTGTCGGAGCATTAAAGGGTTGATATAAAACCAAGTCACCAGTGGTGGTAGTTGAATGCATCGGTCTTTAGGACTTATCCCAGCGTTTTTGACTTAAACAAAAAGAGTCCATTTAATAGAAGTTTGAAGATGGCTGACCTGATCTGTTTCTGGGTTGCAGCTCCTGCCCTGGTGGACTCTTCGTTACATCAACCTGCACCAGCAGATCCTGGAGGCTCGCTCTCCACAGCTCCTCAGCTTGGCCCACTGCTGCATGGACAGAGGTCTGTAGAAGCTCCGCTCTTCTTAACACGGTCCAGCTTTGGTTTCCACTGGGTTAGGGTTAGCTGTGCATATTAAGGTACATTTTGTGTTTGAACTATTAAAATAGGCAAATCTGGGCATTATTAGATGGAGTCTCCGAGTACCGGTGGTCCACCGTGCTAAAGGATTTTGGAGACCCATAACCCGGATGTCCAAGAATTTGTATTAAATCCTTTATTGCCCCTCAGCAGGGAATTTGACTGTGTAGACAAAAAAGTCAGAATGCATACTGACATGACAAATTATTGCAAGCAATTGGAACAAGTTCAGTCACAAAAAGGTACAACAAAATGAGGTGGGATTCTGTGGCAGTATAAGTTAACTGAGATAATTACAAACTGCAATTTAAGATGCCATGTGGGATACGGCTGATTGATATCTGAAACTAAAGAAAATGTGCAGCTGTAAAGAAGAGCCGCTGCTGGATTACATCACTGTTTGCACGGACCAAATATCTGATGAAGATGGTTGTTTTTGCTGTATTAAACAAAACCCAAATGCCTCTAAATGTGCACAGCACACAAGCTCATAGTTTTACTCACAAGAGAAATTATTCCTGTCTGAAAGCATTGCCAAAAGTGTTGCATTGTGAAATATCAATGAGGGAATGAATAATAGACACTGAACACTGTGTCTGTGAGTCAGACACCTCTATTAGGAGTTATGGCTGGAATTGTGGAGATGCTCTAGGGGTCAGGGGAAAAGTAACTTTCTTTGGAAGGACAAATCCTTTCTGTTATGATTTCATGGCTGCTCTCTGACCTGGGGCATTCTGCATGAAGGAATCAGTCCAGAGACATTTTCTTCTGTCTGTGCTTCACTTCCTCATCTGTGTTCTCTTCCACCAACTCCACTACTTACTGGTTAAGGCTACCCCATCACAGGCTGGAGTGGAGTTATGTTGGAACGGGGTTTCCCCCAGTGTATTATTATTAGCCTGGCGGGTCACCAGGCTTTACTTGTGTCCCCACCAGGCTAAGCATTGCTTATTTATTTAAGTTTTTTTTTTTTTTTATGTTTGCATTTTTTAAGATTTTATAGTTGGTGTTGAGGTGTTAATCTTCCAGTCTTTCAATAACGCATAATTATCAAGTGATATTTTCAAACTTCCTGTCAACTTTGCCCTAGCGCAGAATGGCCATGAGGATGGCCACTCTGCACCGCAGTGGCAAGTCGGCAATGGATGCCTGCCGGCAGAGAAATGCCGCTAGCTGCTAAACTAGCTCATCACACTTGCTGTTATCCATAGTCCTTCTTCCTACTGGCCACAAAGTGTGGGAAATGTAGGAAGCGATACGTTGACTCAACTATGAAAAGTCAAATGTCCCCAAGCAATGTGCATGGCTCCTAGAAGTGTGTGAACCCACTGGGCCAAAGGGATTTAATACATTCACAACGAATTGATATTGAATTGAAGAAAAATTTAATGCAGTGCATCGATTACTTTTTTTCTTTTACCCACACCTATTTATGTCTTTGGAATAGAACTGAAGTATTCAGGGAGCCAGCATGGGATCTAAGTTAGTTCCTGTACTTACGATTTCCTTTAGTGTCCCAGCAAGACTGTTGTTAGAGCACATTTAAAACATTTAGTTGACTTTTCCACAGTTGTTGTGATGCTGGTTGGATTAAAACCACACAACCTCCTCAGGTTTGCTATTGTTTAATATGATATAACGGTTAGCAGTAGTAAAGAAGGAGCAGCATGTGCTGGATATAAAAATCCTGTGAGCAGAGAGGTGTGGAGGATGCTGTGGGAAGCTGCTGCACTGTGTGCCGGAGCTGTCATCATGTCTGGCTCGCTTTAGATTGGTTTGGTGCTCTGTGTGGGTAAGGTGCTGCTGAATTCATTCCCTCAGCTCTTTTTAATCACAATGTCTATTAGCAGTTGAACAGTTTTAATTAAGTGATGTTTGAATGTGCTGCTGCTGCTTTAGTTTAACCATCATTAGTAGAATCAGTTTCTCTTCAGCGCTCAAGATCTTGTTTATTTCTTGTCTAGTTGCAAACTTTTGAGTGTTTTTCTCTTCTTTTTTTTTTTACTATTGCTTTTAAGCAATCGATAATTTATGCCGTTTGAGACATGACACTTTCAAACAGGTTGATAGTTTGTTGTGTTATCCAGGCATTAACATGTTTCGTTGAAAATATATTCTCATTTATATAGAAAAAATCCAGGTGGTGCTCTCATGAGAAGACTAAAAAATGGTAGTCCACATCTCCATACTTGACTACAGCTACAAGCTGTTTCTCAGTTTGTGTTTTATCATGTAACTATATGGTCATTTTCTATATTCTCAACCTGTCCAGAGAAGATTTTGATTGATTTTAATGTTTCACATCTTTCTGAATTATTACCTTTACATGCTCCTTAAGCTTCTTACTGATGCTCTAGGAGCCTGTTCCAGAGCAGTGTGGATATCTTGTCCCTCTTATAGCTGTCTAGTGTTTCCCATGAGGAACAAGATGTTGGGAGTAGAAAAAATGGATTTTATTGACAGATATGTTTTTACGATAAAACATACAGAATGGTAGAATGTTTTTTTTACATGCAGTGCCAGTGAACTGTGATGTTTGGAAAGACTCTGCTGTTTTGAGTTGAACAACCAGTGGCATCCCGAAGTATTTCACACTGTTACTGAACATGGTTTGCCCTTTAATTAGCTGAAATCAAGTGTGTTTTTCTTTAGTAAAATCCATCCACTGCATCGTTTTCTTGCTTTCTAGTGATGGCACACACGCACACACACCCTGCAGTGAGTCATTCCCTTCATTGTGAAAGCGGCAGCTCTAAAGGTGACTCTGACGTTTTGCACGTAAATCTATTCCTGTGACTTTGTTAGATCAGAATCAGGAGTTCTCGGGCTGAGTTAGGTTTTGTGGGCCTTAAGTTTGAGCATCAAAGCCTATACAGCTTTAAGCAATAGATAATGTATGTCTGTCTTTGTTGCATGTCATGTAAATGTCCAGAATTATTTCATTAAATTAAGATAGGGGGGTAGGATTAATAAGTGTTCACTTCTTCCTACTCCTTTTCTTTTTTTTATTGCCCCGCAAGGGGTCTTTTTTGTGGGCTCTGGTGTCCCTTTTTCAAAGTAGGCTGACAGGAAAGGGGGAAGGAGAGAGGGGAAGACACGCGGTAAACGTCGTCGGGTCTGGGAGTCGAACCCGCAACAGCCGCATCAAGGCCACGTTGCTTCTGTATGTGGGTCGCGCTAACCCCTGCGCCACCACGGCACGCCTCTTCCTACTCCTTTTCAAACAGGAAAATAATTGCAAAGAAATTATTTAGTTTTTGGTTATGTATGCACATGTTTTCTCTGTCCTACTTATTGCTTGTTTGCTTGTTTTTTAAAATCTGTTTGAAATAAATAAATAAATACAAATTTTTTTTTTTTTTACAAAAGTTAGCTAAAATGCTATCAATACCATGTTGACTAAGACGGACTTAAACCATTTCAGCATCAGATTAGCTAAGATGCAATTTTTAGCTAAAATGCTAATGTTAACATGGGAGCTATTACTAGTATATTAATCTACAGTAGCATAATCCTAGTATGGAAACAGCAAGGTATAAGTTAAAAGGAGCTAAAATGTTCATCTTAGCTTGAATGCTAATGTTAGCATGGGGCGGTGCATTGTCTTGATTCAACCCCAAATATCTAATTTTTGATGAATTATCCCATTGCTCTGTGCTTTGTCTCCTGAGGAGAATTTCTTTGTCTCAGTTTAAAGGAGTGAATTTTTGATGAGGTTAGAAGGAAAGAAAATGAAGTAAATGCAGCTTTTGAGGAGGTTGTTGCGGTTGTAGCTTTCCTTCTCTACGCCGCAGCTCCACTCTGCTCACATGGCTTGTGTTTGTAAGAAACACCAAGACAACAATTGATCCTCACAGGTGTGACAGAAATTTGCAGTGTGCCACATGAACAAGAAAAATACCTCATAGAGAATAGTGGATTTGCTGTTCAGTATGGTCCTTGTATAGAGCATTGATTTATAGCATTCTTAGAAACATAATTCTGTTTCTTTTCCAGTGCTGAAATGCCAGTCGGCGTTGTCGGACCAGAGGAGCCTGGCTATCCAGTTCCACCTGGAGTGTGCTTACATCAGTCTGACCTACTACGAGTACGGGAGCGCCAAGGAGCACATCAACACGGCCAAGGAGCTTTCCGGGCTCCACATCAACATGACAGGTGTGTGAGATACTGGTTGAAAATATGAGTGTTGTGTGATAGAAATCCACTCTTTAAAAATGTGGGGCTCTTAAGAATATTTGGTCATGTTGAGGTTGAACTCTTTTTCTTGATCTGATGCCGTTTAATCCAGGTGCTCTCGGGAAACGGACCCGCTTCCAGGAGAAGTTTTTGGCTCAGCTCCTCCTTGAGGTGAAAAGGCAGGAGGGGAAGGAGGAGGCTGATCAGAGGAGCGAGACCAGTCCCACTCCGACGCCACAGGCCAGCCTACCCAAAGTAGGAACGGTCTCTATCTTCATAGCGCAACAGTAGCTTTTGTCTGGTTGAGTTCCTTAGCTTGGCTTAACAAATGCTTTACCTATTTTAGACTTCAGTTCTTATTGAAAAGCTTCAACTGTTTGCAGTTTCTGTGCAGGCTGGAGCCTCCAGAATAATCTAGTAATTGATACACAATCACTCATGAGCATTTGGTTTGGGAATCAGCGTTGGAACGTATCACGTCAGCGTGAAATGAAATTATTCTTGTGTGAAGGTCCTACCATCAGTTGACAATGTTCATCTGAACTGCTGAAAGAGTTCAGATGAACAGAAGTAAACTCAATCACGACATCAACTTAATAAAACTCATCAGTTAGCGATTTACCTTTCATCAAAGGCACCAGAACACCATTCACTTTATAACTCACATGGCCTTCACATCAGCCAGGGAACAAGGCTCGACATCTAGGAATTGACAGTTTACGACGTTTAAGCACATTTGTTGATAAATGTACTTAAACATTTAAGTACAATCACTATAAGTATTTATAGTGATTGTATGCTATGAATGCTAAAGTTGTTCTTCTTCAAATTCTCTGCCAGCCCAATGAAGGATCCGGCCTTTTAGGACTAAAACATTAATTCAACTAATAGTTCTTCAAATCTCCTGCCAAGTTATTGTTAAAGAATTTGTGGTTGATGGTTTAAAATTCGTCTTTTAAATATTTTCAAATGTATTTAATGGTTGCTGGGCTGTGTCCCGAGAGGTCTCAGACTTACTGCTTTCCTCCAGTTCTTTTTTTTTTTTTTGTCAGTGCTTAAATTTATCACGCTTCCATTAAGAAGGGAGGGACAGTAAATGGACTCAATCAAGACTGTCGTTAGCCTGAGCTCAGTGACTCATTTTATAATGATGGGAGGAGAGAAGAGAAGCGGGTCTTGTGTTCATCATTGAGCCAGAACCCCAGCAACCAGGGAGGGGCTCTGTCTCTTGGTCTGACAGGACTTTGTAATCCTAACTGATGCCCCATTGTCACCTTGTAGACAATTTTCTAAGGGCAGGGGCGACGTCAGCGTTTGGAGCAGTTTAACAAAAGCAATCTGAAATAAAAGAAACAACAGTCCCTTTCTGGCCTGTGATGCATCATACTGTAGCGCTGTAAACAAGGTCTTCCCTCATATTTTCATCTTTTTGCTTTTTATCTCTCTTAGATATTTTTGATAATCAAACCCATGTTAACATTGGACCACTACAGCCTGAACAAATGCAAAGTGTAGTTTTCAAAGGATTATTTAATATTTGTAACAGGGTTTCCCCCAGAAAACTTGCTAAGGCCGGTGCTTGTGGCACTAGGGCAGTCATGCAGAAGTTCGCTGTGGTTTTGAGTTAAAACATGTTTATAGTTGACGGGAAGTTTGAAAATATCACTTGATAATTATGTGTTATTGAAAGTAATGCCTAAACTCCAACTATAAAGTCCTAAAGAAAAATCAATTGTTAAAAAACAAACTTAAATAAATAAACAGGTATAGCCTGGTGGCCCGCCAGGCTTGTAATACACTATTGGAAGCCCTGCAACAACAATAAGAGCCTGACTCAAATCTACTTAAGGAAAACTCAACCTGGTGATCACTAGGAATTCAAAAATATTCACTGGACTAACAGAATGGAAGCGGAACATTTTGAATGGTGCACCCTACATCTTTTTACTTCTGTTTAAAAACTAAAAATGTTCTGCCTACAATCAAGCAGCGGGGTGGTGGTTCCATTAACCATGAATTCTTCTCTCTAGCAGAAAATCCTGAAGAAGAATGACTATCTGATGGCATTAAGCTCAGACTGCTCAAGTCTTCAACACAGCAGCAGCAAGTCCTGCCTTAACACCCAGAAACATTGGTGTCCCATCACATGTGAATTTGTGTTGATGCCTCTGATTTATTGTCCAGCTGTTTGCCCATAATCTGGCATGTCAGAACCAGGACTAGCAGAGAAACAGATTATTATATATATATATATATTTTTTTACAAAATCAATACAATTAGAAGACTAAACACTTAATATTCTGTATGTTCCACATCAGGCTTATGCTGACTTTATGTCCTGATTTCTTTATATGTAATACATTTTTCTTCTTGTTTTGCAACCCTTGCCATCCTATGCTATGCATTGCAAAAATCAATCTTCTCTCACATCCCGTAATTTTATCAGACGTGGACACGTGTGACTGGAGGTTTTTGTTGTTGTTGACAGGATTACCATCTGGACGACGACACGCTGCTGGATCGGATCACTTTAGCTGAGCCCGATCTGTACCAGCTGCCTGACCTGAGTGCTGAAGAGCAGGCCCTCGTCCTGGGTGTGTGGTAGGTCAACTCCCCCGACCCTTTCTTTGTGTTTAAAATGTGACCTGGCGCCTGGTGATTATAGGCCTACTTAATGTTGATCTGGACAGAATGAAATAAGTGCAGAACTGTCGGAGTGTAAAACCTTTGAAGCGTTTCTCGCATCAATCTTTATAGAACGGTTCTCTCTGTTCAATCGGCTGCTGGAGGAATTTTGTCCACCTTCAAGTGAGTCTTTGAACTGACTCTGAGAGACGAGCGTCTCTTAGCAGTATGTTCTTTTTGTACAGTAATCACAAGTTTCTGTTTCACTTATCTGCCATATATATATTTTTTATTTTAAATCGTAGGATTCAAAGCAGATAGTTTTGTTCAATGTTTTTTTTTGATTTTGGTTTTGTTCAACTGTAATAAAACATTCATGGCGGTTCCCCCAAGAAAACTTAGCGCGGTGGTAATACATCCGTTGCTCCGACGTGTTTTTACGTAAAAAATATGAAACGTTGACAGGAAATTTTGGAAATATGACATGACCAACAAAAAACACACAACAGTGGACTAAATAAAACTAGTCCTTCTGTAGGTTGTGTATATATATATATAATCAAACGCCACTTTTACTGATTGTGAAAATTGGGTTGAATGTCAAACCAAACTTTGTTGTTAAACTGGGTGTGATTTGGACAGGAGCAGAGTTGTAGATCTATGTATTTTCAGGGACTTTCAAAAGATCAGGGATCTTCCGGTTGTTTCTGCTCTTACAGTGTTCTGATTGGGCAGCATGCCCTAAAATCTAGTGGCTGATCACTGATAAAATGATGATAAAATATGCGTGAAATAGGGGTGCACCGATTGTAGTTTTTTGGCCGATCACCGATTAACAATCTTTTGAAAAGCCTAACTTTCCGATTTAGGCCGATACAATTTTTTAAATATATTGATATATGTTGCTTAATATATCAAGAAAGTTGCTGAAATTGGCAACAATGGGGTGACTATTTTTAACTGTAAATGTGCAGACATGACCTGGTCGGCCGGTTTGTCAGTCAAACCTCTCTCACAGGAGTAAAGAAAAGCACAGTGGTTGATTTTTAGACTTTTGTTGAGGTTGATGACATTGATGGATAAGATCAGCTTCACATGTAAAAATCGGGCGATCACCGATCTCCCACAATTAAGGAAATCGGTGCACCCCAGGCGTAAAACGTTAAATACTCCACCGTGTATTCATATTCTCGTTGTATTTGCACAAAAAAAATGGCGCATCATGGATGTGGTTGTCTCACTATTGTTAAACAACCACAAGATTCTCCTTACTCAGAATCTTGTGGCTGTAGAAAAGATCAGTCTCACCAATCGTCCGTCAACCACAGTAAAAGAAATCGCACCCTAAAACAAAGTAATGGAAACAAAATTCTCCCCGCCCCAGATACCTCTTTACAGTTTTTTTGTTTCTTTTTATAAATCTCCCTTGATTTATTACATAATGTAAAAATACACCCGACATTGTTGCATCAAACATAAACATTTTTCATAAGGATTTTTAACTTGACAGTATAATATTGGGTTATTTTGAAGAAGAAGCCAATGCAAATAAAGCAATCCTTCAGTCTAATTTATTTTCATCCAGCTCTATACTTCGTTTTGAAGAAACTGATTGTTGTTGTCGCTATAACAACATGGACTGTAGGGTTTTTGTGATTCCATTAAAGCTGTATTTGTAATTGTGTGACGGGTGTTTACGTAGAGCAGTTCCTGGGACAGTGACCCGTCCATGACCAGAACCTGTTTACGGGCCCGTTTCCATTCAGAACCAGGGTGACCAACAGACACTCAGTCTAGTACCAGAGCTCTGTACCTGTCGGTGATGAATTTCGTCGGCGCGACGGAGGCTGGATGGGTCAAGTGAAGGGCGACGCAGCAGTCAGTGAGATTGCAGGGAGATGATTGATGAGCAATGGGCCCTGTTTCAATTAAAGCCCTATCTGCACACCTGAATGTAGCTCCAAGGTAATGTCAGACAGGAGTAGATTAGACCTCTGAGTCCTCCAAAAAGCTACTCATCAGATTTATTCGTTTTATTTTTTTACTCCAGGCCCTATTTGTTATTGCTGGACCCAGGGAGCCTTGAGAACATGAACTGTCTCTCTCTCTCTCTCTGATTTATCCTCATGTTTATCATGATGATGTTGATGCAAAGCTCTCCAAACTTCAAACTGAAGTAAAGGTCAAGTGGAGGCGTTTGCTTATACACTAATAATTACTGCTATGGTGTCCATCTATCCATCCATTTTCTTACACCCTTGTCCCTAATGGGGTCAGGAGGTGCTGGTGTCTATCTCCAGCGAACGTTTCGGGCGAGAGGCGGGGTCACCCTGGACAGGTCGCCTGTCTGTCGCAGGGCAACACAGAGACAAACAACCATGCACACACACATACACACACCTAAGGAGAATTTAGAGAGACCAATTAACCTGACAGTCATGTTTTTGGACTGTGGGAGGAAGCCGGAGTACCTGGAGAGAACCCACCATGCACAGGGAGAACATGCAAACTCCATGCAGAAAGACCCTGGGCCGAGAATCGAACCCAGGACCTTCTTGCTGCAAGGCAACAGTGCTACCAACTGCTCCACTGTGCAGCCCTGCTATTGCATCTATTTATCTTATTACACAGTGCTCCAAATTATTATGCAAGTGATATTTTCTCAGATGTTCATAAATGATCAATGCAAATGATGGTCAGTATAATTTTCAAGTCATGAACTATTACAGTATAAATCAAATTTTACTGAACAAACCATGAGAACAGTATTTTTTTTCAAAAATAAAAAACTCAACCTGCACAATTCTTGCTCCCATTGAACTTGTGAGTTTGTGGAAAGTTTCTGCTTGAATTTCTTTGCAGGATGTCAGAAAACCTTCCCAGAGCTGCTGGTTGGATATGAACTGCATTCCACCCTCAGATCTTCTGCTTGAGGAAACTCCAAAGGTTCTCAATAGGGTTGAGGTCAGAGGTCAGAGGAGGATGGTGACCACACCATGAGTTTCTCCCCTTTTATGCCCATAGCAGCCAATGACACAGTGGTATTCCTTGCAGCATGAGATGGTGCATTGTCATGCATGAAGATGATTTTGCTACAGAAGCTCTTCTTTTTGAACCATGAAAGAAAGTGATCAGTCAGAAAGTCCATCTGCTTTGCTGAGGTCATTTTCACACCTTCATGGACTCTGAAGGGGCCGACCAATGATTCTCTCCTCATGTCCTCCTCCTTATGTCTGAATTACTGAAAATAAAAACATTTTAGGACAATTGCTTTTCAGATTATAAACCTCAGATTTTGGTATTGGCAGTGAAAAAAGTGGATCGGTGCAACACAACTATGCAGAGCTTTCAGCAGTTTTTATTTACTTGACGTGTTAAAAAAGTAGCCAGATTGGCTTTCGTGTTAATACAATATACTCTCAATAACATGTTGACAGTGTGAATATTGTGCTTTTTTGAAAATTGTTGTGATGATTGTTCACTAATGTCTCAGAGCTGTAGAAATGGCCTCTCCAGACAGTCGGTGCATCTGTTCTTGTTTCCCTTTAGATCGGGACATGAAGTCTTATTTATTCTTGTTTGTCTTTTTTCTTCTGATTATTTTTGCTTACTTCATTTTGTGAGACATGAAGTAGGCATTGTTAGTTTATTGATTAGTGTATTGATTCTACAAATGTGACCTTGTTGTGGCTAGTGGAAGTGAACAAAGAAAATGACATTAATCACAATTGGTTGGTGAATTACAAAGAGGAGAGAGAGAACTTAGATAAATGTTTATTTGTCATTATTATTATTGTTTCTTTTTTTTTGGATGAGGATTGGTAATTTGTTTGTTACACGCTAACGTATTGTATTTATATTGAGTGTACCTTGAGAGACTGAAGGCTTCCACAGTGAAAACCAGAATAGCTCTACAAGGAGAAGATACTTTTTACCAGCTGGATTATTCAGAATCATTCAAGATTTTCTTCCATCACATGTCTGATAATTCTGCTTGTCTTGGATAAAATGAGAAAAGCGTTTGTTTACTGTAGAGGTCATGATGGAGTCTATGAACCTGAAACATTACGTTAAAACAGAGGTGTGTGTGTGTGTGTGTGCTTTGTGTCTCTTTTAATCCCTTTCCCCAATTCCTGTCAGAGTTTCTGCGAACATTTTCCACTTCTCACTCTGACTTTTCAGAGACAGAACTTCAGTTGAGCTTCATTATTCTTGTTGGTGTTAAAAAGAAACCTTTACTAAAAAATGGATTTCATTTAAGGTGTCAGGATTTGGAGGATTAGTTGGTAGAGATGGCAACGCATGGCGAGGCTCAGCATGAGCTGCTGGAACGATTCGCTCTGTTTATTGAACACACTGGGAGAGAGAGAGGGAGAGAAAGGAAAGAAAATGATTTTCCTCCTCTGTGGTACTCGGTCTTACTGAAAACCTGCAGATGATTTCAGCCTCTGGCTTTGTTAATAACACTGTAACAGCCTCTAGAACCCTTGGAGGATCCAGAAGGGAACTGAAGGACGTTGGAAACAGTCTGAAACTTTGTCTCGGACGACGTTTCTTATCTAAAAGAGGAGCTGGCTTCTTTTAGCAGCCTTCAGCTTAAACACAGCTGTGCTCCATCTTCATGCTCCTTCCTAAAAGAAATGTCTGATGTTTAGTTTCTGTCTTTCTTGTTTATTCATTCATTAGCCACTATGACAAAACTGTTCTGTCAAAACCCTCCTATAAGAAGGATCTCTCAAACAAAAGGGGAGTAGAATTGAGCGAGGTTGATGTAGAGCGTTCCATGTAACGGTCGCCATGCATCGGACAATATGCCTCAAAAATGGCTGCATTGACATGTTCATGCTCATTTCTGCATTTATCTCTTTGCATGCGAGTGTGGGATATTCTTAAATCCCACACCTGCTCTCAGACGGTGTTCAGGTGTGTGTGACTTTCTCAGTGCAGCAGAAGAAACTGGGCCGGGTCGGAAAATTACGATCATTCAGATTGTTTTTATTGTGCGTTCTGATGTACGTTCAAATAGAGGCTGACTGAGAAAAGTCAGTTAGCTTCTGAAACTGGAGTTATTTTCAGAAAGCTGTGACATAGCTCTTGAGCTCCTGGATTTCTCAGGAGGGCTGTGGGGGTGTGCATGGATGTGTGTGTGTGTGAGAGAGAGATCAATTTTTAGCCTTTTGGATCAAACATTTCATAGCCTGACCACAAGATCAGAAGCAGCTCTTTGGTCTGGGCTGGGAATCTGCGGTCATGTTGCAGAAAACTGGAGGTTTTTTTGAATTGAACAGTTTTTTTCTTTACAAAGTTAATTTTATATTTTAAGGCATGTAATTATCAATTAATGTTCAAATCTGACAGATCACTTAAAGGTGGAACACCTGCTGCTCCATATTATAATTCTACCAGCAGAAGTTTTTATTTATTCTTTTTTTGGAGTGCGAGTCCTTTCAACTGAAGACTCATGTCTTCTTGAACAGGCCACTGGGGGGCGCTGCACCGGGTTCCTGAACCACAGATGGGTCTGCGCTGGCTGGAGGAATGCTTGGGGAAAGTGTGTGACTTCATCCTGGCGCAGTTTAATGGATGTTCTGCAGTGTGATGACCTGATCTGGGTCAGAAAGCTCCGATACAGACAGAACCTGGCAGCACATCTGCATTTTGTTTCTCATTAGCACTGCAGTGTCTGTGGGAGAGGAACCATTGAGTATTTACCATGGTTTCACCACCACATGTATCATTCACAGGGTTCAGCTAACACATGAGCTGCAGAGAACAGCTGGTCCTGAATTAGTCCTGTTATCATTTTTACAGCTAAATCGACAGCAGAGTTTCAGTTTTGAACAGTGACCATTTACTTATGGAAACATGAATATTTGAACATTTACGTTTTTTGGTCCTTTGCGCTTTCACTAATTTATTGTTTCTCCATGTGTTTGCTCATGAATGAGCTTATTTTAGTTCACTCCTTCAGTTCTTCATTTCCTCATCGTTTCAGGTTGCAGAGCGGCTGGAGAGTTTGTCCTTCTGATCTATTCTGTTATCTTCCAGCACCGACTTTCAGAAGAACAATCCTGTGCACAAACTAACAGCAGAAGAACTGCTGGCATTCACTTCTGTAAGTTCTTTTACTGTTCTTTTAACTAGAGTGAATTGGTTCTCAATAATAACATTGACGTAATTCTCTAAAATGACTCGATAAAATGGGTATAAAACATAATGTTGATGCATGAGCATGGTCGTGTTTCCATCTATGTTTTTTGTGCACATTTTGACACCTCTGGTTAGAAAAAGTTTTTATGGAAATGGCAAAATACAAAATTACTTTCTCATTTTTTCAAAACAGGTTTTGGGACTAAGATTTCTTGTGGATTATTTGAAAAAGAGCTTAAACTCTAAAGAGAAGATGGAAATACATTTGCCTACAATGTTCTGAACATTCCCATCCACTGTGCCTTACCAGAGGCACAGAACTTGGGAAAATTTCTAATTTGAGACCTCCAGCTCGGAGGAGTGGACTTTCCATTTCTGAAATGTATGGGCCGTGCTAGTTTGGAACCTCTACTTCCTGTTTATTCCAACCATGTGTAGCGTAAACATGTAGCGAAATCACGTTTTTTGCGTAGCCTGGTTGATTTGCTCCAAACACATAATTACCATTCCCCCCCCCCCCCCTTTTTGGCAACATCTTAAAGGTTTGCTTGAAATTTGCATGACTGTTGGATGGAAACATAGCTGGTCATGACACTGTCTGACAGAAACAGTCTTCAGTCAGAGGCTTCTTTAGATTCATTGCCTAACTGACTGCTACCAGAGATCTTCAATATCTACGGCATCAGCATCCACAGCTCTTTTAATACTTTAATGATAGATGTTATGACATTCAAAAGTATTTTTGAAATAAACTGAACTAAACTTAATTGAATGTGAACTATCGTAGTTCCCATGCAGGAATGTGTGTGAAGTGGTTTACTTTTTAAATCTTTACTTTCCTGTTATTTTCTCTGTATTTGTAAAGTCAAGGTTAAAATTCTAAGCAAGCTGATTTGGGATAAAGGAGGTAAAGGTGTGAGGCATCAGTCATCATCACATACTAAAACCCAACATTCTCTAATTAAATGAGCTGTTTGGCAAAGAAGGTGGAGAAAGACTCTGAGTTATTGGTTCAGTGACTCCAAATAATAACAGCCCAAAGCAGTCGAACTGGAACCAGCTTCCAACAGAAAGAGCACAGCTATTTCACAGAGCTTTGGTCAAGATCGGTCAATGTTTCATTGTTTTGCTCCTCCTTAACTTTGAGGCTTGAGATGAAACTGGAAGCCATTAAAACAAAGGTTACACACCACGGGCTCTGGAAAATGTATTCACAGGTTTCTTAGAGATCCAAAATGTTTTGCAATCATAGCCAGAAATTCAATGAAATCATCCAATTGCAAAGCATTGTTCTAGGTAACACCATCCTATGTGTCTGTCTGTGTTACTGTTGCACCAAGACTTATGGGAGGGGGGGGGAGTCAGGCTTCACAGCTGGTTTAAAGGCTTAGCATCAGGGAATCAATATCTAATCAGTGAAAAGGCGAGCTCGATATGCTGCAGAAATGGGAAGCAGTTCAGGGCTACGCTGCCTCACAACAAATGCTACGCTGGGACAATAACATGATGAAAAGTGCTTTGGACACCACTCATGAATAGCAATTTGAGCTGGATAAAAAGCAGCCGTTGTTTCCCGACTGTGACCTGCTGCCTCAGAGCGCCGACAGTCTATTACTGAGAAGCACTTTTACTTTAGGCCATATATACACTGATCAGGCGTAACGATATGACCACTGAGATGGGAAGTAGGGGCAATATCGTTATGTATTGCCCAACTTTTCACTCACCATTTAGGGTTTTATTATTGGCACTAAATTTTTATGTCAGTAACCTCATTTGAAATACCTACAGAGAAAAAACATGTTCACCACTTATTTGTCTCCTTGGCAATTCAATGAACATTAACATTATTTATTTATTTTTTTTAAGTGTTAGTTTTCTCGACGGGCTTTGAAGCAGCAACTAACCAGTTGCTGTACTCTCAATGTGTCTGCCTCTGGTTTTTAACTTAGTTTTTCCAGTTAAGTTTCCAAAAAGCTAGCAAACAAACAATTTTAAAGCGCTACCGGCTTTTTAAATGCTGTTTTAAATGAGCGTCGTCATCTGGCCCAACAAACAGTCTTCAGTAGCCGACCGTCATCGATGGCGGATGCTGTGTTATGAGTGGAAAGGAAAGCTGCTGCAGGCCAGGCAGCGGCTGGCTCTGTGAGCAGGCATCTTCCCAGCCTACATGTAGATCCAGGAATCTGCAGGCTGGTTAGATGGTTGTCATGTGGCTGGCCATCTACGTCAGAGCACTTCTTCTGTTTCTGTGTCCTCCCCAGAATATAATACAATGTTCATTTCAACTTCATGCACTGCTCTCCAGTGTAATTCTGACAATGAGACCTGACCGAGGACAAACGCAGTTAAATGAGTTGGGTTTACAGAAAAAAAACTATGCCCTGAATATACTACAAATGTAAATGAATTGATTGTGATGGTCCGCGTTGAAAAGGAGTGACGGGAAGTATTTTGAAAAATTGGTTTTTATTTTAACTCAAAAGTTATATTTGCACTACAATGCTGAGCTTGTGAAAAAGGTCAAAGAAGCAAACTCTACTGGTGGCAAAAAAAAAAACATGGTTCATGTTTTTAACAAACCAAATGTCTGCAGAGATATGTTAGAAAAACTTTTTTTTTTAAATTTTTTAAAAGGAATGATGGTCTATTGATAACATGTATACCATAGAGTCCTTGATGCTAAAAACTTCTTGTATTCTGACTTTTACATTGTTGTAAATGCTACAGTAAATCAGAGCTATAATATAAGGGCTTTTCTTCTTCCTGGCACGTTCAATGTTCCATTCACAAAGTTCTGATTGCTTCTGAAAAGCTCTTTGTGTTCGTTTATGTTAACAGGAGGGTGACAAATGCTGATCATGTCGCATCATTTGATTTTAATCACCCAGTGATTTATATAGTTACAGAATAACTGCATAATTAGGACAGTTTACTGTTGCACTAATGTCTCTGATAAGACCTGCTAAGCATCCACAAACAACATCAGTGCTTGTTCATCACTGCTACCGACATCGATCACTTTCATGAGACATTCACATCGTCATCAATAATCTGTGTGTGGAAATTCATCGTTGTATAGTCCCATCATTATAGATGATCCTGGCGTTAGTCCTTTTCTGACATATCCATCTGTGGGTAAATCATCTACACCGTTCCCTGGAACCCTTTTATCAGCTCTTTGAGAGCTGAAACCCCAAGCTGGCTATTACACACCAGCTTATCACTGCAGTGCCCAGATAAAATCTTTGCAGCTCTAATAGCTTTTAATAATTAGGTGTTTTAAATGAGGCTTGCTTGTCGATTTCTCACTACAGCGAGTAGGAGAAGTCTTTGACTTTAGTGCAGAGAGGATGAAGCAAATGAAAACCAGGTTCTGTTTCCTGGTCGTACTGTCAGATGGCTGGCTGCGAAATGTCTGACCGCTGTGGAAGCTCAGGTCAAGCCTTTTAAAATGTTCCTCATTAATTTTATCAGGAAAACACACATTCAAAGTGTTTAGTCTTGGTTCAGTTTGTAAAAGACCAGTTCACAACACATGTCCTGCCACTGAATATCCAGCTCTATGGAATCGAATTCAGTCCAAATTCAGTTCAGTCCAGGCTAATCCTGTCAAAGAGATGATTTAAAAAAAATGTGGGTCTTAGTAAATACCATCCAGTTTATTCAACTCAGAAATACGTTATCATTAGGCCGGCGAAAATGTCAAGTTAGGCACAAAGTCTGGTATAAGACCAAAATGGGATAAAATATGTTTATAATTACTTTGTAACAAATCCAGGCAGAAGTAATAATTAAAGGAAAAACAAAACCATGAAACCAACCGATACTAAGTCGGTAATGTGAATATAGTGTATGTTAGAACAGGGCAAAGTACTTCCAGTTCCAAATGGCTCAGAGAGTGACATTAGGAAAACAAAGCTTGTTCACAAACAAGAAGTCTCCCTTTAACTTAAACTCTTGGTGTGTCTGAGTCTGATGCATTTTGGTATTTTCTTTACTCTTCAGCATGACAGTGGGTAGTGTTTAGAGTTTTTACTCAAGAGTAGCAATGTTTTGTCAAAAGTAAAAATTCCACTGTGTGGAACATGTTTTCCATTATAATGCAACAACAAAATGTGACCATCAGGTTAAAGTACATAGAACATGCTATATAAAAAGTATATCTTTGTTTTATCTCTTTGTTGCAAACCGTAATAGCTTATTCCTATTTACTTACATATTCAGAATTCCATCTTTTGGAAGGTTGATTAAATACATTAACAAAAAAATGTTTGCGCCCAGAAGAGTTCATCTAGTTTGTCACAGATTAGCAGATTTCAACAGAACTGCTTCCTGTCACGTGAGAAATGACTGAAATAAGTCCAATCTTCTGTGTCTCTTTTGTCTTTGGAACAGTGCATTCTGTCCCAGCCAAAGTTCTGGTCTGTGGCGGTCACAGCACTCTGCCTCAGGACCAAACTAGAGAGAGGAAGAACTCGGTATGTTGAGAGAGCCATGATGCAAACCCAGGTAAGGAGGCGGCCAAGAGGTTTGTTATTCAGCAGTAAAGTGACACTAAATGACTTGGGACATCTAATGTGCCTCATGGTGAAGCATCGATAACATCAAGATGAGAGCGCTAGTACTGGCTTATCACTGGTCTAGTAACTTTCTACAACCGGTCTACCATATTTCTAGCAATGGTCTAGCACCACTCTACCACAGGTCTAGCACTGGTGTACCATCAGTCTACCATTCGTCTAGCACCATTGGTCTACCTGCACAGGTATAGGGTATTCTAGAGAGATACTGTTGTGTTTTGACACATTTGTACGTGTTTTGCGACTGATGTCGCTAGAGTTAGATAATATGAAGATTATGTGAAGATTATGAAGACATAGTGGCCTGTAATTGATATCCTGGCAGGACACATGGGCACCAAGTCGTTAAACTGGGCTTGGATGAGATGAGAATAGAGCTGTAAGCAATCCTCATCAGCGCGCTGCTTAAGTAGGTGATGAAGCTCACCAAATTCAGAACACTTCTGAATTATCTGGTGAATCCATACAGCTCTGAGGCGCCCGGCAGGGTTCTCTTTCTTTCAGTAAATAAAGCAAAGCCACTTGCTCAATTTCATCTGCCATTGTACAAAGAGACCAGCAGAGGAAAACAACCAACACGCATCTTTCCACACTTTGTTCGTTTGCACGTCTAGAGTGAAGATTTCAATATAACTCTCGATATGAAGTGTCTGACTTCAAAGTGCACAAGCGTCCAACTTGAGACATTGGACGCATTCAGTCTGAACACAGCATTAATATTTCATATTTTATGCTTTGTCCAAACTAGGACTTACCACCCAATCCATCCTGGCCGATTCAGTTACCAAAAGCCAACTTTCAGCGTTAATTCCTGGCACATAAACCAGATCTCAGCTCAGGCTGGTGATGAAGGCAGATGTCTGTCAAATCCTTCAACAACTTATTGTCATTTACTACCAGCATCTGGATGAGATTGATCATCAGAAGTCATCATGGGCCATCAGAGCGATTCAATACAAGAGAAGGAGTATGATGTGTGAGATGGGTCGGTTCTTCAGCACTGTGAAACACCCTGATGGCAGCAGTCTGCTGATTCATACATCAGTCCTTTTAGTCCTTTTTTTTTATTATTTTTCATCCGCAGACCAAGAAAGTCCTCTTCACCTTCATTATGAGTTCAAACCTGGAGCTCATGATGAGTGTGCAGCGTACTTTTTTGCACACACACATATACATATATATATACTGTATATATGTTACATTCAGCAGCAAAACAGAATAAAAGAAAAAAAAAAGAACTATGCTCCATGTACAAGCAGTGCATTTCAGTCAAATGCTGCTCCTTGGACATCTGTTTTCCAGAGTGTGTTGGTGTGTACATGTGTGTCTGCTTCAGAAAGCTACCGACGGCGTTACAGAGCTTCGCTCGGCTCGCAGTGCCGATGAGTAATTGAGTAACCTTGCTCCTTCTTTCCGAACAACCCTGCACACAAACAAAACCATTAATCCCCCACAGCTCCAAATGTTATTTTCGATGTTGATCAATAACATCCCAGAAATGGCGAACGCAGACATGGGATGGGATTTAAACCTGCTGAAGGATTTATTAGGCTAGCACGGTGACTGTAGCTGAGGACTACAGCTACAGTGCTCCAAGTGGAACCAAATGAAGCCCAGGTTGGTTGTGGTTGTTTCTCAGACCTGTCCAGTCTGAGGCCTGGTGCTGCACAGAGCAGCTGGAAGCAGTAAAGCCTTTGATTAGCTCTGCTGTTTTCTGTGGCGTTTCCCAGAATTGTTCCAGGTTTACATCAAACACACTTTCTTTCAACTTTACAGTTTTCCCCAACTTATTGTGTCTTCTCCGTGTTGAAGTGCATTAGTAACAAAGCCACTTCTGTTTGTTTGATTGCTCTGTTAGTGTACAGTGATCAGTTGCTTTCTATTTCTAGGTGTTTGTCCAAAGCTGCTTCACGTCTTGGTGCTTTCTTCTCACCACTCGTCTCTCCTGCTCACTTCTAGCCGAGCAGCAGCATTTGCTTTCTCTGTATAAAATTTTACTGTTAAGAAAAGAATAAAGTTTTTAATGAAGTACTGTATACCAGTAGAAATCTGTATGATTACAAAGAAAATATAATTTTTTTTCTCTGTCTCTATTTTTAAAGAAGGGTAAACTACAAGATTTCTTCTTCAAACCACTCCTTTTCATTCAAAACTTTTAAACTGTATATGAATGAAATAAACAAATACATTCTAAAACAGCAGCCCGACACAGCTGTCCATATCTGTCAGGTCAAAGGTTGCATACCGTCTCCTACATGATGGTGCATCCGAGGTTCTTGTAATCTGGCACCTAAGCATTTCTTAGGAGAAATGAACTGTCTATTATTTAATTTCCCTTTTTTTATTTTCACATTGTTATGGAAAAATGATGGCCTACTACCAACTCCTGAATCCACTGCTTCACTGTTTGCATGATCTGCAAACTTCTGTAAACTTCAGTTTTGGGACAGAAGGCCTTTGTACTTGAATGTACAAAATGTTGGTATGGAGAAGTGATTTTGAGGACCAGAAGGTGCAGTAGAATCCCAGTTTATCGTCATGTTGAAAAATATGTAACTGGCCACCAAAAGCAGGAACAAGTCATCAGGGCACAAATTGAGAATTTTATGTTGTTGTTGTTGTTTTTTTTTTTGCATAATATACTAGTTGAAGTCATGAAGAATTCACCTCGTGTTTGAATAACAGTTTCAGACGTTTTAAAATGGTGAACTTTGTGTTTGAATTCAACTTGTTTACCTCAGTAAAAGAGGTGTGTCTGCTTTTGCTGTTTCGGGGAGGCTAAACGCTCCGCTGATTAGTATATGGTGCTTGACTGGCTGTTCTCACAGCTATTGTGGTTGGTTCCAACCAATAAGCTGGGTAAAACATGGCTACCTAAGCAGCTACGTCATGGTTGGGGTTTTGTTATTCAAATGCAGAACAACCAGATTCCACAGCAACTTCATCCCTCATGCTATAAGGCTACTATATTCCCCTAAATTTTTTTATTGTATATGCTTATATTGATACTTTTATTATTACTTATTTATTTATTATCATTGGAGACTTACAACGAAATTTCTTTCAATATGTAAGAAATTGTGCAGTTGGATGATAATAAAATGTATTGTCTATTAAAATGGGAAACTTTGTGTTTGAATTCAACTTGTTTACTATTGAATTCTTGACTGTAGGCGGGCAACACCTGTTAGCCTCAATAACATGCATGGAGTCACAGATGTATTGGCAAATAGAGCATTTTAAAATGGTTATCGTTTTTAGTGATGTCCCAAAAATATAGTAATTGATTAAGTTCATACATCACATCCCTGGTAGATGATAAGGCTCTGAACACCACCAGTTGATGAGCATCCACTTCTGGGAAGATTGGCAAAAATGTCAAAATGATTGTACTTAAGATTCCCCGATATTAGCATGTGTCATATGGAAGAATGCATGTGTTCTCAGAAACCTTTAGTGTGGTAGTTTATGGATCAAGCAGATATTTAATCTATAAAAATATAATACATTTCCAAAGCAGTTAAAAGATGAGATGGGAGCATCTTAACAGCTGCAGTTTGAAAGAGTTGTCACTGTTCTTTCTGTTTTCTCTGTGGATTCTCCCGATCATCAGCCATTACTAAAGTTTCAGGGTCATTAGGTATTAACCTAATGACCCTGAAACCCGTCGATACTCGGCAGCCAACTGCAGTGTGTTCTCCGCTGGCATATGCAGTGTGGGTTCCAAGTTCATTGGTTCTCAATCTGCTTTAATCATCTCTTTAATCTATAAACTGCGGTTTCAAACTGTAACTGTAGCAGGGTAAATCGTACACTGCCAGTTCCCTGAAGAACATTTTCACTCTCGTCTCTTGCAGGCGATAGTCGATCATTTTGAAGACCAGAGCTGTCCTGTGAGCGAGCGCCTCAAAGTGTTCTACTGCTGCCAAGTACCGCCCAGATGGGCCGTCCAGGTATCACACACACACACAACAGCTCAACTCATGCTTCCTGGTTTTCATTGTTCTGTTGCTCCATCATTCTCTCATGCTTTGTCATCTTTAGGTGCATTTCCACTAGAGCAGGGGTCTCCAACTCCAGTCCTCAGAAGCTGCTGTCCTGCCTGCGCACACCTGAATCAGACGACTGGCTGGTCGACAGGCCTCTGTAGGGATGAAGGAATGTAGATGAGGAAACTCAGCCGTTTGGTTCAGGTGTGTTGGTGAGAGGATGCCTCTGAAAGTTGCAGGCCAGCAGCTGTCCAGGACGGGAGTTGGAGCAGCCTGAAATGATCTAGACCAGTGTTTCCCAACCCTGGTCCTTAAGGCTCACTGCCCTGCATGTTTTTGGTATTTCCTTGCTTCAGCCCAGCTGATTTCAATTGATGACTGATTAACAGGCGTTTGTTGAACTGCAATCAGTTGAATCAGGCACATTAAAGCAGAGAAACCTCTAAAACATGTAGGACGGTGTGCCTTGAGGACCAGGGTTGGGAAACACTGATCTAGAGGAATATTTTCCAGTAACCAGACTAGATGTTCTTTTTTGTGTGTGTGTGTGTTTGCGCTGCTTTTACCAGCTAGAAACTACAGTGGCCTTGAGGTTCAAACTACTTCAACAAATTGAAAAACACATAATTAACGAAGCGCAATTACAAATTACAAAAAACGTAATATTAACGCTAACTTTCTAATGTCTTGGCTGTTGACATGGTGAGACTAAGTCCTTCAGACTAAGAAATGTTTTAAGCTGTTTGTTCTGAGCTGCTGTATGAAGTTTATGCTCCTGTGGAACATAAATATCTGATTGTTGTGAGATGCCTCTGACTTTGAAGTGAGCGTAACTCGATTCAACACTGAATTGTGGCGTCAGCGATGTCTCTTCCCCTCTTTACCCTTAAAGCAGTAGAAAACATGAGTCTCCTTTTAAAATGACAGACATCCCTTCCTTTCCAAGGACTTCATAGCAACTCTGTCACAGTCATAAAGCATTATAACTGTGACAGAATCCTTGGTTGATTAGTTTCATTGTGTACACCATGAAACAGAGGGAACTCCACATGTGGTCAAATATCTTTGCAGTGGGAGGAGTTACCGCTCAGTAGAGGTGCAGAAAAAAAATTATTCTAAAAAGAATTGCACTTCCTAGTTCTGGGTGTTCTGAATCGATTCCAAATTCTCAAAAATCCATTTTAAAATCTGTTTAAGTTGTTCATCTTTGCCGCTCTTTTTTCCGAGTATAACACATATCACATAATGCGTCCACTTGGCCGCTGTAGAACGCCGTCTCGCCCACAGTGTATTAATCATTTGATATTTTTTTATTTAAGAAAAAGCCAGGTAGCTAAGCTTACCTAACGCAGGTAATTTAAGTTACAGAATTATATGCAGAAAGCTAGTTTTGTTTAAAGTTTATTTGATGGTATTTGATGCACCTTATAGAATCAGTACATTTGTTTACACTGTCTTTTCCTGTTATCACTTTAATTTAAGCAGAATCTCTAGACCGATTGAACGGGTAAATTGGTTTCTGAGTTAAAAATTGTTTACGAATTGACTCGTGACCCTAACAGACGGCGAGGAGGCTCTGCTGCACACGTGAAGTCTAAGGAGATATTTGTTGAACCTTAACGTAGCAGCAGAGCTACGAAGAGGAATTTTACGTTGCTCAGAATAAAGGAAGGAAGTAAAATAAGAGCAGTAAGCAGAATCTGTGATAGATAGAATAAGACGTGTCGAGGAGATTAAAAAGGGAAGGGGAGGAGGCAGCAACTGGCAGCATGTAATAACTGATCCAGCAATGAAGCTGGAATGGAGGAGTGTGCATCGGTGTTTGGGGACCTGACGGAGGCTGAGGGGGAGCAGTGCAGCAATCAGCTGCAGCAGGCGTGGAACAAAGCACCAAAGGCCTTTTTATGGCTGAGAGGAAGAACATCATTCATTTCTGTACCGCTTGGCTTTCCTATATCATGGTTCTGTGCATTTAACATAGGATGTGTTATTACTGCTGATAATTTGGTAAAAGATCAGGATGACTGCTGCTTACTGTTGACGGTAAGAGGAGTAGTGTTTAATCAGTGGAGTGACAGGGTTTGGGCTGGTTTTGCTCTGCAGAAGCTGCTGGCCAGCCTGCTGATAGACCTGGGCTGCATCAGCTCAGCTCTGCTGCTCTACCAGCAGCTGCAGCTCTGGGAGGACGCCGTGGTCTGCTACGAGAAGCTGGGCCAGCATGGAAAGGTACGCTCTCTCGCGCACGCACGCACGCACGCACGCACGCACACGCAGTCATGTTTTTATGACTTGTGAGGACTTTATATTGACTTCCATTCGTTTTCTACAACTATAATCCTAAACCTAACCATCACATACCTAACCGATAACCCACAAACTACATTTCCCCTTAGGGAACCACGAAAATGTCCCCACAAGGAGCAATAGTCCCCACAACCCCACATTGTAGACAGAAATAGGTTCCCATTAGGATATAAAAACCTGGCACACACACACATGCACTCAAAAAGTATCTTCATCTCTCAACCCAACTATAGAACAACTTCCTTTACTTTCAAAATGACTTGAGGAGTGTTTAAAAACCTGCCCTGCAGAGACATATTAGTACAGAATATGCTTTATCGTCCCACGGTGGAGAAATGCATATCCACACAAACAGTGAAAATAAAGTAAGAATAAGACTGTACGTTAGGAACACTTTTACAACCTAAAAATAATAATTCTGTCTGACTATGCTACAAAAAAATAGCATAATTAGGATTAAAAGCCATGTGCAAGTGATTGTTGCTACATTTGGATAAAAAAAACAACCTGCGAGCCCAGAGAACAGGAAAGTACGGCGGTGGCATCATCATGGTTTTTTGCGGTTACTCTTGGTGCAGGATGGTCCGGTAGTACCTAGTAAGAGAGATGACATCACAGGTGTCATCTCTGTGATGTGGAAGCTTTAAAGCAACATCGCAGTACACCGGCAATTAAAGCTGGGCTTTCTAAATGGAGATGGACTCTAAACAAACCACCAGATTAGTTAGAAAACGGCTTAAAGACAACAGGTCAATATTTTTGAAGCGACCGTCGTCACAAAGCCCTGATCTCAAAGCTATAGAAGCAGAGCTGAAAAGGTGTGTGTGAGAGCGAGAGAACCTGACACCAGTCCTGTATGGAGGAATGTTTTAGCAAACCATTGTGAGAAGTTTGTGTGAATGCATGCAAACTTTAGAAAAATCTGTGGAAAAAAAAAATTTCTGTTATTCTGATCCTAACCAGTCTGAAACAGGAAAGGTTTAGTCTAATTTAATGTTAGATGTTGAGCGTCTTTTTAAAAGACTGTATGTAAATATGCGGTCTCAGCTATATTTCTGTAATTACTTGTTAGCGTGGCGCTTCTGGTGCGACGGCCTCAGAGATCTGCTTCCTCCCACAGGAATGTATTGGGCCATTTATTAAAATCATTTTTAACTACACCTCATGCATAATCTTCTGTTTCGGAACATTGAATAAAATTTTTTTTTAAAAAAGCCTTGTTCCTGCTTGAAGCTAGATGAACTCCTGCAACATGGGTCAGATCCCAGGCAGCTCAGTATTTGTGCCGAGCGAGATTAGTGCATCCTGTCCAATCAGATCACACCCTGGTGGACGTCTGCCTGCTGGGGGGGGGGGGCAGACGCTGCATCGTCGTTGGTGGAGCCGAGGGAGCGTTTCATACCCAACACTTTGTCCCGACGGGACCGCTCCTCTCCCTGACCCTGCCGCTTTCAGCGCACACATTCTGAGACGCACCAGGCCAGGAAGTCGGACAACTTAATGTGCTGTCTGATCTGGAAGGTGCAGGCCTGCCCCCTGTCCTTCCAGTTTCTAATAATGTGCTGGATATTTCTCAACATTTTTCATTTACTTCCTGCTTCTCTTTAGATATTTATCCGACCAATAAACTCTTAGTTAAATCCAGGTGGTGACTTTTTTGGCCATCCAGTGATTTTTGTTGTTATTTTGGACATTTATAGTTGGCTGTTGGGAACTACCACATGGTAGCGATGGCTTTAAGAAGGACATTCACAGTAAAAGCCTGTTCAGTGGGATGATCCAGTTATGCACGACGCCACGGGAACCATCCATTTTAAACCATTTTTCCCCTCACAGAATAAAACTTTCTTAAACCTTTCTCTGTGCCAAGCTTGGTTTTCTTTCAGAAAGTCCAAACAGGACTTTCACAAAGTTCATTCTGTTCTCCATTGTGTGGAGTGGTAAATGAAGACCTATTCTGTTCTTCATCTGTGTATTCTTTTATATTGTATATTCTGTGTTATGGTCCTTATCTGGAAACCCCAATCAGGTCTTCCAGCCCAGTGCAGGTGTTGTTGTTTGGGATCTGCCCCTTTACTGTTTTTTTTTTTTGGCCCATATTTCTCTGGATCTTTTTAGAAATTCATAACAACATCCTTGCTCAGAAGTTCTTCTGGTATTATTTGATCACATCACCATTTTGTCTGGGTTTTTTTTTAATCCACATTGATTTTTGTTGGATTAAAAAAAAACAAAAAACTGAACGAACGGGTGAGAATTTTTTCCACAGATCTTCTGTTTGAAGTGCCAACTGTTCAGGTCAGACTCGTCTCAAGGTGTTGCAGCTGTTTTTTGTTTTTAAAGCAGAGCTCAGAGTACTTACTCATCACCAACCTGAACTTTGCTCTGATGCCTGGCCTCTGTAAAGATTCAGGCTTTTATTCCCACATGTACTTAAATGAAAAGCATGACCATGAGGCTGCTGTCAGCTCGTGGTGGAAGTGCTCTGTCTGTCAGACGCAGGCTCAGAGTGCAGATGTGCAGACGTGACGTAAGTGCTGATTCTGATCCCTGGCCTCGCTCCGACTCCTCAGGTCCGGAGCTCTTGGTGCCATCTGGGCTTTCTGCCAGCTCTCTTTATTTAATTACACCATCCCTTGTCTCTCCAATTAGATTACCCAGCTTGCCTCTGGCTCATAATGAAAGTCTCCTTTCCCCCTTTTGCCCTGGCTGTGGTGGTCCCAGCCAATAGTCTGTTATGCTCTGACTGCGCTCCAAAGCAACAAGGTAATCCATTTGTCTGGAGTGGTTTGGTCTCCGTCCAATGTTGCTTCTCCTGTTTCCACTGCTGTCCTCTTCTTTCACTCAGACACATGGTAGCAAGCAAGTAATGTTCCTGGACAATAGAAATGTTGAGCACTGCTCAGCGGTGTGTATCTTCCTCCAGCTCTCTGTGTATTGGATCGAGGTTTGGATCAACTCCAGAGGAACAGCATGACCTTTGTGAATGCGCTGCAGTCATGTCATGTTTCTGTCTTCGGGACTCCTCCTCCCACTCCTCCTCTCTTCCTGCTTTCTTTGCGGTATTAACAGATATGTGTGCGGCACGGCCGTTCATTATTGTGGCTGAACCTCTGATAAGTCTCCTGCAGAGCACTCGCACTGTGCGCCGCGTGTCTTTTTAGTTTCAGCTCCAGGCAGTCCAGCCTGGTGTTAAAGCCCTCTGATTGATTATTACCCTCAGATAAAGCTGCCCTCTTTGCTGTGTTTCCTACACTTTAATTCAGACTTTTAAGAAAACTTGAAATTGAAAGTTTCACATTACAGCTTTGAGAACAACTTGACTGACTGGGCATTCTAATCAGAGGTGGCCTCTGTAAACATGGTTGTTGAAAAGATTTTTACAAGCAAGTTAACTTCGTAAAACAAATAAGTGATAGTTCAGAAACCAGCAATAAAAGCAACAAGCTGATACTATCACAATGAAGGGAAAGAAACTATTAAGAAGACTTCCCAGTACTTCCTAATGACAAGTTGGATTTTTTTTCCTGAAAATATTTACCTCAAAGGTCTAAGAACAATAGATGTCTGAAATCTTGGAGCAAGGGATTCTAAACCAGCTTCCCATACAAAGTCATCAAACTCATAACTTTTGTCCATAGAGCAGTCCCTCCAGTGCTTAGCAATTCCATGATGGTGGAAATTTACGCAAATCAACAGATCCCACATTTTGCCTCTGCGTTAATGCATAATTGTGAGTTTATTGCAAATTTCCCGTAAAAATGTATCAAAAAATACTGAAGTGAATGCTAATTCCCACCTGCAGGTGGCAGTATTTCTTAGTTCTTTGACACTGCTCCCTCAGTCTTACTTGATGTCAAAGTTTTAGTCTACCAGTGATAAAATCGAGCTGCTTAAGTTCTTAAAACTGTTTTATTCACATCTTTTCCTTTATACGCAAATTTGAGAAAGGGTTTAGCAATGGGGATAAAAAACCATTACAAAATTCCTAGCAAATATTCCTTAGAGTAGCTTCACACAATTATTGATTTTGGTTGCAAAGAAATCACAAAAAACAATCTTCAAATCCCAGAGTTTCTGATACAGGAAAACATCGATCTTATAATGAAGTTCGCTCTTTCATTGTAACTATGCTGGATATTCTTCAGATAACAGCTCTGTTATTTATATATATATATATATATATATATATATATATATATATATATATATATATATATATATATATACTGTATATGCTAGTTCTTTAACCTTGCAGACCAGCCACTGTTCTCCTGTTTACCATTTTGTATTTCTCCTCTCACCATTTGCTCAGGCTGAGGAGATTGTGCGCAGAGAGCTGGAGAAGAAGGAGACTCCGAGTCTGTACTGTTTGCTTGGAGACATCCTGAACGAGCATCAGTACTACGACCGGGCGTGGGAGCTGTCGGGACGGAGGAGCGCCAGAGCCATGCGCTCCAAGGCTCTGCTGCACCTCCGGGCCAAGGACTTCCAGCAGTGTGTGGACTGCTTTGAGCAGTCGCTGAAAATCAACACCATGCAGGTAATCAGAGACATTTCCCACTTTGTCCCATATGCAGTTTACTGACATTAGGCCTGTCACAACAAACAATACGTCAATTAAACGCATGATAAATTAAAATGAGTTCAATAATTTTTGTTTACATGATTTAGCGTTTTTCTCTCTCTACCAAAAACTGGATGATAAGAGTCTTCAGTCTGGTGTTTTGGTCTTTACTAGCCCTTTTTTTGTTTTGAAGGTCAATTTTGTTTACACAGACTTCATAATTCATTTTATTTGTTTTTTTCTGTTTATTTTGGATATTTAAAATGTCTTTCACTTCCAGTGTTAAATGTTCATTAAAATTAAAGTTTATTCCGCTCTGACAAAGCGTTCTTGCATTATTATGCCATTATCCTTATGATGCTTGAAATTTGTGTCAAAGCAACAATATTGTCGTTTATTGCAATAAATTCTGGGGCAGTTTATCGTCCAGTAAAATTTGCCATTGGGACAGTGCCTAACTGACGCATCATTTTCCAAAACGGAGTGTGCAAAACTTTAGTTAATAGCTTAATCGTAAACCTTTTTCATTTAATCATTTGCTTGCTTGCAGCAAAATTTTATTTTTGTTGTTATTAAGTCATGTTAGTCATGGAGCTTAATTACTTATTTTGCAAATCTTCTGCTATTGAAAAGTCCTATAAAAAGGTATATTTTTACTTCAGTATTTACATGATGTAACAATTTTCAAGTTGACCATTTTGTGACGTCATTGTTGAACTATTTTGCTTTTTATTGGTTGCTTTGTATGCAGTACCTTGGTCTGTGTGAACACAGGACCAGAAACAACCTTCTTACTACCAACAGCAGAGCACAGTGGTAGAGGGGTGATGATCTGGTCACCTTGCCGTTATTGAATCTACCATGATGCCCTTTGTATGCCAAAATATTCTAGCGTTACAAAGCGAGGTCATTTGTCTCCATGACAATGAGATCTGGGTCATCAACAGGACGGTAACCGCCAACAGCAGCAGATCTGCGACGAGATGAGAAAAGAATCCTTGTTATGCTTAGATTCAGCCAACAGCAGCCATGATACCACTAGACTGTGCAAACAGCAGGTGGTCCAGTTTCTCTGAAACTACATAAAAGCTTAACAGCGGCTGATGCTGAAGGATTGCCTACAGGGTACTTTTTTTACCCATTGATTTTGTATTTGGCTTATTTTCTTTAAAGACACCTTTAAAGAAAAAACTTATTTCATCAAACAATGACTGAAAGATGTTGCTTTCATGCTTTGAAAACCGGTTTGTTTCTGTCTTCTTGAACCGAGGCTCTGAGTGATCAGACAGAGAGTTAGACGTCTGTTACTCCTAACGCTCAGACTGGCTCTGATTTCCCGTTCTCCCTCCTCTTGCAGCTTGGCGTGTGGTTTTCCCTCGGCTGTGCCTACTTCGCTCTGGAGGGCTATGAGGGAGCTGCTAGAGCCTTCCAGAGGTGTGTGGGACTGGAGCCAGATGTAAGTGAATAAACATCACAAACTGATTATGACCTGTTGGTTTCCTGGCTCCAGGCCTGGTCCATCCTATATACACCTAGGACTATTTTTCTGTGTGTGATTGAGCTTCTAAGTCCTTCACCCCAGCCTGATGCTCTAATCAGCTGTCGCAGTGAACCTTGGGTTCAAGGTTCAAGGTGTCTCTAATATCCCCAGGGTGTAATTAGTGTTACATCCAGCACAACTAGCATTTACCAACTACAAATACACTAAATAAAAAACAAATCATTGTATACACATAAAACTGTAACTAGTAACAGACGCACAACGTTCAACAAGAAGCATTATGTAAAATCTTTTTTTTTTTTAAGTTTTACATCATGTTAAAATGTTATTCCCTCATCAAAAATGCCTTAAAATTGCCCATATTTCTTTTTTTTATTTATTAAGAATTAATAACATTGATCTGTACAGCTGCTAAATCTGAGCCAGGGAATAGAGAGGGAGGGGGCAACTTCACAAGTACAATCCACCCTTTACTTCTTTATCGAAGAATACTGAAATGACACTCCCGGGACACGATTATTTCCCAGTGTTACACGCTCTTCAGATGTCACCGTGTTGAACAGCCGGGCAAAGTGACGTCATTTGCGATCAGTGCCATATATCTACAGTATGTTGTAGTTTAAGAGGTAAACGGATCAAAGCGTACGTTTTCACCAGTGCTGCTTCCTGGTTTAATGCCCTCCACTTCATTTTTCCAACTTTGAGAATCTCAAAGGCCCCAGTTTCAGAATTTGTGTTCCAGATGGGAAATGTTTCTGCCTCGCCCTCAAACTGTCTTTGTTTCTTTTCTCTTCCCCTCCATCCCTCTCCCTGCTCACTCACCCCTTTTTTCAGAATGCAGAGGCATGGAACAACCTTTCCACAGCCTACATCCGCCTCCAGATGAAGTGAGTATGAGTCTGGGAGCTGCTGAATATGTCTGCCCAGGCAAGACATGTTTGAACTTGTTAGTATTCATAGGAGCATCAGTGATATTCAGGTGGCAGGCAAGAGAATAGGATAGAATGATCCTTTGTACCCCAGGAGGAATGTATGCATTGCTGCTGCAGCACAGAGCGATGTGGAAGAAAATCCCATAAAAGCATATATTGTATAAAACAGCTACACATAAAGATAGGTTCACACAAGTAGAAGAATAGGAGATGGAAGTAAAAACGATGTAGAATTCTGTAGCAGGCTTGGAATACTTGTTAGCAAAAGGTAACAAGCAAAAGGTCACATTCAGGTAAAGCTGCACAATATTAGGAAAATATGACATTGTGTTATTATTGTTGAAAATTACATTAAACAGCATTAAACTCTGATTGCTTCAGTTTGATTGTGGTTTCAAAAATGAACGGACAGAATGAACCAAGTCAATTCAGATTAGCTCCACAACAGCCCAAAGTGGAGCATTATGGGAAGGATTATATGGTCAAGAAGCCAAATATTCAAACCTTGTCTCAGTGTGAAACTCCTCACCACTGGACACCAGAGCAGTGGACTCATGTTCAGACCAGTCTCTGCCTGGCAATCCAGTAAACGGGTCTGGGTTTGACGGTTCAGAACCGATCAAACTTCAAATAAAGCAAAAATATTATCCAAAAAAAACAAAAACCTATTGGTTTGAGATTTTTATGTAATGCAAGCGAAGCTGCAGCTGTCCCTCCCACAAATGACCGGCGGAGTTGGAGTTCATTTGGCAGCTTTTCTCTAAACTTCTGACATCATTGTGTTGAAATTCCAACTCGGCAGCGTCAGACACACTCTGACCTCATCTCAGATGTTTGCTTTTGACCAGCTGTTGTTCGACATCTTGTGTGGAATGATGAGTTTTTTTTTTTTGTTGACTTTCACATTCTTAGATAACAGTACATCACAGCAAATCTTTCAAAATACACCATCTTAAAAGGCTTTCTGACAAAAAAACCCAAAAACTTTGGGAAATTTTGAGATCAATCTCAGATGTTTTTGAAAAGTTTTGACATTTGAAACTTCCAAGTTTTTCTCTAGAACATAGAGTGCTATTTTTTCTCTGTCTACAATGGCACTAATGCGTCGTCATAGAAAACGTAGGTTTCAAACTGAAGTTCACAACAACCGTCAGGCAATAGAAAGTTTTCCCTGAAACAGAATAGATCTTTAAAGATCTTCTCTGGATTCTCTTCAACTTCTACAAACCTTTTAAACTGTGTGTTTTGAAATATTTGTTGTGATTTATGGTCATCTAAGATTTTTTGGTGGAAGTTAATCACTCCTTTTTTTCCCCTTATCTATAAAGTCCTTAACACACCATTGTAGTTTTAAGGTTGAAAAATTTAAAACAAAATAAAAGTCCTGATTACATGATTTGAACAAAAGATTCAGTTGAGATAGATAATTTTTTTTGTAGAAATTGTTTTGAACCACTTCTCCCAACCCGTTAAGTTGAATCTGAGGCTCTTCTGCTTCCTTTCATTGGCCGACAGAACCAAAGCCTTTCGAACCCTGCAAGAGGCCCTGAAATGCAACTACGAGCACTGGCAGATCTGGGAGAACTTCATTGTGGTCAGCATTGACATTGGGGATTTCGCTGAAGCCATCAAGGCGTACCACCGTCTCATGGATCTGAGGGAAAACTACAAAGATGTCCAGGTAAAGAACTTCTTCCCCAGCGAGAATGATTTCTCGTTAGTTTTTAAAAGTTGTACATTTAATTTCTGAACTAAGCAGTTAGATTCGGTTTCCCCTCCATATTGTCTGTGTGACACAGCCGTCAGACAAAACCTGGGTCAGAACAGAAAGCTTTGTTCTGTCCTAAATGGATCTTGTGCATTGTGGTTACATGATGCAACGGCCAAGCAGCAGCTGAAGGAGAAGCCTCTCTTACTCCCATAACAGTGGTTGCATTCTAAGTGGAAACTTTGTGTCGTCCTCATAAATAAAACGGAGCTTTCACCAAAACCCCGAACCGTCAGCTTTGTAAATTCACATCTGCTCTCCAGAAACAGTTGTTTTTGGAAAGTGCTTCTACTTTGCAGCTCTACTTCATAAGGGAGTAGAATGAGCAGCGACATAATGTAGGTCTTGGTAGGAAACCTTTTAGGTAAATTTGCTGCTATAGAACATTAACTACGCTATAGAAGCAGCAGTTTTCTGTAGAGAGCCAGGATGTTGGCTTGACCTTTGACCTTCTAAACACCTAAAACCTGTCGATTTCTGCATGTTGCGTTTACATCAAGCATCGAGAGAGCACTTTAATAATTTTGTGTGTTTTCCAACATTTTTCTGTATCAAAGATATAGTCTCAGTCAGAATACAAAACAATGCCTTAAATAAATCCATTTCCTTCTCTGTAGTATGTTGTGCACATTGTAAAGCTTCATTGCTGCTTAATTGCGAAGATGACCAGTGAAATGAAATGAAATTCCTTCAGTATTATCCCATCTAACTTCATAATTAGAGGCCGAACATCTGTTTTCTGCGCCTCATTTGTTTGCTGAATTATTGGGCTTAAATATGTAAATTTGTGAAAGCATTTCCAACTTTCTTAGTATCACTTTAAGGTGACTGAGACACTGATCATAACCGACTCACTGGCAGAATATCCATCTTGCATACAGTACATTGCCAAAGGTATTTGCTCATCCATCCAAATGATCGGAATCAGGTGTTCCAAATCCAGATGTGAAATTTCCTCGCTCCTAAATATTCCACAGTCAACTGTATTATAAGAAAATTGAAGTGTTTGGGAACGACAGCAGCTCATCCAGGGAGTGTTAGGCCACGTAAACTGACAGAGCGAGGTCAGTGGATACTGAAGCGCATAGTGCGAAGAGGTCGCCAACTTTCTGCAGAGTCGATCACTGCAGACCTAAAAACTTCATGTGGCCTTCAGATGAGCTCAAGAACAGAGTACAGAGAGCTTGGAATGGGTTTCTATGGTGACCAGCTGCATCCATGAGTGAGGAATAATTAAAATCACTTCACAGTAATATCTGTTGTAGCATCTGCAAATGCTAATCCACCTCGTTTACTTTTGCCGCTCCTCTTTAAATCTCTGTCCGCTCGTATAGTCAGGAGACTCGGCAGAAAGACGTGGGACTCGTCTTTCTGCCGAGTCCAACGGCTCAAAATCTTTTCCCATTTGTAGATTCTACAGATCCTGGTCAGGGCGGTTGTGGAGAATCTGACTGACAGCCAGGGGGCGCAGGCCGGAACCTTGGCCCCGAAGCTGAAGGAACTTCTCGGACGTGTCAGTGCGCGCCACAGCAGCGACGCTGAAATATGGCAGCAGTACGCCGTGCTGTACGGTGGCGGCCGCGGCTCAAACCCAGACGACAACGACAAGGTGGGATTCATGCTGGTGCTTTGTTAAAAAAAAAATAAATTCATTGCTGGATGTTTCCTCAGCGTTGCTTTGTTCTTTGTGTTAAATAATTGGGTCAGTAGTTGTTTTTGGTTTTTTTATCATTACATTATAAAAACTTTGTAGTCCGTCTTAAAATTTAAGGGCTACGAGTGGGAACGCACCAATCCATTTTTTTCAGTTCTGCACAACATGAGATTGGTATCGCCCACCATTAGAGATGAAGAGAGATAGAAAGCTGTAATGCTCCACTTGTGAAAGTAAATCTTTTGGGCATCAACCTTGATACTCTGACATTGTCTGAGATCCAGACAGCCTGTGAGGGATTTACCCCCCCTCAACAGGTGTTGTTGTTTTTTTGTGCTTCCTGTATTGTTGCTTTATTTAATATTTTGTTTTGATCATCCTCTCTTTCCTTTGAGGTCATCTGCTGCCATGGAGGCACGCCCATGAGCAGTGATGCCTAGGACCTGGTGTTTCCAATTTACCTTACTGGGAAGGTCCATTGTTTGAGAAGGAAGAGAGATGTTTGTTTTATTTTTTGTTTGGTCCCAGCTTATTTTTGTTTGTGTTAAATTGTTAGTTGTAATTCTGTGAATATTTGTTTAGGAATATTGTTTAGCACAAATGTTTGTTCTTTTGTTTACCTGGAAATGTAATTGTTGTCTCCGCCCCTTAATTAGTCCTGGCCATGCTTTAAAAGCCAGGTGGTTTGAATCAGAGGGGTGGCTCCCTCTTGTTTGGGAATGTTTGTCAGTTTGTCATGTAATGTGCAAAGAACGGATATAAAGAAAAGTTTAGAGCTCTATAATGGCTGGACTTGTCTGATTTTGGATCGCAAACCAACACAGCCAGAGAGAACTTGTTTAAAAAAAGAAAGTGTGGTGAGGTCAGCGCGGGCCGCTTGTGTTTGTCTCCAGGCTCTGCAGTTCCTGTCCAAAGCTCATCGCTGTGAGGTTCAAGCTAGCGGCTGGGAGAAGGACCCTGTTCTTTTCAAGGAGGTGATCAGAAGAGCAATTGCCATGGGAGAAGGTGAGAACACACTCAGCTGTGTGTGTACATCACCACTGTTCACACTTTCCACTCCTTAAAAGGCCAGAATGCAGATGAAAGGATCAGGGAGAAAATGGCTACGTGACTAAGGCTTGCAACGTTTCATCTGCCTGAAACACATCTGCAATGATGAGACAACAGTGGAGGTGTCAGGCCATAATGTGAAGCTCCATGTCTGGGGAAAATGCAGGAACATCAGCTGTTAAACACGGCGGTGGAGGGATGATGTTTTGGGAGCATTTACAGGAAGGGATTTGCGAACCTTGCAGTAACCGATGAACTCTATATCCCCAACACATTGGGGATAAAAATGAATAAAAATGTCTCATTTCCACACTCATCTTTTCTTAACTTCTTCTCTATAAAACGGCAGGAACTTGATGTATTCAAACTCATCCATGATCCCTAGGTGACCAACAGCCCTGGCACCAGCACCTTGTTTTTCCAATAATTTATCTTTTTGAGGGCTTTCAGCTAAAATCTCAGCTTCAGATTGGCATCTTCTAACTATCACAAAACTCAAATATTATTTCCAGTCTATAGTCTGGCTACTTTGATTGCTAGCTTTTGTTACAATATTTGTCTGTTTTGGTCCCTATTTAACAAGCAGGCGGCTATTTTAGCTGATTCCTCTCTTTATGATGACCTTCTGGCCTCCATGCTGTCATACTGCATTGATTAATCTGCTCATGTACTATTAATATTTTGTTAGGTTTGGCAAGGAATTTCAGATTGGATCCTCCTAGGAATCAATGTTCTGTGCAGCTCTAGCCCAACAGTAGAACACAAAAGCTAATCAGTTTAAGATTTAAAGTCTTAAAGCTTTGCCTTTCATTGTGGCGTTCAATACACCAGCAGTCACTAGTAAACCTGCTGACTGATACTGAAGGGCTCTGAGGGGACAATATGAGCAATACGTTCTTATGGAATAATGGTGCTTGTGTGAATATTCTTTTCATTTCTACTTTAAATTTTACAGGAAGTACCCCCCCCCCCCCCCCCAAAAAAAAAAACCTGCAGGAATTTAAAGACCTGAGTGACTTTTCAGAACATTCAGATCAAAGGTTACAGTAGTCCAAAATAGTAACAAATACATATTCTAGTCCCCACTAGAATATGTATTATGTAAGATGATAAACTGATAACCCATTTATCATCTTTACCATCCAGGCAAAGCCGTTTACCAGATAGACTGTGCCCACTGTATTCAAGCACTGATTTCCAATTCAGATGCAACAGGCTTCATCAGTAACATTTGTGACCTCTCCCTGCCTCTCTGCCTCTGTCTCTCAGTGAGCATTAGCTGCAGCGAGATGAAGACGAATCCTGCAGAATCTCTCCAGATGCTGTCGTCCAGCCGCCTCAGCCTCCGGAGTCTGGCCACCAAAGCCAAGGTAGCTTCCCTAGGTCACCGAACACACACACACACACACACACACACCCACACACACCTCACTTCTGGTTGAGAGTTCATGCAGTCAGCAGACACTTAATATTGTTTGGAGTTAACACTGAACTCGGTAACTGCACTGTGGTTGGAATGACAGTAGCATGCAGCCGATTGTCTGTAATGCAACGAGAAGACTAATGCATGTTTTGATGCTTTCTGCATTGTGGTCTCGCAGCAAATCCACACGGATGTTGCGACGGGTGAAGTCCATGCCGATCTACGGGACGGCGTTGCAGCTCTGGAACGGCTGATCTCAGATCTGCAGGAGCTGAGTGGGAGGCTGCGGAACCAGTCCCAGTGATGCAAACTGCATCTTTACCATGACGTTTTTATACCTTCATGTCCACAATATAATGTAAATGGTTGTTTTAAGGTATCAAGAAGTAAACTTGATAATTAAATGCTGCATGTGTTCATTCTTCATTCTGCAAATAATGAAGTCGAAACCAGTTATTGACAAATGAAAGAATATAGATAAATCAGGCTAAACGGTTCCTGTTTTAGATCAACTTGGATACCAAGCTTCTTTTCATTTACTGAATGTCAGAATATTAAATACTTGCTACAAAATCTCCCCAACCTTCCCTAGTTGAGCTCCCCAGTTTTTCCCGCCTGTAGAACCTGTAGGTGCTTTTTTTATTTATTTACCAGATGGTCTGGTAAATAAAAAACAACCCCAGAATTTCCCCTGATGAACACTGGGATGGTTCAGGACGTAGACGGGTTCTGCAGGGTTTCCTCCAGAAAACCTGCTCAGCCCAGTGGTAAGGACACTGTGGCAGTCCACTAGCTGCCACTACTGTTTTTGTGCAAAAAAATGTTCAATGTTACAAAAGTTCTGAGGTGCACAAGTTGAGATCATAATTTGGAAATAATAGCATAACCAACAGAGAGGTGCAGGGACCAAGTTCAATGTGTCAACTATAAACCGAGGTTAAGCCGTCTTTACTGTCAATGTTACTTGTAAAAAAAATTACTTAAAATAAAACACTTAGCCTGGTGGGGGGCCAAGTAAAGCCTGGTGGCCTGCCAGGCTTATTAATATAATAAGCCTAAGAAACGCAGGGTTTCTGGCAGAAACCCTCACTCAGCATACAACCAAATTAGTTAGAAAAGTCACAAGCCACTGATCTCAAATTTACCTTTGCACTAATTTGGGTACAAAACCAGTTCTGTCAGGAGGAATGGGCCAAATCCATTCTAATCTTCCAGGAGTCAGGCTGCTCTCTGAGCTCTGCAGTTCCAGCACAGTTAGATATTGGATCGTGTACGTCCCAGTCCATAGAGCCTCTACCTCTGCTGCCAAGGTAGACGGTACTGCAACTGATTGATAAAGATGACTGCTTTTTGTCTCAGATCAGATTACATAAGAGCTATTTATGAAGCCATTATGCAAAGCCAAAACAGGTCTTATTATAGCATGAGGTAATTAAAAACCGTGCAACAAATACATCCTGAATGTTGCTACCAGTCGATGGTTTGAGCCAGTACTAAGGCGGATCTCAGCAGAGCAAACTCTGACATCCAGGTAAGGTTTATTAAATCCTTAATTCAAGCCATTTCATTCATCGCCACATCATATCACTCATAAAGCACGAGTAACTAATCTCCTTATTCTAATTTAATTTCCTGAAGGCTATTCTTGGATACATCCTGTGAGTGATTTACTGCGGCGCTGTCATCGTCCAGAGGAGCCCTCCAATAACAGGACACAAAGCGTTGCCTGTTCTGCTTCACGGTACCTCCAAACATTCCTGATGTTCCCTCAGAGTGTTTCAGACATCCTCACTCTCAGATCTCTCTGTACAGCAGGTCAGAGTCGGAGGAAGGCCAGTTAGTGCCGGACCATCCACGATTTAAAGGAATCCAAATCAGCCTTTATTCTCATTGTACAGAAACACCATCCAAAGAACAAAGGGACAGATGAACAGCATCGGCAGACAGGCGCCTGAAGCTGCGGCTATCATGGGAGGTGCTGCCCTTTCTTTAGATGAGAAAAAAATAATAAAATGAGGGTAGATGAGGGGGGAAAAAATGAGGCTGCAGAAAACAAATTTCTGCGTCCATCAGGAGTCCATCCAGTATGTCCCAGTTATCAGTAAGACATAGAGCCAGGGGTGAAAGTAAACCATTTTTGGTCTGTAAACATGACGGTAGCAGTTTTAGATGCGTAGCACCAACAGATAGACATAGCTGTCGATCCATGCTATGGTAGGAAAATCTGACGAGGTAGCACAGATAGTCAGAACTCTGGCAAGAATTTAAAGCTACCTTCATCCCTGCGTAGAGCCACAGTTGGCAACAATCTCTTTCTCTTCCCTGCATCTGCAACTACGTCTCCCACTGTTTATAGAGAATTTTGTCCCATTCCTCCCTCAGCTGATAAAATGTTTGCTGTGTTAGTGGAACTGTGCTCGAAACAATAGCAGCGTTTGAAAGTTAAAGCCTGAACTCATTCTAACATCCTGTCTTTCAATACATTCAAGTTCATTAGGAAGACCTTTTTTCATTCTGCTCCTAAGAAAATGTGAAGAAGAAATTTCAGCTTAAGAAGATATTTCCAATCTAAAGAAGGAAATAAAAAAAAGAATACTACTGCACAAAAAAACATGCCGGTATCACTTTCTTTACAAAAATATTTTCTGGATGAACTCAAAAAAGATTCCTCCTTTGCAGTCCAGATTGTTTTGGATGCATCCCAATGGTTAAAGTCACCTCACCAGTTGGCTCCATAATGGTATCGCTATTGGTCTGGAACCAAGATGGTGTGACATGATGTATTTTATGCGTCACTCATTTAAAGATGTGGCATTCAAATGATCCGTGATCCCCAGTATACCATAAATAGATCTACGGTATGAGAATTCGAGGCTCAAAGTTTTAGAGGAATCTGTGGAGGAGATTTTTATTTGGATCTTACAAGGAAAGAAGAGTGAGTTAGTGGGAAAAAGGAAACTATCTCCATGGAAACAGGTCAGCATGCCTTTAACATAACTATGTATTTAGACTGAAAAAAACCATGTGACTCTTTGTGCAGAATTAGCTTCAGTACAGCCTGTTAGCAGGAATTATTCATCTTTCATCAGAACTGTCCGAAAATCCAGAGTGTGTCTCTGGTGGATGATTTTCTCCAACATGTTTATTATGAACGAATTTAGTCTCTGAGCCATTAAAATGAACTCTCTGACCCCATTTTACAAAAAGAAAATTATTTCATCATCTGGCTACAATCTTCCTCTGAGGCATGCTGTATCTTTCTACACTAGCTTGGCAAAGCGCTTGTGCAGCCTCCGTCTTATTTCCCTAGAAAGCTGTGACCCGGTCGGTCCTGGCTTCTGCTTCCACTCAACCTCCAGGGCTCCACGTCCAGCAGCCGGGCCCGCCGCCAACATACGCCTAACATGCTTCGAACTATCAGGAAGCAAACATGGAGGAATGTGCAAACAGGAAGTTGTTTCCTTCAAAACTTTCTCATGCGGCCTAAATCAGATCGCATGACATCACAGTGATAGCTGTGAGAGGTCAGCACCAATGAGTCCAGTTTTCAACCAGGAGACGTGGCTATCCTGACTGCTCTATCATAGACGTGCCTGTATTTTAACTACTAGGTTGTTCTTTCACTGTTCCTTCGCTATGTTCCAGTCGTCTAGTGTATAAATAGGATGCGAGGACAGATGATAAGCCAGTTCACACCCAGGGCTAATGCTGATGCAAAGCTGTTCTCAACCATTAGAAAAATACCAAATCACTGCTTTACAAAATTAGGGATGGAACACATGTATTTGTCTTACATTTCAGATTAACATGACTTCCCAGACATGTTGCAGAATTATAAATACTAAACCTATTTACACCTCCCCTAAAGCCTCTGCTACTCGCCGTTTTCTGCCTGCCCGTCTGTCTCCAATGGTCTGGTAAAGACAGTGGTAGAGCGCTGGAGGTCCAGGTGACTGGAGTTCTGGGGTTCACCAAGTCTGTGTCAACAGGTTATGTGGAATTTTAAACTAGCTTTTCAACCTTGGTATTAGTCGGTAAATGTTCCAGTACAGTTCAGTAAATCCGGCCTTGAGCACGCTGCTAAAGATCTGTTGCACCCGTCAGTGATGACTACACACACTAGACAATCAACATGCAACTTTGGCATGTTCTGTATGTTTTTGATACATTAGAAACATAGAAATTAAATTTGTTTTTTTATTTCTTGCTTTTTAAAATCAGTAAGCAAAGAAAAACAAAAATAATTTGACAATAAATTTGATCCATCAGCTTCTTTTAGTATTTCAGAAGTTAGCCAATATGGAACCCACAGGGGATTTGGTTACCAGTTGTACCTGAATGTAGCCTGGTAAAAACCAGCCCCTTGTTCTACCACTCTATTTGTTTTGTCCAGAGCGTCTGGAGTAATGAGTGTCAGGTAATGAGAATGCTAAGGTTTACGCAACGTTTGCTTGTGACGTATGTAATGCACCAGTTCAACGCTATGAAGCTTACCAGAAATTGCTTTTCCCCACTGCAAAGAAAGAAGTCCGAGCTGAACAAGATATTCATTAGCCTGCGTTCCTCTGTTCCCATCATCCTGCCAAATTTTGCTACCTGTCACAGGTCTTTCACCTGCTGCCCATGTCATTATCCACCTTGCCTCTGTGTGTACATCGCACCCTGGATTCATTGGCCTTCACTGTCTCCTTCCATGATATAATCTGACTTTCCCAGCTGTTGTCATTCCCATTGCTTTGCCTGTTTCTGCCTGCATTTCATACTTGGACTACAATAATATTCATTATTGAAGATTTTTGCACTTTAATTTCTAATAGTATATTAGTACGTAGAATATTACTGTTTATTAGAGCGAGGACTGTAGAACATTTCTATTACAATATCAACTTTGGCAATTTGGATGACACTTGAGTTGTTGACTCTTTGTCACATAAAACGTTTTAGAAAGAAAATAATTGATAGGGTGGTAAAGAAACTACAGCAAACACCACCTGGAAGTGTCTGTCTGTACCTGCTCAGTCTTGACCCAGTGAACATTTTTCTGTGACGTTGTTTTTGGGAAGAAACCCACTCGCCAGTTATTTTTCGCTGATTTTCTGGGAGTCAGTATCACATTACAGAGACATGGACGCATGTGGGTAGGTGCTTCGATGGGGTGGGTCCGGTCTGTGTGGGTGTGGGCTTTCGGTTCGGTCCGGGTCCCCTGACACTCCTGGGCCCCTAAGAAACTCTCGGGGTTAGTGTGTAGGCTCCCCCCTCCTGACGTCATGTCTGGAGGCAGGCTGCGCGCGCCCCTGCTGACACCGTTCACCTCCAACCGAGGAACTTCGCTGGAGTTCTCCTCTCAGCTTCTCTGACTGCAAACCGAGTCAGGCCGTGTTTAAAGAAGACAGGCGGCGCTTCTACGGCCCAGAGTTCCTCTGACCGTACATGTCCTGCTTCACTTCAAACTTTTTTCTAATAAGCAGACACTTTTTCCCCCCTGACCCCCTGGAGGAACGGTAACTTTGGCTGGAAATCGCTGCTTACCTGAACATACTGAGGAATACCCAAGTTTCCCCTCCTCGCCTAAAGTGAAAGGAGTGGGAACCGGACTCAGACTAACTTCTTCTCCTCTCCTCGGACAGTTGTGGACATGGTTTGGGTTATATGGGGCCTCCTCCTCTCCGTCGGCTTGTTCCTCTCCCCTGTCTGCGAGTCGGTGGAGCGGCAGCCGAGTCGCAGCGGCTTCAGGAGGCTGTACGTGCTGCAGCCCGGGCCGGGGCCGGGCTCGGGCCCCGGTTCGGCTCCTGGGGAAGGCGGGGTGCGCCTCAGCTCCATCTCTACACGCCACGGCCCGTCCGGACAGCCCGTGGTTTATAATGTGGGTCTCACAGGAAGCTTTGGCAGCCAGGTTCGGAACCGCAGGATGGGGAATCCAGCGGCTCCAGCCCCGCAGCTACAGGACCAGAACCAGCAGAACCAGCTGATGAAGCTGTCCGGGTAAGAGGAACGGACGGAAACTCCGGGACTTGTTTCCAGCTTTTTTAACCTTAACCCACACGGTTAGGAACCGCATCTAAAACTCCAGGGGAACAGCTGCGCAGACTCATGGATCGGTACCGATGAAGTTCGTTCCCGTTAATTCTGATCAGAGCAGGAGGTTCAAAAAACCCACAACACTGTTAATTGCGTTTCTCTGATTACACCGACTATATTCATGCTACATAATATTAATAAAAAGTTGTTTTTTCAGCGCCTCACAGCAGACCATCAGTAATGATCACCACACAAATACCAATAAATCAGATTTCTGTTCAATCAATACTTAAAACTTCCATCTCCATCTTCTTTGGCCTTTAATTGTATCAACAGATGATTAACCCCTTAATGCCTGAATTGTACAAAAAATTGGCCATTTGTTTTTGCTGTCAAACAGATGTTACATTACCTTGACATTATGTAAACATTACACTCACCATTAATGTACATTTTTAGATTTGATGCTTATTAGCGCCACCAGACAGTTAAGGAATGAAACAGACTGTTCATTCTTAGTATGTTCACTTTATTGATGCTGTTATACATTGCTACAAAAAACAAAAGAAAAAAGAATTTGAACTTGAATCAAAATATGTTTTTGAACAGTTTTTAAAATACTGCAAAATCTTTGCTGTACTGTCCAAATAACTCCAAGCCTCTCTTTTGCGATATTAAATCATCAATCCATTATCCACTTATGCCTTTACTGTACTGCCCTGGAAGCTTTTATTCCCTGAATATAATAATAATAATAATTATTATATATATATATATATATATATATATATATATATATATATATATATATATATATATATATATACACACAATTATATCTACATTTTTTACAGTACCATTTAATATTAGTGTAGCTCCTTTTAATTCCTCAAATGCCTGGTGTGTCTAAAAAGTGTCATACCCAAATTTAAAAATACCTTTTAGCATTTTGTTTACATGTTTTAATTCTGTTTTAGAACATATTAGTCAACCTAAATATCTTATTTATTACACAATCTAGCTCAGGGTTAAGATTATTCACTGGATTTATGAGCAAAATCGGATGCAAAATATGTTTTGCATCCGAGATCGCACACTTCCGCCTCCATGAATCACATGTAATTCACATTTTTACTCTTTTATTGGTGTCAGAGCTCTCCTAATAGCAACCTTAATATGCCAGGAAGATGAAACAACCAACATTTGTAGTATTAAACATCCCATTGGCTGCATTCTTAACTATAGAGGTGTGAATTTAAATGGCTTCAGTAGTGCATAAGGGAATAATGATGCAATGGGGATAAATGTTGCCATCCACACTCATCCTGTGGGATTCAAAACTTCCAGCTCAATCAAGAAGCGTGCAGTGTTGTTTTTTTCTTTAAAAGATGTTTATGATATTTAATTCCTGACTTGAGTGTCATAGTGCTAATATGTATTATTCTCTTTTAACATCAGCGGGTCAGACCTTAAAGAAAAACATTAAATCAGTATCTTCTGGTAAAATCCCAATCTGTGCGTCTGTGGTCTGCATGGAGCTCTCCTGTGGTTCAGCCTGTGTGACTTTGCTTGGGTTTTCCACACCTGGCAGGACAAATATTTCACTTTTTTTCCACATTTGCTCTGACAAGTCTATGTGCTTTTTCTTTTTTTTTTTATTAGTATTTTTACATTCAATGCAAATGTCATAATTTGTGGTAGTTGAGTGGTGAGGCAGATGCAGCAGACCCAGGTTATGGGGAGTAAATGGAGGTTTAATTATGAAAAATGCAGAAATCCAGGCAGCACAGAATGAACAAAAGCTGGGAGCTAATCTCTGGTAGCAACTGGTAATCAACTGACAGCAGGCAAGACAACAAGACAAGCTGACCAGGACCCAACGAGGAACACAGGTGGGTTAAAGTACACAGGGAGACAATGAGGGGAAACAAGGAACAGGTGTCCTCAATCGAGGGGTAGACGGGACAACACGGAGACTCGGCAGAACACAGAAACCCAAATAAAGACACAGAGAAACTCAAATCCTCACAGTAAATGAGATTCTGCTGCGAGCAAGCTGCTATCCAAATCTATTTAGTGGCGTTTAAATACAAAACCAGCTTCCCTCAGGGTGGGAACCTTTTTACTGTGTGGGCTGGATGGTCTTAGTAGGATTGTATGATCCAGTTGAGAAAAAGATTCCAAACATGCATTTAATTACTTTGTTTAAGCTGGAAAGCAGATATTATAACATCTGCACTGCTAAAATAACATAGTAATAAACAGCCACTGATGTTTTTGGTGGGCTTGCTGCAATAAGCAGTAAATCTATGAATCTGTTTCTCTTTCTACCAAAAAATTTAATGACAAAACTCTTCAGTCTGGTGCTCTGGTCTCAACTGCCCCCTTTTTTTTTTTTTTTGAGGGAGAGTTTTGTCTATTGAGATTTATTTGTTGTTTCTGTTTTGTTTACTTATTTTGGATATTTAAAATGTCTTCCAGTTTCAGTGTTAGATGTTCATTAGAATTTAAAGTTTATTCGTCTTTGAGAAAGTGCCCCTGCATTATTATGCCATTATAATTTTATCACTTGAAAATCTTCTCAAAACAACAATATTTTCGTTTATCGCAGTACATTTTGGGACAATTCCAGCAAAATGTGTTATTCTGACAGGCCAAGTTATTGGTAGTGTTTGAATACTGTTGAAGGTTGTTGTGTTTTTTGTGGCCATAGAGATTTCAAAACATCCACATTGTCTCTAGCTAGAGAGGGATAAATTGTGAGATGCTTGATCTTTCAGACAGCTTACTTCACAGCAACGTGGGGGAAGGGCAGTACTGCATTATCGTCCAGACTTTCTCTCATATTCTGTGACACATATGTGGTTTAATAGAACTGTAGGGGTGCTGTGGTAGTACATTTTTGTTGTTTGGAAGTGTAACCTTTGACACTCTACCCACCTGTAACCAAGGCCAGCTCAGTTCTGCTCTGAAAAGTGAATTTTATGTAGCCTTTGGTTTGTCATGTCGGTTATGGTCTGTATTTTCAGTCTTGCCAATCCACAGCTACAGTACAGACCAAAAGTTTGGACACACCTTTTAATTCAATGAGTTTCCTTTATTTTCATGACTATTGACATTGTAGATTCACACTGAAGGCATCAAAACTATGAATAACACATGTGGAAATATGCACTAAACAAAAAAGTGTAAAACAACTGAAAATAACCCTTATATTCTAGTTTCTTCAAAGTACCAACCTTTTGCTGTGATTACTGCTTTGCACACACTCTGCATTTTCTTGATGAGCTTCAAGAGGTCGTCACCTGAAATGGTTTTCACTTCATAGCTGTGCCCTGTCAGGTTAATAAGTGGGATTTCTTGCCTTATAAATAGTCATGAAAATAAAGAAAACCCATTGAATTAGAAAGGTGTGCCCAAACCTTTGGTCTGTACTGTACACTAGGCTAATGGAAATGAGAGCCGATGAGACGCTGACATAAAGTATCTGAGGTTGTGTCCAGATGCTGGTGGTGCGCCTGCGCCGCAGCTGCTGGGTTCGGTCGTCTGGCTGCGGCTGCGGTTCAGGCTGTGGTGCTGCGGGTATGTACTGCTCTGCTAACAGATCGCCTCTAACAGATGTGCTGCCATTTTGATTTCTATGGATTTATACACACAAAGCCTATTTCAAAAAGATCAGTTCTGTTATACGTTTTCTTCAAAGTAATCCAGAAAGGTGAAATGCTAAGCGCCACCTGGATGCTGCCGTTGGATTTATGAAAGGAGAATGGATGTGAAAATTTGTAGAGGAAAATCTTTGCTTAAAGAATTCAACGTTTCTGTTTCCAGTGTATAATGGAACCAGTCTTTGGACTGGAATCCTGAAGCTGGCACAATGGTTTCTTTGAACACCTCCGGTCTCTGTGGCGACCATGCATCTAGAGAGTCATTTTTCTGGTGGAAAACATACTATTATCCAAAAGTCTAAGAAAGCATTGCTCCTTCTCCCCTTCGTATTTCAGTGTTTAGAATTAGTTTTCATGTGTTGCTTGGTTAAGTAATTTTTTTTAAAATTTGTAACAAAATTGATGTAGAGCCAGAAATGAAAGAACCTTTGAAACATAACTCTCCATTCTTTTGAATTTCATCATTTACTCAAGAAAACACATTTTCTTGCATTTTGCTGCCAGTACTTAACACTGTTGAACAGATTACCTGAAAAAAGTAATTAGTTACACTTACCAATAGGGCTGGTTAACACATTGATAACTGTCTCTACTACAATAAATACATGATCAATGTCAATAGATATGTTTGATACAATGTTCAATAGTTTTACTGAACTCCAATCCAGAACCGCACAGCATTCTGGGAGATGTAGGCAGAGGAAATGCTTTAGCTGCTCAACCTCTCATGGCCTGACAAGCTAAGTGGGTGGCATCAGCTGACTCACTCCTCTTTAGTAACCTGGCAAAAACCCTTTGAATGGCTTGGTTCATGTTTTGCCTTTGTTCCTCATAATGGCTTAAAAAACCCAATGGTATGGAGTTAAAGCTTGAGATCAAATTGGGGTAATGTCCCCAGTTTGACAATATTCCAGATGCTTAAAACAAAAGTAACCCGATGATTATCGATATTGACCGATATAAAGCGTTGACATCGTGATACATTTTTCAGCCATATTGTCCATCCCTACTTAGCAGTTACCACTTCAAAAACTTAACCAAGTTGCAGTCTTATAGAAGTAGCTCATAACATTAAATGTAAAAGAATTTGGATTCCCTTTCAATGGAACTTAAAAATGTGTGTAATTGTTTATAAGATTCAAATAGATGGACACTTGGCAGAAGGAACTACAAACAGGAGACACTGAACACTAATCTAAGCCATTCAGATATTGCTGTGTGACAATATGAAATGAGACAAAACAATAAAACACAATAGATGTTTATAAACTTTTGGTACATATAAACAGCCACCAACCCGGTGGTTATATGTCAGAAAAAGGAGCTTCTGAAATGTTTCTATCAAAGATCATTTTACTCTTTGGAGTGACAGCAAGCATGAACCGTCTCTCTCCTGGGACACTAGATTGTGTTTTGTATCTTAGTGTTATACAGTCCATTTGATCTTGATCTGAAATGTTCTGACTTGAAATGTTTGGATATGTCGCCCTACCTGGTTAGCATCAACACGCCTAGCATGTGACTAATTTTGTTGAATCATGGGATGTTGAGAGGTGCTTTGTGCTATTGTGTGGATTATGAATACCAACCTGAGTGCCTCTGGTTGGTTAGTAGACATTTTCTCAACCAATCAGCAGAATTCATGAAATTGTTTTGCCTCTTATATCCAACTCGGATGAAGACAACTTCAACTGACATTTCATTATGAGTAACGGTAGCGGCATTGTGACGAGAAATGAATTATTGAAAATTGTAGCACCATATTTATTTTAACACTGAGTGGTAGAGCCCATCACATTTAGACAGACTGAGGTCCCATTAAAGACACAAATGTCAAAGCGAGCGCTTTGGCACAGTGCAGGTTTTCACAACATGCGGCACAGATAGACCAATAGACCAAGGATTCGGCTCAGTTTAAACAAGTCTCGGCTTCTAATAGAAAAAGAGTCGACAGATCAGGCTCAGAACTGAAGCTGGTTGAAGTTTCTGTTGGTCAGTTTATACTTGAGCTACAACTTTAGAGGAAGATTCAGTACAACTATAAAAGTTCTTTCAAGTAATATTAATGTGATCAAAAACAAACCTCTCTACATAGATGTCTTTATTATTCCCTTCATACAAATCAATCTGACCCGAAGTTTGGTCCGAGGAAGCTGAAGCAAAGGACTGTGACATATAATGCAGTAGCATGACCACATTAAAAGTGTCACACAATGTCTTATTCAAAGCAAGTAGGTTTCATTTTGATTGTTTCAGTCTTTATCCTTAAATTTACTTGTCTAATTGTCAATCAGTTGGTTAAATTATGCTTAAGCTGAAACATAATTTTTCCTTATTGGAGACACCCATCACTAAAAACCAATAATTTGGTCCAACATCTTTCAGTGTCCTCAGTCAAAGTCAGCCCTGATGTGCTCAAGGCTGCTAGATTCTTATCTGCAGCCAAGCATACCTAGCCTGCAACAGGGTTGTTGTGAAAATCACATACCAAACTTATGAATGTCCATTCAGATGTGACACAAGCAACAGAAATAGTTGGAAAAAGGGAAAGAAACAGCCCTTCAACAAGAAAACAACAGGCAGCATGAGCCCTGGATATGCAGTGTCACATTAACATAACAGGAAGCAGACTGTTGAACAAGTACAACATGAACACACCCCTCCAGATCTCTGCAGCACTGTGGAAGCTGGTAATGACCCAACAAGAGTCATTTGCTGTCGATGGGGGCGACAGAAACTCCCAGCTGTACCTTACTCACTTATCACACACTAAAACATTCTACCAGACTGCAGACTGAGCAGCTGGGACCAGACTGCTGGACCACACACAGCCTGCTGCTGCTTTTTCCCTTCATCTTGCTCTCGCTGAAGACTTCACATGAAAAAATGCAACTGGTACTACCTGGTAAAGCGATTCAGTTTATAGGTAAATTGGGCAAAAGTGTAGTAATTGCTTAATATTTTGAACCGTGCATTTTAAATGGAATGCAGAATGTACTGAGGCTACTTTAGGTTTTTTTCACACCTGGTTGTCCGGTAGACTCGGTTTGATTAGGACCAAAATTGCAACATTTGTTACATCTTCAGCCGGTGCGGCTTTCTTTCACACTGCACTATATCAGATGATCCAAACTAATGGAAAAACCTCACCCACGGGGGCGCTGCACCAAAAACTAATTAATTAAATGACACGAAGACCTCTGAAGAAGACACTGAACTCAACTTTATTCACAAAATGTAAACAGAAATGGAGTGACGTCAGATTTTAGCGGTTGTAGGATTTCTCTTTTGTCTCTGGGAAAGACGACGAGCCATTTCTCCAGTTAAACGTGAGATTCTCACATTTGTTTTGTTTGAATTGACGCAGAATGCCCTGCGCTATAGTCCACTTACTGCTTTTGGACCGGTCTCACGCCCATTTGGTGTTCACATAATCACCAGCGGTCACTTTAATCAAACCAAGACCTGGGTTTTGAGGTGGAAACAGAGTTTGCTTTTTTTGGTCCACATTAGAGCCCAATTACGCATTCACATCTCCACAAACGAACCTGACCTTCTAAACAAACAAACTAAAGTTCAATTAAAGTGGGTTAAACAGGGCGGTGTGTCTCATTGCCTTTTCGTCACAGATTTTCTTGCCACAACTCTTCATTTTCTTCAGTCCATCTTCTCAGCTTCTATTTAAACCACGTTGAGTGTTCAAAAGACTCAAAAGTCAGATTCTGGGACGGTGGGTACTGCTAATTTAATCTTTATATGATTAGATTACAGTCAGGATTCTGGTGTGTCTGTGTTTTTGTTTGGGTGAGACATCCTTTCAGAGAGGATCTTTGGTGGAGAGCTCTAGGCCACCTGTGTTCTCATCAGCCTCATCAAGGTATCTCCTTGCATTTAGACTCATTTAATACACCTGACATGAGCTAATATTCTAGTGTGCGTGGCAAGACAGAGAAATTAAAAGCTATCATTTGGCTATGGATATGAACAATGATGTTTATTTAAAAGAAAGACAAAATAAAAGGAAATTTGGAGGAGTATACCTCTGCCAATTGGGTCGTCTTTTTTGGTGTCACTTCCCTACTGCTTATTGACATTTCATCAGACTATCAAAACATGTTTAAGATATGTGCTGTATTTTGCATTTACAATTTTATTGCTTACAACTTGTCAGACCATAAAACAAGAAACATTAGTAAAAAATAAAACAAAAATTGAGGCCATGGTTTGGTTGATGTATTTTTTTATTTCTGTTCTCTTTAAACTAGAACAATCAACAGTTGTGTGCAGGAGAACCATATGCAGTTACTGCAGCCTGCTACTTCCCCAGTTCCTCCTTACGGTCACACACTGCTGTGGGGTGCCATTCAGTTCTTTAAAAAGCATTTTGCTGCAAGTCAGTTACTGTGTTTTTGTTGGTCACACTGGCCAGGCTGATTCCACAAGTGTTCAGTGGAGCTTGAGGTTAGTAAAGGTTTTTCTAATGCTTCTAAAAGGTTCTGAATCCTGATGGGGCTTAGTTTTCAACATGATGGCACTGTGTTTTGTTTTATGCTAAAATGGTTTTATGTATTTTATGTTTTATTTTGTTTTTTTCCAATTCCGTGCTTATTTCAATATACTTTAAAAACCCGGCCCATCTGACATCCGCTAACATTGTGTCTTTAATTACCTACTGAATGGAAAGTTACATCAGAGTTCCTGCTTACTGAATCCAGTAAGCATCTTTTTCTGACGTAAAGTCTTAAAAATGTTTCACGACTTGCCTTGTGAACCGAGGGCCGTCCCATGAGACGTGAACGTGCAATACATTAACAACATACTGGATAAACGGACCCTGTCATGTGTAAGTCGGGTCAGTGCTGGGGAACTGAAATGACGTCTTTCTGAATCTCAAAGATTACACCAGCAGAGTGAGGTGACGTTTCTCGGTGGATTTAAAACACAACGCTGCTGTTGAAAAAGAGCTGGACAAATGACCATAATTCTGCATGAACGAGCCGATGTTCCTCTGTGCTGGTGTTGCTATGGTGTTTGCAGCGCTGTAACTTTCTCTGCTTGTTTTGGTGTGCAGGGTGAATGTCTGTGGAGGGCAGTGCTGCCACGGCTGGAGTAAAACTCAGGGATCGCAGCGGTGCACCAAACGTAAGTCTACACTAAATCACCTATTAGTATGTAAATGCTGTTTTTAATGTACATAACATATTCTTTACAGCTTCTCTAAAATAATTTATAACACCTACAGATGGTCATTACTTCAATGGAGGTGTCTTTGACAGACGGAAGAAATAAAAAATGATCAAAGATCCCGATCGTTATGGAAACGAGCAAAGCTTTCGCTTTTTGTTGTTTTTTTAAGTGACAAATAGTTTGGGGTTGAGCTAAACTCTAAAACATTTAGTTAAAATTTAGTTCGAATCTAGTTAGAACTAGATTCTCTGTTTTGCGCGTAATGTTGGAGGTCTTAAAAATAAAATTAATGGAAACACTTTTTAACACCTTTGTAAAACCATCTAATGTTCTGCTGAACCAAAGCTTTCTGCGTTGTGAAACGGAATAACAGTAACTGATCTGTTAAACTGTTTTTCGTTCACACCTTCACTGCATACTTTTGGGGTTAATAAAAAGTATGTTTATTAACCCCAAAATATGGTTTATTAAAAAAAAGTGAAATTCAGAATAATAAAAATGGAAAAAGGGAGAAAATAAAAGGAAGTTCACGGGGCCCTACAAAAGACCTCTGGTTGGAGAATCTGGACTTTATGTAAGAGTAGCAAGAAAAAGGATGTTATTGAAATTAAGCCATGAGAGGTTCTGTTACCAGAAACCATTTAAAAGATCCAACCTGAAGAACATGCTCTGGTTGGTCAAGAACAGCTTTGTTGGCTTACATGCAAAAGACTGACTGGTGGAAAACAAACACCTCATATCGTCCTGAGGTCACCATTCCCATCCTAAAACATTGTGGCAGTAACTAGTCGTACTGCAGCTTCTCTACTGGAGGTGCTGCAATTTCATTCTCTAAGCTCCTTTTTGGTTGACGTATATTCAGCTGCTCCCATCTACTGCTAGTTTAGCACTATAGCCCCCTCCTTAGTTGATTTTTTATGTGTAAATCATATAAATTGTTCTGTCATAATAGGCAGCTGGAGCTCCTTTCCTGGCACAACGCACCGAGACGGTGTTCGTTCATGTGAACGGCCGGGGTTTCACGGGCCAGCACCATCTGCTGTTGCTCAGGTGGAATTAAATTCTCACATGTAAGAGCCAGACTTTGTAATAAGCCAAGAAAAATGTTATAAAGTAAGAATCATTGCTGCTTTTTCTATCGCCTCAGTCTTGCTCCAAGCCACTTCACACACTGTTAATAAAAATGAAGTAAGTATGTAATAATATTGTATGTGACTATACAAAATAACTTATATAGTTCACTTCATTATTTACTGTTCAGTCACATATAAATGGCATATACAGTCATATTACATACATTTGAAAATGATTGAAAAGTTCATATCAGTAACTTAGTTCCCCAAGTGAAACATATTAGATTAATTCCACACAGACTGACCTGTTCTGACTCTCAGCTTACAGCTAATGAAAACATGACATTCAGGACTAGAATATTGCATCAGACTAATAAAATATATTTTTAATGCAGAAATGGGGGCTTCATAAAAAACATTTGCTCCTGTTTAAAGGTTGGTATCTTATAAAAGGTACCTTTAAACTTACAAACAAGCTTTATTGGAACCATATTGTAATTGTCAGAGATGCTCTTGTTCTTGCAGAGACTCTAGATAGTAAAGGGAGGCACAAAAGCCAGTGAGGATAATTTTTACACTGAATACAGTCTAAAAGCTACCATCATCCAGGATAGTTGCACGGTCATCCACGTGTGGACGATCAGTTGTGTTGTACCCTCACGTGACCCCTTCGAAACAGAATCGCCCCCTACTCCCTGCTGTCCGGCATGTTTAATCCTACTCTGCTGCAGATACAGGAGATTTATTGACCTTTCTAAATTCCTCATAAACATCAGACTGTTGGTCTACATCAAGGCTCGCCAAGTTTCCGGTGCTTCTTGGCTTTTCAGCCACTGCTGCGTAATTCAGCCTGCATAGGAACTTCTGGCTTTGGGCTTTTGCTGTTTTGTTTGCCTCATAGGGAATATCCCTTCAAGCAACAGTTTTGCTTACATTTTCCATAGAGGCCATAGATGTACCTGCTGTGATGCTGAGGTTTTAAACTCAGCAACAGGCTAGCTGTTTTTTAATCCCAGGCAGCGTTGTTCAGGAGAACTGCAGCAGGGAGTGGAGGGACCACCAGGGTGTCTGCAGCATTGCTGTATGGGATTATGTGCCAACCCAGGAATATGAAAAGGTCTCAATTTGAGTCATTTTAATGCAAATAAGGATTTAAAATAAAAATAATTTTTGGGGTGCTGCGTGGTGCTGTGGTCAGGGCGGGCGTAGACAGAGGCTGCAGACCTCAACGTGGCCGTCCTGAGTTCCACTCTGTCCTTGGTTCCTTTACCACATGGCTATCTCTCCATTTTCTCTGCCACCACAGCATCTCTCTCGGATTCAGGTCAGGACTTTGACTAGGCCACTCCAAAGACTTATTTTTCTTCAGCCATTCAGAGGTGGACTTCCTGGTGTGTTCTACATTGTTGTGCTGCTGCAGAAGCCAAGTTGCTTGGCCAGATGTTCTCCTTCAGGATGTTTTGGTTGACAGCACAATTCATGGTTCCATTTATCACATCAAGTCTTCCAAGGTCCTGAAGCAGCAAAACTCAGATGTGATAAACCACAGTAATGTTTAACAGGGGGAGTAATCCATTTTTCACACAGCCATGCAGGTTGTTTTTTTTCCTCCCTTAAAAATTAACTCCTTCATTTAAAAACTGCTATTTGTGTTTACTTGTTTAATCTGTGACTGATATTTAAATTGGTTTCAGGTACTGAAACATTTAAGTTAGACAACAATACCGAAAATCAGGAACCACTGTATTTTGAAAACTCCTCTCATGAGAGCTGGAATCATTTAGTCAACATTTTATTTATATTCCAGTCTTTGGGATATTAACCTTGCACAGACTGATAATGGTAATGTAATTGGGAGACTGTGCAGCTCTAAGACAGATAACCATCATATGAAGGCCACACCATGCTGCGAGACCGTTCACATCTGCAACCGAAGTTGTGTCATTCTTTAAATATTAATTCAATTAAATGAATTAAATAAATAATTCAATATTCCTTCTGTTATTTCATCCTATTTGCATAAGAAAGCACAGAGACTGTCTTTTGTGCAAAGTGATGCTTCATGACTGTGCATGTGGGAAACAAAAATGTATCAGTCAGCGGTTTGCAGTTACAGAATTGTTTTATTGGGTTTTTCCTGCAGATCTTTTCAACTGCACAGCCATTACCTCTGTGTGTAACCGCAGTGGTTGATGTTTGTCATCCTCACAAGCACCTTTTATAATCAACTTATTGTGTTACGATTTTATTTTACGTGTCTAAATCTAATTTTGACTACCTCTGTGGAACTTATCTGAAGAAAGCTGCTGATGTTTGGTTTATACTACGGTGACATACTGAGGTAAGAAGCACCTAATGTGATAAGCAAAGCAGGTATACCCACCCCATAGCGAACATTACTGCGGTTAATGTCTTTATCTCTCGCAGTCGTGATGTTATAGGATTTGGTTTCATTTTTAGTTCAACACCTACATCTTCCCTCCACCTACACTTGGTTTTTCTTCAAGTGGAAGAAAGTGGAAGTCCAGGTAGCTCAACATTTTTTTCCAAACCGTGCGACAAAAAGAAAAGAAAATCGCCGATAAAGCCAGCGAGTATTATGAAGCCACGTCCCAAGAGCCAGTTTCTGCAACCGAGGATCGGACCGCCAGGGTCCCCTCCCTTGGCCGCCACCCATCACACAGTGCACCCGACCCCTTTGGCCCCTCCCACGGGTGGTGGGCCCATGGGAGGGGGGGCCCATGTTTCCTCTTCGGGCTGAGCCCGGCCGGGCTCCATGGGTAAAAGCCCGGCCACCAGACGCTCGCCATCGTGCCCCCCCTCCAGGCCTGGCTCCAGAGTGGGGCCCCGGTGACCCGCGTCCGGGCGAGGGAACACCAAGTCCAATGTTTTTACTCATCATTGGGGTCTTCGGGCTGCACTTTGTCTGGTCCCTCACCTAGGACCTGTCTGCCTTGGGTGACCCTACCAGGGGCATGAAGCCCCAGACAGCATAGCTCCTAGGATCATTGGGGCACTCAAACCCCTCCACCACGATAAGGTGGCAGCCCATGGAGGAGAATGGTTCACGAATGGGGGAAGAAGGGAGCGGGAGATCGACAGGCGGATTGGCGCAGCGTCTGCTGTCAAGCGGGCGCTGTACCGGTCCGTCGTGGTGAAGAGAGAGCTGAGCCAAAAAGCGAAGTTCTCGATTTACCGGTCGATCTACGTTCCCACCCTCATCTATGGTCATGAGCTTTGGGTCATGACGGAAAGAACGAGATCGCGGATACAAGCGGCCGAAATGGGTTTTCTCCATAGGGTGGCTGGGCTCTCCCTTAGAGATAGGGTGAGAAGCTCAGTCATCTGGGAGGGACTCAGAGTAGAGCCGCTGCTCCTTCACATCGAGAGGAGCCAGTTGAGGTGGCTTGGGCATCTGGTCAGGATGCCTCCTGGACGCCTCCCTGGTGAGGTGTTCTGGGCACGTCCCACCGGGAGGAGGCCCCGGGGAAGACCCAGGACACGCTGGAGAGACTATGTCTCTCGGCTGGCCTGGGAACGCCTCGGGATTCCCCCGGAAGAGCTGGAAGAAGTGGCCGGGGAGAGGGAAGTCTGGGCCTCCCTTCTGAAGCTGCTACCCCCGCGACCCGACCTCGGATAAGCGGAAGAAGATGGATGGATGGATGGATGGATGGATGGAGTATTATGAAGCCGCTTGCAACATACGTTGTTACCTTCGCCGCGGCCAGACATTTAAAGGAAATCAGGAAGGAATCTTCCAGGTGGTCCATGACCAAACAAATGAGTTAGAAAATCACCACAGATGTATCTTGGAAAGTTCCTCTACCCTGAGATTTAGTTTTCCTGCTCTTCACTGTTGTGTGGCAGTAGTGAACAATGTGCTTTAGATCAGAGTCAGAAGCTTATCTGGAAACGTTCCAATGACTCCTCCATACTGGTGGGAGTCAAGCGGCGTCAAATAGTTGAATTGGATGAAAGAATAGCACTTTGTCAAACTGGCCTAATTTAGTCATGTCATGAACATGTTGTCGACAAAAAAGCTGTATGTGGTGGAACTGAAACAGTTGTTTTAAAGTTAAACAATGTATGGATTCCAGTCATACGTCATTTTCCTGGAACGTCTTCTTGACGCTTTTAATTTCTATGCTGAAAATGAAAAAGTATTCTTTATTTCAGAGTCTTTGTAGAAGTTTTTGAGTCAAACTAACTAGGATAGGTTGGGTTTTAGTCTCTTTTTTAAAAATGATTCAACAGAACTGTTACTCCCAATCCTTCAACACAAACATCTTGAAAACCATCAATCTAAACCAGACCATAAAGTATACTCACTGACAAAAACGGTTCTAAACCAGTTTAGGCTCCCAGTAGGAACAGCATCAAATAGACGTCAGTGGGACTCGAGGTTTGCCGAGGAACCACAAACGTTTTTGAGCTTTTCTTTTACTCTAAGCTGATCCTCTCCTCACTTCCAGGTTTTTTCTTCTCTTTCTTCTTCTTTTTGTAATTATATTTCAAGTAGACTATAGACTACTTTTTATTGTCTGTTGTGTTTCTGTGTGTGTCTTACGATACTACTCTGTTAGCTGAATCCTGGTTTTCATTGTCTCATAAGCACTTGGTTATTATGTGACATCATCAGAGTACATATCTTTAACAAAAGAAGAGCTTTATTTATTTTTAGATTTCTTTTTTATAATGTCACTCCTGTCTGGTGGGAAGATAAGCATTTCCTCCATCCGGAGCTTTAATGAGGCACAGAAATTCTCAACAGGCTCTTCTTATTTTTGGGTCTATCTGAGCTCCTGGGGGCCAGCAGTGACTCAGATAATATGGAATTCAGTACCTCATATATTGATGTCATACCTTTCCCCCTTCTACCTACTTTTGAATTCAGCAAACATCTGTCCTCGCCACACGCAAGGTGAAACTGGCTGTTGTATTTGCTCCAAAGTCTGAGCAATTTTCCTTCCTGTTCTTAGGAACATCAAGCTGTTGTACCAATGACATTTAAAACAACCATCAAAAGTGGCTTGATGCATTTCCTGTCTCAAGCTAATTACCAGTCCATACTGCTTCCCCATCACTACCAAGCTGAGCCTTTAAGTAGCTGACCTGAGAGACTGGGCCCAGCAGCCTGGGGGTGGGTGGGGAAAAATATTTACATTAGCCGGAGAAGAAAGGCTTCAACCAAGGTGGAGCATTTGCAGCACTGCTATTTCAAAAATATTAATGTAAATCAGAGGGTGTATTGGGGGCTGGGGAGATCCACAGCAGTGAGGTCATTTTTAATTTTTGAGGTAATCCTGTTGTGAAAGATGGGTGTAACCCAACTATCCTGAAAACACAGGCAGACATTCTGGTTGAGCTGCAGCTGCTTCTAAAATGAACTTTCAATGTTACACCTTTCAGTGTTTGTCCATCTCTTCATAGTTCTAACCTTGTTAGAATATCCAGACAATATGTGTGGATTATTTCAAGAGACCGAAAAGAGAAAAAAATCTCTCTGAGGTTTGAATGATTATCTCTTCTTTGAATAGAATAACAGAGGCTCAAACAGCCTCCTGTTGTTTCGGTGGAACTTTACAGATTATCCTACATGGCCTGCAGTTTTTTTCTAACATAACTGGACATACGCATTTTTTAAAACAATATTTACCGATACTGAAGAATTAAGAAGACTTGAAGATTTTCGGTAATGAACAAATTTTTTAAAGCCCACATTTATTCCCACAGATAAATCCGGTTAGGCACATATAATCATCCACATCTACTTATCCTTAACTGGAGTATACAGACTCAAAAAGAGGCCATTTTGCTGAAAGAAAACAATCAGGACACTAATTACACCAAAACGGTACAAAAAAATATATGCGTTTTCCATTTAAGATAAAAAAGAGAAACTTTATGAAAATGTTTCACCCAGAACTCCTCAAGTGGCAGGTTTTATTTCACCAGGTTCAAATTTTGTAAAAACTAAACTAAAATTAAAAAAGCTCATATTAAGCACTTTTTGCTACCTAATTGATAATCTGTTAATCAAAAGAAAGGAAAAAAAAAGTCATTGGTAATCATTATAAAACTCACAAACAGAACATAGAAAACATTATACTGCAAACTCTCAAACATAAGAATATTAAAAACCTTGAAGTACAAATTACAAGATAGAGCCACCTAACATCTGCCTGTCCTGTCAGGGATTCTTCACATCACCAGTCTGAGAAATTTTCACATTTTAAAACACGTTTTGCTGTCCAGCTGTGTAACAGCTGCACTCAAACATGCAGCATGTTTGAATTTTGATCCTAATGTTCCTTGTAACTGCAGGCCAATTTCCAAATTACCTTTTTTGTCCAGGATTGTAGAAAAGACTGTTTTTAATCAACTGCAGACCTTTTTAAATGCTCATAGTGTTGGCAAAGAATTTCAATCTGGTTTTAAATTCCACCATAGCACAGAGCCAGGACTGCTGAGAGCTCTTAATGATCTCCTCTTAACTATTGACTCAGGTCGCTCAGTTGTTTTAGCTCCTTTAGGCCCAAGCGCTGCCTTTGGTTTGGTCAATCACAGTATTCATTTATCAAGCCTGGAGAACACTGTTAGTCTCAACAGCTTAGTTTTAGTGTGGATCAGATTTTATCCAGTCTTTCTTTGTGTGTCTATGGGAGAATATTCCTCTTCCTCAGGACCCATTTGTTGTGGAGTACCTCAAGGATCCATTGTTGGTCTCAATTTATTTTCTCTATACATTCTGTCACTGGGGTCTATGTTTAGAAAGCATAATATTTATTTCCCTTGCTTTGCCGACAACACATCTGCTGAGCTCGTCATCCAAACTACCAGGCTCCAAAGAACGGTTGTAAACAACATTAATGGACGGCATGGAGAAGCGTTGTTGTGATGATGTGACGGGGGAGAGTTGGAGAGGGTAGAGATTCTTAAAGTGACGGAGGGCAATTTTAATTTCTCACTACTATTACAGATGATGCAAACAGGGTTTCCCCTAGTGTATTATAAGCCTGATGGGACACCAGGCATTACATGCCCTCCCACCAGGCTAAAGAGCTGTTTATTTTAGAGAGGGATTTTTTTATACACCAGTAACAGTAAAGACGATTAAGCTAGGTTCACAGTTGATGCGTTAAAATGGGAACATAGGGGGTGCGCACGCGTCCTGCACCTGGCAGTTGGCTTCACACACAGTTATTTCACAGTTATTTCCAAATTTGGTGCCTGTTTGTGCACCTTCAGATTTTTGGAGGTTCACGAACAATAATGGATTATTGTCTTAACAGACAAACATTTGTTTGGACTCAGTTGCACAAATAAAGATTTAGAGCAGGGGTCTCAAACTCCAGTCCTCGAGGGCCGCTGTCCTGCAGTTTTTAGATGTGCCACAGGTACAAAACACTGGAATGAAATGGCTTAATTACCTCCTCCTTGTGTAGATCAGTTCTCCAGAGCCTGGCTAATGACCTAATTATTCTATTCAGGTGTGGTGCAGCAGAGGCACATCTAAAAGTTGCAGGACTGCGGCCCTCGAGGACTGGAGTTTGACACCCCTGATTTAGAGTCTATGATAAATATTTTATTTTAGCAACACCGTTCTTGTTCTTGTCTCAGTTTGTTTGTTTTTTGTTGCAATTACTGTAGTTATAGTTGAGCTATGCTGATGAGTGTGTTTGTGTTATAGTCCTTACAAAGCAAACTGAAAGTGACCAAATCAGGACCCAGCAGGTGAACTTTCAAAGAATATTGAAAACCAGTCGGGTCCAAAAAGACTGACTGGTGCAAACCAACCCAAACCAAGGAGGAACTGTGCTTCCAGACCTCCTCAGAGTATTCTGGTGTGTCACCGCTGTATTCTTAGACGCACTGAGACACACTGCTGCTCCTCGGTGGGAAATTGCCTCATACAGGCTACAAACCCCGGGTGGAGTTTCATTGCTTAATTACACTGGAACTTCCCACCCTGCTTGTAGCCCATATTTTAGTTCATATTCATTTTTAAAAAAATAAAAAAATAAAGCTATCACTTTGCACACAGATATTGTACGCCAAAAATCCAGAGCGTCTCATCGGTTGGACTGCTTCCTGTGGCGGGTAACTGTGGGGAAAACTGGAACACATTTATCAGCTTAGATCAGACTGAGGCTTCAGAAAAGGAGGAGCCCAACTGCAGAGGGAGTAACTTTGTTCATTCGCCAGATGCCTCTCTGCAGCTATTTAGTTTTCCCCTCATTAATCATTTTCACAAATCTCAACGTCACCAATTAGGCTAACAAGCCCAGTGTGGGGTGACACACCCCTGTGGGAGAGAGAGGAAGACCGAGCTCTTTCTGAGTCATTCCTCCTGCTGACTTCAAGCACAGTCATATCTTTTTGAGGTTGCTGACTTGAAAGGGTGTTTTCCAGTTTTAGTGTTCATTAAAATCATTTCATTGAATGTTTTGTGCGGTGAGGAGGTTTCCTGAATCCCTGCCGGGTTAGTTCAGGGGTGATGGCTTTAGTTCGGAAATAACTGAATTTTAGACATTTGCAATGAATAGTAAGAGTGTTATCTCACTCTCTTTGTGTAGTTTGACCAGTGTGTGAATGTCTGCCATGTCGTCTGGTGAGATTGGCTTTGTAGTTGAAAAATGGATACCCCTATAATCTGCCTGGGGAGAGTAATGCTAGTAATTACAGACTCTCCCGTGACACACACACAGATGCACACATAAGCCCAAAATTTCATAACAGGTACTGCATAGCTACAATCAGTTAGTAGTAGTGGTTATGATTTCCTGTAGCGGGTTTGAAGTTGTGGGATCTATGCTTTTCATTAACCAGTAGATGAGGACAATTTCAGAGATGCATATAATCGGGTTTGTTTTAAATAAATACGAATATTATCAAAAAGTTGCTTTATTTCAGTTCCTGAGATCCTTTCAGACACAAACCTAGCAGGCATTGTGGTCGTTGATCAGCATCAGAGATTATGAGTTTATGATCGATGCGGCCATCCCAAATGTAGGAAACATCATGGAAAGGGAACAGGATAAAGCGTCCAAACACAGAGGGCTGATCTAAGAGCTGGAGAAAGCCAGGTGACCCCCAGACAGGAGAAGTGGTTCAAACAGACACCTGGAAAAAAATCATAGCTCTCAGAACAGCACAGATTTAGGAACAAGCAGAACAGAGTGTATAAAAATCAGTTAAGGCCCTAAGTAGCCAGATATATCATAAATCTGCCGGGCCTGAATGCATGACACTTGCAATATAGCAATTCATCATATTGTGCAGTTCTAAAAATGACTAATGTATATTTTCCAATGTATGAGTAGAGTATAAAGAAGTCAGACAACAGTGTATATCACATTGATTAAACGGTGAGAACACAGTGAAAGTACATGATGGATAGGAAGGAAAGCTCCCAGAATCTCACTATTATTACAAATTATAACATCTACAGAAGATCAAATGGACAAGATGATTTAGGAACAGTGGATGCATAAATAGATTTAGTTTGTTGTATGTACCTCCATTTTCAGAAGGTTTGATGAAGACATTTTGTTTCGTGTACAATCAACCTGGTTTTATCAGCAGAAAGTAAAGCTGTACATTTGTATAGATTTTATAAAATCATTGTGAAAGTGTTTTGTATCTTGTAATTTTCAGTGGATAATCTCCTACCATCCTGACTCAATCTCGTTCGTTCTCTTTCTCTCTGCTTCTGCTCTGTTTCCTTCTGTAATGCAGCCAACTGCTTCCCTCCGTGCCAGAACGGAGGAATGTGCCTCAGGCCCCAGCTCTGCGTCTGCAAACTGGGCTCCAAGGGGAAAGCCTGTGAGCAGACCCCGGTGCCGGCTCACTCCAGCCCAGTGGTGCCTGGGAGCGAACCCACTAATGGTCACACTAACGGTCACACGAATGGAAACAGTGTGGTGCCACAGAGGCCCATACCTCAGCAAGTGCCACCTAACAGCTACACCTCCACTAATAACTTGGCCCAGATGAAGTTAACTGTCAAGGCGGCCCCCCAGTTTGTCAGACCCCAATACATCCAGCAACATATCCAGCAGCAGTAAGTATTGCTCTTTGATTTAAGCTTTATTATGCTGTGTGTTCCTTGTGCTTTACCAACTTCAACACTTTCACTTACTGACTCATGGAGAAATTCACTGTAGTCTTCCACTATTAAACTTACTGCTGAAGTAAGTGCTCACAGTTACATTTAGTTAATTCACACTTGCAGTATGTAACTTTTACAAAAGTCCTTGAAACTGTCACCACGGCGTGACAGTACGATATGAGACAAACAATCTCATTCAATGAGAAATCCAGCTCTTCCAGTGCTACTATCGAAGTCTGCAAAAATGCACCGCTCGAGTTCCTAAACAACCAATCAGAGCCAGGAAGGAGGTCTTATCGCCGTCGATCAACTTCCTGTAGGAGCCTCAATGTGGTAATGGTGGAGAAACGACTCACCACAACAGAAAAGTCATTTATCTGCCATCATCGGTAGGTATGCTAACTAGCCTAAGCATTTAAACCAGGCTATGTTGTGGTGAACTAGCTGTAGCAAAGCAGAGAGCAAGAAAGTGACTGCTCTGATCGGTTGCTTCTGACTGAGTGGTGTATTTTTGCAGCTAGTACTGGGAGCACTGGGAGAAGGCAGAGGAGCTTGACTTATTTTATTTTTTTCCCCCACCAATTACCTGTTCTATGCTGTCACAACATAATGATAATTTAAAAAATAAATACTTTAAAACTTTTTTTAAATGAAAATGACCTTAAATACGTTTTACATAAGAAGTTTTTCACCAGTGAGACAACGGAGTAGGAGGGTTTGGGATTACATCAGGGTTCAGCTCTGAGCCTCCTGTTGTTTGCGGTGGTGATGAACAGATTCAAGCATGAGGTCAGGCAGGAGTCCAAAGAGACTATGATGTTTACAGATGACGCTGTGATCTGCAGTAAGAGTAGGAAGCTGCAGGACAAAAAGTGTGTGTGAATGAGATGGAGGCACCTCAGTTAGGCCGAGGTGCTGACGGTGAATGAGTTTTTTTCCCTGAGGTTCAGTCATCTAAAGCAAAAAGCAGCATAAGGGATGAAGATGATTGTGCAGGCTGTGTTTCCATTAACCATTTTTTTGTGCTCATTCTGAAGTTACGCATTAGAAATTTTAAAATTACTTCCTCAATTTATGACTTGAGGATGTTTTTGGCTTTTCCACTAAGAAAGTTGATGTCGAATAAGTTCTGATGTACTTAACTTTCCCATCCACTGGTAGGTCTGTGCCTTATCAGAGGCTTGAAACGTAGAGAAATTTCTAAGTTTAACCCTCCAGTTCGGTGGTGAGAGCCTTCGCTTTGCGTGGACTGGTTGTTCTGCTTCAAACCAGTAAATGGAAGCACTCGTAATTTGCATTTTCTATTTTTATTTTGCAACATTTCAAAAGTTTGTTTGACATTTGCATGATAATTGGCAGATTTTTGACAGAATAATAACTGCAGGAGCGGAAGGATTTACTAGATGTTAATACGACCTGCTGTAATGTATGATTTGGAGATAGCGGCACAAAAAGGACAGCAAAGCTGAAGATGTTCAGGTTTAATCGGAAGAGATTAAACCTCAGGACATGCAGAGGGTTAGTATGGCAGAGGGGGTAGGATGACATGACAGCAGAAGATCTGCTGCCGTGACCCCTAAGAGACGCAGCTGACAGAAGAAGATTAAATATTGTCAGGGAACTTATGAGCTGGTATGTAGAAAATAATTTACAGCTCAAAACCTTTCTGTCACAGACGTCACCTCTTGCTGACATCAGGCTTCATCCCTGGATTTCAGCATGGTGTCCAGTAGGATGGTGAATACTGCAAATGCAAGCTAGCTGTTGCTAATAGAAGCACAGAGAATATTTAGTTCGGTTTTTTATAACCTGGGCTGTCTTACTAAGGTTGGCCTGCCAACTCATTTCATCATCCATCAGGGCTAAAACTGGCTCCCCGCTCCTTCACACATGGAGCTGAAGCGCTATTAGCTCCTGCTGCGGTTCGCTGTTGGTTTGTTTTGACTGTAAGTAATGCAGATGACTGGAGAGTGTGCACGGTGAAAATGCTCCAACATCTTGTCAGGTCCAGTTTGTGGACGTAATGGGTGCGAAAGCAATTCCCCACTTTTCTGCTCCGAGCCGGTTTGTTAATGGAAACATTGTCAGGGACCCGGCGCGGTGTCTCATTAATGCTGGCGCACATCACATGATGATGTGAAGCATGTGGATGAATGTGATTTCTGTGTTCTGAGATGTCTGGGTTTCGTACAAGGCACAAGTAATCGCTACCAGATCTGGTTGAAAGCTGCTCCTTGTTTGCAGAAAAGATTTATTTTGCACAGAGAGCACATGTTCCCTGTGTTTTATTGTAAAAGCTCCAGACAATAACTGGTAGAAAACCTTTCCTCAGGATAATGTTTCAGCCAGGTAGTAAATTCCTGGCCAGCAGAGAGTGTCCTCTGTTACAGTTGCTAACCTTTTAAAATCCGTCTTTTGCAAGAAAAGTTGTACAACAAGTGAGTGAACAGCTGTTTAACAAGGTCTGGGACAAGGTTAGAAACTACAGTAGCTGTAGAGTACTGAAGTGTTTGTAGGGTTCAGTTAGGGTGCTCTCACACCTGGTAGTCCGGTAGACTCGGTTCGATTGGCAATCGAAGTTGCAACATTTGTTCCTTGTGGTGGTGCTGCGCCAAAAACCACTGAAGGAAACAACACAAAGGCCTCTGGAGAAGACACCGAGCGCAACCTTCTTCTTCAGAAAATATAAACATAAATGGAGTAGCATCAGATTTTAGTGGTTGTTTTTTCTTTGGCAAAAGACGACAAGCCTTTTCTCCCGCTAGCGCTAGACACATGTTTGTTTTGGCTGCGTTTACCCAGAATGCCCTGCAGTTGTCTTCGTGCTTTTGGAGTGGTCTCCAGTCCATTTGGCATTCACACATGCCCTCAAACCGCATCAGAGTTCACTTCAACCGGACTGAGACCTAGTTTTGTAAGCGAGCCAGAGTTTGTCAACTTTGATTGCACGTTCACACCTCAGCAAACAACTGGATTTTCTTAGGCAAAGGAGCTAAAGTTTGAACAGGGCTGGTGTGAATGCACACTTAGTTTTACAGTTGCTTTGGCACATTATTAGCAAAACACAAAATACAAATCTTTATAATAAAAATTCACAACTAAAATAACTAAAACTAAATGAAGCACCCTGAGGTACCACAGGTAGAGCTCAGTACCCAGTAGTTCTATTCCTAGCTGGATTTTTCTGTGAAGGCACAAAAACTCACAATTTGTCTCACATGTAGGCCTCAAAGCAGGATGGGGGCAGAGGTAGAAGACAAAAATAAGCATATTTAAGAAAGTAATCCATATCTTGAAACAAAGACGTCTTGGGTCTTTCTGAACTATATCAATAGCCTTAAGAGACCTGTGCAGAAACTGAAGAAATGTAAAGAACAGTCGCTCTTAGCTTTTGTTATTTTGGCTTTATTTGTTTAATATACAACGGTAAGAAACATTTGAAGTTAGATTTAAATAATTTCATTACCTGGTAAAGAACAAATGCTTTTTATTTTGTACCGGTGTCCTGAAATTGAACAGAGGTGTACATTCCTTTTACCATAACTACCTAATGCATATGTCTCATTCATTGATAGTTTCCTCTCTGTGGTCCAAGAGTAACTTAAGCATGTACATTACTAACATTTAGAGTCATTTTTCAAACAATATATTTTTTTAACTCACTGGTCAAGGGAATAAAAACATGTTTGGCCAGCAGTTAGAAAAAAGAAGAAAGGTTGTGAACTAAAGGGTGGAGACAAAATGTCCAAGGGAAGTGTTTTGTGTCAGCACAAGGATCAACAATTACACTGAGCTATTGGTGCCACTCTAATCCAACTCCCATTTGGTTTTGGGTGCTTATGAAGGTGAATGTGGTGAAGAATGCTTCTCAAAGATCTCTGTCCAGTCCATAAATCATGGGCGACAGGCTAATGCTTTTATAATGGCTGTCACTTTGGTTCAGCTGCACAAGTCAAATCCTGCAGCTCAGAGTATGTGTGCTCATTCATTCATTCCTTAAAGGTGAGAATAACCTGCTTCTATTTCCCACCAGAATAAAAGCACTGACTTGTTGCTTGATATGGCCTGCAGCTTTAGGACAATTATTTGTACAGAAGTCTGAAGCTGCAGAGTTGGCCTTTCATGAAAGCTGCTCAGTAGTGCTGCAAAGATCAATTCAATTTTAAAACAGAAAATCTGATATAGTTGTAAAGTTTTTTGTCCTTTTAAGAAATCTGGATTATGAAAACTTCACAAGTGTATGTATGTTTGCTATAATGACTTATTCCTCCTCTTTTTCCTCTTGTTATAACATTGGTCAGTATATCCAGCTTTGGTGCATTTCTGCTTCTTGTGATTTCATGTCTTTGATGGGAGTCATAAATAAAATGCAGCCATAAATGAGCTGCATTGTTTAGAAACTGTATAAAATATTCAGGCTGAAATAATTTGTTGGCAAAGACTATAAACTGGATAACTCCTTCTTACTGGAGTTCTTGATCTCTAACACGTCCAGCTTGAGTCACCTATAAAGATGCCATTTACACTTATCGACATGGCAGTCAGTGCTTCATGTGGTTATAAAATGATGAGCATTTGATTTATCCTTAACAAGTGGTCTCGCAAAACCAAATGTTTAGCTTTTCTTAGTTGTGAAATCCAATTGCAGTGCTAGCATTAAAACCTGCTCCATGTGGGGGAAAAAATCCTCCCAGGGTTATTCTTAGTGTCTTGCACTGCTGAATTAATCTCTCTTAAACTCTCCATCAAGGGTTTTTGGTTATATTAGGAAGTTGGATCATGTCAAAGACCTTCAAAAATTGAAGAACTCTGAAGAACTCAACCAGGCTTTCAGTGAAACGATGTTACTCACTTCCTCGTCGCTAGCTTTGAAGTGTTGAGATCATGTTGGGAAGGGAATGGTTAGCTTGTAAACTGAGGTAATAAAAGCAACCATCTGTGCTTTGTGTCTGAATATAGAATCGTCCACCCTCATACCGTAGGATCCTAGTCATTGCATGCCCATAATGCTTTTGTTCTTGCATTAGATCACCCACAGTAGCCTCGTTTCCATCAGTGTTTTTTGAAGTATCGCATTATGGTTGATGGAAACTGCTAAATTTGAAGTAACTTCCTCAGCACCACAAAAATGTCTTTATGCTTCTTTTAGTTGGTTAATGCACTAAAGGGGAGATGGAGATACATTTGCTGAATAATATAATATTTACCTCACATGACCATGACCAACTGTTTCCATCAGTCGTGTAAATCTTTTATCAGCATGAAACATCACCAATTCTAATTGACCCGACAGAGCAATGACAACTTGCCCAATAGCAACACATTTCTGAGAACCTCTCTCCATTTCTGAGATGTGTGAACCAGGCTTAGTTTCCAACCTCTACTTCCTGTTTGTTGCCGCCATGTGTAGTGTCAACATTTGATGAAATTACACTTTGCATAGCCTGGTTGATTAGTTAAATGCTTAATGTGCATATTCTTTTTCACAACCTTTTAAAAGTTTGCTCAAAATTCACACGACAGCGGGATGGAAACATAGCCAGAGTGATGGGCGAGCTTGGATTCAACTGGATTAATACTCCTTGCCTACTATTTCAACTCCTTTACCAGAAGTTGTATCCATAGAAAACTCAACATGTACACTAATGGACACCATCACACTTTACACATGGTCTAAGACGAATAAAAGTCCCTTTAAATACACTGACACTATGTAGCCATATGAATGATATTAACATACAATTCATAATATTGTCATAAGCATTAAGACAATTCATGATATAGATGGATTGTGTTATATCTGCAACAGTTAAGAGCAGTGAAAAGTACAAATCAGTCAGATGGCTGCAAAACCCCAATTTACATAGACCAGGATTTCATATATAAATGAAATTAAAGTCTGAAACACCCAAGTGAGGTGAAAACATTTTACATGCATGGAAGCTGTCACTTTCTGTGGAATTGGACTATCATAATAATAGCATAAAAAATATGTTTAAGGAGTTAAACCTTCCTGTGTTGTTAGGTCAAATATTCAGAGATAAAATATGAAATAAGTAATAAAAATAAACATATGGTCTCATAACATTTGTGAGGTGAGTGGATTTATGGAAGAGTGTTGAGATTAGAGTTGTCAGAGAATCTCTGTATGTTTTCCACAATAATGTACTTCCTCTTTGTTTGATGAAGGGATGTTGCACACGGCCAGTCACTGTTCACATCCTCATCCACTGGCAACGGCGCAGGTTCCCCTGAACATGGGCTATCACTCTTTCCCACCATTCATGCTGAGACTGATCTCTGTAACTAAGTTGAGATAAGCTGCTTATCTCCATTAATGTCATGAGTGCATGATCACAATTCAGAGCACATGCTCCGTTTGGCTGAGCAAAGACCTGGCATCCAGTGTGTAGCTAACAGACAGTGTGGGTAAGGCCTGTGTGACCTGACTGAGAGGAGAAAGAGTGGGAAACACCTTGTAGCTTAACGCTTAATAGTAGAGGAGGAGGATGAACTCAGTCATTATCTGTGACCACCAACAACTGGCCTAATGATAATGGGCACAGATTCATACAATTATGTCAAGAGGTGCTGTATGCAAACCATATTTTAGTTGAGCATACCTAAATGTAGATAATAAGATCCAATCTGCGACCCTTTTCCGCTAGCATATCATGAAAGCTGTTTGCTTTGTGAATTCACTGCAGAAACAAAGCTACTAATATGCTTAAAACATTCTGTGAGAAAAAAAAGAACATATATGGAACATTATTACTATATAGTATCATCTTTAAATGTGAGTTGGTTGTTTGAATTTCCAACAGATTATTGTAGCCACAATCTTAATTTCCACTCGAATCATGATAAATAAGGGACATATAGAAATATATAGAAAGTTAAAGATGTTGGACAAGCAACTAAAATTGCTCTGTTAATTGAACTGGTATCCCAGAGCATTCAGATGGGAACAACACTGGATGTTGTGTCCTGTTGGGTATTTGAGTGATACCCAACAGGACCTTCGTTACTTGGGAAGTATTTCCGATGGATGGAAGTATTTCATCCATTTTCTAACACCCTTGTCCCTAGGGGGGTCGGTTTTTACCTCTTATTTTTAGTCTCTTGATCTATCATGCACACACGCGCACGCGCCCACACACACAGCACCCTGGCATGGTTATGGGGTTTGGTATCTGTCCTTAGATGCTTCACTATGTTTGAGGACCGAGTTCTTAGCTTCTGTTCTGTCGGTGGTTCAGATAGCATTCCAAGTCCTAAGACTGAAAAGGTAAGGTTGGTGACACTGCTGTTGGTAGAACCAGAGGAATTTAGCAACTCTTGACAAAGTGATTATAAAGTAATTGACAACATCTAACTCATGGTAAAGAACTGCATTCTTTAAATATGGAGAAGATTCACTAAATGGAAGTGTTGCTGTAGATTGGTCACTGATCACGACTGTGAGTGCAGCTGCTTTCTGTCCACCTCCACAACTAAAACACCTGCTTTATTCAGATTCACTGTTTATGTTGTTGAGGAAAATCTGCGTGTAACTTAGTTTTATTTATGTTACTCTTTGTAGAATTTTTTTAACTCCCTCTCTATGCACTGGTTAAATGGATTGTCTGTTTCTGTTTATTTGTGTTCTTATTTTTTTCCCTCCAGAATCCGGCCTGTGCCGATCCACTCTGGACTGAACCAGCAATACGTCATCAAGCCCAAGTACTACCACACACACACCACACACACACAGATGCATGTTCAGCCCCAACCTGAGCGCCCCATCCCTCTGACGGTGGGACACAACTCCATCCATGGTGAGCAGGTCCTCTTCTTTCTGCTTTTAGTGTTTTGGTTTGTTTTATACATGGAAACCAACTTTCTGCAGGAATTTCAGACAGTTTGCTTTGCACTTCCTAAGCTGCTACTCTTCATATATGCACCACACAGTGTGATGTCTGTTGTTTTTAACTTTTCAGAAATCTTGACAAGCATTTCTGATCAATGATTGGTATTTATAAATGCCAATGCAAACAGGAGTTGTAGGCAGGATTTATGAACACCAGCAATTAGAATTTATATTGAAATCGGGGAAAAAAAATAAATATTGAACTGGGCCGCTTCAATTAAACTATTTAATAATCTATTAATCTAAAAATGAATTTGAGACGAGTAAAGACCTGAAAAAGAATATACATACTTCTGTTCTGTTGTACATGACTGTCTCTTTTGCGTTATTTCACTAGTTTTCTGTAATAAGACTAGTCTGAACTGCAATGAGTTCAGACTAGTCTTATTGGAGTCTGAATGAAGCTGAAGCATTGTTTGGTTTTTGTAAAACATAACTTTGTCAGAGAGGTAATCATTTTACTTTATACTTTACATTTTGTCAAAGAACATAATTTGAGTCTACTTGACACATTTTCACTTCCATATTTTATTATTTTGTAGAAATCATTTTTCACTTTGGCATTTAAGGTTTGTTGGTAATGCCTTTTGGCAAAAACAAAACAATTTTGTTTGATAATGACTGATTTTTAAAAGCAATAAGGAGATAAAATATCAGAGGAGGTGAATACTTCTTATAGCATTTTAAGTTGTGGGCAGCAAGTATCTCAGTTGAAAGTTAAAATAACAGAAACTGGTGAAATGTTGGAAAGTAGCAGGAGAAAATTTGATCAAACTGGTCACACTTGTTGATTATCAATTACTGAAATGCATTGACTCGGATCTGTTAACCTTTAACCTCTAAAGCGATAAATGTACCAGAGAACACCAGACACATTTCTTCCAGACTTCTGTAAAGGGATTTCTCTCTGCTTTCTCTGCTCTCTGCAGACTGGATGGATCTCATTGTGATCCTTTCTGCTCTCAACTTGGCTGATGTCTGTGTTTTTGTCTGAGACACTCTGCTGACTTCCTTTCCATATGCTTGACAAGGCTAAGAGTCTGCAGGAGGCGTGTGCAAAACCTACACACTTACAGATGTGAAATCAGTAGATAGGGAAGTTTTCTCATTGCTGTGGTGAGAAGAATTTCTGACATGTTGTCACTGGGCGAACACGAATCTGCCTGGAGAACTGCTGACAAACCTAATTATAGCTCCATATTTTTCATCTAGAGAAGTTTAGCACATTTCAAAGACAGAATTTAGTATGAGAGATAAACATGACTGTTCTGATTGTGTCCCAACCAGTCAGCTCTGTCTCCTACACATGGCCCTGTTGACTTAGCCAACAAAGATGCTGCTAAATGTTCACTCATTCTCACAGTTTTATTTCAAAATGGCTACAGTCCTGTGGGAAAGTATTTGCCCCCTGAGAAGGTGCTGGCCTCTCTGTGCCGGGTCCAAAGCTCCTATGGCCATCAGCTTCACTCCATGATTGTGCTGTGAAACAGCTGAGAGCCACAGAGAGAGCAGAACACACTGGCGTTCAGACACACACCTCGCTAAGACAAGAGAAAGATAAAATAAATAAATTGATCTCATTGTGATCCTTTCTGTATTTATTGGGATTTCCTGCATTTTTTCTTATTTTGTCTCATATCACAAAAATGAAACCTTTTCCGTCTGGTTATTTCTGGCCCATGTTTTATATTTTATTTAACCTTTTATTTCACCAGGAAAATCCCACTGAGGATAAACATTTGGTTCAGTTCTGCTCATTTTTAAACAGATGAGAGAGGCGGCAGAAAGAGGGACAGGGGCTTTAAGAGAGGGGCGGGAACAAGAGCAAGCCTGGGCAGGAGCACAAGTCATCAGCTTTGCTTCTGAACATATGCAAAGTGCAGTGAGGATCTAAACATTAAGACCAGGATATGGGGAGTGGCTAGGTAGCATAGAGGGTGTTTAACCTGGAGGGAAAACAGAGCTGAGGATGTCCTTGAAATGTCCATGTTGCTGAAAAAAAGAACTGTTCTCTACAACATGGTGGCTTGACATACATCTTACACATCATACACAAGACAATCCTGGCCAAGGCCGGCCATGCAGAGGTCACAGGACATTCACTGTAAAAACAGAAAAAATTGACACCGTCATGAATAAATAAATTAAAATATTCCTCAGTTAAAATATTTACAGACAGATGACATACAGAAACAACATAGTAGGCACAGTAGTTTGGTAAAGAAATCAAAGTTGTGCAGAAAAGTCTATATTTTGGGCTGACAGATGGGAGACAGAGAAATTGCTTTAGTTGAAACCCGCTTAAACTAAAAATAAATGAATAAAATGAAATAAATAAAATAAATGCATAAGAAGAGAGAAGTAACGCCTACGTTTAAAAACAATTACATATCCTTGAGATAGTGGCAATAATCTTGAAAGTATATGAAACTAGTATTTCTTTTGTATAAAAGAAAACAAATCTTTTTAAACATATTGTTTTCACTTTTAACTTTTTATTCATCTTTTGTCATTAAACTTAAACTGTTTTTGAAATATTTTTGTCCTACGATTTTTTTTTAAAGAGAAACAAGAAATAAAGAGCAACTCCACATACAAAGCTCATATTTAGCCAATAATCGCTGGTCTAGATGCAAAAGAAGTGTAAATGTAAAAGAAAATAAATAAAATGTTAATGAGCATACAGTCATTTTTTCCACTGAAGATAATTGAATGTAACAAAAAATAAATTAGGTAACTAATTTAATAACATATTTTAGTGATAGAAATTCCAGAATGACTAAGTGAGGAGAGAGTCTCAAACTCTAGTATGTAGAGATGAAGAGTTGTTAAAAAAGCACTTTGTTTGATTTATTCTGAAATGTCACTTTAACAGGTTTCTACGATTGTTCTTTAAACATTAATACTTTGTTCCTGTTACATAAATAGTAGATTTGACAAACTTTCAAAATAACACACAGGATTCAGTTTGCTTTTTTCCATGATGATGAAGTGTTAAAATAGGCTTAAGAACAGGTTTGAAATCCCAGCCAACAGCAAACCAGACTAAATGACATGCATGTGATGAGGAAAAGTTTTTTAGAGGCTTGAGACCTCTAAAAAAAACCCCCACTGGAATAAAAAACAACAAACTATGGGCTTGAGAAAAATTTGTGAGTCCAGTGTGTGTTATGAAAATCGGTTGGTATGTTTGGCCTGTGTGTTGTTCTAGTAAAGATCTCACCTGTACACATCATGTTTAAATCAGGCATCCTTCTCTAAATACTGCATAATATTCAGTAAAATGTTCCCCTGGCTGCTCAACTTGATTTCATAATTGTGCTGTGAACCAGCTGACAGGCGCAGACACAGCAGAGCTCTGTGGAGACAGGGGTTTGGACCCGGCACACAGAACCCAGGAATCAGCGCACAGGGAACAGATTTGTAATAATGCAGAGAGACGTGAAGATAACAGAGAGAATTAAAACAAAACTTAATAGAACAAAGAACCCTTTGATGCTAAAATGGACAGAAAGATGAACTAACTGTGAGGTAGATATGATGTGCCTTCAGGTATCTTTTCTTCCGGCCTTTTGTTCTGTGGGCTGGCATTCCTGAGGGTGGGGAAAAGTCGCTGCAGACGGGGAAACGAGTTGATAAGCTCTTCCCGGTCTTATTTCTGGCTTTCAGGATGAGCCGTTCAGTTTTCATGTGAGGGGAAGAAGTTCTGAGGATAGTTAAGTGAACCTGAAATAAAACCAGACAGGGGGAACAGGCACCAGAAGGAGAAGTGTGCACACAGGGGCAGAAGTTGCTTGTCGTTTTGTCCAAGTCTTCTGATGAAGGGTTTTACAACAGCTCGGAGTTTTGTTTGCTAACCTCACCCACATATTTTCTTTTTTCCTTGCGTCTCATTCACATTTCGGAGACGCTTTTGGATTAAGTGGAGAGGGAGGAGTAACACGAGCTCTTTGAAGGAGGATCCACGTTCTGAAGTTTTCCAGAAATGTTAATGACAGCATAGTTTAGTTCACTGTTTTGTCTCGGCAGTTCTGAGTGACCAGATTCAACCGGAGAGTAATTCGGCTTCTTATGGCTCTAACAAGACTCCCGCTCTCCCTCCTTCTGGTTTGTTCCATTTTGTCAGCAGCGCTGGGGAACCAAACAGGAAGGATCAAGGTGGTCTTCACACCCACCATCTGCAAAGTGACCTGCGTAGGAAGCAGATGTCACAACAGCTGTGAGAGGGGAAACACCACCACCATCATCAGTGAGAACGGCCACGCCACAGACACGCTGACAGCGCCAAACTTCAGAGTAGGTAGGTGATCCTGACTCTGGCTTCTTCTGGTTTCCACCATTATCAGTGATCATTGTCTCGTCTCTAATCATAAAACAAAGATTTAGCTCAACGGAAGAAAAGTATTTGAATTGTGTTGACATTGCTCAGAGAATTTGTGAATGATTGCCGGTCTCTGATGTTGTAAAGCTGCGAACTGCCAAAATCAATTTTAACTGCTTTTATTTCTCTCTTTAAGAACTAAATGCAATGACTTTCAAATATGCAAATATAATCTATTTCTTCTTTTTGTATAGGACAAAAATTGAGTTGCCTTCATGCTAAAGTGTCTGTGAGACAGTGACAGACAAGAGTTTACACAGCTGCCTCTCAAGGAATTACTAAGACTACAAATACAGCAGTGTTTTCAGACTAAGCTAAAGCAAACCTTTCATGCTAGACCATTCATAACCCCCAAGATAAGGAGTTGTTTTTTATTTGCACACCTCAAAATATAAAAGTGCATTCTGTTAAAATATATATTTCTTGTATTGGATTAATTTCAAATAAATAAATAAAGAAACATAGTCAAACTGTGCTAGAAAAATCATTGTTTTACTTACTGCAAATGCGGGAGCTTTAAACAGCCTATCTATCATGACCAGAGGCGAAGTCACACTGTGTGAGAGCTAGAGCAGTCACTGTTTCACTGGTGTGCAGTTTACAAAGAATTTCATTATTAGTTTAAACCATGACAACATTAAACAGTCTTAAGTGTTTTATGTCAGATATTAGTAAGATTAATGCAAGTTGCCTAGTTACCCGTCCTGACTATGTAGTTAGTAGACCCTCATTTTCAGGGTTGTAAATACTTTATCAACATTTCCCAATGCTGGTTCAGGTTTCCAGCTATGTCTTGGCACATCTCAAAAGAATCAGTCTTACAAGCTTCTATATTAGTCATGACTATTCATGACTAAACAACATAAACAGCAAAGTGTTCTAGGTGCAAAGAACCAGTGAAAGATCAGCTGCGGCTCACCTGTTTTTCTAAGCTAAGGAAGCCAATATACAAGTACACGATGTCAGATTTCTGCACAAAGTGACAGTAGAGTACTGAAAGAGTATTTATAGAAGGGGCATGTTGGTAACAGCTCAATACATATCTTAGCTTCTGTTTGGTGGTTCTATATATCTGATTCTATATCCCTTGCCTTCCCTGCATTGCTTTGGAGCAGAGTACTTTAGACACTAACTTTATTCATTCGTTATTTTGTGGCACTGATAATAACAGGAGGACATGTGTTTTTGATTCTGGGTGTGAGTGGTGACTGCATTTTTCTCCTCTCATTGTGCCTTTGTGGCTGTACTGTGACATGTTGGCTTAGATGTTATTCACAATATACAGTAGAGAATTGGATGGAATGGCATTCTAAAAGATCAGTTTCCAGATGTATTTGCAGGCATGTGAAAGAATTATTCATTTCTGAAGAATTTTTCCTTTGATCACATAACAAAGCAGACTGGGCCAGATATTCGGAGAATTATTTACTCACCTGCCGCCACAAGAAGCTCGACAACCACAGAGGATCTCCTTCGGGGTCAGAGTCAGGGGGCTTGGGATGGGATGAGGGTTGACTCTGGAGGCTGACTAAGTTGCTCCTCCACTTCTATACCTTATGAAATTTTTCTTGTTGTTTTCGGTTGAAATGATCTGGTTTCTAGACAGTCAGCTGTGCGCTGCGACAATCCTTAAGCTGACTCTATCCTGAAAGTTTAAACCGGAGATCCCATGAAGCAGCTTCGGTGCTGTGGATGCCATTACATGGGAGTACTGTTGCATGGATTCAGCAAACTCTGTCTCAACCTGCCTCTGTTTGAACAAAGGATAGCTGAGTGTCGGAGCAGAACAAGCTGAATTCTGCTCTGACTCAGCTGAACAAATGATTGGGACTGGATTAATGCAAGGTTTAAAAACGCTGTTAACCCTGCATGAACCAGGGAGTTCATCCCTTTCATGTTCAGTTCAATATTACTGTAGCAAATGTAATGCATAACTAATGTCATTAGCAACAGCTCTAGTACATCACTTCTGGGTGTACACATTTTGCGTTTTAAGTTGCCATAACTTCATATTCAAGAATAGAAAATGAGAGCCATTAGAAAAAACTAAGACAACATTAAGTGAATATCATAACAATTATTATCATTTAAGATATGCCAAGACTGTTAAAGTTTGTGGAATGGAGTTCACAAACTCTAATCCACAAATAGAGTTTGTGAAAACCATTAAGTGTTTTTGTGTCATTTTGATACATGCTGTTCACTGAGCTGTTTTCTTTTTAAATCTGAAATATCTGCTTTTTATTGAGGATTATTAAACTGAAAGTTCAGTATTCTGTTGGATCATATATTCCTTTAATGATAAATCATCTTGATAATTCACACAGCTGTCCTTAGACATGGCGTGGTGCAACTGTTTATCCAGTGACTGTGTAGACATGAATCTCCTCTTTGACAGAAGAAGAGCACAGCCTGACAGCCTGTGCTGATCTGATAGAACACTGGACAACTTCCGAAGGACGTACATTTGTGCTCTCAACATTTCTCTCCAGAAGACTTTGTCATTTGTACGAGCAAAACTGACAAAGGCTTTGTTTTAGCTTGTTAAGGTAACAAAGTGCCTAAACCTCATTGCCGCCGGGTAGAGATAAAAAAGAAACTCAGGGAGAAACATCAGACAGCGCTGGAAGCTCTTTTAAATGTTAACAGAACTATGCGGCAGTAGAATAGGTGGCACTACTGCCGCCATGTTTGCGTCCACACAGGGAAACCAGTCACAGAAGTACTTACCAGATCATGCAGTCTGACCAGAGGTATGTGTCATTTATTGTTTCATTTAGGAAGCTAAAGGTGACAGCAGAAGCAAAACACCAGCTCTGACAGCCAACTCTGTTCTCTTAATCAGTTTGGCCCTCCTCAACTTCATTACCTCTTGTGATTCCTACAATTTTGATTGATTTCATTGTGCTCCGGTTCATATTAAAAAAGCTTAATGACGTTACTCATCACTGTTTTGGCTGGACGGATCTAGCGCAGTTGGACCATTATATGTAATTTACCCAGAATGCATTGCAGCATTGCAGCATGACCAACATGGCAATGTTCTTTGTGTCACAATATTTTAAAATTTATAAAAACTAAACTGCCTGCAGTATCCATCCAACCCTTTCTTACACCCTTATCCCTGGTGGGGTCAGGAGGTGCTGGTGTCTATCTCCAGCTAACGTTCTGGGCGAGAGGCGGGGTCACCCTGGACAGGTCGCCAGTCTGTCGCAGGGCAACACAGAGACACCTACAGTATTATTAATGTATTGTTTTACATCTAAAATAAGTAGTTCTCAAATAAAGTTTATTTTTACAACTAATCATGGGTCCTTTTAAGGGACTTTGTAGATTATAGTATTGTAAAAATATTGAAGTCAATCGGCCTGTTGCTCTTAAATAATAGAAGATTCAATCATAAAAGTAGTGGTGATAATGTCTTTGTCGCTTCTTCTAGTTACTAAGTTCTGGAGTCATTTTCCAGCCAACATTAGAGATACTCCAAATATGGGCTTTATTTTTCAAAATGCATTTTAAAGATGTATGTCAAGCCACCATGTTGTAGAGAACAGTTCTTTTTTTCAGCAACATGGACATTTCAAGGACATCCTCAGCTCTGTTTTCCCTCCAGGTTAAACACCCTCTATGCTACCTAGCCACTCCCCATATCCTGGTCTTAATGTTTAGATCCTCACTGCACTTTGCATATGTTCAGAAGCAAAGCTGATGACTTGTGCTCCTGCCCAGGCTTGCTCTTGTTCCCGCCCCTCTCTTAAAGCCCCTGTCCCTCTTTCTGCCGCCTCTCTCATCTGTTTAAAAATGAGCAGAACTGAACCAAGACAATGGTTTATCTGAAATCCAAACTGAGCTAAAGGGAGTGCAACAAAATAAATCACACTTGCTATGTTATCATACTTTTGTTATGAGAGAAAAGAGGAATCTGAAATGAGTCATGATGCACTGAAAGCAAAAAGGTCGATCTGGTTGTACTCCCTTCCAGTCTGTAATGTTCTTTACATCTCCCATCAGAGTTGTCGTGACCACATGCTCTGAATTTCTGTCAGGTCTCAAGACATTCTAAAGATCGAAAGTGATAAAAGTTTAAACATGACCTAATATTGAACATGGTCTTCTAATATTCATCCAAAGGGATCACTGTACAGTAAACCTCCGTTTTACACCAGATCTTGTGAGCCTGTAGATTGGTTTGATAATGAGGCATTTAACCTGATAATCAGCTGAAGAATGATAACAATGGCAGCCCCGTTCTTCATTCATCTGTCAAGTGTTTAAAATGCTTTAAAACTTGAAGTCTGTTGGTTGGCTGCTGCATTCAACAACTTTCCTGTTAAACATTCAAGTCTATTGATGGAGGCCGAATGTGTTTCCTCTGTAGAGAATTTAGAGGGAACTGGGAAGACAGTGGAAACCTGATCTTTGCTTCAATTTATCTTCCACAGGATTGTGCTTGCACTGAGCCAGAACCTGTTATAATCTTTAAAAGTCATCTTGAGAAATGGTTCTTCTGGCTTTCAGGGGTGCTTTTAAACATTTCTTTTGACGTTTTAATGGATTTCCAGTCCACCCGTTTTCAGAAGGAAGCTAATGTTTACAGCTGTTCAGAGAGTTAATGTGATCCTGCTTCAAGGAAACTTTGTGTTCGTGATGGCTGGGCCTGCTCTGCACAAACAGGCCCAAACAGGAAGTTTGTGCTGAGCAGCGTGCATTCAATAAAATAATAATAATAAAAAAATTCCCTAAAGTAAAACTCAACAGTATCCCAGTATCAATGCACAATTGGAAAACGGAAATGTAAAACCTCTAAAACAAGAGGCAGCAATTGTTATATTGCTGTTGCTAAAATAGCATTCACTATTGTGAATACTATTTTAAATAACAATAAACGTTTAAATAACAATAAACGTCACAGGCAGCATATTAATATTGCCTGTGACGTTTATTGTTATGTATGTTTTCAGGCACAGCCACATAACGACAATGAAGGAAAAGGATGAGTTCAGAGATTTTGTGTAAAATGAAAATCATCTATTTTATATGCCTTAAATTTCTCCATTTTTGATCTGTTTCTACATGGAGACATTTCTAATGAAATGAAGTGGTCCTTAAGCAGGAATTGTGTTTTTAATGTATAATAATATTCTGTCTAGTTTTCTCCTTCTCTGTCTATAAACAGTCTTCAATCATCAGAAAAAACTCAGCTTTGCGAAAGATCTGAAAAGTATCTATTTTTCTCCTGGTATCCTGAATGTTTCTAATTAAATCTGATGAGTAAGTGGTGATGAGGGTCATGGTTTGGACAGGAAGCTAAACCAGTAATACCTTTGATGACTTTAGTCTGACATGAGTCACAATGGCTGTGCTTCTGTGTGTGAATCATAAGTAGTGCCGCTTTCTGACTGGTAAGTGTGAGAAATGAATTTGGGATGAAGCTGGAATCAGTGTTGGACCACGTCTGGTTTGGCTGTTTTGTCTGGAGTTTCATCGGACTCTGTTAGATAAGTCAGAAGTGGAAACTTTATATTTTTATATCTGGCCTCTTGTTGGGTATGTAACAATTATATTTCTGCGATTAATGACTGGTCTGCCTGTTTTCAATGTAGCATTTTCTGTTTGTACATGCAGTGTTTGGGAAAAGATAGTACAGTTGATTGAAACTTAGTACACCCCATGTTTCAGCAACTCTTGAACTACCAATAACTTCCAAGAGTCATTTTTGGGTCAGCCTTGCTTGTTGAGGATTTTTGCCCCACTCTTCTCTTTAGTTATTTTAGTTTGTTTTAAAACCACACCACTACATTTTTCTAAGGTCATCGTCTGGACTTTAACTGGACCATTGCAGCACCTTTTGTCCTTCAGTTGTAGATTTGATCCTGTGACTGATATCATTGTCTTGCTTTGTAGTTGAGCAGATGATCCCATATTTGACTGGATAATACTTTGGTATGAGGTTGTGGCTGTCAAGGTGGCTATAAGGTGCCGACTAAGGAAGCTCATACAACCAACCATCCACCACCACATTGCTCCAAAGTGGTCCAATCCAAACATCGATTTCATCTGTCTTCTTAAAGAAGTCTTGCTCTTATAGAAGCCTTGTGGTCTTTGCACAGGAATGAACGTTTCTTGTGGTAGCTAAATGTACATCGTTAATTATCAGCAAACTGTATTTAATTTGAATGGTTGTCAATATTAAGAGACATTTACTCTATCAACTCTTTATTTTTGTTACTCTGAGAGGATTGTAGGGGGCTGCACCATGGCGCAGTTGGTAGCACTGTTGCCTTGCAGCAAGAAGGTCCTGGGTTCGATTCCCGGCCGGGGTCTTTCTGCATGGAGTTTGCATGTTCTCCCTGTGCATGCGTGGGTTCTCTCCGGGTACTCCGACTTCCTCCCACAGTCCAAAAACATGACTGTTAGGTTAATTGGTCTCTCTAAATTCTCACTAGGTGTGTGTGTGCATGGTTGTTTGTCCTGTATGTCTCTGTGTTGCCCTGCGACAGACTGGCGACCTGTCCAGGGTGAACCCCGCCTCTCGCCCGGAACGTAGCTGGAGATAGACACCAGCACCCTCCTGACCCCATTAGGGACAAAGGGTGAACAGAAAATGGAAGGATTATTCTACCAACAGTTCCTGCTCTAACATCTTCTTCTTTTTTCTGTTGTGTCCTCAGTGGTGTGTCACCTGCCGTGCATTAATGGTGGTAAATGTAGCGCCAGGGACAAGTGCCAGTGTCCCCCGAACTTTGCTGGCAAGTTTTGCCAAATGCCCGTTCAAAATGGACACCAGCAGCACCAGCGGTCGTCTGTGACCTATGGCCAGGCTCAGATTGTCTCTACACATACCCTGCCTCTTACATACAGCCATGGACAGACGCCTGGTGAGTAGACACTACTGTTATATCAGTTCTGCTTTTTAAAACTGAGTGTTTGGTTGTTTATTTCAACTCTTGATTTGCAGACCATTCCTCTGTGATTGTGAACGAAGGATTTTAATGATTCATTAAAATCCTTTGGTTAGTGGTCCAGATCAACTATGTGAAGTGCAGCTTGTAGTGACCAAAGCCTTCTGCTTCCAGAGCTGGAATAAAAAAAGTATTATCATTTAAAAAATATATATTTTTCTCAAACTTTAGCCATTATCAGAACATTAGTTTTTTTTTAAAAACACTATTAACTTTAAGGGATTCTCTTTTCTGTTACCTGGTTAAATTTCTAGTACAGCTTTAGAACGTCTGTATGTTTCTCTGTTCACTATAGTTGTCTGGTATAGACAAAAGGGATTATGGGTAATTTAGTTGATGCCGCCCCATTTCCTCACTTTGTCTCACTTTGCTTCCTTGTAAAAAAAAAGCAGAAAAGATGCTTCCATGCTGGCCGGAGCCATCTGTCCCACCTTTAGGGAGAGGGTGAATGGATGGAAATATGACTGAACCATAGTTGAACATATGGAGCCAAACAGAATTAGAATAAATTGTGTTGAATTTATCTTAATGTAGCTGGATACTGATTTGATTAGGTCAAACATACAATTTGAAGAAGATTCATAATGATAGTATAAGACTTTTAGATTAACTTAGACATATTCAAAGGCTAACATAATATTCTCCTGATATCTGTTGCTTATTAGACTCCATTTTTCCTCCCTTCCCTTAAAGCTGTAACTGTAATATCCATGTCTTGTATCTCACCAGTGTTCAACCCAGGCATTGTTAACATCCACATCAAACATCCCCCAGAAGCCTCAGTTCAGGTTCACCAAGTGTCCCAGTTGGACAATTACTCCAACAATGGGCACCAACAACAAGGGTCCCACTCAGGCTCCTCTTCATCCAGCAGCTACAGCTACCACCACTCTGAAAGCAGCCAGAAGGTTCAGCATCACGGCTACAACATGGTTCATCCCAACCAACATGGCTACAAGGTTCCCCATTACCAGCCCGTTGCCTCCAAGAACACCCTGGGTCGCTGCTTCCAGGAAACAGCAGCCGGTCAGGTAGACCGTCAGAGATCATTACTACGAGTTACCGTCATGTCACACAACAGGCAGCTTTTCACTCTGTGTCTGTGTATGTATCCTAACAGAGAAAAGTTGTCGCATGTTTTGACTGTTTCCAGATTACCCTGATTTCCTAATTTCCTCACATTATGTGAAAGAACAAGATTTGATAATTTATTTAGTTTAGGGTAGTTTGATTTAAATACATGCCTGTTCTGACAGGGTCTTTGCGTCCTGTCAGTCTCTGTCTCGCTATGTTTCCATCCAATTGTGAAGCAAAATACAACCTTGCCAAAAAAGAGAATGAAATGTTCAGTTTCATCCCTCTAGGAAGGTGTGCACTCAACAGTCCATCATAATCTATTTTTACTCATCATTTTTAAAAATGACAATACTTCACTCAACTGCATTTCGTTTTCAAACAGTTTAATTAATATTCAACAAGCTGAACAGAGAATCCACACCATAAAGCCACACATCAAGCAGATACATGTAACTCACACTTAAATCATAAACATAAACATGGATTACCAATTTGTCTCAGAGTTTTGATATTAATCTTGAGGCTGAGTTCACACTCTTCAGCCCCACTGGAGCCTGGAATTGCAAGTGGCAGCTAAAGTTTTGAAATCAGGGAACATCTCTCAAATCGAAGTGATCAGAAATTGGCAAGATTCTGTGAGTGAGGGAGGATGCGCTCATTCTGTATCAAGCGCTCTCCAAAACCTCTATAACTTTTCAAAGTGCTGTCAGCTCCTGGTTAGCAAGAACTTATATGTGTTTCCATCTCCCTTTTTGCGCATTAACTCTTTTTTTTGCAAAAACCATCTCAAGTGAGCATAAAAACATTTTTTGGAAAGTTAGGATGTTTTTCAAATTTTGACGTTTCCATCAACCTTTTCTAATGCGAAACTTTGGCTACTGATGTTTAAAAGAGTTCCTTTTCCAAGGACAGATCAGCAGGTTGTGGGGGAAGCTGGAAGCAGTCACAATCTGCCATCTGCTAGATGACCACTTATGATAGGACTGTTGTGAGAGTTGTCATGATGTGTGATCAGAGGTTGTGGCATTTTCAAACAGACCTGAAAAGAAGGACTTGTCTTCAAAATGTTCAGTTCAGGTTGACTAGGCTGGAGATAAATTTAGAAAGGCAAATCTGAAATGGCTTAGGCATGAGCAGAGGACGTTAGTGAACATTTTGGACAGACGACGTTGAATGTAGAGCTGCCGGAGAGGAAGAAGAGGATGTGGCAGTGAAGGAGGTTGGTGAGTTAGAGGAAGGTTCTGTAATTAGGCTGAGGCGGAAGCAGGTGATCTGCAGTGGCCCCCCTAAAAGGAGCAGCTGTAAGAAGCAAAACATCAAGTTAGAACCTAAAAGCAAATGTCTGCATGGGGTTTGCTCCTTCCAGACTACAGCCTACTTTAACCTTCACACACCAGACGTAGTAAAATTCTTCCACTGAAATGTGTTCCACATCTGTCAAGCCAAGGTTAGCACAAACAGACCACAGCAGGTTGTTAAAAAGGACATCTTTATCGTGTCACTGCCCGGACAATACAACCCGAGTCCAGTGGATGGTACTGATATCAGGTCCTAGACAAATAAAGAACAGATTCGCTGGCTGATGTGGAAAGAAATATCACTCCGCCGGGTTTTCAGGTCTTAAATAGTCATGAGCGGGTCACATTTTGTGAGGTTGTTTTTGCCATAAAGATAAAGAGTTGGTGCTGGCAGAAGAGGAGAAGCATCAAAATGATTTGGAGAGGTGGAGGTTTAAATGTGTTCGACTGTAAATAATCAGGGATGGAGAGAATGTTGAGCACAGATACACTTTGAGCTTTTCTTTATGAGATAAAATAATAATCCATCTTCCTTCCATCTGCAGTGTGGAAAAGCTTTACCAGGTCTGACCAAGCTGGATCAATGCTGTGCAACAATTGGGACCTCCTGGGGCTTCCACAAATGCCAGAAGTGTCCAAATAAACCCTGTAAGTACAAATGTTCAACCCAGAGTAAAGACCTGTTTACCCTATGTGTCCTGGATGCACAGACTCTAAGTTTACAGACACAATAAGAGATGAGAAGAAGGTCTGGTTTGTAGGAGTTGGATCATTAAGCAGTTATGCAGGCTTTCCCCCGGTGTATTATAAGTGGACCACCAGGCTTTGCTTGCACCTTGCAAGGTCTAAGACTCGCCAATGGTGCCGTAATCGTACGCTCTTACAGTGCCTGGTAGTGCGCCTCTTAATTTTTGTACCTCTGCGCAGATCGAGTTACTATATTTGTAGCATATTTCCATATAATTTTAAAATCGGATTCATTTTTTCTTTTATCAATGACTCTTTATCTCTAAATTATTTAGTTATTCCAGTTATTTTGGCAAACCTAAGTATATGGCAACAACTGCAATTTCAGGAAAAGCTTTACTTCAAATTCAACTTTAGACTGTGTTGCCTTCACAATGGGACAGAACTAATTATCAACCAGTTGGCCACCTCATGCTTAGTTTCCACTTTGTGGTACGGCATGGGTCAGTGCAGCTCGGTTCGATATTTTATATGTTTTCAGGAGAGCATTTCTACCGCCACACTCTAGAAAAAAACATTTAAATGTGTTGTTGTTGTTGCAAGTAGTGACATTTTTCTGTCCTTCAATTAATGGAGAGTGTTGTGAGATGGCAGCAGCTGTAACTCTACCGTACCATTGTCCTGTGAACCTACAACTGAAGGAGGAACAGGAATGGTGTGGTACGTAAAGGTCTGTTTTATTGACTGCTTTGTCTATGGAAACAGAGTAAATAGCATACCGTACCGCACCGACCTTTGCTGTTCCACTCAGAGGAAACGAGGCTTTAGTGTTTGTACGCTCTGAGCGTGTCAAACCGTAGTCACACCCCTATTTTTGTGAACACAATCTTGACCAATGAAGTTGATCTTGATTCTGGTTCCAATAATAAAAACTAAAGCACTGAAACATGCTTTATATATTAACACACAGATTGCTCTGACCACAGGAGTTATTTCCAGAGAGGAAAGGGACTGAATGCCATGGTGGCATGTGGTGTCAGCCCTGGCCTCTCAGCTCTTTTTATAGAGTTATACAGAGTTGTGAGGGGGAGCTATGAAAGGTCCTGTCAGTCTTTTTATGTAGCAGCTAGCTATTCAACACTACTCCTTTTATAGATGGATGGAAGCTTTAAAGCCAAGGTTCACCATGTAAACCCAGAAAGGCTCCATTGAAACTCCAGTAAAGGATTTTGATTAAAACTCCTTTAATCAAAATCTTGTTTCAGGGTTTTAATTGAAACAGCTTGATTGCACCTGCATTTTAATCTGGCCGTTCCATCTTAACATAAAAGGTAGAGATGCTGATAAAAACTAAAGGTTTGGTTCATAATTCTTTTGTGGTTCATTACGACAACTTGAACCAAGGATCTATTTTCCCAGGTTGGAATCATTAGCCCCTGAGAAAGTGTTACTCCAGGTGAATAATTAAGATTTTGCACATTTGCTTCTGATGGACATTTGAAAGAGTTTGTCTTTAGTGGTAAGTAGTTAAGCACTTTGAGATAAATACTTATTTCATGTACATACAGTGGGAGGTATTACAAATCAGATGATTTGTCTGCTGTTTTTTTCTCTGCAGGCAAGGCAAAGGTTTAAGTTCAGACATTTTTTTCCCACTTTGTTTTACAGTTGAATGTGAAACAGTCCATTGTGCCTTAGAGACATTGGTAGCTGGTAGTTAATTTGGCTTTCTTGGTCAAACAAATGTTGCTTTGTTGTCTCCCACAGAACAAAGCCTCCGCTTGCAGGTATTTGAGTACCAGTTCCCCGCTGGTGGCCTTATCCAGCAGTGGGGCTAAGCTTGGTTTCAGTTTCAACTGCAATGAGCTTCTCAGAGCAGTATTTGACTCACTGGAAGTTGTATTGCTTTTTGATCAATATTTACGCGTGTCATTCATACCTGCCTGACCCTGTTCTAGGTTAGGATCTAGGTTGCAGGCCGTCTCGGTTATCATTGGATGAGAGGTTGGGGTCTTCTGTCATTTTTACAAAGACTCAATCATGCTTTGGACTATGATTTACCAAACAGCCAGCACCTCTGACCGATGTGAAGGGAATGCTTAAAAAAGCAGCTTTTATGCCATTCATTTGCCAATTTCTCACCCCGTCTTCCTAGATTTGCACAATATTAGGAACTTTTAATGTTGGAAAATGATTATTAAATATTGCAATGATGATACCAGTTTACTCTTTTAAACCATCCTTATAGTGTCCCCACCTCTCCTGCTCAGCTTAAAGACATTAAAGATCTAAATGAGCTCTTGACATAAGACAGTAAACCAAAGTGGTCAAATTTAGTTTAAGCCAGTAAGGCACGTGAAATTATCTGAAAATTGCTATGAATGACGACGAATGACAATCTCTGCACCTTAACTAGACTTTAAAGATGCTTTATGTTCATTGCAGAAAGTGTGTGCAGTTCTAGAAACTCATTTAGATGCTCATAAAATATGCTAGTGTGTGTAGATTTATGAAGCTAACATTCCAGTTGCTCACTTCCGGCTTCCTCAGCTATCCCTCTGATAGACTGTCCTCCGGGATATAAGAGGATCAACACTTCTCACTGCCAAGGTAAGAGCTTCACCTTTTAATTATTTTTTAGTGGTTCTAGTTGTTGACCTTCTGTTTTCAACCGTGAATGTTTTGGAAAAATTTGGACTGTTTGAATTAACTCAATGACATTTAGTACCAAACTAGCTGCAGAAGCCACACTTTACATGTGTGTACATTTATGGCTTTAACATGACAAACGTGGATGACTTCATATAGAACAAAATAAGACATTTTATTTCCTCATTGTTTGTTGCTACAGCATAAGTCTGTGTAAAATTTAAAAGGAACTGAAAGGTGCATATTTGACACCTTGTCATGGTTCTGCCTCGTCTCTTGGTACGTGACCGCCGAAAACCCTGAAGCAATAAGAAAACACGATGAAGGGATGAGTGAAACTTTCTCTCTGATTGTGAATTTGAACAATCTATCGTAATATAAGCTGCAGTGCTGAAGTGATTAATTTTAAATGCCTATTTCTATAACTCTGAACTCACGTTGCTGTGGTTTCATAGGAAAAAAGCATAAAAAACATCTTCATTCAGGAAGATGAACGTAACATAAAATAAAGCAAATACATTTTTACCCGACATTTAAAAATGTGGCAATGTGTGCAGATAACAACGATGTTTTAGAGTTGTTTGTTTATGCACGTTTTAGCATAAAGATTTTCCTAAACATGTTAGCGCCTAACGGGAGACAAGACCAAAAGTTGCTCAACATTTTGATGAACACCAGTAAAATCAGCCGACTCTGCATCTTAAAGATCACTTCATTGTTCTCGGAAGTGATTGACTCTTCAAAAGAACTCCCCTCGACTCAACATGTTTTCCATTTTTACCCACTGACAGATGTGGATGAATGCCAGCTGCGGGTCGTTTGTCCTAACGGAGGCTGTCTGAACACTGTGGGCAGTTACATGTGTACATGTAAACCTGGCTATGCCCCCGACGCCACTCTCACCAGCTGCATCCGTAAGTCCTCCAGTCTGCAACTCAGTGGTTTCCTCTGTTTGACACATCCATAGCAACCAGTGGCTGCATTTTTATAATAAGTGTGTGCAAATCTGGGTCTGTATTCCGCCAGTATCGAAAAACACAATTTCGCAGTTGCGGTGTTCCCATTAAATAAAAAATTAAACTAAAATCACATGTGAATAAGCTTGTTCACATGATAAGCCGTTAAAAATCATGGCAGCGATGGATGTGAACAGTTAAATGAGATATATTCATAACTCAGCCATGGCGCTAGCCCTCATCATCTTATCTGCCATCAGCCACCTATTCAGTCATCGGAGCGACAAGCCTGTTATGCTTGGGTATGGCTCCGTATGCAGCGTTTTGGGGAAATTGCAGTCTGTGATTTAACAGAAGAGCTATGGATTCAACACCTTAGGATGACACACAACTTTTTATGAACTGTGTGATGCTGTGAGAGCCCTGGTTTGGCCGGATGCACATTGTCCGAAAAAACAAAACAAAGACAAAAACAAACCATCATCCTACTACCACTTCCTGTCATTTTCTTTTAGGTTTCTGCCAGTAGTTACACCCCGTTGTTAATCACATGACTCGTGCGATGCAAAAACAAGTGTCTCTATTGCAATTTGGGGTAATACATTTAAATTAATACCTACACCTCATCCTGGAACAAAAACTTTTCATTGAAAACTTTTTTTTTATTTTTAAATTGCTAGGTTTCCATTATGCAAATTTATTTTCTCACGTTCATTTTGCGCAATTTTATGGTAAATGGAAATGCAACTGGTGATGAAGTTTGGCTTGTTTCTATACTCTTTGAGGTTGATATTTCCTACTACACTTTGACAACAAAATGCTTCCTAAGACTAACTCACTGCCAGAGACGTATGGAGACAACATAGGTTTGTTTACCAAGTTACAGTAAAAAAAAGATAAAAAAAAAATCATTTTGACAGTGAGTGTGTGTGCCAAGCATCGGGGCACCAGAGCAGAGTGTGTGTGGCATTTAAAGATTAAGACAAAATAGAACCTGAGTTTTCATCACTGTTCTCTTTAGTATGTCTTTGAATTCCTGACTCATATTATTATTGTCATATATATATTTGTTGCATTTATTGACACAGTTACTGATTTGCTGAGCAATCTATTTCTGTATTCATTCTTAAAACTTGGGAATCGTCACTGGATTTAAAATTTAACGCAGTTCCCCTTTTCCAGCAGCACAGCCCTTAGTCTTGTATAACATTCCACAAAGTTGGAGGCTGAATTACCTCTTCAGCTCGTCATTAAGTTTCTCGGAGGCCTGGTAATGAACCATTCTTTTGATTCAGGTGTCAAAAGAACACACCTGAACAGCAGCTCTTGAGGACTTGAGATGGCGACCCCTGCCGCACAAGATTCAGATCTGAGAACCGAGATGACTAAAGATGATTTTATGACCGGTGAAACATTTCTGGGCTGATTTAGTCAGATGTTATGTTCTACATCACAACCTTTAGTGAGCTTTCTTTTAAAGCCATTTTGTAATGATTTAAAATCCTCGAAGAATTTGAAGACTTCAACAAGGTTCCGGCGCATCGTAGACCTTCTACCTTACCTACCTGTGTGCATTGTGGTTTTCCAAAGGTTCATCTTTTAGATCCACCTTGAGTGTGTGTTCACTAAGCAAAACACGCAGTTCCAGTTAAGGCCCCGGTAGAGTTTAACAAACTCAGTGTTTACGTTTCTTGGCGAAACAACAGGAATGTATTTCCTGGCAAGCCTGAGTAACTGCTTGCTGTGTAGATACCATCTGGTGACCTCAAAAAGCCACTCTTTGCTGTTGTCCTCTTAATGGTGACCTCCTGCATGCCTTGAACTCAGTCAGCATGTGTGTTAGTGCATGACGTGTTGGCATTTTTCTTGTTTTCTTCCAACTTGCAATCTTTTATTTGTTTGGTGGACATATGTTTCTGTGTTGTTTTTTTTTCTTAGCTTTGATTGTTTAGAGACCAATGATGGGTTTCTGTGAAACCACAAGAAGTCGTTGTGGAGAACCCAGCAGTAGAATGCTTGTTTATGTGCCGGGGTCCTGTTTTTGGATTTGTGGGCGAAGGAAGGTTTACTCTGGTGAAGGGAACTGCTTTATTTCTTCACGTTTTGCCCTCTCTCTTCAATATGTGTCTCCTACGCTTTGGTCTGCCATTTCCTACACCTCCACGTTCTCCATCCTCCTCCTGGTGCTGCTCTTCAGCCAACACACCTGCCGTCCAGGAAGAAAAGGGCGCTTGCTTCCGCTTGGTCAGCTCAGCGAGGCAGTGCTTACACCCAGTGTCTGCCCAGCTAAGCAAGCAGCTTTGCTGCTGCAGTGTGGGCAAAGCCTGGGGCCCTCGTTGTGACAAATGCCCCCCTCCTGGAACAGGTAAGGCTCCCAGAGTATTTATCACTAAGGAGCGTTACCACTGGTCCTTCCTCCCAGCAGCTGTATAACTTTATGACCATAATTAATTAATAAATTAATCTAAAGTCGATTGATCTTATCGGTCGACTAACGATTAATTGACAAGCGGCCATTTTCTTAAAAACCTGAGTTTTCTCTTGTGTCCAGAGAGTCGACCGTCTTTCCATAAGATGAAGGGCTACATTCTTTATATTATGCTGAATTAAAAAAAAAAAGAAGCATGCAGTTATATTTAAAACAAATTTTGTCAGGTGTATTATACTGACCAAATAAACAGAAAATTGTGGTTTTCTCATATTATTAAACTTTGCCATATTTATAAAATCTAAAAAACCCCGGAACCTCTCAGGTTGCTGAATAGAAAAAACAAAGATGAAAAGAGTAGAATATGTGGACCACTTAATTTCCCATGAACACAGGGATGTTTGTGTCAGTGAAGTGGAGGGAAACTGATTTAGCTCTCTGCTGGCAGGACGGTCTACAGTCAGTGGTGAGAGCGATGCCCTGTGCTGTTAGTCGTGCTTTCAATTCAGCTTCCTTCTTGTTGTAGCACCACTAAGCGGGTTGTTATGGTTACTCTCAGAGGAACGTTGAAGCTTCAATCACCACAGCACACAAAATTAACCGTGCTCATTGGGATCAGGTCTTTTTCTTCCGTCAGGTTAGTTATTCTGTGTTATCCCCTCTTCTTTGCTCTCATATTCTCCCTCTCCGCAGCATATCAGTATTTTTTGATTAAGAAGTTGAAGTTGCTGAATGAGCGCCGTTAGGGAGAAAATAAAGGAGTTTGTTGAGTGTTTATATTTCAAAACAGAACCGCAGTAGGTGCGTCTTGAATCCCACACCAGACTGTTTCACCCTCCCATTTTGGAAAGCTTCCGCCATTATTATTTCTCTTACAACTTGCTCTGCTTACGGATGACCAGCAGCGCCCTCTTTTGGATGGTGACCACACTACAACAGAAGGTTTAAGCAGACAATACCAGTTAATTGATTGGAACTAATTCTAATCTATGAAACCATTAATTGTATGTCAATTGTATTGTATATCAGTTCATTGTATGTTGATTAATCGTTTGCATCCCTAATGCTCTGCTGTTAGCTGGACTGTTTTTCCATGTCTTTGAGGAATATGCTCTTCTCTTGTATAGTCAAATATATGTTCACATTTTGTACAGTTTAAAAAAAGTACCTCAGTCAGTTACATGTTTCTTTGCTCTGAGTTTACGTTTTAATAAATCCACTGGGTTTCTTTTCTCTATGCTGGACGTTTTCCCTTACTGTCTCCTATTGTTTTCTGGTTTTATATTTTTACTTTAATGTAAGTCTATATGATCTGCTGCCACTTTGCTACTGATACACCTGAATTCTCTCATTGGGGAATAAAAAAAGAATGGTTCTAATCTATTCTATTCTATTCTATTCTATTCGTGGGAGGTGTGCTGCGTATGTCTTTTTTTTCTCTAGGAATTATTGCTAAATATGTCTTTTAATGTTTATCCTAGTACATTAACAGCAGTTAAACTTTCAGCATTGGTGTCATAATTTTGAATTTGTGAATCACAGTTAACATTATGCTTTTACTTACTGAAAATAATGATGGGTTGCTTTGTTGCCTGTGCTTGTGTCGTCTGTAGCCTTGTTTAAAGAAATCTGTCCCGGTGGAATGGGCTACACCGTTTTACCAAACCCTCCTGTAAACAAGCCAGTCACCGTTTTCCAGGAACCAGATGACCTATTACCTCCGCAACCCCTGCCAACGCCAGAGAAACCAGTGGAGGCCTTTGGGACACAAGAAGAGATTCTTCCAGGTCAGGGTTTATTCATTTAGGATTCATATTTGCCACAGGAGTGTAAATTCAACAGCTTCATATGTTTTCCTCTCTGGCAGAGCTCTTAACATTCTGTGCCTGTTGTTGCAGAAGGTCTTGTCCTGTTTGTCAGTCCTGACTTTGCTTTGGTCATGCATGGTTTAGTATTACTTGCATTGTTAAAACTTAAATCAGAGTATCGTTCTCTTTTTATAGCAGGAGCTGCTCAAGAAAGAATCTTCTGGTCATGCACATGCTGTACAGGTTGACTGGTCATGTTACTGGAACTATTTTAGATTAAAATATGTATTATCTCCATCCACCATTTACATATAATAACAAATATGTAAATATGTCATCATATTTACTCCATTATCTCATATTGTAGCTCTCAAGTCCTTTAATTCACATTGATGTTACTGCAGTGTCTCTAAGAAGCTAAATAAATCCTCACAGAACCAAGACAAGTTTTCTTTCAGTTTTGGTTCTCTGACCCAGAAATTTTGATTTCTGGGTCTAATACTAGACCTGGTGTTAGACCTAATGTCATACAGAGATCCGCCTCATCTGTTTTCCAGATGGACTGCTTTAAGGTGACCAGGCAAGCTGAATTTATTTGGCAGCTCACCCTCATACAAAATGGAAAAAGATGATTTCTGCACTTTTAGTAAAGATAAAGATGCTACAAGACCTATTCTGTCTTGTTTAGTGCTTTCTATTTATGACTCTTAAAAATATGGTACTGTAGGTTCAATACTCACTTTGGAAAATTACAACTCCAATTTAGCATTAGAAAGTCTAATTTGGGAGTCTTCTGGCATGAGAGTAGGATGATGAATCCTAACAGAAACATCCCTCATGTTGTTTCATTAGGGGAAAGATTAAGCGGCTTTAGCTCGGTGTGGGCTCAGTTCAAACACAGCTCAGCCCAGCGGCCTGCAGGTGAGGGCTGGTGGGGGGTGAAACCTGGCTAAGAGAAGGAGATCAGCTTCAGCTGTTCCTGGTTATGAACCATGTTTGCCAACCTCCATGAAAAGAGAACACCGTGCAACATCTTATCCCTAATTGAACCAAAAATCCTGCAAACTTTGAATGTTCTGTTGTAAGTCGCAGTCAGAAAAGGAAAGATGAGGATCTCATCCACTGAACAGTTAGTATTATGAAAGTTATTAGTATGAAAATCATAGCTGATAGGCTTTTATCGATGCTGTAAACCTTTACAGTGCCACAGTGTTTATTTTTTTTCTCTGGTGGTTGGTTGCAGCTCAACCATGTGGTAGTAGGTAGTTTATCCTTGTCAGGGGGCTTTTAGGCCCTGTTTACACTGAACTGTTTTTTTTTTTGTGTGAAACCGTAACATTTTTGCTGTTTGTTGTTTACACGTCGCCAGTGATCGGAGTCTCTGACACAGAACTTCTCTGAAACACTCCATGCGGAGGTGTGAATGCACATGCGTCGACTTCATGACTGCAGGGTTTGCTCTACCCATGCTCTGGCAGATAGTAAAAAAAATGGCGGATAGCATTGTACTGTGCTGTGCTGCGCAACCTGTTCAGTTTGACACATATTCTGAAGTGAAATACTGTATGTATGTGTTACATGAGAAGTTGGTCATCGTAAAAGGAGATGTACTTTGGGATTGATCCAGATACTTCACACACCGGTGAGGTGAAGAGTGACAGTCACATGCCAAGCTCACAGTGCCATCTAGAGCCCTGGCATGGCAACTACAGCACAGTCAAGGTGGTTTGGCGATCTTGTCTAAATGTGGAACTTTTCCCCGGTCAACATGTGAATATATTGGCAGTTACCAGACAGAGACCAGACAGCGGTCTCTTACAAAGTCTTAGTTTTCAGATGACATGCAGGGCTTTTGTCATCCTTTTAAGTTACATTTTTTTTAACATCACCCCTGCTGCAGCAGCACTTCTGTTGCATTTAAACCTGAAATCGGTGAATGATCAACAATCCTGGGCAGCTGGGATTGCTTTATTCTGTTTATTCAGCAGATAAATTGTAACTTCACTGGCTAAAATGTGTTTGATATGGTTACTTGATCTTGGTCTTCAAGGAGATGCTATAATCCTTTATTTAAGTATTTCCATTAAGGATGGCTCAATTTATCTAAAAAATATTTAAATGCAATCTCTGTAAAACACTGTGGTTGTTGTCGTGGGTAATGGGGTTGGAAAGCTATTTCTGTCTTATTTGGCCTTGGTTTCTGCAGCTGAAGCTGTGTTACCCTCTGTACCTTTGCTTTCATGCTAAGATGTGGCATTCTGATCATGCTTATCTACCTGTGCTTGTGCGCAGTAAAGGAAGCCCTGCACACTGAACTAGCACACATTCAAACATATTCTGACTAATTTTCAAATAAGAAATGCAGAATTGTTTGCACAATGTTAAAATTTAGATATTTCTTTTAAAGAAATTTGATAAAGTTTTCAATTAAAGTCATGAACATCTCTATCAATATACTCGCGTTCAACTTAAGATATTTTCCAATAATGCCTGTCTCTACATATGTTGTATGGTTGAAAAATGTCTATAGTGGTGTGTCCTTTGTGTTATTTGATAGAAGTTGTTGAGAAGACGTCTCCTCCTGCTCCGGTGGAGATTCTCCCATCCAATGCGGGTCAGGACATCGCACCCACTCAGTTAGCTGGTCAGTTTCCTGCCTGACTGGGTTTCATGTTTTCTGATGGTTTCACTGTGCAACATTTAAAAGACAAATATTGCCAAATGTTATGCTACTTTTCAATAAATGCCATGTGTCGCTGGTATTTCTTTAGGACAGTATCTGGTCTCTCATTCCTGTGGAAGCAATTTATATTTGCCTGTTTTTGTCAGAGGTGGACGAGTGCGAGATCCCTTACATATGCGGGCAGGGGGTTTGTTACAACACAGCTGAGAGCTACATCTGCCACTGTGATGAGGGATTCCACCTGGATGACAGCCAAAGCACCTGCATAGGTAAGGATGGAACGAGGGAGGTCGGCTGAAACACGTCTAGGGATGCATGTTTCACTAGAGAGCTCAGAAGGGAGCGCATACGGAGCTCAGCAGACACATGCAGCTAAAATTTTGTTTCTAATCAATGTAAGATCAGTCCTCCTGTTCAAAAAAACCTCCAGCAGGTTTATGAAAAAGTGAAACATGTTTGGAGCATCCAGCTTCTTGCAAATTGCAGTTTGAAAATACCAAAGAAACGAATCCAGTTCAACAAATGCAGAGCTTTAATCACGATTGTTTTAAAAGTTTAAAACTTTTAAAAGCTAAGACTGATACTGAAGGTTGTCGGCGGTTGAAGGATTTCTCTTTTGTCAAAGACAAAAGACCAGGAGCCATTTCTCTATTGCTAGACAAATTTTTTTTTGTATTTACCCAGAATGCCCTATGTTGTAGTTCTGCTTCAACATAGCAGAATGTTGAACAGCTTGGCATACACATATGCATTCGAAATGGCACCAGAGTTCACTTCAATTGAACTGAGACTTAGGTTTGTAGAGATGGACCAGAGTTTGCTGTTTTGGTCTGCATCAGAATTCAGTTTACGCTTTCACAACTCACAAAGCAACTGCACTTTCTAGGCAAATTATCCAGAGCTTGATTAAAGCAGATTAAACAGAGCTGATGTGAATGCACCCTAAAAACACACAACTCTTCTTTCCTGAATGTGTAACAATACATCTGACTGAAGGTGTCTTATTTTTGAATATCAAAGTAATGAGAGAATCTTGATAATCTTTACCTGAACCAACTGAAGAATGTGTTCAGTTTATTGGTTTTGTCCAAGCTGTCATCAACCTGTTCCTTCTTCTGCTTGAGGCCTGACGTCCTTTTCTTCCCTGGCTATCCACATCTAGCATTGCTTTGCTGGATTTTACTGTCTACCTTCTTCCTGTATGTCTCATTGTTGTTTCCAGTCTTCATTCATTTATCAGGAATTTGCTGTCTTCCTCCCTGAAGACTCTTTTTGGTGAGAGAGTTCTTTTAGGTCTCTGGTGATTTCAGGGTTTGTGGTTGAGGAATTTACTGACCTGATGGTCAAATTGTGACGACAGAGTTATGAACAAATTGCCTCCTGATAGACGCAACCATGTAAACAATCACGACTTCCAAAAAGAACAAATGTTCAGTCTAACTAAATATCTTGGTATTAACAGGACTTATAAATCAGTGGAATTTTAGGAGAGACCAGCAATCAGGCTCTTACTAGTCTGTGCACCCACTGGCCTCACCACTCTTGTGAGGACATAAATACAATTCACTCTATCATTATGTGGTTTCCTGCCATTTCAGCCCAGCACTCCCTGCCCACCAAAACGACACTGGGCCAGTGCTGGCTGGGCAAGCGGCCCTCATGATTATTTCCTCGTAGCTGCGGTAGAATCTCTTCTCCGTCTTTGCAGAGGAAGAGGGATTGCATTTAGATTTCTGTAAAAAAAAACAAAAAAATGTACAGAGCTTATTTATATGCAACCAAAATATGTATTAACAGGAATAATAGAGAAAACATACTGAGAAGAAGATGGTTTGAGACATAGGTGGGATCCTAAAAAGAGAAACACCACACTGTGGTGAAACATGTGGTGCAACGTTTATTCAGCCATCATACAGTATATGCACGTGCCAACTAAAACTTCAGCTTACACTGGTTTAACCAGTGTGTGCCCCTACATTTACTAAATGAAATACAGTTTGAGATCTGTGCACTTAAAGGTGAATAACTGTTTCTCATCATTATGCAAAGTTTATTTTTTGCCAGTTAGAGCCATACCATACTGCACTAAGCACTTAGCATTGCCTTGTTGCTGAAAATGTGCTATATAAATAAAATTACCTTTACCTTTACATGTTAGTTGATTCTAACTACCGTGTTCCGAACTAGTGAGCTCAAGAGGAACGTGCTGCTTGGACATGACAATTCTGTCATTCTCCATGTCTAAAACAGTTCCTGCTCGTTTTACAGACAATTTGTTCAACAGTAAAGGAATATCAATCACTTCAGTTTCAATGTGGCACTTTGTTTGCCCGATCGTGGCTCGAAGGTTCATTTTTTCAGTTGTAATGTACCAGATAGACCATCTCCAGATTTGAAAGGTCTGCAGCTTTTGTCAACTTGGCTATAGCTTGGGTCATTTATGCAACTATCCAGCTACTTGCTACCACTTACACATGCATGCAGTGTCAATGATAGCTGATCCCAGTGATTCAGTTTGGAAGATCTCAAAGTCTCTCTTTACCTTAGTAAATAATATAATGTTCCATTTATCCTTATTTTCATCTTCTGTCAACTTTACTTCGCTTCTCTGATGCAGGCAGTCTTCGGCCTAATGGACAAATGCCCCATATTTGTCAAATGGATTTGTACTTTGATGAGACTACTAGTGTCTGCTTTTTCTTGTCCAAGTCTGTAGCAAGTCTCCAATTAGTAGCTTAATTTTTCCTGCACTTTTAAGGCCCGGCTTCATCAAACATCAGCGCTACTCTGTCATTTGAAACCATTCTCTACCATGAAACTGCCAAAAAAACATGTTCTTAGTCTTGCAAAATTTATTGTATCTCTATCTTTATTGCAGGGGAAAAGGTAACAAAACCTTCTCGCAGAAATGACACACTTCCTCCCAGAGGACTTCAGCAAATTTGTCAGCTGGTCTAATTTTAGCAATCAATTTTCCTAAAAACAAATTGATTGCTAAGGGCTGAAGAAGTTTGCTTTTCACAGCAGATTTATTTCACAAATATCCGGGCGCTATCACGATGAACATAAATATATATAAATTTTGTTGCAGTTTTCTCTTGACTAAAGATCATTTCTATGAAAGCCAATAACTGCACAGTTAGAAACCAGCCTTAAGCCACATCTTACTCAGGTGTCATACTTGATGACCTTTAGAGACAGCAACCTGAAAGAAAGAGAAGGGAGAAGACAAGCAGCTCAGGAGGTGAACAACAGATGACTCTATTGAGGACTAATGCCTTCCTCTGAGTCACAGATGCCTGGAAATATCCTGTTTGAAGATTTGATATATAAGCAACAACAATATATGCAGATCTCACAAGAAAACTCTGTTATTGTCACCAACAGTGTCAAAAGGATTTTCTCAGAATTGTTACACAGCATCCCTTAATTATTGGAAAATGTGTCTGTGGTTGAGGAACAATTTGAAGTCATTTCCTGAATTCCTGAATTTTAGAGGAGCTAATTTTATTTGCATCTGACATAGCTGTGGCTTCATGTATTGTTTTCACAAAAGCATCTCACAGATAATTTTCAAGAAATGGTCAAAAGAAAAACAATAAGGAAAGCAAAAGTGACCTTAGAAAAAGGCAATTTATCAATAAAAATAACCCTGTATCTGAAATAAACTGAGGAATTAAAGTGTTTACATTTTTCAAATTAGAAAAACACCAAATGACTCCAACCCTTAGTTAAAATTTTCCTGCTCGAGGTGCTGTGGTGGCACAGGGATCAAGCACAACCCACATATGGAGGCCTTAGTCCTCGACGCGGCTGTTGCAGGTTCCTGACCTGGTGGCCTTTGCCGCATGTCTTCCCCCTTCTCTCATTACCCTCTTTCCTGTCGGCCCAGAGTCAATAAAAAATAATTCAGGCTCAGTTTGTTTCTCATCTGGCAATGAGAACAGAGATAAACACAATTTTGTTTGGAAGCCTAATGAGATTTTGGTCAGTTATCCATAAACAACTTTATGTCCCTCATGCCCTGAACAAGTTTTCTTTGGTTTTTACATATGCAAGTGCCCTCAAGGGGGACCTCAGAGTGTTTGGTGAGAGGCGTCTCCTTTTCTGGTAATGATATAATTACCATTGTCCAAATGCTAGCTTACAGCTGCCGTACATTGTATCTCAGATAATTTCTTGCAGTTTAATTGGCTGCTGGGTGGCAGAAGGAGGAGCTCTTCAAGAGCGCCATTCAAGAGCTGGAACTGGACACAAAATCACAGCTGTCTGCTTTTCTTTTGTCTCTCCTTCACAGACATTGATGAGTGTGAAAACAGGACAATGTGTCCTTCAGGTATTTGCTACAATAATCCTGGAGGTTACAGCTGTGGTACCTGTCCTCTCGGCTTTGTAGGGCAAGGAGGTCACTGCATTGGTAGGTCTGACTCCTTATGTTCACTGATACTCTCTTATTGTAACTAACATGCTCTAGGACTGCTTGATTCTTACTAAAATGTGAACAATAGTTCCTTTATGTGAACAACCTCAACACTGAACTGGATCAGTTCTCAGATTTGTCTGAATTGACTGTGTGAGAATTAGCTGCTGAAAAGACAACACTGAAAAAGCACACTGTTTATGCAATAACACACAACAAAGATGAACTCTTCGTTGACAATGTAAAGTGCAAACCTTTGTATCTTTCCAGATATAGACGAGTGCCATGACGAGCGAGTGTGTGTCAGAGGCCACTGCCTGAACACTGAAGGCTCGTTCCTGTGTCAATGTGGGCCCGGGTTCAGAGTGTCATCAGCTGGGGACCAGTGCAATGGTTTGTATTTATCACTTAGACTTAACTGTTAACCATTCAGCTTGAGTCAGGCTCTCGCTTTCACTTACTGAATCAGTGGTTGACGTGCAGGTGTGTCTCTCCGTATGGTAGAGCAGCACTGAAATGCTTTTTTTTAATATTCAGAGTAAAACTCATTATATAAGATTTATTCCTTACAGGATGATGTATTTTATCTACACAATTATGGGGAAGACGGCAGAAATCCTCCAAAAGCTGGGATACAATTGGTCACAGAATGCTGTAGCGAAGCATGTTAATGAAAAATCCAGTGGAAGGAAAATGTGTGGTAAAACTTGTATATAAGAAACAGAAACAACCCAGCTTTGAGAGGAGTACAACCCTACACTGAGACAAATAGATTGATGAAACTGAGCGAAATTTCCCAATAATTTATTTATTATTTGCACTTCACTTTTCGAATTGAAGTGCGGAAAAATTTTTTTTGTGATATTGTGAAATGCACCTGTGTTTTGGATAAATTGGTCAAGAATCAAAATTTAAAAATGTTTATATAACTAATTAGTTTCTTTTTAATAGAATCTCTAAATGTGGACAGAAACTCTCTTTTTCTGTATCTTTCACTGAATTAGATAATCTACTAACTTCTTCTTCTTTTTACCAAAACATACTCTGCAAACTATTTATGGTGATTGTTATAGTTTACGGTAGATGCATGACCAGTTGCTTTTATTTCTTTTGTCTTCCTTGTCTGTCTGTCTTCCTTTTTTTTATTTTAAATAACTGCTTATCTGAATCCAAACCTGGCATATTGATACTTAATGCGGCAAATATGCCCTCCAGTTTTACCATCCTAATCGATAAAAATAGACCAAACAAACTGGCTCTTCCTCCTCCCGTGTTTACAATCCAGATGCGGATGAGTGTCAAGAGGAGGTTTCTCCGTGTGTGTCTGTGGGAAAGTGTGTCAACAACATGGGCTCCTACACCTGCACCTGCCCCGAGGGCTTCAGGCAGATCAATGACACCAGCTGCATAGGTGACGAGTCACACTGCTTTATGTGGTTGCTATTGTTTGTGTGTTTTGAGGTTGAAGTTCCTCTTTGAACTGATGGGGCTCCAACATCCTAGCTGCTGTAAAGCTGCCAGACGCCTCAGTAATACTACATAAAGTTGTTAAACTCCATTCTCTGCTGCTTTGGCCTGTCACTTCCCAGATGTGGATGAGTGTGTGGAGGAGGCTGAGCTCTGCTCCCCTCATGGTACGTGTCTCAACACCGAAGGCTCCTATCTGTGTGTGTGTGACAGTGGGTTCACCGCCAGCCTCCATGCGCCCTCTTGTGATGGTAAGACAACTATACATGCACAAGCACACCAATTGTTTTGGAAGGATAAATATGCTTAATAAATATACCTAATAATACCGTTTCCCCTCTGTTGTAATACCTGGAAAATCACATCGGATCAGAAGTTCCACAGAATAAATGCGATTCTTTGCTACTAGTCCAGCTTATTTACCTTTAAAAATAAGGGTGGTGTTATCCTGTCCTGTTGAACCTTGTTGTGTTTAGAATACAGAAGATGCATAAAAGTGAAAAAAATTCAACCTGATATCAATAATAACTTTCACTCATGTATTGCAAAGACTGAATATCCTCTAGCAGTGTAAGTTAGAAGTAGATGGATCGATCCAAAATATCAATACCAAGTGTGTGTCAGTATTGGACCAACACTAGCATGACAAGCTTGATGCTTTAGTTTCAGTTTCCCTCTTAAAATTGTATTTCGTTTTGATATTGTAATTTCTCAACTCTATGAAAAGATTTGCTTTGATCTCAAATGATCCTTTTTTGCACTTTATTTAGAAAAAAATGCATGCCGGCTTGTTTTGTTCGTTTCTGTTCGTCATGTTCGTCTTACAATTTTTGGTAGACGCCTATAAACTTCATCTAAATTCTGCCTTAACAAGTCTTAACAAAATAATTCAAAGGAAAAGCACAAATCAGAACGATCAGAATTTTGATGACACACTTAATAACAAGCATTAGTAATGATATAGGTATTGGTACAGGTATTGGCGATACTGGCCTTGTTTCGGTATCAGCAATATTGACCCTATTTTCAGCTGTACTTTGGTACTGGTATGGTATGACACACCTCTAGTGTAAGTAAGGAAGTAACCCCAAGCAGCGGGGTTAGTATTTATTATGGACCACCTGTTGAGACAGTCCTAGAAAAGTACTGGTTGATTGGAAGGGAACATGACATATAAAACATATACAGTATATGTTTTATATGTCATAAAGCTAAATCAGCACTTTTGTCCTGAAGAAAGTTCTGGACAAAAACTTTGTAAAGAAGTTTTATCTATACAAGATAAGACTTGTATAGATAAAAGTGTAAAAGTATACTTTTTTTATTGGTAAAAAAGTATACTTTTTTATACTCAGTATATTCCTGATCCACTGTTGAAACCATGGCAATGAGATGGGTTGAAAGGCCTTCAGTACCCCCACAAATGCTGGGGGTCCACTGTACTTCCAAACAGCTAAACTAGTCAAGTGTAATTAGCATGTAGTAACCACCTAACTGGCAGTAAGCATCAGTATTTCCTCTCATTGAGTAAAACAAGTCTAAGCCATAGGAACGGTGTTATTGTGGAACGCTTTGGTTTATCCTGATGCAGAATCACATTCAGTGGGTCCAGTTACAATGTGGAGAAATAACTACGTATTGTTTTCTATTGTGTTCACCTACAATAAAATTTTATCTCCAGTCTATTATTCAAAATAATAATTTCTGGAATCCTGGTTGGTTTCCATACACGTCTTGTTAACTTCAGGCGCTTCTCGCAATATTTCAGTTGACTTCCAGGCACCATTGATTTATTCCGATTCAGCCATTGGGAATGCCTCAGGTGCCGACAGCTCTCCAGATCAGTTCTCCAGGCAAACAATAGCTCTGTGTCACCATGTCTGCCCTGGTTTTCATCACCCTATTCTATATCTCCATCACTCTGAGACACTCGGGGACGACACGGCAGATGAGAAGAATATCAACAATTTCCTTGAGATGTGTTGCCCCAGCTTTCAGCACCGTGGAGGGAGTCCAGGGCGTCGTGTGTCAGAGCTGTTTCATGCTCCCTCTGCTACCTCCGAAAACCCGAGAGGAACAGGAAGAGAAGCAGACGGAAGACTTTAAGCTTGCTGTCTAGACTTGCAGGAATATTTGTTGACCTCTCTCTTGTGATTTATGCAAACTCAGACTCCAGTGAGAATGCATATGTGTGTGTGTGTGTGTGTGTGTGTGTAGCAGTCTGAGTGTATATTTTTTACGGCGGGTCCTTTAGTTATAGAGCATACCAGAATTCATTACATTGCACTCGTCCTCGTTTACTCTTAATGCTGCAGGTTTTAATGTGTCTCCAGGGGAAAGTGAGGAAAGGCAGATGTTTGGTCAGATATATCATTCTTACACCTCATAAAATACAAAGCATAAAATTGAAAGGCTAACATTGAGGCATGTGAGTGGTGAAGTTGTTGAGCTTTTTTTTCGGTTCCTGCTGTTTTCAGACATTGATGAGTGCGGGCTCAACGAGACGCGCTGCGGGCCCCACGGCTACTGTGAGAACCGGCTGGGCTCCTTCCAGTGCCTCTGTGACCAAGGCTACCAGGAGTCCCAGGACGGCCACGCCTGCGAGGGTGAGTGTTTGGCTCATATCGAGTGCGTGTCTGGTTAGACTCACCGATGAAAACAGTTACAGCTCCAGATGAAATATGGCCCACATGCAGTTTGATTAGGAGCTGACACATCCAGAATGGCACCGGGAAGCAGTGCTTTGCAGTGTTCATACTCCTCATAATAGGGCTGGATTGAAAAACTCACCATGATATAAGCATTCCAAATGAGTCGATATTGATAATTGTCGATATCAATAATTATTGATTAGTTTTTTGCTTTAAATATCTGAAATACCGCCAAAGTAGTGGCACAACCTTTTCCTGTTTTATCCAGTTTTCACCTCACGCCGTTGTTGTCAGGCGAAACATGAAACTGCTGCTGCGCAAGTTACTCAACAGGTTGCTGCTAGGGAACCGAAGAGTGAGTTAGTTGATGCCACCAACCTTGCTCAGCTCACTGTGAGAGGTCGAACAGATAAAGCCTTTCCTTTGCCTATGTCTCTCAGAATGCTGTGCGGTTCTGGATCGGAGTTCTGTGAATATTTTTTTAACCAAGGGCCAAATTAATGCTTTGTGCATACTGGTAATATTTGTGTAAGTGAAATATGTGCCTCTTGGCTGCTTCTCTTATTACTGCTTCCCTGGCCATCCCTGACAGATTAGGTGGATCCATGCTTTGGTAAATCTGCAGCTGGTAACTGGTTGCAGTGAATTTTACTGAGGGATATGAAAGTAAAGTGAGGTAAATGCAAATCCTTGCCATATTATTAGGATTCAATTGTAAAACCTGTGAATTTACTTTCCACTTTACAGTGACACATTGCTTTATGTTTGGTCTGTCACGTTAAATCCCAATAAAATAAATTCAAGGTTACGGTTCTAAAGTGACCAAATGGCTGTACTTAAAGCTGCAGCGTTAATGCTCTCCTGTGTGAAACCTGGACTCTGTATGCAGGAAGGATAGGAGAGCAGCCAAACCATCTCTGAAGCAGTTACAGTTTGCCTCTGTTATCTTTGGCAGTGACTTCAGATAAGATTTGAAAACAAGAATAATGAGCATAATAATGCATCCTAGTGGAATGGAAGGACCTGGAGATCAGGCTGAAAACCATTGGTTTTGTTCAGATTTGATTTGGAGAAGCTGAAAGGCTTCATGCTGTTCCCATCCAGTTTGATTTCCTCCAGCATGATGGCTTGTCACCACCTATTCCCAGCCACTACACACAAATACGCACACACACACGCACGCAACACACGCACGCTCGCCCACAATATCCCTACCCATACCCCTAACCATCACATACCTCTAACTCTAACCCTCATCAAAAGTCAATTCACACCTTAGTCCTAAACCTAACCCCTAACCCAAAAACATTTCCCCTCATGGGGACCAAACAGCAGTATCCCCACATTGCAGACAGAAATAGGTCCCCAAAAGAATATAAAAACTTTAGGTTAAGTAATTAACCCCGGTTCTCTGAAACATGAGTGAGGTATCTCACTATGGGACACGACCCCAGCGCCTGTCCCCCAGAAGCTCTATTACATTACGCCAGTCTTGACTGGCCGGTAGAAGTGACGTCAGCTCCAGGAGGAGGAGCTTCCTCCTAGTATAAATGCCTGACGACACGCAAGCGATCTTCAGTCTTTTAAGCACACCTCTTCCTCGCTCCAGGCAAGGAGGGTGATCTGGTGAGATACCTCACTCATGTTTCAGAGAACCGGGGTTAATTACTTAACCTAAAGTTCTCTTTCAACATTCGTTTCGGTATCTCACTATGGGATGTGGCGACTCCCGTATTGCCAGATAAGCTTACTCGAAGACCAAAAGATGCATCCTGCAGTTATCCAAGTGTGGATCCCACGCCCAAAACTGTGTGAGCCAGAGTTGGTGCCGTGACATCCAATCTATAGAACCTGGTGAAGGTGTGAGGAGTTGCCCAGCTGGCAGCATCACATATGTCCTCCAAAGGTATACCCTGAAACAGTGCCCAGGATGAGGCCATGCCACGAGTGGAATGAGCTCGTAGACCTGCAGGGGGTGCAAGGCCTTTACTCTGATAGGCCATAGCAATAGCTCCGACTACCCAATGGGAAAGGCGTTGCTTCGTTAGAGGTTTCCCTTTATGTGGTGAAGCCCATGACACAAACAGCTGCTCAGATTTGCGAAAACCAGCCGTTTTCTTCACATAGATCTGAAGCGCTCGCACGGGGCAGAGCGTATGCAGTCTTTCATGCTCCTGAGAGGAGAACGGTGGAGGGCAAAAAGCCATCAACTCCAAAGGGCGGCATGGCAAGGCCGGGTTAAAAACCTTTGGTATATAAGCTGGATTGGTTTTCAGTAAAACCTTATGATTCTGCTCAGTAAACCGCATGCAGGAGGGGTTTACTGAAAAAGCTTGAATGTCGCTCACACGTTTGGTAGAAACCAATGCGACTAACAAGGCTGTCTTAAACGAGAGCACTTTAAGCTCAGCCTGCTCCAAAGGTTCGAAAGGTACATGTGACAAGGCATCAAGTACCATCGGTAAATCCCATGAAGGAGTGAGGCTTTTAGACACCAGCCGGAGCCGTCGTGCACCCTTCATGAACTGGCACACCAGAGGATGTTGCCCCACTGTCTTGTCTCCAAAGCCTACATGACAAGCTGAAATAGCTGCCAAGTATACTTTGACAGTTGAAAAAGCCAAACCTTTATCCAGCAGTTCTTGTAGAAATGTCAGAATAACTGACACAGGGCTCTGTATTGCGCTAAACATGGTTTTAGCGCACCAACCCTCAAATGCACGCCATTTTCCCTCATATGCGCTACGAGTCGAGACCGCTCTTGCGCTCTGAATCGTGTCAATGACGTTCTGGGGAAGCCCACTGGCTGCCAGATTCACCCTTTCACAAGCCAGGCCCATAGAGCTAGGCGTTCCGGATGAGGATGAAATAGTTCTCCACGTGCCTGTGTTAGGAGATCCCTGCGGAGAGGGAGCTGCCACGGCTCGCCCTGCAGTGACTGGAAAATTTCTGCTACCCAGTGCTTCCCTGGCCAACGGGGAGCTACCAGGATGAGTGAATGTTTCCTCTCTCGCACCCTGGCGAGGGTAGGAATAATCAGTTCCAGTGGTGGAAAAGCGTACAGGAGAACCGGGGGCCACTCGTGTGCTAGAGCATCCAGGCCCAACGGAGCACCTTCCTCGGTCAGGGAGAAAAAACTCGGACATTGAGTGTTTTCCTCTGATGCAAAGAGGTCTACCTCCGCCTGACCATACCGCTGCCATATTTGGGTTACAACCCCGCTGTGGAGTCTCCACTCCTTGTAGCGGGGATTGCCTCTCGACAGCAGATCTGCACCCCTGTTCATCACCCCTGGCACATGAGTGGCTCTCAGTGACAGAAGGCGTGAGCTGGTCCAGACTATCAGTCTGTGTGCTAGCATGTGTAAATGATGTGAGCGCAGGCCTCCCTGCCTGTTGATGTATGCAACCACCGTTGTATTGTCTGTTCTGACCAAAACATGGTGCCCTCTGATAGAGGGCAGAAAATGTCTCAGAGCTAGTAGAACAGCTTGGAGCTCCAGACAGTTTATGTGAGCTGTCCGTGTTTGTGAGCTCCAGACACCGTTTACCATCATGCCCTCGTGTGTGGCTCCCCAACCAATTAACGAGGCATCCGTAGTAACAACCTTCCGTGTTAGGATGGTTCCCATGGCAACGCCGGTGTTCAGGAAAGCGGTGTGTTTCCACGGACTCAGAGCGCGTGCGCATGTCCCAGAAACGATCACCTTCCGGTGGGCATGGCGTATTAGGCTCAAATTGAGCGATGCTACCCACCGTTGAAACGGTCGCATGTGCAGACGGCCGAACGTGATGACCGACAGTGCTGACGCCATCAGACCAAGCAGCCTGTGACACAGTCTGAATTTCACGAGTGCGCCTCTGCGAAAAACTGCCAGACAAGCCTGGAAGGCTTTCAGTCGTTCTGCTGAGAGGCGTGCTCTGAACTCCTCTGAATTCAGGGACATCCCGATGAAGGTTATTGTTTGTACTGGGGTTAGGATACTCTTCTCCCAGTTTATTGTGAAACCCAGAGCCGCCAGATGTGATATCAGCATCGTGGCGTGTGCCATAAGTTCCACTGGAGACTGAGCTGCAATCAGCCAGTCGTCTATATACGTAGCCAGACGTATTCCCTTTTCCCTCAGAGGTGCGACTGCAGCCTCGGTGCATTTCACAAACACGCGTGGGCTCAGTGAGAGGCCAAAGGGAAGTACGAGATATTCGTACATCTTCCCCTGAAAGGCAAATCTGAGGTATTTTCTGTGAGGGGGGTATATAGGGATGTGAAAATATGCGTCTTTCAAGTCTACGGAGATGAACCAATCTCTTCGACGCACAAACCGTATCAGAGCTGCGTGTGTCAGCATCCTGAACGTATACCGTCTCAGATATGCGTTCAGAGCTCGCAGATCTAATATCGGCCGCAGACCCCCGCCTTTTTTCGGTACGAGAAAATATCTGGAGTAAAAGCCGTCCCTGCTGTGCTCCTGCGGAACCAGCCGAATGGCGTTTTTGTTCTGCAGAGATATTATTTCCCCCTGCAAAATGCGTGCGTGTTCTCCCCGGGCATATGACTGTACTATACCTTTGAAACGGGGAGGAGCTGTTCCAAACTGGAGCCTGTATCCTCTGGATACAGTCTTTATCACCCAATTTGATGCCCCGCACGCTCGCCACAGCTGGACTTTTCCCGCTAATGGGCTGGGAAGTGCTTCTGTGAAAGCATTGTTCCGTGCCGGTTGAGCAAGCTGTAGCTGCTGTCGGTCTGCTTTCTCTTTCAGAGACAAAGCTGCCGAGTACGCCAAAGGTGGGGCAAGAGCTCCCCCTGTTGGCCCCATGTGCAGCCGCACGGCCACGTTCTGTCCTAATGTCATTTTTATTATTTTTCTTTGTTTTGGCTGCGCCCTCGGTTCCTGACCTGGATGCGCGCCTGGGAACAATTTTATTGAGTTTGTGGTGAAGGGAGATATTTGTGTTTTCAAACACTGGTGTGTGTTTGTGCACTGGTGTGTGCTTTCTGGCCACAGCTCTGGCTCCACTGAGCTCTGGCCATGTGTAAGCTTTCTCCTCTTCGTTCGGCTCTGAACTGCGAGCTCCAACGCTGGCTCTGCAGGCCGTTTGAATTGCCCTGAACGTGGCTTCACAAACTCGAACTGGGACAGAACGTTTTCCGGTGGCGGGGGAACAGGTGTCTGGCAGTGCCTGCTCTCCCACCCCGGGGCGAGCTGCCTAGGTAGCCCGCCTCTTTTTCTTCGCGCTAGCGGTGGTCGGAGGTTTGGTTCCCGAAGTCACCGGTGGCGTGAAGGGCTTTCTTCCCCAGGCACCCTTGAGCTCGATCTGCTTTCCCTGGCTTTGGTCCGCCGACTGCTGCTGAGGGTGGCGTTTAGGGATGCGGTAGCCCGGTCGGGTTGTCGCCTGAGCGAACGTTTGACGAGGTGCCGCAGAGAGAGGAGGCTGCGCTCTTCTGGGCAGACAGAGTTGCAGCGCTTCACCTTCTTTCTTTTTCTCCTCGCAGCGTTTTTGCATTGCTGCAACGGTGGGGCCGAATAAGCCCTTCGGGTCCACCGGCGTGTCGAGGAGTTGATTTTTCTCTCTTTGAGAGAGGCTGGACAGATTCAACCATCTGGCTCTTTCCTGAGTGACCATCAGAGCCATTGCTCGCCCTGAGGCCTGGACAGCGTTTCTGTGGAGACGGAGGCAGAGGTCTGTCACCACGCATAACTCGTCCCACAGATCTGCGGTTGCTGCACCCGCCATCTGCTCCTGCAGTTCTGCTTGATAAGCGAGGAGGAGAGAGGAGGCGTTCAGGGCTTTAACCGATGCTGCCACTGCCTTGTAGCTTTTTTCGTTTAAAGCTGACTGAAACGAATCGGCCTTGAACGGGAGGGTTGGTCCTGCCGCTGTCATGGTCGATTTCTGTGAGGGGTGCAGGTGAAATGCTAGCTGAGGTTCAACAGGAGGCAGGCGGAAAAAACCGCTGTCCTCCACGCCGGTCCAGTCCAGCGCCGACCCTCCCAGAACGGGGTTTTTGGCGGTGAGCGGATTACTCCAGGACCGGGTTGCTTCCTCGAGGCACTCCGGGAAAACCGGCAGCAGCTGTCTGGTGGAAGATTTGGCTTTTGGAAGCCGTTTCCCCTCATACCGAGATGTGGTGGTCTCGGCCGGGGTTTCCGGCCATTCAATGCCCAGCTTTGCAGCTGCTCTTCTGCAGACGTCGTGGAGGTCCGATGCAGTCGGGTTTGGAGGGCCGCTGCAGCGGGTTTCACCAGTTTCCGTGGGCTTTGCAGCCAAAGGGATAGAGAACGTCTCGCCGTCCTGCTCGTAGTCGTCAGACCCGAGACTGACGGATTCCACCTCGGAGTCAGATTCTGCACCCGCAAAATCACTGAAAACCGGGAGGTCGGCTCCATCTTCCTCCAGATCAAGAAGTGGTGCGACAGCATCAAGCTGGTCACCCCAACTGGCTTGAGCTAAAGGGAGCTCTCCCTCATCGGTCGAGGCAAGAACCGGTGGAGGGGGATTGGATACCCCCAGCACAGGGTCCGCCTCCGACAAACTAGCTTGGCGTGCTAGCCTGCGTCGACGAGTTTTAATAGAGAGCCGTGCACAATGTTCACACCCCGCTGGTGACGCTAACCCGTCCTGGGCATGTTGCGGCCCCAGACACGAAGCGCAGACAGAATGGGTATCTGCCCCAGCAATGAGGTTGCCACACGTGCAGGTTTTAGTCGGTAGTTTGGTCCTGTCCATTGCGGGTACGGGTCCAAGCTACGTGACTATCAGCTTCGTTTAAAATCAAAGCCAAAGGTCGCAGCTAGTTTGGAGACTAGCTGCAGCTGCTGCTGTTTGGTGACAGACCAGCGGTAGAAAAACTCAGAACAACCAAGCACAGCTACCGAGAAGCGTTCGGCGACCGAGTTGTTAGCTCGCTCTGCGAACAGTTAAGCTAGCCCAATAGTTACCGTGCTAGCCGTCTGAGAGTTGCTTCTGGGAGCGAGAAGAGGTGTTAGACTGAAGATCGCTTGCGTGTCGTCAGGCATTTATACTAGGAGGAAGCTCCTCCTCCTGGAGCTGACGTCACTTCTACCGGCCAGTCAAGACTGGCGTAATGTAATAGAGCTTCTGGGGGACAGGCGCTGGGGTCGTGTCCCATAGTGAGATACCGAAACGAATGTTGAAAGAGAACCTGGTTCACACACACACGCGCACCCCCCTGCACACTTAGTGGGCAATGCCACCGAAACACACATTTTGTTTCCAGACTTAGAATACAGTATTTGCTGCGTGCCCATTTAAACACAATTGCCATCTGTTCCTTGGCAGTTTCCTGGTCCCACCCGAGTTCAGTCCAGCCTGCTGCCAAACCGTCACTGCACTGTGGCCCTTACACATGGAATCACTTACACAGAAACACCCCGACTGGAAGCCAACAGCGGTGGTGTACCACTAACCAGTTAGAATGAGTGTTATTTCACTTTCTTCCTCTTTTCCAGCCTGGTCTGCTGTCTGATCAGCCAGCGCCGTCTGTTTCCTCTCCGTTTTCAATCTGTCCTCCCCTTTAATCTTGTCATTTCCCTCCAACCAAAGTGAACTTTACTTATTTTTAACAGGACTATTTAACAATGTCTCCAGTTTATCATCATCCTTGTTCTGTTTTTACTTTGCTTTTCTGTGCTTTTTAGCCTAACTAGTGACATAGTGATTACACTGAAAGGAATTTATACACGACTGTTTAGGATTTTCCAGTGAACTTGCTAAGTCAAACATTTATTTGAACTTTGTTGCCCTGACAGATGCAGGATTAATAAAAAAATAAAATAAAACTTTACAAATGTTGTTGTTTTACAGCTTGTAGTTGAAAAAAATAAATAATGAATTGGAACTCATAGACAAAAGAAATCACACCAAAATTAAACATTACTAGTAGATTCCTAGCTTTAAGTTTGTCCTAAATTTAAATCAGACTTTAGCGCTAAGCCTATCCCACAAGTCTTTGGTCCCCATAAAGACACAAAATGTAATTAAAATACCAGATGATTTCCAAAAATGGGTAAAATAAATAATAAATTAACCTTAACCATAAATGTGAGGTTTGAGGGTTGTCACTTTCCTCATTCGCCTCACAAAGCAAACACTTAATTTAGAGTGTGCATTTGTACTTCTTTTTAAACATATAGACCAAAGTAACTTTTTGGGTTCAATCCAAAATGTGTATGTGCACATAATACATGTATTATCAAGCTAAAACTATGCGTCACCTGGAACACTGATGGTGAAACATGGTAGAGGCAGCATCATGGACAGGGAAGCGAGTCTGATTTATTGGAAGGTGGATGGAACTAAATGGTGGAGTATCCTGGTTAAAAAAATAAATATAGATTGCCTATTTGTACAATCCTTAACCTGCAACTGGCTCTGGCCGCTAAACGTCATTATTTCTCATACTGTGTTTTATTAAACTGACAAATCTTTCAGTTCAGATTCTTCATCAAAACGTTCTCCATGTGTGTTCTCCCACAGATGTGAATGAGTGTGAGCTGCTGAGCAGTGTGTGTGGAGAGGCCGAGTGTGTGAACGTGGATGGCTCCTTCCTCTGTGTGTGTCCCAACGGCCTGGACTACAACGTCATGATTGCCAAGTGTGAGCCCACTCAAACAGGTAACCCACACTGACACCCACAGCTGACGACGAGTCCACAGCACAGCGCCTTCATTCCAAAGACGAGTCGAATTTCATTAGCTTGGAATTTCAAGCAGCATCTCATTAAGGACACTTGATCTATGAAAATAAGTCCTGATCCAGTGACTAAAGACAAATAATGGATTTTTTTACTTTTTATTATAGATTCTTTCAGTTTTGCTGTCAGCTTACACTGCCATTTGAAAGTTGGCTAAGAATGCATTTTCTGGATTTCTCCATCTTGTTCATTTTGTTCTATACTATGTCCTATACTTCACAACAGACTCTGTACTGACATATAGTTCATAAATGTAATCCCCTTCTAGCTTTAAGGTTCTACTCATCCAGACAGGTTTATAAAAATCTGCATATCGCACAACGCAATTATGATGTGGTTCCTGAACCACCTTCAGTGTGACTCCATAAGATTAAAATCTGGTCTCCTGTTCCATCATGTGGATAAAAGTAATCATTTAATTCATAATGAATTAAATGAAATGATCTAAAGTTAACTGTGAGGTCGTCACTCTGAGAGCTACAGGAAATTATCCTAAAATATCATATATGTGAGTGTACGTGTCAAAAAAGGTTTTCCAGAAGTCCAGTTAAAGTCCAGCCTGGTTGGAATTGAGCCTCTCACAATAAGCAATGAATCAATTAGTGATTAATTAAAATTAGCTCAATAATTTCCATTATCGGTATTATAATCCACTTTAGTCATGGTTTTGGTTTTAAGTTATTTTTTTCCATTTTATTTATTGTTTTTGGTTGTGATGTTTTATTTTGGTTATTTAAAATATCTTCCAGTTCTGGAGTTCATTATTTTTTTTTACAAAATTAAAGTTTATCAATATGGTGTGACTTAAAAATGGTCTCCAAACAACAACATTATCATTTATCGCAATAACCTTTGGGACAATTTATTGTCCAGCGAAATTTGTCATCCTGACAGGCCGAGTTAGAAGGCTGGAAAAATCCCTCAACAAGCTTGTTTAGGATTTAAAAACCTGTTTGGAGATCAGTTGCAATTTCAGTTCATGTTTTTCTGTCGGTTTCCTTTCAGCGCCTTCAGTGGAAAGAAAGGATTGCTACTATCATCTCAGTGCCGAGAACCTCTGTGAGAATGTGCTGAGCAGCCACATCACGCTGCAGGAGTGCTGCTGCACTCTTGGCGCCGGCTGGGGGGACAACTGTGAGGTGTACCCTTGTCCTGTTAATGGCACAGGTGAGCTGGTGGATCAGAATTTCTCCAAACCTGCGCCTCCATACAGTGTGTTGTTAAGGTTGATTGGCTTTAAAATCAAACAAAGATAAACTCCCAATTAGAAAACGGTTGGTGAACTTGGTTAGAAGTCAGTGTGAGTCCTTGGTTTCCTATAATATCCATCCACAAGTCCCCATTTTGTCTCCATGGAAACCCATCCATGGAGATCTATGACAAAAGGTTTGACTGTTTTCCTCCAAAAGACTGTATGTGCAGAGAGTCCGGTCCCTGCAGGAAGCAGCAGCAGTATGTAACTGTGTTTATGGAAACAAGCTCAAAAGAACAGCTCAACCTTGGATCCTCCATGTCTGCTCTCTTCTAGACCAGTTCACCCAGATGTGTCCTTCTGGAAGAGGTTTTGTTCCCAACGAAGACCTGCTGTATGGAGTAACGTTCTCAAACAGTTACAAAGGTAAGACAAGTGGAAATAGTTTACCCTGATCCAATGTAAAGGCATGATATACAGTATTTTAAGATGTTATCTGGTAACGATGATTTTTATCAACAGCTCTTCTTCATTTTGTACGCACCAAGCACCATCTTATCGTTTCTGTAGCGGTTTTTTGTTTTTCTCCCCTGAAAACTGAATAAGTTCCACTAGCTTGAAATCCTCTGCGAGTGTAATGATCTGATTGGGCCTTGGTCAAGTGTGAGTGATGGGTTTCAGTTTTGGGTTTTGTGATGCTTTTTTTTTTTTTGCATGTGCAGTCAGTGAGGAGGCAGTGCCCGCTTGTGTTGAACAGACCGCTGACACGGAGAAGGCTAGATCACCAAGCACACAAAGCTGTTTGGTCGTGTCAACTACGCTGAACCCCAGTGGGGTGGAGCTCAAGTTTGCCCGTGACACAGCTTGTCATAAATGCTAGGGCTAGTTAGCATGGCCATGACAGCAGACAAAGAGTTTTCCTTTAACAGCAAGTTGTTTCTCCACCATTAACACATTGAGCAGCGAGTAGACAGGATTGATTGACAGCACTACAACACTCCTCCTGACTCTGATTGGCTGTTTTTGACCGGGAGTGGTGCATTTCTTTAGATGGCAATAGTAGCTCAAGGAAGAGGTGGAGGAGATCCAATTGTTTTCACAGGTTGTCTGTCTCATGACACAATGACAGTTTTAATAAATATGGAAAAAACATATTTTTGTAAAGGTTACATACTGCAGCTTTAAGCAACAAGCAGATGGGAATTTTGTCAAAGTTCCATCTTTGCAAACTGGAAAAGGGTGGATGTTTGCTTCATGGAAGGGAACAGCGCAGCCAGGTGGGGGCAGGGTTCATTGATGGTTCTTCCCCAGTATGCATTAAACAACCACTCCCCAGCACCCCCGCAAACCTTGTTGAGGTTTGAAAGTGTGTTTTGCTGAGAAGTCTAGATGCACAAAGATGAGTTTTTCAGAGGTGATCAAACAGACCATGTTCTGTACTGTTTGCAGACGCAGATGAATGCAAACTGTTTGATAAGGAGGTGTGTAAAGGCGGCTACTGTGGGAACACAGAGGGAAGCTATGAGTGTTACTGCACCAGCGGACACTACTACGACCCAGTCCAGCTGGAGTGCACAGGTCAGTAAGACAGAGATGTGTGCTAGAGAGTCAAACGGCTCTGATTTGTCGTCTAACTAATGAATCTGGTCTGTCTGTCTCGTGGTTCTGTAGATGTCAATGAGTGTTTGGATGAGTCCGTTTGTGACGGAGGAGAGTGTCTGAACACAGACGGCTCCTTCAACTGCTTCTGTAGACCCCCCATGGTGCTGAGCCCCAAAAGTCACCGCTGTGTTGTGCTTCCCCAGCTGGCTGGTGAGAGTTCAGTTTTTTCATTAAAGTCTCTGTATTTCAAAACTGTTTTAGTACAAAAGAAATGTGGACAAAAAAAAAGAAGCACATTTTGCCATCTTTTACAAAACACATCAGTTCAAAAAAACCAATCAGAGCCTTAGGATTGATTTCTGATCCCAGATTTTATAAAGCTCTGATCTGCGTATGCAGGTTGTAGACGCTTCTCATGTCTGCATGCAGCAGGCTGGACAGTGATGCAGCTTTTAGCATCGTCACCACACAGACTGAAGGTCCTGGGTTCAAATCCTCACCTTGGTCCATGTTAGGATTATTGATCTCTATAAACTGTCCTTATGAGTGTGTGTGTGTATGCGTGCATTTGCATGTAGGGGTGTGTGTGTGTGTGTGCTTGCACGCCCCTCCAGCCCTGCATAGATAAGTGCCTATAGACAGTAGATGGCTGGACCTATAAGTAACAAAAAATACTTGTTCTACATAAATGAACTTGAAATCAAACTTTCTCAACAATGAAATATTGACAGTACAATAAATCAGTAGTTGTGTGATCTCTGCATCAAAAACAAACCTACAAATACAGGAGATGGATTTATAAGTAAAAATTTCAGTTACATTATGAACAGCTTATGTAATTTTTACATTATCGCTGTAACCGAAAAGCATTAGCTTTTCTCTTTTTTTACACAACTGAAAATGTACTAACTCAATGCCCCATAATACCCATTGTCTACATCTGCTTATCCTTACAAGGTCGCAAGGAAGGGCTGGTGCCCTTGTGCAAAGGTCGTTGGGTAAGAGGCAGGGTGCAGCCTGTAGAGGTCGCTAGGTCATCACAGGCGAATGCAGTCCAAATCTAATATTTTCTGTTTGCTTTTTAGCCCAAATGTGACGCAAATCCAACTTTTTCACAGCAGTCATAATGACCCACTTCTGATCGGTGCCACTTCCATACGTGGAACTAAATCGTATCCGTATCCGAATGTTTACGAAGCGTCCGCGATCTGAACGGTCACGTCACCTTCAATACGACTCGTACTCCACCAATGTGAGACATGCATCGTAATTCTGCACCAGGAGAAACCGGACGCAGTTAATTCACACATAAACAAAAATATGATTATGAAAATTATAATAATGCCACCACTTTTGGTCCGACTTTGCATCCAATCAGACTTCTTTACAGAAGCTGCAGTCAGTGCATCACAAAAGGCTGAGCTTTCTTTTTTTTTTAGCTTCCTTTGTCTTATGATCTTAGCTCAACACCAGACGATACTCTCTATCTGCTATGGAGCAAAGATGCTCCATAGCAGAATGATGTATGAAGATAGAAAAAGTAAAATCCGTGGATGAAAAGTGAAACCTCTTCCCCAGCAGATCAAAGGAAACTGAATGATTCTAGTCACTAGCAACATGGACAGATGGTACTAATAATTGACAGTTTTGGTATTATTTGCATATGATGTTCCAGTTGATAACATAATTTTACAGTTAAGTGCAAACAGCGCCCATAGGCTATGGTTCCTTTTAGATAGTAAAACTGTCTGTATTTGTAGAGCAACAAGAGATGGAGCAGTTGGACTATCAGATCTGCTGGCAGACAGTCACAGAAACCGAGACGTGCACGCGGCCCCTGAGGCCCAACAGGCAGATGACCTTCACCGAGTGCTGCTGTCGCTTCGGAGAGGCCTGGGGGATGGACTGCGCCTTGTGTCCCCCCCGACACTCAAGTACGCGACTCAGACACACACTGCAACACACCGTCACAGCTCTGTGACGTACCAAGAGCATCTCCTCCTTACAAAGTATTTTGACACTTAAGGTGTTTTTCTTTTTTTTATTCTGAAAAGTGGGAAAAATAATGCTGAAGTTTACTTGCCTGTCATTTTTTGCTGTTAATATAAAGTTTTAATTCATTAAGATAAAGGTTTTAATATATTTGAAAGTCCTAATTCTGCTGAGCAATCTTGATAGCTGTCATTAGTTGACGATGGTAGAGACGGAGGTAGAAGTTCGTCATGCAGTCGGTGGGTTGCCGGTTTGATTTTCGGTTTCAGACATTGTGACCTTGGGCAAGACACTTCAGCCCCGTCTTACCTGCTGGTGGCAGTAAGAGGGCTGAACAGGTGGCGCCAGCGCATGGCAGCCTCGCCTCTGTCAGGCTGCCTGTCAGAGCAGCAGAGGCTACTATCCAGTTGATAAAGTGCTATTCAAGTACAAACCATCTTAGTCATACAGGAGGTTGGAACCTCACTTATTTTTTTAGAGATTACTAATTCTTTAGTTTCTCTTCTCCACAAACTGTTTTCTTCTCTCCTCAGACGACTATGCATCCATGTGCAACATTCATCTGGCTGGGAGGCGACAGCCTTACGGCCACGACGCCCTGGTTGCCGGTCCGGTTTATGAATATGAAGAGAGCCCAGAGTACTACACATCACCCGATGAGCAGCATGTCCGCAAGTTTTACGAAAACGAAGAGCGTAAGTATTTACCCTTTTCTTCAAGCCACAACTTCAGACGTACATCTGTTTGATCAGATGACTGAGAACCTTTATTAGCGGGTTTGACTTCGGGAAGCAGCAACTACTGACAGACAGGATGGCAAGTTTGAACAAAATGGAAAAAAACAACAACAAAACAGGGAACCGAAACTATACATGGCTAATAATGGTATCTGATTTAAAACCAGTTCTATGTGATATGAAATATCTACTTGATATTTCATCTTCACTAGTTCGATACCTGGAAATTAGAGGCATAGTTCCAGAAATGTCAGGTTGAGTTTCACATGTGTAATACTCTAAAGTACTTCAAATGAACATAACATTTTCAGAAAAGCTGCGGTTTGTATCAGGTAATGTATGTCTCCATGTTGATTAATGTAGAAAATCCATCAAGAAGAGGCTTATGTGTAATTATCTGAAAAACTGAAAAATGTAGCTTTCTTGCTCAAGTTTGGCTTATACTTTAAAAATCAGTTCTTGTACTTTTTCATGTGGAAGTCTTATTTTCCACCAATGTAGATTTAATTTACTAGTATCTCAGATTAGTAACACTTCATTTTTCTAAAGGATATGATGAGGTAGAAAGGTGCCTGCCTTTAATCGATTTTAGTGATAACAAGTTGATGTTATGGAAGAGGAGTGCAACATTTTTTCTGTCTTTATAATATGATATAAAAAGAGGTTTTGCACACTGCAGGATTGATTTAGTTACCACAGGAATGCTTTAAGCGCCTTTTTCTCCAGACCAGAGGAGATGAAAAAAACCAAGAAGCTCCAGGAAGATGTGAGGATGTTCATGTCTGGCTGTTAGTTCCCCTCAGCTGCATCCCACCACGCAGAGCCGCTGTACTGGCTGAGCTGTTGTTGAGATGAGCAGATTAGACTAATTCACCTGCGCAGTGCTTTTAACATTGCAGCTCACAGACTTCAGCCCAGTCTGGTTTGGAAGCACTTTGCTGCCATCTTGTGTCACAGCAAGATGAAAGCGGCGCTTCCGTCTTTTGGAAACCTTACTCATAATGTGTGTAAGCATACCATAGACTGGATTTATTTATTCATTAGTTACTCCCTTGACTCTTAAATGTTGTGATTAAGTTATATATGAACAGCGCATCCTACAAAGCGTTTGTTTTTTGTTCCTGCATGCATTCCTGTGGAATGTAGTTGCTGTTAAATATGAAGAAGGAGGAAGAGGAGGAGCTCCGCAGCTCCTTTAATGAAAACTGGAAACACTTTATCACCATATAGAAATACATATTTCTCTACTGCTACAGTTCAATAACTCCAGATGTTACATAACAGGGTCTTTATCATTTAGTTATATATTCAGCCACTGTCCAGCTACATTCCCATTATAAATGTGCACAAAACCTTCTCATTAATAATAATAATAATGCTGAAAAAAAACAACACAATTTCATAAGTGCAGCGTTTTCATTAAATAAGAAATACAATTAAAATCACAAGTGAATGCGTTTGTTAAATAAATCCGCCATTCATCTAAGAAAAAGATAAGCATGAATTGTCTGAGCCCACCGTTAGAACGACGGTTCAGTCCAAACATCCAGGCTCCTTCACAGTCTCTGAAGTGAGGAGCTAGCTGTGACTCTCCAGCACGAACAAAAAGACCTCCAGTAATACGTAAAGCAAAAGACATGCAACACATTCTACTTATTTTCCACTGATAAATAGAAAGAAACACATTAACAATAAAAATCAGACCACTGTTCATCCATTTCCTTACTTTGGCTGAATCAATCAAACATTAGAGTGTGTGATCTTTTATTTTGGTTGTTTTGTTTTCTTGGGGGGGGGACCTTTTTTGTGGCCAGGCAGTTTACTCTCTGACATTAGGTCTGAGATGTTACGATTCTGTTGTAATATTCACCTGTTAAGTTTCCATCTTTACTTCCGCTGCTGTTTTCCAACGCCGATCAGATGATGTGAGGCAGGTGAGTTTTATTTACCACTGCGATCTGCACTCACCTGGTTTAACCGGTCAGGCGTTGTGTGTGTGTGTGTGTGTGTGCTGCATGCCTGTGCTGCAGATCGCCACAGCGCCTTCGAGGGCTTGCGAGCCGAGGAGTGCGGGATCCTGAACGGCTGCGAGAACGGCCGCTGCGTCCGGGTTCAGGAGGGCTACACCTGCGACTGCTTTGCGGGATTCACCCTGGACCTGTCCCGCATGGCCTGCGTCGGTAGGCGGCCGCTAAAAAAAAAAAAAAACCCGGCCGTACTTGTTCTCTGTTTCACGCCGGCACCTCTCTCTGCGTGCAGATGTGAACGAGTGCTCGGAGCTGAACAGCCGGATGTCGCTGTGCAGGAACGGAAAGTGCATCAACACGGTGGGCTCCTACCGCTGCGAGTGCCTGCCGGGCTACAGGGTCTCCGACAAACCCAACTACTGCGTGAAGACGGACAAGCAGCAAACATCCACACACACTCAGCGGGAGGAGGCAGAGACCAGCAGGGCCACAAAAACCACACGCACAAGCTCATAATGCTACACTTGTGAGGACATCCACTGACTACAGTCGGGCCAATGAGAAATTGTCTGCAGCAATCGAGTCGTGAACATCCCGCAGCGCAGCTGACCGTCGGCGGAGCAGGAGGAGCACCGGGAGCAACGGTCTTCCTTTCCTTTAGCATAACCGAACCACGTTTCGTTTTACTTATCAGATCTCAAATATTTCTGTATCATTTTTATAATGGACTGTTAGATCGTGTTGTCAACAGCATCATATACACCAGCTGCCTTTTTTTTTGTCTTTATACAATTAAATTATTATGCCTGAGAGGTAAATTATTGGTCAGCTGGATAAAAGAAATTACTTTCTAGTTCCACTCTAATGGCGCATATGGCCGACCGATGGTTCTGATTTACTTGTTTTGTTTTAGTCCAACCAGTCGATGGGATTAATGTGAGCAGCGAACTGTTTCCAGTTACCTGCTTTGAAGAATCCTTAGGAAACCTCTATATAAATACGTGTTTTGCTGCCAAAGTTACATAAATGCCTGGACGATTATCAGAGACCCGGTCGGGTTGATTGTAAGCCCATGTGTGGGTTTCCTGGAAGTAAAGAGTTGCGGTGCTTTTTAGATCTGAGAAGAGTGAATGACATCAGCAAGTCCATGACACAATACACACACACACACACACCAAATCGAATCCACTATATTCAACACTGTATAAAGAAAACACATTAGGCAAAGATGAATTATAAAGTTACTTGATGAAGCTTATTTCTGGGAGTGAGACATGTAAAAGAAAGTATGTTTGTTTATATCTTTTTTTTTCTTGAATTTGTCTCTAAGTGGTGCTTTATGAGGCAGCAGAGGTGGATCTGCTCTTTTAGCTTCCCGACAAACCCAACATATGGATTTATGCTGGGGGATTCTGTCGTATTTCACAGCACTTCAAAAACATCGTTGAATATTTCATGCCTCAAGGATTCCGGCTGTCCGTTCCACTCCTTCCTCCGACCTCTGACCTCTGGGGACTAGCTGTCGTCATCGCACCACAGCACCATCAGGCCGTTTAGCCTGGAAGTCTTTCTCTGAGTTGACGAAAGTCACTCGGCTTTGGAAAGAAGCGTTCCTCTGGCTTTTCTTTTCGATGTGCAACAGCTGTCAGATGCAATCAGACGCCTGCAAAACACAGAACTAAACTCTGCTTCATGTTTTCTACACGAGCTGCTGCTTCCTCCTCCTACGTCTTCAAGAGACTCTAACCGTCTTTTCCTGACTCTGTTTCACTCAAATGTCTTGCCAGGTTGCGATGCTGTTGTGGGACAGTAATGGGAGAAGAGAACCCAGTGTACATTTCCACTAAAGAGTGGTGAGAATAGCTTGTGTATTTGTAATTTGTATATGAACAAATGGCTTTTTCTGTGAATTCATAACATAATGTACATTAAACCCATTGGTAATAAACCACAAATTGTTTTATTTAATGGTACTGTTTGGTCCTTTATTTCCCATCTTTAAACATTTACTGAATGTGATTATAGGCTGAGTTATACTGAGTAACTCTGCCCATCATACCCCCCCCCAGCTGTAAAATAAAAAAGTTTACAAGTTTGAAATGTTTATTGTTTTAACTAGGACTTCTCATATAAACACAAATTTGCCTATTTTGACTTTTCTTTTCATTTTGCTCAAATTATTTAAACAGTGCGATACTATAATCTTGTCCATCTTTGAAGTGTTCTAGGTGTTGTACTTTTGGAGGTAGAGCAGTTGTAGCGGGATCCAAATGCATAAACAGGACCTTATGTCTTTCATGTCAAAAATCAGATAAAGGTTCCACAAATCACAAAAATATACGAAGAAAAAATATTCCCCATTCCCCGTGGGGCGGCTCATAGTATTGCATCTTTGAAGTAACCCTGGATCCAAACTAAATATTCAGTTTGTGGTCCGATAATCAGTGGCTGCAGTCGCTCTGAGGAATAACCCTTGACCCTGACTTATTTAAAATTCTGCAGAAAGAATGATTGAATTATAGATTCCCCAAAAGAAACATCCCTTTGACGAAACTCCTCTAAAAAGCAGCTAAAAACATTACAGTTCAATTTCATGTATCTTTATATCAACCAAGAAAAGGACTTACTGACTCCCATCATCTTGGCCTCTGTGGTTTTGTCTCTGCCACATCTGTTACAAGTCGTTCTTCCAGTGAAGTTCATGTTACCACGGTTTTTATCAGGACAAATCCAGTCCCTGTCCCTGACACGAAAACTCTTCCCGTGTCTTTTGGCTCAACAGTTGCTCTGGTCAAGATAGACTTCAGCACAAAAACACAATTTCTGTAGTAAAAGATTTGACAACAAAATCACTCCAACCATTAAAACAGGACAGATAATGTGGCAAGACTGAGAGATGTGAATACTTCCAAGTTTTTAAGAAGCGATTTAAACATGTCTGAAGTAACAAGCTCCTGTAGATTTGAAGTGTTTTGTTGCTTATGACGTGCAGAAGGAGCAGAATACTAAAACCCCAAATTTTATTTAGCTTATCATAGACATCAGGAACAGTCAGGAAGAGGTCTTTAGAACCAAGAGGGCAGCTCACAGCATGTCTCTGGACCTGTAGGTATGATGGAGGCAGACCAAGACATGCCAATGACCCACGACCAGATAAAGATGTCCATCCCTATAGTGTACAATAAGTAGGACGGCCACTTTTACCTCACTGCTCCATGCTAGTGTCCAGATGATGTGAGCATTGAGGAGAGCAATTAACACACTGAGACTTCTATCATTGAAAAGTGCTGTATACATAAAAATTACTGCTACCTACTTACATGTTAACCTTACAAATACTAAAAGAAAAACATTATTTTTTACACATTATATTAACAGTCCGTTACTGTGTAAATCACATTCATCTCTCAGCCTCAGTTTCTCTGAGAGCTGTGTGTGTGTATGTGTGTGTGTTGGTTTGTTTGTAATATCTTGTGGGGACCATTTTCCTGACACATACTACATTGTGGGGACCCACTGCTCCTTGTGGGGACTGAAGCCTGGTCCCCACAAGAGGAAAAGCTGTTTTTGGGTCAGGGGTCAGATTTAGGACTAAGGTGTGAATTGAATTTTGGTTAGGATTGGTGTATGTGTGTGTGTGTGTGTGTGTGCGTGTGTGTGTGTGTGTGACAGCCCCAGTGTCTGTTGACCATGGTGAACTAGCAGGAGCCTTTCAAACAAAGCTTGGATCTACTGTGTGTTTTAATTTTGCAGGAATAAAGTGCTGAATGTGTTTCTGTGCTGAGAACCAGATTTAGTCAGACTGTGTGTTTCAGTAACACAATCACTGAGAGATGTTGGCTGGGCTCTCCTGAACCCCGACCATGTTTCCAGTAAACGCAAAGTCTATTCATAGACTGAGTCTCTCTCTGTCTCTCTGTTTCACTCGCTCGCTCACTGTGCATCTGAGCTACTACTACTACTACTATTATTATTATTATTATTATTATTGTTAGCCATTATCTGAGTGAGCCCATGTATCCTCTGATAGGCCAGGATCTCAGTCTGCACGGCTGACAGTCCTTCTGTTTGCCTGGATTTCTACGAGGTACGTCGTTCACACACAACTTGTTTTCTGTGCTTTTCCTTTAAATGTTAATACTTTGTGTGATGTGTTTTCTCCTATTATGTATCTAGAAAGTAACTCTGTTCTCTTTCAGTGTCATACTTCTGAGGAAGTAGCTGCTCATGCTCTCTGTTCTATTTCTGTTTTCCATGAACAGCAGTGAGTTTTGGTTTGGGAGCAGCACAGCATCAAGCTGTAGTCAGCTTTTGCTGAACGGAGTCAAAGGTCACAGTGTGACTAAACACATGTTAGGTCCAGGTTTGGTGGGGACTGAACAGCAAAATCCAAAATAACAAACCCGACCGGACTCTCGCTTTACATTCCCAGTATTGCTGATGCGCGATAATGAGAAAAACACAAAACTACCGATACAAATGTTACATTTCACGTGATGTTGCCTCTAAAGGAAAGGTGCACAATGTTTCCACTGCAGACTAGGTTAAAAATGAAACAATTGAAAAACTGAAGAATTACTTTCATGCGTGCCGTCCAGGGGAGCTTTCTGCGTTCAGCATTTAGCTTATTTCTCACAGAACCGTCACATCGTCAAAGCCAGAGAGTTGGCCCACCTAATTAACCTGGAGTCACTGCTGTGCTCAGTACTGCCAACGTCATTATACATTTGATCTAATTATTCTAGCCTGGCCACTGCCTTCATGCGCAGTTCCACTCAATTCTCATCTCCCTTCAGTTCTTCATCTGGGATTTCTTCCATTGAGCTCAACTCCTCCTCGAGGTAGAATTTCAACCAGAGAACAGGAGGAGTTGTGAATGACAGCATTGATTTTCTGAGCTGTTTTAGAAACATAGCCTGCCTGTGGTTATAATGGCAGCAGAGGAAATGAGTAAAGCCATTCCTTCCTTGTTGGTCACACTTCCAACTATTGAGCAATTAAAGTCGGATCAAGAGGAATGTTTAAATTATTTTATTGCTGGCAAAAGATATAGTTTGACTCAGTACTTCTCTCTTTGCAGTGGGGGATAGTTGGTTGCAGCACAGGCTTCATAGCAGTCGAACGGATGCATGACATGCACCAGAGCCAAACATTAACGACTGGACAAAATCCGATCCGATCATTTAAAACCTCAACTTAGTTCACGCCTTCAGAAATCAATCGTCCGAGATCCTTTCAGACATTCTGGATGTAGCAAAGAGTAGAACAAGGGACTGGCTTTTACAAGGCTGCAATTATTCTAATACCGTCACATAAACGTCCACACACAGATTTCAACCACTCCGTCTAGGTTGGCTTCATAACGAACAGCTTAATTTCACCATGGTTGTTCTTTCGTTTTAATTCAAATATTGATTACGAGTAAATTTTAGGAGATCGCAGTAAAACACCAGCCAGTCTCCTTGGTGGAACACGGTCTCACCACACTTCCAGTAAACATCTAATCGAACCTGAACCCCATTTCCAACCCCGTGAGACATTTCCATAAATGAGACACCAGATTCCCGCCCGGTGGCTGTGGTGCCAGCTGACCGTGTGTGAAACAATCAAAACTGGAGCTGAATTCTTTTTGTGCAGCCAGACAGCAGGATGTGCTGTCAGTGCTTTTGTTTAGGCAGACCTTTTTAGAAGCCCAGAGACAAAACAATGTGTACAACGTCATCGGAGTGGAATATAGGATGGGTTGACCCTCAACAACAATGCAGCCATGCTCACATGGCCTGGCTCCACCCTGCCTGTCGGTTATCACTCTGAGAGAAATCCAAAAACAAGTGAAAAGCTTGCAACACTGTGTCGCATTCACCAAACAACGTTCTCCTGAACTGTTTTTGGAATCTGCTGCAGGAAGACACACACACACACACACACACACACAAAAACAACCCAAAGATGAACATGCTCACGAGCGTGTTGTGATACATTTCCTGCACAGCTTTTTTTTTTTTTTTTTTTTTTTTTCACGTCGCCTTGTGTGAGCTCTATATTTAGCCCGGCTTAACTCAGGCAGGAAAACTAAGTTGGGAAAGAATTGAAGGAAGTCTAGTGGTCATTTAGACAAACAAAGCTCACACACAGGGCTCTGCGCTGGCTGAATACACAACATCAGTACGTGTAGCTGAACAAAACAAAGGACTTCAGATGAGAGAATCTGAGAGACCATCTGAAGAGAGGAGCTATGCTGGCTGGAGAAGTCTCCTAGATTCAACTGGATTCTGCTTTTTAAGTTGTAGGCCTGAGGAGAAAAAGGAAATTGGTCGACCCATGGACATCTTGAAAGGCTGCATCTATGACTTGTGTGGATAGTTCCCGGGTATAAAGCGAGGTAAGCTGCATGTGGAAAACTTCAGCAATGATTATGAGTTGCAGTTAGTTAAGTCTGTCTGGCTGTGAGTTACCAACTGAGAAAACGCCACAGTTTTACAGCTAGTCTTTTATGTTGGGTGTGTTAAAATCTACATGTTTACTGTGTTATTAGGCATTTTACCCAGATACAGTTCAACTGAGATTGAATTGTACTTTACATCTTTTTATTCTTGGTCGATGTGTAAGTCCAAGCTTAATCTCACAGTGACATCAGGGTGTTTGTGTGTGTGTGTGTGTATCCATTGCAGAACATCTTCTTCTGCCTGGTAGACATTTATACCACCACCCTGGTGACGTGGAACGTAAAGAAGATGAAAGTGTGATTTAAAAGTGAATATCTCTGTCAGGGAGAGGCAGGTACATGCTGGACTGGCTGCTGCTCTATCACAGGATTAACAACCACATTCTTTTCACACAAGAGAATTTTAAGTGATCAGTTGAGAGAGTATCCATATTTTTAGACAGTGGAATGGAAACTGAAGCGACATGCATGCAGAAATGCTCCTGGCTGGGTTTCTAGCCCAGGGCAAGCCAGCAGTGATAACAACTTGCAGCCAACAGGACAGTGACTGGACACTGTGACCGGTGGCCTTACATGTAACACACTGGTGTAGCTTTAAGAAATCAGAGCAAAAACCTGCCACTGTTGTGAGCAGTGTGCTCTAGTTGCAGACATTTAGGAAGAGCAGCACCAACTCCACTGCATCAACTAATCAGAATAATTTCTTCATTGACCTGTTAGTTGTGCACATGCATGGAGCAAACCGACGGTAATCCGACTCCGCTCTCTGTTTATGCCAAAAGCTCTCCATTTAGTCATCAGCAGTTGTTGGTGTTATCACCTTTAATAATTAACTCACCCTGGCTGCAGCAGGACTCCACTTTCCCACATGTTCCAACTATGACCTGAACCAAGTTTTCTTACTGGAGTCTTTTGACATTTGTTACACAATATGACGTGAGAGAGTCTGTCGGAGACTTCTCTCAGGTTAGCAGTCATTTTTGTTTTTTTAAACACCTAAAACTATTTTTGACCATTGATTCCTAAAAAGACATGCAGTTTTTTTTTCTCAAACAGAAGGATGGCTCCCACTGCGACAGACTGGCGACCTGTCCAGGGTGAACCCAGCCTCTCGCCCGAAACATTCGCTGGAGATAGACACCAGAACCCCTCCTGACCCCACTAAGGGACAAGGGTGTAAGAAAATGGATGGATGGCTCCTACAGTTGCAGTTTCTCTATTGATCAATGACATCATTATTTCTAAATGCTGAGCAGGTGAAGATGAATTTAAAAAAATGTGATTGTGTCAGTGAATGAATTTTACAAAACCAACTTTTAGAGCATTGGGTCTTTGTATCCGTTAACTCATCGGGCCACTGGGTTTATTAGCTGAGCCCCCTGTGAAAGCAAAACGTCACCCCTGAAAAAAATCCAACAAAATGGTTGGTTGTGAAGAGACACAGGGTGAGTGGATCCCCTTCTCTGTTACATGGTAGCTGTTAGCTACCAAAATTGATTAACTGATTTGATTTGAGTTGTTGGAAATATGCAGAATGTTTTTTTTTGCTGCTGATTCCAGATAATCAGGTTTCAGTTCAGTCATAGGAAAACAGATCTTCCCTTCATCCCTGTAAGTTATCAGACATGTCTGACTGATCCTGCCCAGAATTTACAGTAAAGTCAATTAGTAACACTGCTAAGAAAGTACTTGAAAATACCACCTGTTATCTTCTGTTTACATCAAGAAGGAACAGATTGAACTGTCCGTCCATCCATCCATCCATCCATCCATCCATCCATCCATCCATCCATCCATCCATCCATCCATCCATCCATCTATTTTCTTACACACTTGTCCCTGATGGGGTCATCAGTGGTGCTGGTGTCTATCTCCAGTGGTCAACAGGTGAGAGGCTTCAGTTCACCCTGGACAGGTTGCCAGTCTGTCGCAGCAGATTGGATATATAATATAAATTTTCTATCAAGAAACAAAACTTTGATATAATTGGTCACATTGTATTTATTTTTCACAAAACCAATCCTTTTTGTGTTGGGAATTATGCTCGTCTAGGTGTAGATGATCCCATTGGTTTTCATTCAGAACATTAAGATCTAGATGTCGAGTGTTCCATGAAAACATGGCTGCATCAGTCTGCAGTTCCACCGGGCAAGGAAGGAAGCTGCAGCACAGCATGTTCTTGATGTGCGTCCTCGTCTTTGTGGGAGTGAAGAGCCGGTGCTTCAGTCCAATTAATGAAATCTATCAGTGTGTTCCAGGTCCATTTGGCCGATGTACAACAATGTGTCCTCACTCTGCCGAATGTCAAGTGGTTGCATGAAAGGCCTGATGGAGGAAGAGTACACACTGTACATGTTGTTATGAATATGCGTCACACTGCCGCACGGTTTGCATGAATTAATGATTACGAGTCTGTCTGTCAAAATCAGGCCTGCTGGTCACTTTTTGTCCTGCATCTGTTTTATTTGGTTTGATCCCAGAGAATGGGTCATCAGAGTTCAACTGCAGCTTGTTTTTACCTGTAAATGTGAGACACACTGATGTCCCAGCTGTACCTCAACCCTTTTCTGCACCTAATCAACTCAACCCCTCCTGTACTTATGTCCCCATTTCCTGATTTCCCAACCTGTAGAGGCTCAATCTAACTATAAACTGAGACAAATTAAACAGGTACGTAAAGAAAGTGCTTCATGATGGAAACAGATAACATCTTTTTAGCTCAGTTCCATCTGTTTTCTTGAACCTAACTTTTTCAAAGTCAGTTTGATTTTTCATTGAGCTTGCTCAGTGTGCACATAGTCGGGGTTAAGACGGGGGCAGCACAACTGTTTACCTTCAGCATCAATACAATTTAATGCAGGTTGGTGCAAAGTTTACATTTTGGCCCTGAACCAATACTCGCACTGCCACCCTTGTCCTTCACATGCGTGCTCACACCAAAGGGTTTGAAAAAGAAGTGTGTCCTAATTCGCTGGAATGGTCTTTCGCCTCGCCCCCCTTTGCGCCCCGATACACACTTCAGTTCAACCCGCATCCACGCTGACATCAGCAAAGTGAATCACCCACAGTTAATTGCTTCATGCGATGTTTTGCATTAAAAGACGGAAATTTGGCAATTACCACTGTGCAAGCTGTGTTGGTCATGAAAGATATATATGTATATTTTCAAAATTAAAGTATTGAAATACTTTTTGTTTCACTCTACTGTCAGATTGCTATGCCTGATCGTACTGCGCAGACCCAGTGGCACCAGGCCACAGGCCCCTAACATTAGGACGAAGCTAAGCATGCTAAGCCACCAAAACACAATTAGCATTATCATTTACTTGTTTGTGAATCTGGGTTAAAAAAATTTTTTTTCAGAAGATGTTGGTCAACAACAATCTCAGACACTGTGCCTTCAGGCCGTTAGCGCATCGATATTAACAGGTGTGGTTCTACTCTCTGAGAAATAAGCCTTTCATTAGACGAAAACGTTTTTTATGAAACAGCCTGGTGAGGATATTGGTCTTCATTGACCTCTTAAATAACAATCGATGACGTCCAAATGGTTAAAAACTCTCTGAATTATTCATGCGTTCTGACTCCTCACTCTGGTTCACATGTTTAGGCCACAGGCCAAAATGATATCTTGTGCCTCTGCATTTAATCATTTCCATTTTCTTGTCTTCCAGCTTATACTTGAACAACAATAAAGCAGCTTACATGTACTTTTTATTCCTGAAGATGATCTTTCACACTGTCGAAAGCCACTGGCCAAACAATCTTGCTGGGTTCCATCTGGGAACATTTTTTGTTGACGCCTCGTCTTTCGTAGATTTTTCTCGCTCCTTGCATCGCCTGCAACAAAATCAACCATGAGCATATTTGTAAATATATTCAAACAAAGGTACTACCAGACAATGTATCCAACTAGAAAATGATTTTGTAAGACTGACACTCATTTACATGAGTGACTATAGAATTTAATCAATGAATACCTTAATGATATTACGTTTCTGTGCTACACCCACCACTAATCTAACTGCAATTTAAACACTTTTAGAAGGCAATCTCACCAAAAAAGAAGAAACCAAAACAAACACAATATACGATTGTGAGCAAATTTAGTTTGGTAGTTTTAGAAATGATGGGCTACCACTGGAAATGGGTCATTAAATGTAGTAAAATGTATGGGAATTGATCTTATCTGGAAACATCATGTTGTTTTTCATCTTGTTTGGCAGTAAAAAAAAAGAAAGTTGCTAAGAAACAAAACAAATAAATAAATCATAAAATATAGACGTATCCTTTACAAAGAGGCCAACACCGTGGTGATGAGCTCTTGCTACTTTGAAGGCACGACAGTGGTTATAAAAAGTGTGAATTATTGCTTCTATGTCATGCCTGGAAGAAAATATTTAATTTCGGAGAGATGTCTGAGATTAAAAACTAATGCCACACCATTTGTGTGGTTAATAAAATTACTTCAGTTTTGCGTTTGTTAAAATACCAAATGTTTCGGGGCATCCATAATTCACTGTCCTCAAGACAGTTAAAGAAGAGTTCAAAGAGAAAGAGCATCTAGCTGCTGGAGGGAGAAATAGATTTGACAGTCATCAGCGTAAGACTGGAACCCCACATTTCCTTAATAAAACTTCCAGTGGCAGAAGGTACAAAGAGAAAAGGAGTGGCCCCAGAATAAAGCCTTGTGGAATCCCTCAACCCCCCCGACTGATTGCACTGATGATGATGATTTTTATAAAAACCTGTGGGAGGGTCCATTGGGGTTTCTGATCTGAGCGACATATGCAACCGCCCAGGGTGCCATCTTGTTGGGGGTGGCATTAGTGTCTCTCCCCCTACCCCTCTGTTGTCAAATCCCCCCACCCAGAGAATCTGGATGTCAACAGTACCTAATTGTAGCATACCCCAAATAATTGTGTGACCACTTTTTTGTGTGTAGCAAAATTGCTGTAATTTTCGATTATTTCTGATAGATTTTACACCTTGTTTTAAATGCTTGGAGGAAAGAATTGATAAACGCTCCCCTCACGTCAGACACAAACTGGATGACAAATGACACAGATTGTATTCATTGCTGCTGCGCTTTTCCTGCATTTGTACAGGTTAGTGGTCAACCAAACACTCAGAAATGTTCCCTGAAAATGTAGTTAAACTGTGTGGATGTTTCATAAAGAGTCATAACATGATCTATAAACAGTTTTTTATGTTAGAAAGGTGGTTCGCCCAGGGCACCCAAAAGGCTAGGAGCTCCTCTGGGAGAGTCATGTAATGGAAACGTTAGGTCAGTGAGGCGACTGTCAGCAATAGCAAAATATCTCCTTGAGATCATCCTGTGACACAACTTATGATCTGGTACTAAAGGTCGCGTCTCGAAGTAAAAACGATTAAACTCTGAAGGCACAGAGGAAACAACAGTACACATTTAGATCCATCCTGTCTTCTTAAATCCTACATTTCGGATTAAATCGCAAACTAGGTCCAGCACAATGAGTTAAAGTGTCTGATATTATAAGAAACCCAAATTCTCTCTCTTTCCGTGGTTCTCTTTGTGTCTGTGTGTGTGGGGGTGTGTGTGTGTGTGCGTGTTTGCGTGCACAAGATCACATGGAAAACTGCTGCTGCTCCAGGCTGCTGTGTTTACCAACAAGAGGAGGAGGAGGTGGAGGAGGTGGAGGAGGTCATACAGTGGAGTAGCTCCACCATGGGAGGCTCTTTGTGCTCGTCAGCCAGCAGCAGCCTGCAGCATGCAGCAGAGCTGGATGTATCACTAAACAGGACCGCTCCTTAGCCTGGACGTTTGTGTAAACGTGACGGCTTAGCAGGTAAGACTCGACTCTGAAGCCTTAAATGATGATCGTTGATCTGCCCTTTAATGCCTCAACAGAGTTTAGTGGAAGTTTTGAGATGATTTGACTTTAAGCTGCTGCTTGTAGCTTCACCGTGGGGTGCATGCCAGCATCAGAACATCACGTTTATAAAACAGAAGAATGGATGTGAGTTTATTTGTGTGAACCTGAGAACCAGTAATAAGAGATGTTTGTTTCGCGCTTGCCACTGGGCATTAAGTGATGCCGCCGAGCCAGAGGGAGACACACGGTGACCCCTCTGTCTGTCAGGGCAGAAACAGACCAAGTTGTGTCGCCACATCGTGCTGCTGCACCGTGAAATCAGAGGCAGGAGCCAGCAACAGCACACAATATGAAACTCATGAATGTTGGAAAAGTTGCGCTGAGTGTGTGATGTTTGCAAAAGAGGAAATTAAAGAGAATGCTGTTAAAACAGTTTCTCTGTTGACTGTGTGACTGTCACACTGTGTTCCTCCACACAGAGCTGCTCCTTTATTCTAATCGCTGCATTAGACAATATACAGTATATATACTATATATATATATATATATATATATATATATATATATATATATATATATATATATATATATATATATATATATATATATATATATATTTGAGGCTGGATTCATTTTTTTAACTCAAGTTAACATTTTACTGAAGAAAGTCACTTCCAATGCTTTTGAAAATCCATATCCGGTACGAGGCCGGCGTTAGTCTGAATGGACGGTTTGTGTGTCTGGATTGCTTTCCTCTCATCCAGTTCAAGCACAGATTGAAGAGCCCTACTTTAATGATCATCTATAAAAAGGAACACTCAGTAAACATGTTTTTGCAAATCCAAATAGATCCCAAAGAATACAAAGATGAATCATGGCCAACATGTAGCTCCAATACACAACCTGTGTCATCTCAAGGCACTGCAGGACACAAATAGGTCCAATTTATTGCCACATTGAAACCAAAAGTTCACATAAAATAAAAAATGAAACACATGCATCTTTTTTCCTCACTACCTGAAGTTAAATTAGACCAAACGTCTCTTGTTTTTGGTCTAATTGCCAAAGTGATTTCTATTTGCTAAAGTCCAGGTTGAGCGAGAGAAAGTTATTTGTTGATATCTTCAAAGTCAAAAATGTACATACAGTAAACTTTATCAGTAACTGGTAGTATTGTTTTTAAACTGTATGATTTGGGTCAAACCTTTTGGGTTTCCTTTCACAAGATTGTCGCCATAGTGAGCTGGAGTTCTGGTTCATTCATAAAGACATTAACAAATAAATCTCCGGTATACTCTTCATTATACTAGCTGACATTTAACAGGAGAAGTTTGGTCTGCTTTAACTTCAGACAGTGAAATAAAAAGGAAGTGCCTTTTAATTCAATGGACGTATTCAGTCCAGTAGAGACTGGTAAATCCACCAAGGACTAGTTAAGAAGGGTGATGTTAGTGGTTTTGGGGCAACTCTATTTTCCAGAGATGAATAAAAAAAGTAACATGTCCAGTACGTCTGAAGATACATAAAAAATAAGTAAGTGTCTAATAAAAAAGCTAGAAGACTTCATAACATATAGACACAATGGGTTTCATTGACATACAGACTATAAATCAATATTAGAAATGACTTGACTCAATGGCTGTGTCAACAAAATACCCAATGAAATATGGAAGATAACAGTTTGGCAGAAAGAAAATATTGTTTAATCTTCAAGATGCAAACAGTGGATAATCAATTATTGGATTGTAGTTGATCCATCTCAGATCCTGTTTCAGGTGTTTCTAATTAACATATTTGCATGTGTATGCTTGTTATTCTATTTATTTGGGTCTATTCAGTCATACTTAAATTACTTACATCACTCATATATATATATATATATATATATATATATATATATATATATATATATATATATATATATATATATATATATATATATATATATAAAATATATAGAGAGAGATAAAACTGATGCTGAGTAACAAAGTTCCTGCAAAAAGAAGAAGCACAGTATCAAAACTAATTTAACAACAAAAAATGAAACTTTCCTGGTATATCAACCCATATATATTTGTCTCTATAAATTTTATAGACAAAAATAACAGAAATCACTACAGGTGTTTTTATCAAGGCTGCTCCATCCTTAAACAATACAACATGTGGATGTCTTTAAGTGCACAGCTTTGAGATTTGAAATTGGATTGATTAATTCATTCACTACATTCATTTGAAGATAAAAATGGTGGCTAAGCTTTTCAGATTGTGCAGTTATTACATGAAGGACCTTCTGAGCTTTTCCTGCCATCACTATATCTGGTTATTTTCACAGAATGAGTGACAAAGCTCTCTGGTTTCCCAGTGCACTTTGTTTATTAACCGCTGCATGTAAAGCACCATCTGCTGGGAACATGGTTTAAAACAACAACAGGATTTGAACAGTGAATCCCTCTTGCCATGTGTTTCGTCGTATCGGGGTTTGAACATGAGGGAAGGATGTGTGCTGTGTTATTTAGAAAGTGTGTGTGTGTGTGTAACTACTTTTGTTTAGTCATGTCACTGTTCAGTCACATCACCGTGTTGTTTAATATATCAAAGGATTACCGGACCGTTTGGGGATTAAAGTTCAATACTTATAGTGCCTCCAAGTGTTTGGATAACTGTTATCTTAATTTTAAACTAGATTGTGTGTTTGTCTAGAAGCTGCAATCAACGCTTTTAATGCATAGTTTTGAAGCATTGCATTGGAAAAAATTGATGTAAATAGCAGAATTTAAAAAAAAAATCTTTGTGAATTTTGCAAAAACGTTTTTGTATTCACTTCAGGTGGTTTTTCACGTTTTCTAACGGTGAGATGGAAACACATTTGCCTAGTAAGACCTAACTTGACAAACTTTTCCATCCACCGGTGGGTCTGTGCCGACCAGAGGCATGACACTCAGAAAAATGTCAAAGTTCAAACATCCAGCAAGGAGGGAAGGCCGGCGAGAGGCACTACAGCATGAGATGGCAGTGGTTTTTCTCGTTTAGTGGCTTTTCAAAACTTAGCGTAAAATTCTTATGAGAATTGGACGGAAACATAGGGAAAGGTGATTCAACACCTTCAAGATGTTAAAGATAAAAAATATGTACATTTTGTGGAAAATTCTCAAAACAAACCATAGAAATCTGAAAATCCAAAGACACCAGCAACAACTGAACTACTGACAAACCAGGAGGGAATCAGGCTTTGGCTTGTGGTCTTCATGGGGGTTTTCACAAAACATCAAACCGTTGTGATTAAAATTTTTTTTAAAACAAAAGTATTCTAGTTATCCAATCACACTTTCACACAAATAGACTGACCAATCAGACCTAAATAGGCTTATGGTTGCTAGGTGACCAGACATACACTGTGGTATGGGCAGAAATATATTTAAAGGCTAGATTGTCCAATTTCATATGTGCACTTTTCTGCTTTTTGAGATAAATAAATCAAAGAAACGGTACGTACTGCTCTTAGCATGCTGTGGGGGGCCACACAAGTTCAGTCGAGAAATGAACTACATTCAGAGTTAAAATCATGCAGCCAATTCCATCCAATATAAGTCATTATAACATTAGGTCAGAGACAGTAGATTGTAAAATAAAAGCCTGTTCTGAGATAAACTCCCTTTTTAAAAGGAGGAAACATTCAGCAGAGCCTGGCTAGGCATTAGCAGCAGGGCCTCGATAGAGAGACAGTAGCAAACACAGAGGCCGGGTCAGGTGTGTACTTTCCACAACACAGGAAAAACAGACAGAGCACATGCAGATACATAACAGGGTGTAAAGACAGCAGGGTGATGAAAGGGGTCAGCATGTTGTCTAGAAGAGTGGCGCCCAAAGTGGGTCCTCAAGGGCCGGCATCCTGTGTGTTTCAGTTCTCTCTCTGGTTTAACGCACCTGGATCAAATGATGGCTCATTACAGGCCTAAGAAGAACATTGACCTGCTGAGGAGGTTGTTATTACCACCAGGGAGGAACTAAAACATGCAGGATGCCGGCCCTCCAGGACCGACTCTGGGCACCTCTGGTTTAGAAGTAGCAGCTGAACATATTACTGGTAGATTATTCAGTCATTTACCACTAAGTGTTGTAGACATTTTCACTTGTGTTTCCAAAGAGGTTTTCTGTTGACATGGTGATCCTTGTTTTCTCCTCAACTTCTAGGGTTTGCTGTCTGTCTGCTGTTGCCAGGACAGCCCTGAAAAGCAGAGCGAGCCGAACTCTGCCTTCCCACCACTGTGGCACTATGGGATCCTCCACTCTGGGCAAGGCGGCTTCTCTCGATGCGCTGCTAGTTGAATGCATTCACGCGTTCGGTGAGAGACGCACAACATCTTAGTTGATGTGAAGAACTGACGTTTTGTGATGGGCTGTTAGCGTTGGCATTATTTCATGGTAGTTTACATTTTATGCTATTCTGGGACTTCCTTCTCTTCACAGATGATAACGGTGATCTCCATGCCAACCTGCTCCCTCGTACCATGCTGCTAATGCATCGCTGGTATGTTACATCCTCTGAGCTGGCAGGAAAACTACTAATGATATATCCCATCTGGCAGAACAAAAGTCCTTATGCAATTTATTTTTCTTCAAATATTAGCATAAGTTATTTTTTCTAATGGATCCTTTTCCATACAACTGCCCAGGAAGAGTTTGCTTTTAGGACCAACACACTGGTGGGCCTCAATGCACATCGACATGTTATTTGTAGTTGACTTTAACAAGATTACATTTTTGTACCAATGACCAATCTTTGAACCTGCAACCAGTTTCCGTTTAGTTTATCTATTTTTATCATAAAGTCCTTAACCAAAGTCTACGTACCGTGATGACAAAGAAGACGGCTGCAGGATGACCAGGCTGAAGATTTGCTATTTCATGAGGTAAAGAAATAAACCCATTTCAGACTCCCAGCAAACAATGCTGTCCAATACAGAATTGTCTTTAATTACTTAAGTTTAACTCCACCTAATTATGATTTCACACTTTGTATTTTTAAGACTTAAAGTCTCTCTCAATGTTTTTGTTACATTTCTTAATGATTAATGTTGTAACTTTAAATAAAGTCAGAGACCTCCTGGGTTTTAGAAGAACAACTCGTTGGATGAGGGCAGTTCCAGCACATCGGGGCCTTTCTGCACCTTAACACCTGCTAATGTGAATGTGCACATGTAGGTTCTGGATAGTGACCTTCCCTGCAGAGTTCAACCTGGACTTGGGACTGATCCAGATCACAGAGGAGTTCAGGGAGGCAGCCGCCCAGCTTGGTTGTGAGGAGCATTTTAAACTCATCGACATCTCAGCCATGTAAGCCACCAAACACGCACACCCCCACCCGCACATGCCCACATGCCTACACACCCACGCCCACACGTCTGCACACACACCACTGTAGAAACTAAAACGATTGATTGTTGCTTCTTGACAACTGATCTCGTTACAGTTGATTTTTTTTTTAAATTTCCAATGCATATTTTGCATGAGAAAGTATGAGTATCTGAACAGCAGCTCACTCTGTTACTAATGCCTCTCTCTAGTCTCTTTTGTTGGACTGGGGGTCTCAGTAGGAGAATTGTTATGATTATGATTCTTTTGCCAGATTGATCACACACTGCAGTGAAAAGGCATCCGATTCTTCGGCCAGGATTTGTTGCGAGTTACCCAAAGTAGTTATGTTCGTCATTCTTGCATGAACAGCACACCCCAGCTGATCCCACCAGTGTTCAGTGGGGCTAAAGTCTGGACTGTTCGAAGGACCTCTAATCCTCTTCCCTCATTCCAACTTTCAGTCAAACTCTGCTCTGTCGGGGCAAACATCTGCATTTTGTGGGATAGAGTTCAGACAATAGTTGCTAGTCTGAAACTAGCGACATGTTGACAGAAAGCCTTGTTTTCATAGAAGGGAAAACTCCATCCCACACCATCACACCGCCTTTACCAAAAAACTGTCTTGCTCTGCATGGAAGGACTCAGTTTTCACAGATGGGAGCCACATTCCCAACATCTGGTGCTAAAACTAATTTATTTTAGTGCTTTAAGGCTAAGATTGTGAATAAGAAATTGGATTTTTTTGCCCGGTAAAAAAAAAAGGTTATCTAAACCTCTTATGAGTTGTGTTTAGAAATGTGCTGTTATTTATGGGGTAATGGACAGACTTTTCAACGATCTAAGATGTCTTGCCAAGAATAAGAGTTAAAACAATCCCATTTCCTTCTCTGTTACATTTATATTTGCGATATTACTATTTTACTAGAATGAAATTCCTACTGAGTAGATTGGAATTTCCAAATACAAAGTAGAAAACAACACATAGAAAGCCCACTGAAATTTGAATCTGATGTCTAAAGCTTAAAGCTGTGCACATCCTTAAGTTCAGTTCTGCACAGAAAACAGACTGAAAGAAAGAAACGGTTACAGTTTTTATGTTTTCTGTCCCGTTAGGCCATTAGCACACGATGTGTCTTAGAATCTCTATTCATGAATTTATGTACTTTCTATGTATGTTAACCCTCTATGGCATGACTTTTTATTTTTGTGGGGAAGAATTATTTTCCTGCATTCTTTGGGAGCTTGGTGGTCCCTAATTACATGTCAATCATAAAATCGGACTCTGACACCTCCTGGAACCAGATTTGGGTTTGTTGCCTCAGGGTAACATTGGTCTAGAACACCAAGATTGTCTACACTGATTATGAGAAATGAAATACAAATCAAACAAAAACTATATTCATAAAAAAACTTTTTTTTGGACAAAAATATGTCAAAAATCATGCCCCCCAAAAAATAAAATAAAGGAGCAATGTGAGGTACAGCTATGTGGTTTGTTGCCTGAGGGCAACGCCATGCCATAGAGGGTTAAGTGCAGAGAATCAGGACAAATACATTATTAGCAAATATTAGATTATTAGCAAATAGATTTTGCAACCAGAACTGACTCTATTATGAAGATAAATGAATAATTCTTTAAAAATATATATATGTCTAGCAGAAAAGAATACTGAGTTTTACTCACATTATTAGAAAGTAGCTGGACAACTATTTATTCAACTTTTATATTTTTAGTTTACATCAAGATTGGTTAAAAATTGTGGTGGCTGTAACAACAGTCATCAATCTAATCACATGTTCGTTCATCAGCCTTGATTTTGTCCAAATAACACATTTTGAATTGCTTCAATATTTAAGATTCTAGCTGGTGTTGCTCAACACCAGTAACAGTAAATGTAAATGTACAGTAGAAATACTACAATGCATTATAACAGTGAAGATTTCTGTGAAGAAAAGAAATGATTTGTTTTGTTGATTGTTCCTTATTGCTTTTGGCTGTAAACATTTAAACCCCTAAACTAGAACCGTCCTGCTGATTTGACTGGGTTCAGTCTGCCAGCTTACTGCTTCTGACCTGATCTCCTTACAGCCCATCATACGATTGGATGCGGAAGTTGACCCAGAGGAAGAAACAAGCCAAGAAAGGGAAAGCATCGCTGCTGTTTGACCACTTGGAGCCTGTGGAGCTGGCAGAGCATCTCACCTTCCTGGAGTTCAAGTCTATCCGGAGGATATCGGTGGGTCAACCTGTCAACCTCTGAAACTGATGGTGGATGCACAGAAATCTCTTTATGCTGTCATATTGAATAAATCATTGAAAAGTTATTTCAGCGACTCGGTTCACTCGGTGAAACACATTCAGCACAGACTGAAGTTTTCAAGCCTTTATTTTCTGGTGACTGATTTTCAGATAACAGCTAATAAAAACATGACATTTGTGATTAGGATGTCAAATGAGACCAATAAAAAACAACAACATTTTAATACATTTTTAATGTGGGCTTAATGATAAACGTATTTAACGTTATTTTCAATAAAGTAATTTTAATCTGACAGATGAGCCTCATCAGAACTCATCATTCATAGGACGTTTCCGTATTTGGCGAAACGTTATCAGCGGTGACAGTAGAAGAAAACTGTAGTGCAGATATAAACCTTGTATGAAGAGGACTTTAGTCAATATGAGCAACATGATGGGAAGTTGCTCACCTGCTACAAAGGCTGGCTGGTCTCATGGAAAACTAGTCATTTTCCCCAGGCCTGACTGATTACAAATTATACCCACAATAATGGAAATATCTGGATTTAGTGTTTTCAAAGTGAGAAAACGGAGACAATCTAGAATAATGTTGGAGTGTTTTCAGCTGAAATGTAATAGTGATGAGAGAAGCCTGCTGCTTGCGAGAGTAATTCACTTTTAAGTGTACAGTACGGTACTTACACGCTTGAACAGGAAGTCGGGACATTCCAGATCACATATAAAACTTTTTCCAAATATAGAATTGTAATTTAAAAAATTACAATCAAATCCTCTCGCTTTATTATTCATGTCTAATTAATAATTGTTGCGACATCAAATAAATGTTGTTGTCTAGATTTCAAGGAAATAAATGACCTTTTTTTGACCCATACATTTTTTTGGTTCCTACATTTTCAGCAGAATCCTGTTTCTTTTATTTGTTTTGTTTTTTTATCTTCCTGCAGAAAATTTTACAGTAAGCAGTTAGTTGTTCCCAAGGGCGTAGGTTTGGTCTAAGTTATGGTGGGACCTTACAACTTACTGCGCCCCCCCCCAACCCTCCCGCACCGACCATTTTTGACCAGTGGGGGGGGGGCACAACATTGGCTTAATAACCCCCTCCCCCCAACCATAACCATAACTTGATCATGCATCTTGTGTATACAACCAGATACAGTCATACTCAGCAGATCAGTTCAAGAACACTTTACTTTTTCCTTTTCAAAATTCAGCAAACATTACAAGTAAGATAAAAAGAAATATCCTCTGGATCTACTGATTATACAACAAACACAATTGCAGATAAGAACAAAAAATGACTTCTTGCACTTCAGGAAAAAGATCCAATTGTTGAGATATTATTGCGTGATAGATATCTAACTTATGGGTCCACTCACTGTACTTACAGCCGAGGTAGCGAAATAACTTCTAATGTCTGTCGTGCTTTTCTTTTTTGGTGGCGACATGGTCTCGGAGACTCATAATAAATGTCAAACTCAGAAGGAGACGCGTTCACTTTCAGCACCATGGACCAAGCTTCCGTTCCGCGTGTGGCCAGCTGGCCGCCGCCTGTTGCAGCTAATCAAAGAACGTAGATCCACGTTCTTTGAGCCAATAGCGGCATGGGTCGTCATAGTTCATAACAGCGAATTTTAAAATGAATGCTACCACTGCGTAGTATGTTGAAATATTAAACTAATCAATGTAGATTTTCGTTTATTTATTTTGTTTTTGTTAAAAAATACATATGTTTTTTTTTTTTTATTAATATGGCAAAAATTGGTCGGGACTATTTTATATCCCTTGAATATTGGTCGTGACATGTCACGACCGTCCATACCCAAACCTACGCCCATGGTTGTGCCTTTCATTTAACTGACTGTAACATTAAAATCCATGCAGAGCTAAGTTACATTGCATAGCCTCCATGAAAATGATTCGTATAAATGAACCTTGGTAATAATTCTCATTCGTCTGCAGTTCACTGACTATCAGAGCTACGTGATCCATGGTTGCCTTGTGGAAAATCCAACTCTGGAGCGCTCCATCGCTCTCTTCAACGGCATCTCACAGTGGGTCCAGCTGATGGTGCTCAGCAAACTCACACCTCAGACCCGAGCAGAGGTCATCGCCAAATACATCCACGTGGCTCAGGTAACTCCTAAAATAGGCTAACTGATAACATGATTATATTATTTAGCACATTTTATGTAAGCAAAAAAAAAATGATATTCTTGGCATTTTTCATAATTTCATTCATTGAACTCTCTTGAAAAGAGCCCAATGGATATTAAATCATGTTTAATGAAGGGGAAATTATTTACAAACTGTACCTGAATGCACCGTGAAGCCTGTGCATCTATTAAGAGTCTTCTGTCACTAAAATAAACCAGCTGTCACTGACAAACATGTCCAGACAACTTGGTTGATGGTGATAAATATTTCAGAGCAAAACAGCCAACAGAATCTCTGACACACCAAGTCAACTCAAGTCAACATGAGACTTTGGGCTTAAAGGCAGCAGATGAGCAGCATATCTTTTTCAGAGTTTTATTACAGACCATGGCACTGACTGATCTCTGGTGAACATTGTTAAAGCCAAACATCTTATCCCTCCCCTCTGTTTTCTCAGAAACTGCTGCATCTTCAGAACTTCAACACTCTGATGGCGGTGGTGGGAGGCCTGAGCCACAGCTCGATTTCTCGACTAAAAGAAACTCATGCTTACCTGGCGCCAGAAGTTCTGAAGGTACTGAACATGGGCCACGCTATGCTATTCCACACACTGATTTCTTCACTTACGTTAATGTAAGAAAATGCGAGCCCCCATTAGCCTCTGCAACTGGTCTATCTGTTTACCCATCTATGTCACATGAGCTGCTTCAAAAACGACTGTGACTTATTCATTACATGATGCTGTTTTCCTATTGCTGTCCCAGATTTGGAGCGAGATGACAGAGCTGGTCTCTTCCAACAACAACTACTCCAACTACAGAAAGGCCTTCAACGAATGCAGAGGGTTTAAAATCCCCATCCTGGGCGTTCACCTGAAGGATCTGATCGCGGTGCATGTCGTCTTTCCTGACTGGGTCGGTGACGGCACCATGGTGAACCTGGTGAAGATGCATCAGCTGTACATGACGTTCAATGAGCTGGTGTCACTGCAGAGTGTGGTATCCCAAGTGGAGCCCAACATGGACCTCATTTACCTTCTGACGGTGAGGGCAGCTATTTGCTTCAGGCCTCTAATTTTATATAGAACATAGAGAATATATGTTTCACAGTAAGCTTCATCTGAGATTATTGACTTTAGAAATGGAATCTAACACCAGAAATTAGAGTTGGTCTTAGGTAAAAGTTGTCTCAAAAAGCATCACGATGTGTCAAATATCCATCATCTCTGTCTATACTTCATTAAGCCTCTGTGTTAGGGTTTGGCCATCATTATGATTGTTTTATGACTTTTACCTGAACGCTCATATTTTTCAGCTTTCTCTTGACCTTTATTACACAGAAGATGAGATTTATGAGCTGTCGTTGCTAAGGGAACCACGTAACCCAAAATCGCAGGTAAAGTTCTATTCCAAGCTATGATTCTGAATTAAACACACTATATGCTGGTAAAAGTCTGGCTGTTATGGTGGGATGAGGCCAGTTTAGTGGTGCTCAAGTCACAGTGAGCAGCTGCCAAAGAAGGTTTTATATCCATTTGATATCTGTCATATTCAAACTCTTCTTCCTGATTATCTATGGTCTATTGTCAACATGCATTGACGTGTAACTCCCCTGTTCAGTCTGTGAGTTTTCTCATGTTTATGTTATTGGCAACCTTTAAATTTTACCAATATGTTTTATGACTAAGTGATATTAGCATTTTGGAGCTCCAGAGAACTTGAATCTTATAGAACATTTCAGAAAGGAGTTACAGATTAGTGGTTGTCAAACTCCAAGTCCTCAAGGGCTAGTCGCCTGAAACTTTTACATGTGTCCCTGGTCCAACATACCAGAGTCAAATGGCTCATTTTGTCCTCAGCATGCTGTCGTCCTTCCTGCTACAAATCCAAGTATTTTATTTCGGTGTGTTAAATAATTTTTAAAAAGTATATAAAAGTTGTCCAACGCTGGCGCTTGAGGGCTGGAGATTAACACCACTGGCAAGAAGGTTTTCCACTCTCACAGTCTTGGAATTATAACCAAAGATAAATTGTCCAAAATATAAGTGGAAAATAAACTTATAAATAAATATTATGAGTTGAATGAAATTATACTGACTCCGTATTCTCAGCCTACATCTCCAACTACTCCCAACAAACCTTTGGCCCCACTGGACTGGGCCTCTGGGGTTACCACCAAACCAGATCCTTCTGTGGTCAGCAAGCACATTCGCAAACTAGTAGAAGTGAGTAAACCTTCCAATTTTTAATAATGCCTTCAAACAAAAACGAAGATAATTGACATTGCATGATGCTACATAATGTCATATGATATTAATTACCTGTTTTTCTTCTACTAGTCTGTTTTCAGGAATTATGACCATGACCATGATGGCTATATCTCACAAGAAGACTTTGAGAGTATTGCAGCTAATTTCCCATTTCTGGACTCATTCTGCGTTTTGGATAAAGATCAGTGAGTGTGAAAAATAACTTTGACACATCTGTCTTCTGTCATAGCAAATCAATTTCCCTAATTTAGGAATGATTTGGTGGATTGTGGAAAACTTGTGGCGATTGGTCTATGCTTTACTTACGGTCTGCAGTAATGCTCAAGGAAGATCGAAGGTTTGCTTTTTAAAAAGGAATTCATGATTGGGATTTCATTCAGTGCTGGAAATTAGTTTGCATCCCCTCATCACCAAATTCAAAGCAATGTAAATTTTAGAGGATTAACCAATTTGTCTGAGACATTCTTCTTTCAGAAAATGGGAAATTTGTGTTTACGATCACTTACTAGCTGGTACACTCAGCTGGATTGAAGTCTTACTCATCAGACACAAACTGACACTTCAGATAGAAACTAGACAGAATGGGAACAGCCCAGAAATCACAAAGGCACAACCCTATCACAAGAGCTTGCACAGCTCCTCCATGGTGTACAGTACACACTCTTTACTTGGCAGTGAAAACACCAATCGCACCGCAGTCATCATTGGAGTCACTGTTCTGGTGATTCAAGTCATCCATCTTTGTTCAGACCCTCAGCATGATGCTATCCTACCTGTTTATGACAGTCAGTTCTGTGTTATAAGGTTTGAAAGCCTGACATTGACTCTTCCAACCATCCTGATAGTCCATGTTGATGTTAAACTTACGTCAAATACATATATAAGTAGCTGCTTATATATGTAATGTGTATATGCTGTATATATGTATATATATATTGGATTACTTGGGTTGTTGGTATGGATTTAATGTCAACACAATCACCAGAAATATATTTACAAATTTATTTTACACAATTGCTTGGCCCCTAGATTGTGGGATGTTTTGCCTCCATTTTTATGCTGCTTAGATTGTATTGATTCCTGCATTTTCTTTCAGTATAAAACAAAAATCAGATAACTCTGCATTGATCTAAAGCAGCAAAAAGAAGCAAACTGGAAAAAAAAGACTCCCTGCCACCAAAACAATGAATATTTATCAAATAATAAGCTGCATGCATTTGCATCACTGCCATAAACTTTGTCCATGACTAAAAGATCTCCAGTGTAGCTGATGCTCCTGTTTCCTCCTCCTTGTCTTCCTCTGCATGTCTTCATCAGAGACGGATTGATCAGCAAGGATGAGATGGTTGCGTATTTCCTCCGGGCCAACCCTCTGCTCCAGTGTAAGATGGGACCTGGATTCATTCACAACTTTCAGGAGATGACCTATCTGAAGCCAACCTTCTGCGAACATTGTGCTGGTTTTGTACGTATTTCAACAGTCGCTGGATGTGTCAGAAGTGAATTATGTCGATTGATGCCAAACATGCTGAATGTATTAATACATAATGTCATCTTTTACTATTGAATTATTAAATTACAGAAAACCAGGTTAAAAAAAATAAAAAATTAACAGCTTATAAAAATGGAAAAGAAAGGGGAAGCAGGTGAGAAGCCGGCTGAAGTGACAGGTAGGTTTTCTTATAAGTCCAGAGTCCAGCAGTGTTTGTTCACAGACGTTGCGTGAAGGGAAGCGCAAACCACCAGAAGGCACAAGCAGGACCTCTGGCGTCCAGTAGGTGGCGGAGGGATTACATGCACAGGAGAATCACTGCTCATCAATGCTTCTGTAATAAGGGCAAAAACTGTGGAGATGAAAGCTGATCATCTTATTAACCCGGGTTTGAGGATGGATGGATGGAATCTATCACATTATGAAAACAGTTTTACATATTTGGTAGTTCTTTGGATCCTAAACTAGAGGATCACCTCTTGTCACCTCATTCTTCTGAATAAGGCGACAAACTCACAGATTGGAATTTGTGAGCACTACACTTTAAGCAAGACATGAGGTGTTCTTCTGGGCCCCCTGTTGGACTGTTTGTCCTAAGCAGCTTGCCGGTCCGCTTGTGTTTTCTAACACCTGTTCTGGGTCCCAACGGTTGGCATGAAACCCAGTAGGCTGCTGTGACTGTGTCTGTTTTCTCCATCCATTATGTAACATTTTCCTCTTTTTCTCCTTCCACGTGTGCAGCTATGGGGAATCATCAAACAGGGATACAAGTGCAAAGGTGCGTCTGCTGCTTTATTGTAAGAGTGACTTTCATGGATATGAATTCACTTGTTAGCATCTCCTCTCTTTTTTCTTGTTTTGACACCAAATTTATTAGCAGTAGATATAATAATAAAAAAAACATTTTTTTTACTGACGCTGCTTGAATACCGCAGGGATGATTTGAGCCAATAAATGTGTTTGCCTTGCAGACTGTGGTGTTAACTGTCATAAACAATGTCGGGAACTGCTGGTTCTGGCCTGCAGGAAGCTGATTCGCTCAGGCTCTGTAAGCAGCGGCTCTCCAGCCAGACTGACCCACAGCTCTCTGCCCAACAGCCCAACGCTGCCCACCTGTAAAGGTTGTTTTCAGATACTGTTACTCATACGCAATATTCTGGTGTTATCAAGATTTGGCTGAATGTTGTCATAAGTTAGCCTTTTCATAAGAGTAAATAAATGTAAGTCTGTAGTAGTGGTACACTGATGAATCAACCCCATTGTTCTCAATTTTGCGTGATCGGCCGATACTCACATGTGAAGCCAATATTATTTACCGATCTTATCTTATCTATGAACGTCTAAAAACCAGCCACTGTCCTCTTTTGCTCTGCCATGAGAGAGGTTTGACTGTCAGCCCACCCCACCAGGTCATGTCTGCATGTTTGCGGTTACCAATAATCACCCCCACACTCCACTCCGTTGCCAACTCAACGACCTTCTTGCTATTTTCATTAACATTAAAGACAAAAAAAAAAAATCGTTATTGGAATTGGCAGGTCAGAATTTTTAAAGATCATAATCGGTAATCGGTAATCTGTAATCGGTAATCAGCGTGAAAACTGCAATCGGTGCGCTCCTAGTCCTTAGTAACATCTTATTGTATTCAGTATTAAGTTACTAAGTACTGAGGTACTGGACTTTAGGTCAGTAGAAGTATTAACACTGTGATAAAACCATCTCTCTGTTACTCAGAGTTATTTTTGTTCAGTTGGTGTTCAAATTTAATGTGCAACTGGGAAATCTATTTCTCTTTGTAAAGCTGAAATATTATCTATTTGTTATCATTTGCATGATAAAACTAGATTTTTTTTTTTTTTTAGATGTAAAGCATCTCAAATAGCTGTTTATTATGGCCTTTCAAAAACCCATCAACAGTTCATTCATTTGAAATAGGGCTGTCAATCAATTAACATATTGTCCACAGGATTCATGGCTAACTTGCCATTTCTTGAAATTGTATTAGATAATTAATACAATTTCAATTACAATTGAAATTACAATTTACACAAAAAAGTGTTTATGATTGCTTATGATATTCTTAGCATTGATGTGGATAAATATGCTTATTTCATGCAAAATTATTTTTATTATAATTGCAACAATACCAAACATGACGAATATTATCAAGAATATTCTGCAAAAAAAATTGATAAAGGAACCGGATTCTCTAAAACAAATTGCCAGAGCTACTATTAAAGAAAACAAAGTGCAGTGTATGAAATGTAACAGTGGGGAATGTAATACAGAACATTACATTTAAAATGTTGCTAAAATTAGACTTACTAGTTTGTGTTTGTGCCGTTTTCACATGTTGGGTTTATTTGACGCAGCCCTGAAAAACAAGAAGAAGATCTGACTCTCCAACCAAAAGTCTAATAATCATGTTTAGTTTTCCTGAGGAAGTTTCATTTGGAGATCATTACAACCAAAAAAGTTTCATTAATTTACAGATTATTTCACATTAGCAAACCTTAACAGCGCCTTTCAAATTAGACGACGCAGTGACAGATGTAGCAGGCTGAGATAACTCCTCGTGCCTTTGTTGTTTTTGTATTTATAATTTTTCATTTGCTCACATAAGTTTAAAGTAACTTCAATAGTGAATATTGGTACTGAGTGGCGCTCTCAGCTGCTCTAAGCGCAAACAGTGCTGAGTAAGAAGAGAGGTGGGCAGGAGGAGAGTTTTCAAATGTGACTTTTTAAAGAACTAGAAATCAGCTCAAACAGAGAAGGAAGAAATGCTCAAACTACAGCGCAGGCCGGGACCAAAGCTACGGAAGCCTGTGTGTTAAAAAAAAGACCTCATTTAAAGGAATCTGCATTTTCATTGACTTTGACAGTCCTAGTTTTAAAATAAAACTGGTCTATTCTATGCAGTATAGGACAGACCACAGTTCCATTCATTTAAATGAAGTGGACTCTCATCTTAAGCTGTGCAGGTCTGGACAGTGTCACCGTTCATGATCCATTATAAAGCTGTGTGGCACGCTGTTGCTGTACATTGTTTTTGAACGGAACATTTTATTTATTGCTTTTTATGTGCTCCTTTTGGCCATCCACTCATTGTCATTGCTTGCTTTTACTTGGCGAGAACAAATTCACATATATTCCCCGTTGTGTTCCCTTCTCCAGACGAGGACGATGTGTTCGAGTTCCCAGCTGTCGCCCCGGCAGGCCCAGCTCCGGATCCTCAGTCCATCACCCTGATGACCGGCTCGGCTCAGAGGATATCTGTGCGCCTGCAGAGGGCCACCACCAGCCAAGCCACGCAGACCGAGCCCCTGTGGTCTGATCTGGGCTGGGGGTCCGCAGACAGCGGCTCACACACGTTTCCTAAAATGAAGTACAGGACTCCCAGAAAGGCGTCTAAGAGTCCAGGTGTTGGCAGCTGGGAAAACCACAGTAACAGACAGCAGCACGGAGTTTCCACTCAGAACTATTTGAATTGTCAGAACAAGCGCGACGTCTGCGAGGGACGGAATGGAGAAACGAACAGGATGGAGGTGATGAGACTACATGGTTCAGATATTTGGATTAGTAGCAAATAAAATGAGCCTACAGGCCACACAAGACTTCTGCCTCATTTCTTGTTTTACAGCGCCCCTTAAGGGAAGTGATGCAAGAAAACATAAAATAGAGATAATCACAAAGTAATCTATAGTATATCTATGTATATATGAATATTAATGCACTATAACATAACACTATAACAATGCACTGGAGGTTGAGATCTGTGCTATTATTTATTTATTTATTTATTTTTGGTGATGGCAGTTTTTAGGTTGTTTCCAGGAAAATGCATTTTGACTTTTCAAACTCAAAATGTACAGAAATAGACATTTTAGATGTAACGTAATATGATGAGGCAATATCTGAATTACAAGTTTTGAATTGAATTACTGAAATAATTCAAATATTCAAATATTGAGCTACACTTAATATTTTCTTATATTTTGAAGTGTCAAATGTCCTTATTAATACACTGCTCAAAAAAATAAAAGGAACACTTAAACAGGTGTTTAACACTTAAAGTGTTCCCTTTATTTTTTTGAGCAGTATAGTTAGATCATCCTAAAAACATGGCGAAGTATGTCATTGAACCGATGAGCTGTCTTGTGGCCCTCGGTGTTATCGAACTGAAAGGCAGCTCAGACCACAGACTCAGAGTACAGCTGGTAGACCTGCATGTATAAGGGTGCAGATGAACTGTATGGTGGAAAATATGGATGGCAGTAAGAGAAATAACGTTTCCTTCACCTTTGTTTTCCTTAAGGACAGCTGACTTGGCCACAGCAATGAAGGCCAGGAGCACAGGACCTCCAGGACCACTAGGACCACAGGGAGCAGGAGGTTCTTCTCACTGGGGAAGACCTTGGGATGCTTCAAGTCCCCATTCAGTGACTTGAAGTGATTTCACCCTTTCTAGACCCCTGGGTAGGCACATGGCTGCTACCAAGGAGAAGCTCAGTGGATCGTGAACACCTGCTGTGAATCAAATCCTGAGACCACAGAAAGCTTTAAAGCTGTAAAGGCTCCTGAAAAGACGACACGTGAGGATTTACAAGTGAAAAAGTGTGCTTCGGACACAGCTCAGTGGATCAGTCTTTAATTAAAACTCAAAGGTTTGGAGAGAAAACACCCTAAATGAAAGGTCAAAGTTTCCTCTTGAAGAGGCTGATATCTCTGGGCACATACTGTATGTACATAGTGTGTTTATAACGTGCTGCAAATAAAGGGAAATTGTTATTCTTATTAATAGCAACGTTGTTCTGCAGATGGTTTTGAAGCTTGGTTCATTCTGTTCACTCCATGTTCATTCCAGAACAACTCAGTTCACTCAGATTCAGAGTTAAGGTTGCAAACAGTTCAGTTAGGCAACAATCCAGTCCCATTTCCTCTGGATCAATAAAAATGCAACTAGTTGCAAAGGGTTCAAAGGAAATCAACACCTTGTGTTTTTATCCTATCCTGGTAAAAACCAGCTTCTTTCAGTGGGTCTGGGCTCTCAGCTGCTGAAAACGATTGTTTCCTGGAGGTGTGGACTGGATTGAAGTTTTCAAATTTTCCCAATCACTAATATTTGTCCCTGACGTACGCGATGCAACAGTACGATGTTATGAAACCTTCCTGCATCGTAAACAACCGACATACGCGGCTTCCCTGGTGAAAAAGTAGCATACTTTAGTATACTCAAGTATATTTTAAATATACCGTATTTTTCTGAACTACATTTTTAGTATGTTATCAAGTGGGTATGCTTATTAAGATTATACTAAAAATGTAAAATAAATACATTTTTAAAAACATGCTTCTAGTACTCTTTTTAAAAATGTATTTTTGGTACAGTATATATATATATATATATATATATATATATATATATATATATATATATATATATATATATATGTGTGTATATATATATATATATATATATGTGTATATAAATTCCCTTCTCACCCACCGCGGGTGGTTCTTATCCTCTGAGCTCGGGTCCTCTACCAGAGGCCTGGGAGCTTGAGGGTCCTGCGCAGTATCTTGGCTGTGCCAAGGACTGCACATTTCTGGACTGAGATGTCTGATGTTGTTCCTGGGATCTGTTGTAGCCATTGGTCCAGTTTGGGGGTGACTGCCCCGAGGGCCCCGATGACCACAGGCACCACTGTGGTCTTCACCTTCCAGGCCCTCTCCAGTTCCTCCCTGAGGCCCTGGTGTTTCTCTAGTTTCTCGTGCTCCTTTTTCCTGATGTTGCAGTCGCTTGGTATTGCTACATCTACCACAACGGCTTTCCTCTGTTGTTTATCCACTACGACAATGTCTGGTTGGTTCGCCATTACCATTTTGTCTGTCTGGATCTGGAAGTCCCACAGGATCTTAGCTCTGGCGTTCTCCGTCACCTTTGGGGGTGTTTCCCACTTTGATCTCGGGGTTTCCAGCCCATATTCTGCACAGATGTTTCTGTGCACTATGCCTGCAACTTGGTTATGTCGTTCCATGTACGCTTTCCCTGCCAGTATCTTGCACCCTGCTGTTATGTGCTGGACTGTCTCAGGGGCCTCCTTGCACAACCTACACCTTGGGTCTTGTCTGGTGTGGTAGATCTGGGCCTCTATTGCTCTGGTGTTTAGGGCCTGTTCCTGGGCGGCCAGGATGAGGGCCTCTGTGCTGTCCTTGAGTCCAGCTTTTTCCAGCCATTGGTAGGATTTACTGATATCAGTAAATCCTACCAATATATATATATATATATATATATATATATATATATATATATATATATATATATATATATATATATATATATATATATATATATATATACATATATATATATATATAGTGAATATCTCAGACAACAGGGAACGGAGGTTGAGGTGCCAGAGATACCATCATGGCAGGACAAGCCCCTACATGGGATGTACCACCAGCAAATAACCCAAGTGGCTGATATCAGTAAATCCTACCAATGGCTGGAAAAAGCTGGACTCAAGGACAGCACAGAGGCCCTCATCCTGGCCGCCCAGGAACAGGCCCTAAACACCAGAGCAATAGAGGCCCAGATATACCACACCAGACAAGACCCAAGGTGTAGGTTGTGCAAGGAGGCCCCTGAGACAGTCCAGCACATAACAGCAGGGTGCAAGATACTGGCAGGGAAAGCGTACATGGAACGACATAACCAAGTTGCAGGCATAGTGTACAGAAACATCTGTGCAGAATATGGACTGGAAACCCCGGGATCAAAGTGGGAAACACCCCCAAAGGTGGCGGAGAACGCCAGAGCTAAGATCCTGTGGGACTTCCAGATCCAGACAGACAAAATGGTAATGGCGAACCAACCAGACATTGTCGTAGTGGATAAACAACAGAGGAAAGCCGTTGTGATAGATGTAGCAATACCAAGCGACTGCAACATCAGGAAAAAGGAGCACGAGAAACTAGAGAAATACCAGGGCCTCAGGGAGGAACTGGAGAGGGCCTGGAAGGTGAAGACCACAGTGGTGCCTGTGGTCATCGGGGCCCTCGGGGCAGTCACCCCCAAACTGGACCAATGGCTACAACAGATCCCAGGAACAACATCAGACATCTCAGTCCAGAAATGTGCAGTCCTTGGCACAGCCAAGATACTGCGCAGAACCCTCAAGCTCCCAGGCCTCTGGTAGAGGACCCGAGCTCAGAGGATAAGAACCACCCGCGGTGGGTGAGAAGGGAATTTTTTTTTTTTTTTTATATATATATATATATATATATATATATATATATATATACGTATATACAGTATATAGTATATTACTGTATACTGTATACAGTAAAGTATACACAATACTTTTCTGAAGTTGTATTTTCAAATAGGTTATGTGTATAAATATATATATATATATATATATATATATATATATATATATATATATATATATATATATATATATATATATATATATATATATACGTATATACAGTATATAGTATATTACTGTATACTGTATACAGTAAAGTATACACAATACTTTTCTGAAGTTGTATTTTCAAATAGGTTATGTGTATATTTTTATATATACATCTCAATAATATTTGTAAGTACTTTGTAAATAGTGTCTAGTAATTAGACTCCATTATATAACATTTCAATCAAACACTTTCAGTGTTTACATACATGATACTTTATGCTTACTAAGTATGCCATAGATGCCTTAATATGCCGTATTTTTATGAGCTTTTGCTCATTTGAAAATGAGTGGGAATCGATCCCAGTAGAACCACGCTGAGGGTTGCACTCCACACATGGTGCAGGCTCTTCACTAACCGAGACACCCAGTGTCCTCGCTCTTCCTGTTTTGCCAGGTTGCCGCATGTGAGAGCTTTAAGATCATTTGTTGTATTAGATCAGCCATATATGGTGATATGAATCATCATTCTGACAGTAGATTGCAAAGTGAAAATAAAACTGTGGCCGGAAAATATTCAAATAAGTGTTCTACACAGCTCTCTTTTGGTACTTGTGGGCGTGTGTGTGTGTGTGTGTGCGGGGCTGTGTGTACTTACCTGTGGGTAGGTGTGCAATAGTTGTTTCCTTACTAATGCATTAAATACCTACAAACCTTGCGGTACCTGCCACTTCAGTTTTGCTCTGTTTCCGTGACCATACAAAGAATCCGGAACAAGTTCACCTGTAACATGATAAACACTGAAACCACCCACAGCAGCTCATCCACACTCTGACACCTCTTCAGAAAACATCCCAGAGAGGCTCTGCATATCAAGTTTACAGATAAGATCTACACATTTATTTTTGTTTTCTTCCTTCCTTTTCTTTGGTGAAGAGTTTTGACAGAAGGTTTTCCACACAAATGGGAACCAATTGGCTCATTATTTGGAGCGTTGCGATCACTTTATTTCAGGTAAGACTTCCTCTTCTCATCCCAAATAATATCCGTTGTGTCAAATATTTGTTTAATAAAATGTAAATCTTTTAAAGACATTTTCTTCCCTCTTTTGTCAGAATGGTTGTTTTTTTAAAGCATGTTTTAATATTTTTTCTCTATGTCCTTCTTGCATCAAATAGTAATTTATGTTGCGAAATCATCTATTTGTTGTAATTTAATTTAAAAATAACATATTACAAATTCATCACACTGTGAACCAGCTGCTTCTGTTGAAGTTCATGGTAGATCCACAGTAAACTCACTGCATTGTTGGCTAAAATATCCGTTAATAAAATCTTTTCAACTGTAAGGGTTATACAATGTTTCTCAAATGAAAGGAACTGGTTTATTTTAAATTAACTTAGTTAGGAGATAATTTACTCACATAAAGAAAAGGGAGGCATTTCCTTTAAACTCATTTAAAGGTACTGGTCTCCCATTACTGCTAGTCTTTAGCGTTTTAATGAATGCTTCAGTTCTGACTTTTGATACCCAGGAACAAAACATTTCTTCCTGCCAAAACAGCCATTTCTATAGTTTCGTCTTTGTGTTTTTTTTTTTTCTTCTTCTTCTTTTACTGTTTAAATATTTTCTAAAGACAATTTCAAAACTCTCTTTGATTTGACATTATTTCACTGCCTATTTGAACATATTTGGCATTCACTGCCAAATATGTTCAGGTTTCAATTACTAAGGTTCCGCAGCAACTTGATGTTCTGCTGGGTGTCGTTCTTCTCATTCAGGCCTCCACAGTCGCGGCTGCAGAGGAGTCATCATGTGTGCCTGGGTTTCAGTCCAAGCTGTTGATATTGAATGTGACCCACAAGCACCTGAGACGTGGCACAATACTGGGCAAAGGTGAGAACATTTCATCAAGTCATCTGCTCACTCACTTTTTCATACTCACATTCTCAAAATGGGATAAAATCTTATTATTTAATATGACCTTTTATCTGAATAAAAGGTCAATGGTCATTGATTGCCTGAATTATGAGCAGGCAGTCATTGGGAAAGCCACCCATCTCACGGTCTCAGGTTTTATTTTGTACTCATGCTTCAACGCTTCCCCCATCAGGGTAAAACATGCTCCCAAACCTGTTTTTCAGGTTTTGCTTTTAAGGGTTCAGAATGTTAGATGCCATAGCCCCAAGCAACAGGCATCTGAGAATGTACATATAAACTGTACATGTGTACTAACAAATACTAGACAGCTGTTTCTTGAAATACCACTTAGCCATTTATTTGTTTGCTTACACTTTTTCTCCAAAATGAAAAGACGTGCACGCTACTAAACTTGGTATAGTAGAGTGTGTTTATGATAGATAGCATTTCGCAATCTTTTTAATGAAATCGTTATGCGGTCAAATGATAAAGGTTGTTGTCGTCTTTCTGGTTGGTATAGGAGTAGCGTGAGCGTTTCACATTCTTCCAGAGTTACTTTAGTTGGAAATGATTTGATCATTCCTGTTCCGGCACATTGTTGTCTCAGACGCTTCACTACGTTTTTACGTGCATCGTCATGATTTCAGATGTTGAGTTTCTGTGGTCTGTACTGTACTTCAGTCATACTAGCTCAACAAGTTTTAAAAAGAGAGAATCAGTTAAAAAAATTAATTGTATTTTTTCCAATTTAAAATGTGTTTCTTTTCAAACAAGATCAAGTAAAATTTTATGCTCCATTAGAACTTTTACATTTCATCATTCGTACATTTCCTTGTTACTTACTTTGGTCTTAGTTCATCCCTTAGTTTATTTCTTCTGGAATCTCTTTGTACTTTATCTCCTTAGCTTGTCTCAGAGTGTGTATACATAGATCAGGTTTATATCGTATATTCTGCACTATAAGCCGTTACTTTTCCCCCCACACTTTGAACCATGAGGCTTTTAGCCCGGTGCGGCTTTTCTGTGGATTTTTCTTCAACCTGAACTCTTTAGCAGGAAGTGAATCATTGGAAGTCAAAATTGGAAATCAAAGAATAAAGCGCTAATTTTCATGTAGAGCAAGCACATGCTAGCAGCAGGCACGACAGAGAAATTTCTTCAAACTCACATCCCCTCATCATGGAAAAGAAGTTCATATGATGCAGCTTTTAAGTTGAAGGCTATTGATCTGGCAGTAGTATTGAGGAATTTTAATAATCGAGGTACTGGAGTCATTCGAGGAATCGTTTCAGCCTTTATCAATTAATACTATGATGTTCTTTTTATTATTTTTATTTTAATTCTGACATAATTTCCTAATAGACATAATTCCCAGTAGCAGTTTCTAATATACATGTTTAACATTTTGTTATTTTGTTGATTTCCAGTTGGCTTCACTGACTGCTCAGACCACACAAGATCCCTTTTCAGCTCTGATGACAACCGTTTTCTGGTCCGGACAGATGGGCTGTTAATGGTGAGTACAAACATGCAGAACCCAGACAATATATAATCATCTAGAAGCCTTAAAATAATTGGATTATAATCTGTGTTAATTGAGCACTACTGGTGTATTTAGATTAAAAAAACAACTTGCACAATATAAAACTTACAATGTGTTTAAATGCCAGGATAATTTTGTGTCCAGGCAACGTTAATTATTATCACTATGTTATTCTTAGCTTTCTAGTATTTGAATATATTCAACATTTTATTATAAAATGCAACTTCTACTCATTAGTTGTGGAAACCATGTCATTAGTTTGTCCGTGCTCAAAAATATTCAAACTCTAAGCATAACTTTGATTTCATAACATAGTTTCTCAAATGACACAGGAAAATATGTTCCAGATATGTTTTTGGTATTGCAACAATCAAACATTTTAGAGAATGCATGTTAAAGCTGCAGTATGTAAGTATGTATGTCGTGACAGTTCGGTATGAGACAGAGCACTGGGAGAAGACTTCTCTGCCTTCTCCCAGTGCTCCCAGTGCTATCGAGAAGCAACCAATCAGAGCCATGAGGCAGATTTTAGTGCTGTCAATCACAATCACTCATGGCGCTGCTCTGACCCCCCTTCCCATCCCTCGCTCTTCCCTTTGCTCTCTGCTACACTGCAGCTGTCAGAGACTGACTGTAGTGAATGATCATGCTAGTTGGCATGGCCATTGATGACGGTGGATAAACGGTTTTCCTCCGCTAATTTAAGCACATTTAGCAGCCCGTACATGAGGTTTTTTTCTGACAGAGCGAAGACCTGCCTATCGCTCTGATTGGTTGGTTGTTTTTGGTCGGGATCAGTGCAGTTCTTCAATTATAGCTCTGGGGAGGAGGTGGAGGAGATGGATTGTTTTTTCACAAATTATCTGTCTCATAGTAAACTGTCACGCCATGGTGACCGTTTTAACAAATGAAAAAAATATACTTTTTATGAGATGGACTGGCAACCCCAGTAGGGATAAGTGTGTAAAGATGATGGATGGATGGATGGATGGATGGATATTTTTTATTAAAGTTACATACTGCAGCTTTAATCAATATCATATTCTCACATCTATCTCTGCTTTAAGTAGAACGACGGCGTGCCCTGGTTCCTATAGTAACACTGAGGGGCTAATGTAAGGTGTACAAACAGTGTTACATTTTGAAATATTTTGAATTGTTTCCATAGAATTAGTTTGGGAACCCAGACTGGTAGAAACATTGTACTAATGACTGTGGTACTTGGCCTAATGCAGGTAAAGAGACAGGTCATTCTTCATGAGGGGAACCAGCGCTTCTCCGTCCACTCCCTGACTGCACGAGGTCAGAAGCTGACTCTTCCTGTCATGGTTTTGTACCGACGGATTCACCACAGGAACAAGGAGCCGCTCGATCACACTGAAATGAGTTCCACTAATGACACAAAGGTAGGTTTAGAGATTCTTAGTGTAGTTCAGTTCCCTCAGGTTAAAATGAAACAATTCATGTTCATAGTTCAAAGCTCAAAGCTCGAGCATAAAGTAATGATTCTTCATCCATCGTTTTATCTCAGCTAAGTCTGAACATATCAGTTGTCGTCATGCAGCATTTTCACCTAAAAAAATTATTTAGGTGAAAATTTCTTTTCACATAACTTAGAAGTTGGTGTAAAACTAATGTTTGTTTTATCCACATAAATTATCTTGCTCAGCAGTAAATTAATATATCGCCAGCTACACCTTAGAGTAGCTCATTGATAAATTAATGCAGTAGCCATGTAGCCTGATGTAAAAAGATTTTGCTAGACAATGTCAAATATTTATACGTTTGATTAGTGTAATCAAACGTTATCAAACACATCGTTTTGAAGCCAAAAAGCTCTGAAATGTTTAGGGCCAACCATTAGAATCAGCTCATTTAAAGTTAAAGCTCAGTTTCACACAAATACAAAGATGCTAACTAAATGCTTGGCTGTTGAACTGGACCATTCATGTTGCTGTCAAGCCGTTTCTATTAGCAGCTCCACAAATCTTTCTGATAAACATTACATTACCAAGACTCATGAAAACATACCTATATTGGCTTTTTTTTTCTATTCTTCTTCTTTCTTTTCTCTCTCTGAAGGAGAAATCCTTTTTTGAGATTGTTTTGCTAACTCATCTTCCACCGGAGCTTTGGAGTTTTATGTGCACGTTGCACGGCAGCTCATGTAACCGGTACATCGTGACCTAGTAGGTCACCACAATACATTGCAAAACAATTAATTTTTTAAAATTTTTCTTGTCCGTATAAAAATAATTTCTGCATACATTATCAAATATATATTATTGTAAAAAAAAAATCCCTACTTTATAATAAAATTGTGTGTTTTTGTTAATATAATCACATAGAAGTCATTACTAAAAAAAAAAAATCACTTCCACTTAGTTTGAGTTTGCTTATGCCTGAGAATCATGGCAGAAAAATGGATGAATATGCACTTTAAAATATTAGTTTTAATTTGTACCCACATAGGCAGCCAGGTTATTGCAGTTTTTTATTCTGTTCCTTCCAACATATTTGCTTGTTTATTGAACAGAACACATTTATGAAATGATTTGTTATGGCAATGAGCCGCTGTTTATGAGTGCGTATTTTGATGTAATAAATGCTTGTGTTCAATATTCCTCTGTGTGTTTGAGATTGTGCTATCATCCATCTCTGGGTAAATGTTACAAATGTTTGATTGTCTGCTGTCACTACGTGGACAAACACGTAGTGACAGCAGACAATCGGCTGCATTCTGTCGTTGACTTTACAGCAACTCCTCATAACGAGTATGCATGTAGTGACAGTGGAGAGGAAAAAAATATTTTAATAAAATACAGAGAAATCCTGGAGGACAATTTGATTCCATCTGCCAGAGAACTGCAGCTTTGGAGAGCATTTATCCTTAAAGCAAAACTATGGCCCTAAGCATTCGGCTAAAGCTACACAGAAATGGTTTGAAGACAACAAGGCGGATGTTCTTGAGTGGCCCAGTCAAAGACCCGACCTCAGTCGGATAGGGAAATTTTGGTTGTACTTCAACCAAAATTGAAGTACAATCAGCTGTTCACAGCTGATCCCCACCAACCTGACAGAGCTTGAACAGTTTCAAAGGAAGAATGGAGTAAATTTGCAGCCTCCAGATGTTAACGTCTGACAGAGTGTGATCCACACAGACTCAGGCTAAGTCAGCAGTTTCATAAGGCCCCGAGGGCTTCAGGGGCCCCATAAATGCTAATATTTTAACTCCAATCACAGATGTATAATTGTAACATTTGTTTATTGAGATTATCAATGTTGCTAAGTTTGATTTAATGGTTTCAGCATACATAATTTAAAATATTTTAAATTGTTTCACAACTAAGTGTAAGATTTTAAGGAGCTGGCAAGTTTGCTTTGTAAAGGCTCAAAGAACAACATTCATAGTTAAACTGTTTTGTTACCATAGCAACAATCTGATGCTGTGAGTTTAATCTTTGTTTGTTCACAAATACAAATTAGTAAACTGCGATTATAACTTATTGCTTTTTAGGTTGGCCAATGAAACTACTCCCCTCCTTCCAGATTTCACTAAATCTAACACAGAGGTTATTAGAGGTGCTGGTGTTTTTAGTGGCAAGAGGGGCCCCCAAGTCAAATTCTGCTGAAGGCCTCATGCAGCCTTGGACCGGCCCTGCATGAGTTAAATCCGCTGCACTGCAGAGAAATGCGCAACAAACGGGAGATTTAATTAAATGCTGCTAATGTGATGTTAGTAGCTCTTCCAGTTTCGTGTCTGTTGAGTTTTTGTTTTTTTACCCCTCCAGGGGGTCTTTTTGTGGGCTCTAGAGTCCCTTTTTACAAAGTAGGCTGACAGGAAAGGGGGAAGGAAGACATGCGGTAAATGTCGTCGGGTCCGGGAGTCGAACCCACGACAGCCGCGTCGAGGACTTGAGGCCTCCAAATGTGGGTCGCGCTATGCCCTACGCCACCACGGCACGCCCGTGTCTGTTGAGTTTTTAATCAGAGTCACAGAAATTGTTTTGGTTGGTCGAGTTTATGGGAGGAGTTTCTCAGACCTTTGTGCGGCCGCTCGACTAAGTGAACAGGACGTTTTATTTTATTGGGACGTCACAAACGTTTGATCGTCAATGCCTCAAGACTCTGAAACCGATCGATTGAAATCCCTAGGAGAAGTTTGATCAAATGCAGGGGCTGTAAACGAGGTGAAATGAGGTCAAAATTGGAACTTCAATCCAAAATGGTCAACTTTCTGTTTGGTGTTGTGCATGGCTGCAAGAGACTTTTCTGTAGGTCTTGGGGAGTTCTAGTAGTGGACCAGATTGTATGCCTGCACAATAAATATTAATGCGCAGGGTGTTTTGAAAATTGTCAACTGCACCAGTTGAGCCGTTTCTATTCCAAATTTTGCGATAATGTTAAAATGCGGAGATTTCATGCAGGGATGCTAAGTTCACCAAGTCTGGTGAGTTTTCAGATATGTTTAGGCCTCCAAAGAGCCAATTTGTTTAAACTGAACCATAATAAAAACATTACAATAAGCCGACTCAGCGCTTTGCTGCTTGGGCTTAAATATAAAACATCCAAGGAAGTGAATACTCTTTGTGGGCTCTGTACTTATGTAACCCTCACACTACCAAGGAGCTGTGTTGTGTTGAACAAATGCTTTTTAAAGCAGAGAGGTTTTTCTGTGAAACACTGCCACTTTGTGGCTGTATTTAACATTTTCTGCTTCCATTCTTCTTTTTTTTGCATTCTATTTTTTTTGTACTGTCTTCATGTCCCACATGTCTTTTTATGACTGGTTTATTTGAACTTCTGGCCCAGAGAAAATTTATATTAAGAGCTTCATGTCAGACGGCAACTTTATTGTGTTAAATTTGAAGTCGGGATGCATTTGTCTATCTGGAGGCCATTTAGTTTCAGTAGTTTACTGATTAAAATATTTTTGTTTCCACAGGTTCCCATTCTGTATTTCCCAAAATCTAATCCAGGACTGAAGAGGAGGAAGAGAGCCTGGTCTATCCCTCCCATTGGTTTTCCTGAGAATTTCAGAGGACCTTATCCCCATTCTCTTGCTCAGGTTGGAGAAATTAAAATGTATATGGTTGTGCTTGTATGTATTTGTGTATGAATGAATGAAATTGGAAAAATGACATTCAGTGTAATTTTATTTGCTCTTTCAATTATACCTTGTATTTTAAGATTTATTCCTCCACTATGTTTTGTGCTTTGTTTAAATGTGTCTCGATATAACCTTGGTCTTTGTTGTCCAGATTCGCTCTGATGAAGATAAAGTGAAGAAGATCTATTACAGAATCACTGGACCTGGAGCAGATCAGCCTCCTGTTGGTCTTTTCACCATGGATAGAGTCACTGGTCATCTGTATGTCACACAGGAACTGGACAGAGAGAAACAGGACAAGTACATGGTCAGTGTTTTGTGTTGTAGCTTTAAGCCTGACACTTTTCTATTCGCTATTTGTTAAAGATTCTAGTTAAGGTAAAGTAATTTTATTTATACAGCTCATTTTCAGCAGTAAGACAGTTCAAAGTGCTTTGCATGAATTAGACCGAAATACAAACAAAAGAATAAAGGAAAGACCACAAAGAAAAACAGAAAAGTATAAATTAGATATTGGTTTTCCATGTTTGGTAAGATTAGTGAGGCATGAAACTAAATGTTGGTTCTCTGTGTTTTATTCTATAAAGTTGATGGTGCTAAATGTTGATCTAAGGCAGTGGTTCCCAAAGATTTTCTGGGCCCCCCTATGGACTACAATAAAATCCCCCAAAAAGAAAAAAAAATCAACTGACATAAACCTATACACATATTTTATTTTCAAACTCCACTGAAGTTTATTTCACACTTCAGGTTGCAACAAAACTACAAACCATCTTTACAGTGAAACACTTTTGTGTAACTGTTTTTTGGTTTTTTTTTTTAATTCATCCATACCGCTTCCCGTGCCCCCCTGCAATGGCACGGCGCCCTCTATAGGGGGCGCGCCCCACACGTTGGGAACCACTGATCTAAGGTAATGAGTTAGGAGTTTCTCTGGATTCTAAGTTTGTTCTAATTCCCAGTTTGCTCTGGGTTGAGTGAAGTATCCTTTTGTTTTAATAGGTTTGATTTCTGTTCTGGGTTGAGTGAAATATATAAACTAATAAGAATAAGTAATTCATCATTTATAAACCAGTAGAGGGTTCTCTGGATTATTGTTAAGACTGATTACAATTAATTTTCTGAAACAATTCTCAAGTTTACAATAATGCTCAAATTGTTTGCCATCTGTGATTAAATATATTGAAAAAAGTTTGTAAAATGGAAAAATAAAATATACCCTAAATGCAACATAAAACTAAAGTGACCATATTGTTTTAATATGTTGAAATTGTAATTTTTTACAGCTTCAAGCTCTTGCCAAGACAGAGGGTGGTGCAAATGCAGAGGAGCCTACGGATATTATGATCAATGTAATTGACCAGAATGACAACAAACCTGTTTTCAATCAGTCTACCTATAAGGGAGAAGTTCCAGAGGCTTCAGAAAAAGGTAAAGTCCCAGGATTCAGATAATGAACATGCAAAAAGAAAATGTTCTACTTTATGCAAAGAAAATTGTTAGTATGCTTTGAACTGTTGGCAAGATCCTTTGAACAATTTTAAGACTACCTATAATTGGTGCATGCAAAGGGACCTATTATGCAAAAATGACTTTTTGCACTTTTTCGCTGTTAGTTGTTTTGATGGACAGCGGAAAAAGTCTAGCTGTCTGACTAGCTGTCTGTATATATTATATATATATATATATATATATATATATATATATATATATATATATATATATATATATATATATATATATATATATATATATAGAAGGGGTCTCACTCCCAGAAGGAACAATAGCAGACATAGAGGACAGTTACAAGTACCTAGGTATACCACAAGCAAATGGCAACCTCGATGAGGTCACAAGGAAAGGAGCCACAGCTAAATACCTCCAACGAATAAGGCAAGTCCTGAGAAGCCAGCTCAATGGCAAGAACAAAATCCGCGCAATAAACAGCTATGCCCTGCCAGTAATCAGATACCCTGCTGGAATAATTAGCTGGCCAAAGGAGGAGATAAAAGCCACTGATATTAAGACTAGAAAACTACTAACAATGCATGGAGGATTCCATCCCAAATCCAGCACCCTGAGACTGTACACGAGCCGCAAGGAAGGAGGCAGAGGACTAGTGAGTGTGAGAACCACAGTCCAGGACGAAACAACTAAGATCCATAAATACATCAGGGACAAAGCCTCAACAGACAATGTGCTCAGTGAATATCTCAGACAACAGGGAACGGAGGTTGAGGTGCCAGAGATACCATCATGGCAGGACAAGCCCCTACATGGGATGTACCACCAGCAAATAACCCAAGTGGCTGATATCAGTAAATCCTACCAATGGCTGGAAAAAGCTGGACTCAAGGACAGCACAGAGGCCCTCATCCTGGCCGCCCAGGAACAGGCCCTAAACACCAGAGCAATAGAGGCCCAGATATACCACACCAGACAAGACCCAAGGTGTAGGTTGTGCAAGGAGGCCCCTGAGACAGTCCAGCACATAACAGCAGGGTGCAAGATACTGGCAGGGAAAGCGTACATGGAACGACATAACCAAGTTGCAGGCATAGTGTACAGAAACATCTGTGCAGAATATGGACTGGAAACCCCGGGATCAAAGTGGGAAACACCCCCAAAGGTGGCGGAGAACGCCAGAGCTAAGATCCTGTGGGACTTCCAGATCCAGACAGACAAAATGGTAATGGCGAACCAACCAGACATTGTCGTAGTGGATAAACAACAGAGGAAAGCCGTTGTGATAGATGTAGCAATACCAAGCGACTGCAACATCAGGAAAAAGGAGCACGAGAAACTAGAGAAATACCAGGGCCTCAGGGAGGAACTGGAGAGGGCCTGGAAGGTGAAGACCACAGTGGTGCCTGTGGTCATCGGGGCCCTCGGGGCAGTCACCCCCAAACTGGACCAATGGCTACAACAGATCCCAGGAACAACATCAGACATCTCAGTCCAGAAATGTGCAGTCCTTGGCACAGCCAAGATACTGCGCAGAACCCTCAAGCTCCCAGGCCTCTGGTAGAGGACCCGAGCTCAGAGGATAAGAACCACCCGCGGTGGGTGAGAAGGGAATTTATATATATATATATACACTGCTCAAAAAAATAAAGGGAACACTTAAACAACACAATATAACTCCAAGTAAATCAAACTTCTGTGAAATCAAACTGTCAACTTAGGAAGCAACACTGATTGACAATCAATTTCACCTGCTGTTGTGCAAATGGAATAGACAACAGGTGGAAATTATTGGCAATTAGCAAGGCACACTCAATAAAGGAGTGGTTCTGCAGTTGGGACCACAGACCACTTCTGAGTACCTATGCTGTCTGGCTGATGTTTTGGTCAGTTTTGAATGTTGGTGGTGCTTTCACACTCGTGGTAGCATGAGACGGACTCCACAACCCACACAAGTGGCTCAGGTAGTGCAGCTCATCCAGGATGGCACATCAATGCGAGCTGTGGCAAGAAGGTTTGCTGTGTCTGTCAGCGTAGTGTCCAGAGGCTGGTGGCGCTACCAGGAGACAGGCCAGTATACCAGGAGACGTGGAGGAGGCCGTAGGAGGGCAACAACCCAGCAGCAGGACCGCTACCTCCGCCTTTGGGCAAGAAGGAACAGGAGGAGCACTGCCAGAGCCCTGCAAAATGACCTCCAGCAGGCCACAAATGTGCATGTGTCTGCACAAATGGTTAGAAACCGACTCCATGGATGGGGATGGTATGAGGGCCCGACGTCCACAGATGGGGGTTGTGCTCACAGCCCAACACCGTGCAGGATGCTTGGCATTTGCCAGAGAACACCAGGATTGGCAAATTCGCCACTGGCGCCTTGTGCTCTTCACAGATGAAAGCAGGTTCACACTGAGCACATGTGACAGACGTGACAGAGTCTGGCGATGCCGTGGAGAGCGGTCTGCTGCCTGCAACATCCTTCAGCATGACCGGCAGTGGGTCAGTAATGGTGTGGGGTGGCATTTCTTTGGAGGGCCGCACAGCCCTCCATGTGCTCACCAGAGGTAGCCTGACTGCGATTAGGTACCGAGATGAGATCCTCAGACCCCTTGTGAGACCATATGCTGGTGCGGTTGGCCCTGGGTTCCTCCTAATGCAGGACAATGCTAGACCTCATGTGGCTGGAGTGTGTCAGCAGTTCCTGCAAGATGAAGGCATTGAAGCTATGGACTGGCCAGCCCGTTCCCCAGACCTGAATCCAATTGAGCACATCTGGGACATCATGTCTCGCTCCATCCACCAACGTGCTTTAGTCCAGGTCTGGGAGGAGATCCCTCAGGAGACCATCCTCATCCTCATCAGGAGCATGCCCAGGCGTTGTAGGGAGGTCATACAGGCACGTGGAGGCCACACACAATACTGAGCCTCATTTTGACTTGTTTTAAGGACATTACATTAAAGTTGGATCAGCGTGTAGTGTTATTTCACTTTAATTTTGTGTGTGGCTCCAAATCCAGGCCTCCATTGGTTAATAAATTTGATTTCCATTGATGATTTTTGTGTGATTTTGTTGTCAGCACATTCAACTTTGTACAGAACAAAGTATTCAATGACAATATTTCTTTCATTCAGATCTAGAATGTGTTATTTGAGTGTTCCCTTTATTTTTTGAGCAGTGTAAATATATATATATACATATACTGTATATATATTTATGGATATAGATGTGTAGATTATATATATATATATATATATATATATATATATATATATATATATATATATATATATATATAGAGAGAGAGAGAGAGAGAGATATCTATATATATATTTATATCTATATCTACACTATATACATATAGAGATATCTATAGATATAGATGTGTAGATTATATATACATATATAAACAGATAGATCTATATACACATATAGATCTATCTGTATGTATATATATATATATAGAGAGAGATATGTATATCTATATAGATATATATTTCTTTATCTAGGTAGATGGATCTATGTAGATAGATATATCTATATATCTAGATCTCTCTCTCTCTATATATATATATTTAGATATATAGATAGATATCTAAATCTATATTTCTGATTTATTTATAAATCAGATATATATATATAGGTTTATGGATATATAGATCTATAGATTTATGGATTACAGATAGAGCTACAGATATAGATGTGTAGATTATATATACATACATATACATAGGTATATAGACATAGATCTATATATATGTAGATATATATATATATATATATATAGATAGATTGATATCTAAATCTATATTTCTGATTTATATAGAAATATATATATATATTTCTATAGATAGATAGATAGATAGATAGATAGATAGATAGATAGATAGATAGATAGATAGATAGATAGATAGATAGATAGATAGATAGATAGATAGATAGATAGATAGATAGATAGATAGATAGATATAGAGAGAGGGACATAAATTTAGATATAGATATATCTTTCCCAGAAAGATAACTAGTTTTCCAAATTTTTCCCAATTTGTATAGGTTTAAACTTCTAAAAGGCTCTTTTTGTTCCACGTTGTTTACATTTTCTTTTTCTAAATCTCCCTGTAATTAATAAATGTGGTTGTCTTATTTTCTGTTTAGAATTAGAAATAAAAATCTTACAATGGATGAACATGAGCACTGATGTCTTTGCTTTTTAATATTATCTAAAATGTCCAATTAACAACATCAGTAGCTCTTTTTAAATTCCCACCAATCACTCAACCCACACGTGGCCCCACCCCGTTGACTTCCTGTTTTGTCTTTGCTCTGAGAATACTTTCCTCAACAGATCGTTCTGGTATTTGAGTTTAGCACTTAGTTTACGATTTATGTCGAACATCTCATCAAGTTGTCTCATTAAGTATTTCTGTAGTTCGATATTTCCCAATTCAGGTTCCTTAGATTTGGCCTGACACAAACACGTTGCTTGACTTGTTGTGGAAATCACAGTGTCCTTGGAATAACACTGATTTTCCAAGGAAGCTACCTGTTCACCGTGTTTTGCCGGAACTGAAACATCTTGCCCTTCGATATGTTCAGCGAAGAAATTTAGGTCAATGCGAGGTTCTGATTCAGGGAACACTTTCCAAAATGTTTTCTTTCCTCTGCTGGGCAAAGCTGACTGATAACTTGGTTTTTCCGGCAGAGGGCCGTTATTGACGTCACTATTTTGTGTCAAAAACGTTAGATCTACACAAGCGTCTGACTCGGGGAAAGATTTCCATAATAGTGGCGTCTTCTTGATGTGCTTTGTCTTTGATGTCTGTTTCTCCCCTTTTTGATCCACTTTCTTCTGTGATTTCAAGATGGATTTCTTTTTGGTGACCAGCTGTGTTGTAAAAATCACAGGTTCTTCTGTACAAATCTCCTTTTTCAAGGAATCTTCCTGATCACCTTCTTCAGACAGAGAAGTGTCCTGTTTATTAACATTTTCAGGGCAAGACTTAAAGGACTCTTCCTTCTCTACTACATTGATTGTCTCCTGCAGTACAGAGATTGATGCTTTTTCAGTAACTGGTGAAACATCTTCCGTTCCAGTTCCTTCAGATGAAATCCTTAGATCAGTGGGGGTATGTTTCTCCAGCCAGATTTGAAACGGTATCTTTTTCTTCTTGTGGCGCCTGGTGGTTGGTGGCTGTTCCTCCTCTTGCTGATCCAGTGTCTCCTGTGTTTTGGAGATGAAATCTTGTTCAGTAACCAGTGGTGTTTCCTCGGCGCGTATCTCCTTTTTTAAGGAATCTTCCTGATCACCTTTTTCAGTCAGAGAAGTGTTTTGCTTATTAACATTTTCAGAGCAAGACTTAAAGGACTCTTCCTTCTCTGCTACATTGATTGTCTCCTGCAGTACAGAGATCGATGCTTTTTCGGTAACTGGTGAAACATCTTCCGTTCCAGTAGTTTCAGATGAAATCCTTAGATCAGTGGGGGCATGTTTCTCCAACCAGATTTGAAACGGTATCTTTTTCTTCTTGTGGCGCCTGGTGGTTGGTGGCTGTTCCTCCTCTTGCTGATCAAGTGTCTCCTGTGTTTTGGAGATGAAACCCTGTTCAATGACCAGTGGTGTTTCCTCGGTGCATATCTCCTTTTTCAAGGAATCTTCCTGATCACCTTCTTCTTCAGTCAGAGAAGTGTCTTGCTTATCAATATTTTCAGTGCAAGACTTAAAGGACTCTTCCTTCTCTACTAGATCGATTGTCTCCTGCAGTACAGAGATCGATGCTTTTTCAGTAACTGGTGAAACATCTTCCGTTCCAGTACTTTCAGATGAAATCCTTAGATCAGCAGGGGCATGTTTCTCCAACCAGATTTGAAACGGTATCTTTTTCTTCTTGTGGCGCCTGGTGGTTGGTAGCTGTTCCTCCTCTTGCTGATCCAGTGTCTCCTGTGTTTTGGAGATGAAACCCTGTTCAGTGACCAGTGGTGTTTCCTCGGCGCATATCTCCTTTTTCAAGGAATCTTCCTGATCACCTTCTTCTTCAGTCAGAGAAGTGTCTTGCTTATCAACATTTTCAGTGCAAGACTTAAAGGACTCTTCCTTCTCTACTAGATCGATTGTCTCCTGCAGTACAGAGATCGATGCTTTTTCGGTAACTGGTGAAACATCTTCTGTTCCAGTACTTTCAGATGAAATCCTTAGATCAGCAGGGGCATGTTTCTCCAACCAGATTTGAAACGGTATCTTTTTCTTCTTGTGGCGCCTGGTGGTTGGTGGCTGTTCCTCCTCTTGCTGATCCAGTGTCTCCTGTGTTTTGGAGATGAAATCTTGTTCAGTGACCAGTGGTGTTTCCTCGGTGCAAATCTCCTTTTTTAAGGAAACAGCCTGATCACTTTCCTCTTCAGTCAGAGAAGTGTCTTGCTTATTAACATTTTCAGTGCAAGACTTAAAGGATTGTTCCTTCTCTGCTAGATCGATTGTCTCCTGCAGTACAGAGATCGATGCTTTTTCGGTAACTGGTGAAACGTCTTCCGTTCCAGTACCTTCAGATGAAATCCTTAGATCAGCAGGGGCATGTTTCTCCAACCAGATATGAAATGGTATCTTTTTCTTCTTGTTGCGCCTGGTGGTTGGTGGCTGTTCCTCAGACTTAGAGGGCTGTTCCTTCTCTGCTATATCTATTGTCTCCTGCACTCTAGTGATGGACTCTTCTTCACTGAGCAGTGAATCGTTCTGCTTTTCAATATTTCCTGCAGAAATCTCTTGGTCAATGGGGACGTGTTCCTCCGACCAGGTTTTAAATGGTACCTGGTTCTTCCCATTGGTCTCACTCTCAGGTGTCGGTCTGTCCCCTTTGTGATCCACTGTCTCCTTTGCTTTGGGAATCGATCCATTTTCAACCACCATTGAAGCGTCCTGCTGTTGGATATTTTCAGCAGAAATCTTTAGCTCCTCAGGTGCGTGCAGCTCCCACCAGACTGCAAATGACACCTTCTTCTTCTTGTGCTTGGGTGGCTTGGGTGGCTGTAATTCCCTTTCGACAATGTTGTCGAATTCAACCTCTTCAACTCTAGGCTGGTTGGACTGCATTGTAACCTTTGCTTGTTTCAGGTTCTAAGATAAATCACTTCTCTAGAAACTCAGTAAAGATTTCAAGTTAAGTTTGATGTCGATCTCTAAAAGAAATGTTCACCAAACAAAGTTGAAGATCTTACTGTGAACTGCTCAATAAACTCTCAAGAGGAACGTATCAACAACGGCTGCTAAACGGTTGTGATGAAAGTAGATCGATGTGAGGAACTTATATAATCACTGGTGATGTCAGAATTCTGCTTTTGGAGTTTTATTATCATGTCACATTGTGATGTCACAGTTTCATTTCATATTCAGAAGGTGGACTGCAGAAAGCCTCAGTGGGCTTTTAAACTGTCACTGGTTGCCATAGTTACTGGGCTGAGCAAGAAGCAGGGACTATGGATGTTAATTTTAAAGTCCGTTCCCCAGACCTGAATCCGATTGAGCGCATCTGGGACATCATGTCTCGCTCCATCCACCAACGTCACGTTGCACCACAGACTGTCCAGGAGTTGGCGGATGCTTTAGTCCAGGTCTGGGAGGAGATCCCTCAGGAGACCATCCTCATCCTCATCAGGAGCATGCCCAGGCGTTGTAGGGAGGTCATACAGGCACGTGGAGGCCACACACAATACTGAGCCTCATTTTGACTTGTTTTAAGGACATTACATTAAAGTTGGATCAGCGTGTAGTGTTATTTCACTTTAATTTTGTGTGTGGCTCCAAATCCAGGCCTCCATTGGTTAATTAATTTGATTTCCATTGATGATTTTTGTGTGATTTTGTTGTCAGCACATTCAACTTTGTACAGAACAAAGTATTCAATGACAATATTTCTTTCATTCAGATCTAGGATGTGTTATTTGAGTGTTCCCTTTATTTATTTGAGCAGCGTATATATATACAGTATATATATGTGTGTGTGTGTGTGTGAGGGGGGGGGGTGCGGGCGTGTGTGTGTTAACAGTGGTGACATATGCACTAACTTGATGCACAGCTGTGGAGGCATCTCGAGCAGCAATCCTGCTGTGTGTACAGCCCTGTGCACACAGCAGTGAATGTTTATAAGAAAGGGACGGTCATTTTGACATGAAAGCCGTGCAGCTCTGGCCAGACAACCCATCATCGCGTTTGCTCTGTCACTTCCAAGTCCAACAACATGAGCCATGGTCTCCTCACGACTCGACAGCATACGTTTGATTTTTTTCTGTGACGCATTCAGCAGTGCCCGACTAAATTGCATAATTGCCAATGAACACAGTTTCAGACTCTTCTTTCTGTTGAAGTGTCAAGTACATGATTAGCATCTTCTCCACTGCAATATTGGTGGTTTCATCTGCTGCTTTTGTCGTTTTAATGGGTTAAGTTTTCAAATTCTTTGGTTTTCTCGGAAGCCTGTTCGCAGCGTGGTCATCACGATGACACTCAAATCAGAAATCAAAGTTTCTGCTTTTAAAAGTAATTACAATGGGTTTTGGCGCAGGGGTTAAGCACATCCCACCTATGGAGACCTTAGTTCTCAACTCAGTTGTCGCAGGTTCAATTCCCGGCCTGGCGACCTGTGCCGCATGTCTTCCCCATTCTCTCATTACCCACTTTCCTGTCAATTCACTATCAAATAAAGGCCAGTAGAGCCAATAAAACCTTTTAAAAATAATAATTACAATGCTAATTGATTTAAAATCAACCCTTTCCTGATCTAAAATAAACACTTTGTTATATTCATGCCAAATTGTTGTTGAGTTTCTTAGTTCAGAAACTCACCAACTCTTAAATCTAAATAGCTGCTGCTCTCACTGTTGTTCGTTGTTTCCTCTTGATTAGGTTTTGACGTGATTCAGGTTGTGGCCACAGATGCTGATGAGCCAAATAATGACAACTCTGATATCAGGTACCGTATAAAGAGTCAGAAGCCAGAGGATCCCAGTCCCAACATGTTTACCATCAATCCAACAACTGGAGTCATCAGAGTCAACGAAGCTGAACTGGACCGAGAGGTGAGAATTCTGACAGTTTTGGCTCATCTGACTAAAATCAGAATTAGGCTAATGTGTATTTTTATTATGAAACGCACAGATTTGGGAAGATGATGTAGAATTTCAAAAGCAGAAGTTCGAGAGGAAACCTGCTTTGTTCCTTTTGCACCTTGCAATGGAATCACTCAAACGCAAAGCTGCTGTGAATTACAGTAACAAATAAAAATAAATACATATGCCATTGACCTTGCTTGAGTAATACAGAGAAAAAATAGTAAGTAAATTGGCAAAATGCTTGAGTAAAATAGTGATTTCTATTGGTTTAACTAAATCCTGCTCTATCTGGACCATTTCACAATTCAATCTGGTCTGGCATTTAAGAACAGATCATTCAATAATTCCCAAGAATAAAAACTCCAAGAAACAAAGAGTTTCAATATTATTCTTAAATATTATAACTTATAATTAACTGAAGTTGACATGAAAAGAACACAAGGCAATTGTACTGTCCATCATTTCCCCTCCTCTCCTTCAGTGTCCTGTATCAGATTCTATGTTCTCTGCTTGAAGCTACAAACACACATACCTGTTGCAGATTTAATTTATAAATTAGCATGATTTCATTAAATCTTTTTTTATATGTTTCTCAGAATGTGCTGTTTGTTGGAACCTAAATAATTTCTAAACTAAGTTTTTCTTAAAGGCATCCAAGCTCTGCCTTGATAACTGAGGACTGAAATAGTGTTGAATATTTTAGAAAGCTGATTTTCTACAGTTCAGTGACAATGAACTAAAAGTGTCTTTGTTTAATTAAAGTCAACATTTCATTCTACAGAAAGTCCCAAAGTATGAACTGGAAGTACAGGCAGCTGACGACAAAGGAGAAGGTTTGACTGGATTTACCAAAGTGATTATCAAAGTTACGGACCGCAACGATCACGCTCCAGTCTTTACAGAGTCCAGAGTAAGTACAACACATGACTGCTTTTTAAAAAAATTTAAACCTGTTGATAGGTATTTTCTGAACCTATATAAAAAGAACCACAGACAACGTTACTTAGTTTTCAACCAAATTCTTGCAATAATTGAGAAGGCACAGAGGATCAGCTCCTACAGACCGATCTTCTTGCCTTCTGCCATTCTGCTGCAGAACTTTTCTTTTTATTAGCAGGGAATTTGAGTGAATGGAAAGTGAGAGAGTGATCTTAACAAAAAGGGGGGCTACCCTGATAACAAGGAAGGGAAAACAGAAATTAAATTCTACACACAGACAATTAGAGGCAACTAAGGAGTATCTCAGGAAGTCCTCCTAAAGAAGCAACTGCAAAAACATGCTTGAGTTCAAGGAAAGGTTAGTTAGTCTTACACACAGTTTAACAAGTTCTTCCTCTCTGAGGTGAGAACACTAAACCTTAAAATATGAAAACAACTAGTAATATAAAACTACTAATGTAAGAAAGATAACAAAACATAATAATTCTAACACCTGTTCATTTGTTAATGGATGGCTTTGTATGAAAGTCTCTACATATAAATTAGTTGCACTTCAAACTTGAACTTTTTTAAATAGAGAACCACCTTACAGATATCAATTTTTTTCATATTTTTAAAATATTGTCTGTTTTGTCCCAAAGAAATTCTCATTTTTGAAGGAGAAAAACCCAAAATATTCAATATTTTTCAAAAATAAACAGCAAAGTTGAATATTTTTGATGTGAATGTTCCAGTCTTGATCAGGTAAAAAAAAATAACAGGATTGATGTAGAGTATATGCATTATCATTTTTGGAGTAATAAGAGTTAAAACTGACACTTAAAACATTTGTCAAAAAAAAAAAAAATAATTTTTTGAAGGCAAAACCCCCCAAAATATGCAGTATTTTTAACATCACCAAATCATTCCATATATTTACTGATGACCTCCCCTGTAGCTAATCTTGCAGGATTAGCTGCAATAAGTCTGGAAAGAGAGATGAATATGTCATGTTGGGGTTTAGGTATCTAGCCCACATGCAGAACACCACAGGAGACAACAAATTAGTTGAATATTTATTATAAGACAATAACCCAGTAAAGATGTTGGCGTGGTTAGGGTCCAGACTGGGGGGGGATGCTGCTAACTGCGGCTCACTGCAGAACAGTGAAAAGGAAATGGTGAGTTCAAAGGTAGCTGGGAAACAGGATGTGGGAAACATCCTCAGACTTGTAATCTGGTAAAATCATCTCCTTTACATCATTGTCGTCTCACCAGGACTATTTGTTTGTTCAATATCTTTATCGCTATGCATTTTGGAAGGTTATAGAACCATTTTCCCATTTGAAAGTTGATCAAATAAATGAGCGAGGCCTGTGGTAATATCAGGGAGGTCATCACACCCAAACAAGTTTTTCTTGTGTTTTGAAGACAGAATCTTGGATTAGTTTGGTTTTCATTGAAAAGTTATTTTAAAATGCTGTGATAACTGTTCACTGAAAATATGTGGTTATAATAGCAGTCAGTGGGACCAAAATGGGACAGAAGGTTTTAAGTGTACACAAAGTGCTTATCTTTTGTTCTGCATACCTTATAATCAAAGGGACAATAATTTTTAAAAGAAAATTTTAAAAAGTCTTGGCCAAGTTTCATAGAATTAACTTTTAGTCCAACTGAGATGTTGAATCAAAAAAAAGCAGTAAAGCAGGATTTCCCATTTTGGTCAGCCAAGAATCCCCAAGGGTTAAAGGACAAGTTGTGTAGATAAATATGTATATATGTATGCAAATCTGTGAAGATAATTTGGAATTTGTTGTGGTGAGCAACCTTAAAAATGTCTTCTGTCTCCTCTCAGTATGAGGCCACAGTTGAAGAGAATAAAGTAGACGCTCTAGTTGTTAAGATGTTGGTGAAGGACGGTGATGAGCCTCATACCATGGCCTGGAATGCAAAGTTCAGCATCATTGATGGAGATCCAGGAAATCTGTTTACTGTGGAAACAGGAACAAACAAACAAGAAGGAATCATCACTACTGTTAAGGTAGGAGCCAAAGCCGAACAGTCGACGCTCAGTCACATGGTTTCAGCACACACCTTTCACACAGCGGCGCAGACCTTTTGGGGGACATCCTCATGCTTCAGTTTACTTCACGCCTCTACCCACTGGGAGTCCCGCTCCCTCCCTGAATTCTCTTTTTTGCTTTTATGAAACAGTCTCAGAGAGGGCGGCACATGTTTCTGCAGACACCCTGCTCCGTGAACAACAACATTAAAATTTCCATCCAGGAGGTTTAGGACATTAGACGGTCTTTTTGTTATAGTAGATATTTAGTGAAGAATCCTATAATTGTACATAATTGCTCATTGTGTCGGGTAAACATTGCTCAAAAGTGTTTATATCTGGGGGGCTGTGGTGGCGTAGGGGCAAAGCACGACTCACGTATTGAGGCCTTAGTCCTCATGGCAGTGGTCACAGGTTCGATTCCAGGCATGGTGACATTTTCCACATGTCTTCCCCCTCTCTCATTACCCTGTTTCCTGCAGAAACAAACACCGTATAGTGGAAGCCAACTAGTTGGAGATAAAAATATCAATACTGCTGCCTGAGTATATTTCGGCATAAAATACAGCAACAGACTTCTGACCAATCAGACAACACTTTGCACAGAGCTCTGTCGAAATAATTCAGCCACGGCCTGGTGTTCGGCACGCGGATGACTCTCTGAAAACAAAAGGACATTTTTGTCACACGTCAACGTCAATGACAATGAGAGCTGATTTTACCACTTTGGATGAAATATGTAGGAGCTTTAATTGTGTTTTATGTGGGGTAACTCATTGCTACATTTAATACAGTGTGTTGTAGTTCTGCTATGGATTGTACTGTACTATGTCTGTGTCAAAGCTTTAGCACTAATGTCTGATCAGTTGATCAATGATGATCTTTCTTCCACTAAACCAGGGTCTGGACTTTGAGAAAACCAGTAAGCACACTCTACTGGTCACAGTGGAGAATGAGGCTCCTTTTGCTGTCCCCTTGGTCACTTCCACTGCTACAGTGGTGGTGACTGTGGAGGATATCAATGAACCTCCCATCTTTGAACTCATAGAGAAGCATGTTTCCAAAAGTGAGGATCTTGCTGTGAACAGCACTGTGGTGCGATACACAGCTACTGATCCAGACGTTGGACGCAAACAGAAAGTCATGTAAGGAACCTTTAAACTCTACATTCCATCTGTTTGAAGGGAAATTTGCTACACTTTTTATTTTAGGGTTTATCAGATCTCTTTTCCCCAGCAACAACTGAGCAAACATTAATCTTGAAAACCTTATTACAATGTTTCTTTATGTTGAGCAAATGTTGATTATATGACCAAACATCAACTCCAAATTAACAAATTCAGTCACATTCTGTGCAATTCAATGCAACATTAATCATAATGCAGAACTACATATTAGTAAGTAAGTGCTCTGTCTGCTGAAACCAGCAGAGTCTTATCTAACTCCTCACGTTGTCTCTCATTTCAACATGTGCTACTTTGCTCCACATTATGACGTTGGGCTCATGCTATTTTTTACCGTCCTACATGTGCAGGTATAAGGTGATCAAGGACCAAGGTGACTGGCTCAATGTCGACAAGGAAACCGGAATAATCACAGTGAAAACCCAAATGAATAGAGAATCTCCACTTGTCACGGAGGAGAAATACACAGCCCTGATTGGTGCATATGATGATGGTAGGTGTGAGGGTTAATTGATTTGTACCGCAGCATAAGAGGGCATTTTGGAATCAAATGTGAAGTCAAACCTAATTGAACAGCTTCGTTTATATGGTCGGCTGTGAGCTGAACTCAAATGTAAGACCTCAGACGTTAAGGGTCCTCCACTTCTGTAGCCTTAGGAAGCCTTCTGCTTTAGCTTGCTTTGTGGGACTTCTCTCTAGAAGAATCACAAGTATTGCAGTTTTAGATTTCCTCACCTTGTCACAAGAGTCTCAGTAGATTGTTGAAGCCATCCGTGTCATTGCTCGCGATTTCCTGACCGATGTCTGTCATCTCACCAGATCAGATCCCAGCTACAGGAACCGGTACTTTGATTATTAAGCTGGAAGATGTCAATGACAACGCTCCCACCATTGTTGAGCGTGATTTTGAGGTACGTCAGCAGAGCATTTTGTTGCTGCATATTTTTCAGCCAGATAAAATCAAATGGAAATCTTTGTTTATTCTTATTTAATTGATTTTTTTTCTAATTTCTACTGAATTTTTAAACTTAAAAATCATCAATTATTTACAAGCAACAGTGTCTCAACACCAGCGTCATGTACTCGTACGATTAAAAACAAGTAGTTACTCAGAACCAATACCACTTTTGTTCTGGGTGTTTCCTCCTGAGCTGGGTTAGAACAAACTCCGTACCAGGTGGTGGTGGTAACACACCAACAAGTTATGTGCTGAAGAAAAAAATAATAATAAGAAAAGAGAAATTAGGTGGCAGGAGGGGGTCAAAATGTCCGTACTAAAAGATATTTGAAGATAAACATGGTAGATACTAAAATACATTTTATTTTGTTATTTATTTTCTCATTTTTATTACTTATTATTTTGTATGTCATGCAGTAGTTTTGATTTGTTTGCGTTTTTTTTAAATTATTATTATTTTGTGATGTATAAGTAAAAACTTATTAACTACTCGGTAGTGGTTCTGGGAATCTACAAGTACCTAAACTGAAGCAGTAGTACTTTGTACTCAGCCTGGAAAAAACTGCCATTGGGACACGCCTACTTACAAGTGTGCTGTAGCATATTCACCAGTGATTCAAATCCATTTTCTTTCCCCCTACAGATGTGTAACAAGAAACCAATTCCTCATGTGCTGAATGTGATGGATAAAGATGGAACAGGTTTTACTTTTCCATACAGTGTCAACCTGCGGCACGATTCAAAGGCTAAGTGGACCGTTAAGATGAACGAGAGTGGTACGTTTACCTTTTATACTAAAATGATTACAAATCTGTTCCTAAGAACAGGACACGATCCCAACAAATTGAAGAGCGCACCTCTTTCACAAATCGTCTTTCACCTGCAAAGATGTCCCATAGAGACCAACTGATCTGTTCTGTGAACCACTGAAGGTTTGTCAGGTTCGGTGTCTCCAACCCGGGTCCTCCAGGCTCACCGCCCTGCAGGTTTTAGGTGTTTCCTTGCTTCAGCCTGGGTGATCTCAATTCACAGGTTTTTGCTGAACTGCAATCAGCTGAATCAGGTGTAGTAAAGCGACGAATCAGCTACAACATTCAGGGCCTTGAGGGAGCCAGGGTTGGGAAACACTGATAGGGGACGCAGAGGTTTTGATGGACCATTAATAAATCACACAAAGTGTCAAAATAAATGACAGCCAGATGAAAAATATGGTCGACTTGGAGCAGCCTAATGAGTCACAGCTGACCAGGAAGATCCGTATCAATCCACTTCACTTCATGTTTTGTTAGATACTTGTTTTTAATTGGAGTTTTTTTTTTTTGGACCCAACTAAAACAGATGGGTCCCTCCTGACTCACTGTTTCTGCTTTCCGCTGCTCTTTAGTTTCCTACAAACCTCCCATATAAAATCTTTGTCTCACCGGGAAAGTGGCAAATGTAATTTAAGTTAAAACTGCCGATTTGTTTTCTAGTGCCCCTCTAAACCTCACCCAGGCTGCCACTGGCGTTTTTTTGAGAATCGATTAAAATAAAGATGTGAACTTGAGAAAAATCAAATGGTGGAAAAATTATTTCTGTTTTTTGTTTTTTGTTGCTTCCAGGCACAGGCATTATCGTGAGATTAAAGCCTGATATTGAAGAAGGAACCTACAAGGTGGCCTTGAGTGTTTCAGACAACCAAGGTCTGTCACAGGTCAGCACGGTCACAGCTAACGTGTGCGACTGCACTGGAACACCAATCTGCAAGAAATCAGAATCAAGAGCTGCTGGCTCCAGTTCTTGGGTCATTGCAGGAGTTCTTTTATTGGTGCTGGTGGGAGCTGGTGAGTTTTAAATGTTCATTCATGGATGGATAGAGAAATATTCTCTTTAATCATGAAACTCAAAATAACAACGCACATTGGGACCAGAAAATAACCAACCAAATTCAGTGATGCTGACCAAACAGCAAACAAATGGGAAAATATGCTTTGGTTCTGAAAATTATAATCACAAGTACTGGATAAAGCTGATATTATTTATATTTGTTGTTAAGATACTGACCCATTTGATACATTCCAATACAGTATTATTGAAAAGTCAGTTCATTTCAGTAACTCCATCACCAAGTGAGACACATTTGACAAAGCAGTCTTTGTTTTGTTTTAGCACATCATCACAACATTTAAAATGAACATATTACAAGAAACCAATAACATAATATACAATTTGTGCTTCTGTTTTTAGTGATTGCCTTGACTATGTATTTAAAGTCGAAAGGAAAAAATGAAGCTGGAGTGAAAAGAAATGAAAAAAGTAAAGATGATGACAGGGATGAGCTTATTATCTCTAATGAAGAGGGCGGTGGAGAGAGCATTCAGCAGGTAAACAGTGACATGTCTACAGCTGACACATAAAATATTGTTACATTTGTTTAAAATCCACAATAAATCGTGATTCCAACATAGTAATAATTGAAAAACATTCGACTTGGCATATTTCTTCCTAACAATTCAAATGGATGATTGCGAATTGGAAAATAACCCAATATGTTAACGGTAATTCTCTCTCTCTCTGTCAGAGTTATAGTGAGAGTGTGCTCCACTTTGCTCTGACCAACAAGCCTGACATGTCCAGGACCATCATGGCTCCTCCACTTGAAAGCGGTCCCCGGTACAGAACTCGGCCCACCAACCCAGATGAGCTCAGGGATTTTATTGACCATGTGAGCAAAACCCTTGAGAAATGAGAGCAAATGTTTCCCATTGTGTTACGTCTAGTTTTAAACACCAGATTTGTTAACTTTTGTCTGCCATAATTCAGAACCTGAAGGTGGCAGATAACGACCTCACTGCTCCCCCCTACGACTCCCTGCTGGTGTTTGATTTGGAAGGAGGCGGTTCTGAAGCAGAAAAACTCTCGTCTCTGTGCTCCTCGAGCGACGGAGACCAGGACTACGATTCCCTCAGAGAATTTGGCCCTCGCTTCAAGAAACTGGCCGACATGTACGGAGGAGGAGAGGATGACATGATGTGAATGTACCAGTACTGAGAAAAATGGCTGCATGCATGCAGTCTGACTGTGACAATGTGTGAAATCGATATCTGTGTGACAATGTGTAATCAGTCCTATTTCTTCCTCTTTCAGCTGTTCTTCATTAGGATCTTCAGGTTAAAGCCTTACATTAGTTTTAGTTCTTCATTTATGATTCTATTCTTTATTAGACATACAAACTTGAAAGCTCAGTTTTACTGGTGTGATTTGTGGAGAATGTAACCAATATAGTAAGCACTTTTCCTCTTGTTTTATTTTTTTTATTAATATTTCCATCAGTGTTTATTTTTCAGTACATTAGATCCATGCAAAGTTCTACAGCCATTGTGCCATTAGCAAGTTGATGAGGTTGTTTTTGTTTTGTTTTTGTACAAAAAAAGATGTCTGCAATATTTGAAGATAACATATGACAAATGCTTTTTAATAAATTCTTTAACTAAATATGTCTTTATTCACTGGTCCTGTGATGGTTTATTTGGTTAGGAGAGCGATTTTGCTCTTTTTAATGCATAATGACTATAATAAATGTAGTACATAATATCTATAGTTGTGCATGCAGTCATTTTCAATAAGTTCTATTTTTGTAAGTCCATTTATTTTAGTAACAAATAAGTGACACAGATCAATTCCAAAGAGACTGCTTTCAAACCTTTATTTTATTAATGATTTTCTGCTTACAACTGATGCAAAGACGACATTTTAGATTAGAAAATGATACATCAGTGAAAAAGTAATGCCAAAATGTTTGCTTAATGAAAACTAATACCTGCTTAAAGTTCCTGCTAAAAACTTTATTTATATGGTGCCTTGAAAAATTAACACAAGGTGTTTCAAGAAACAGAAAAAAACAAACAAGGCAAAATTAAACGGCAAATAAAACAAATATCTGGTCTATACAGGAAGCTACTGGATCAGCTGATCTCTGAGTCAAAGGAAGGAAATCTTGGATCTGGAGAAGAATGTAAATGGTTTATAGCCTTTTAAATATAGAACCGAAAAATCTTTACTGGCATTAAAGCAATGAACCTTTTGTTACAGAGGCTTAGCATGTTTTTGAATGTTTTGCTGATTTATCATAATGAGCTCCAAGTCTTCAAGGTCGAATTGCCTCCTTACCATCACCCTAATCTTTTGCTCACTCCACAGAAACTCTTAAGAGATTCCCTTATAGATTTCCAGATGAGCCTCTCCAAAAATGTTAATATTATGTCCAGGCAGTAGAAACATGATGGTGAATTTTGAAGTTTATCTTAAAACTCCCAAACACCAAAGATGCACATGTTGCACAACATTTTTGTTGCTCAGTGTTTGCTCAGTAGCACCAGCAATGGAGAAAACAAAGTCTATGTATTGGAAAAAAATAAAATAAACAAATATAACAAAGGTTAAAAGTTCCACCTTTGAAAGGCTTGCAGAAAGCTAACTCCCCAAATAGTGAACAATGGAAAACATCTTCTCTGACCTCTCAACAAGAGGTCATTACAATGAATGAAATTAAACTAAAACGGTTCATTACAAAATATCCCAACAACCACGAAATGTTCAGCATGTTACTACAGACACATTTAAAACCCATGCAGCAATTTTCTTTAAATGTACCAAACATGTACAATCCGTTTTCATCCTGTTCTCCATTATTATCAGACAGTTTCTGAAAGTGGTTCCCCTTCAGCCAGATATTCATATTCCGGGTCTTGCGAGTCAGAACCGCCTCCCTTACAGTCAAACACCAGCAGGATGTTTCAGGCCGGAGCAGTCAGGAAGAAAAGAAGGAAAAGTTAGTATAACATGGAACAGCTTATCTATAATAGAATTGATGCACGTTATTTTTGTTTAGGTTTCACAAAGAATAATGCGAATTGTCTTTAAAAAATGTTTGTGAAAGGAGAACAATAGCATTGCTGGGGTTTTACTTCACTTACAGGATGATCACAGCTGAAGAACTAAACAAGATCAAGAAAAAATATTTATATTATTGGTTTTTTTCCATCCATTGGCCTATGTCGTTTGGAAGAGTCTCCTAGGCACATGAACTTTTCCCCATCAACAGTTCAGCTTCAAGTAAGGCATAACACTTTGCTTACGATTCATATTGTCTAGAAGATGTTTTTGCTGAAACACGACGGGGTGAGCAGAATCAACCTCCATCAAATGTTCACCTGAATGTCCTCTCTGTCGTTCCTCTCCTCCTCCTCCAACATGTTGTCTGCCGTGCTGAGATCTTTGAGTTCAACAGGTTTCTCCTCTGCTCTCCTTCGTCTCACAAACAGGAACAATGGCAGCCCCAGCACTAAATGGAGAGAAGGCGACTAATCACCAAATTGTTCAACCCCAACACAATTCCATGAAGTTGGAAGCATCTCGGGCTCTTGTTCACGAATGAGGGAAGAAGAGAGCGGGAGGTCGACAGGCGGATTGGCAGTGAAGCGGGCGCTGTACCGGTCCATCGTGGTGAAGAGAGAGCTCTGTCAAAATTGAAGCTCTCGATTTACCAGTCGATCTATGTTCCTATCCTCTTCTATGGTCATGAGCTTTGGGTCATGACCGAAAGAACAAAGTCACAGATACCAGGGGCCGAAATGGGTTTTCTCCTCAGGGTGTCTGGCCTTTTCCTTAGAGGAGAGAAGCTCAGTCATCCGGGAGGGACTCAGAGTAGAGCCTCTACTCCTTCAAATCAAGAGGAGCCAGTTGAGGTGGATCGGGCGTCTCAATGTTCATATACAGCAACCACAGACAAAATACAGAAAGCAACCAGAGCCCAGCAAAAGAAACGGCTCCCAATTAGTAATAATTAGCTAACGATTTAGCTTAGCTTAGGAATTTAGTTGGAAAACATAGAAAGAACCATTCCAGATAAAATGTCACACAATACTGAAATAATAATTAATAAAAATGAACTTACAAACGAAAAATATAAAAGGAACAAACGTGTCTGATGTACAGTCACTGACGTTTACAACCAGGGCGGTTCTGCTCAGCTGGCCAAATTAAATACGATGAAAAATGTCCACTTGGTGTCAGTAAGGCTCTATTATACCACTTATGATTTAGTATAAGGAAAACTAAACATTATGACGGAGTCAGCACACAGACCAGTGCACAGAAAATCTGTTTTTATCAACCAAACTCAGGACAGGATTGATGGACAACACAAGGAGACGTTCTGAACAAAGACTGTCACTGACTCAATGTGACCTCCTGGTTTCCATAGTTAGAAAACGTTTAAACTATTTGTAAAGGCAGATAGTCCTACTTGTCAGATGTGGATACAGTTGGTATTTGTACCTTTGGAAATGAGTCAAGCAGATGTCAGGCCAGCAGGAAACGAGAAACAAATGAGTTTGTGAGGCAGGGAGCTGACTTGGTTTTCACTCTGACTTCACACCAGACTAATGTATGCTTTAATGAAGAAATCTATTCTAAGGTTGGACTGTTTTGATGCTTCCGGAATCATTGAAGGTAAAATTTAGTGTGTATAGCAATAAAATGCATTAGTTTTAGTGAAGTATTTAAAACATTGTTGTGTAAATTATTAAATGTCCAACTTCATGCGCCTCAGTGTTTGCCCAGCACGTTTATATTAGTGCAATGCTACAAAGTTTGCAGAAACTTTGAGTTTAAACTCATTCTCCATCTCTTAAATTAAAAGCTGTGTCTTTAATTTGAAGAAGGCTTTATATTTGTATAGCAACACAATCAAATTTCAAACTCACTGATCAGCAGCACCACGATGGCCTTCAGTATTCCCAGGATGACTGGAGAGTTGGAGCCACCAACATCTTTCTCCCGACAGCTCACGTCTTCTCCAGCGCAGTCACACACTCTGGCTGTGACTGTGCTGACCTGAGACAGACCCTGGCTGTCTGCAATGCTCATGGCCACAGTGTAATCTCCAATCTCCAGCTCACGGTTTAAAGTCAGGATAATTCCTGTTCCTGCAAAATAAGACAACAACAAACATTAATTTTGTCAGGAATTCCACCAGATTTAAGTGTTTTGGGTTTATTCACACCAGGAAAATGCTTCGATCATTCTTTGCAGTTTAGATTATGTTAGTGGTCAGTTTCTATTTGCCAATTCCTTCCTCTTAGTTTTGCTTTGTCTGCGTTTGACTCATTGGCAACAGTTTCATTCACTGGGAACTTGATGTGCTCACAGAATGAGCACATTCTCTGATGTTCTCATTCAAGCTCATCAGAGAATGTGCTAACCCTAACCTTAATGCTAGGGTTAGGGTTAGTGCTCAAAGAATGAGTAGATTCTTTGAGCACATTATGATCAAAGGTTGGGTATAGCTGATACACATACTGGTGCTGATCATCCTAGCAGTCCAGTTAGCCTTCGCAGAGCCAACTAGGCTGACGTTGTATGGAGAAGTAAAGCCTGGTCCATCTCGGTCTGTCACAGTCAGCAGCTGAGGAACTGGTATCTTGCTACACACCTGTGGAAACAAGCTAGATTTGAAACGTCCACTTTAATACCGATTTATTTTTTATTTCAAAAGTTAACAATTCTATATCAAGTATATGAAATTCTATTTTAATGTTTATATGTAAGACTATTTTAATTGCACCAAAAAAAAGACATACTGTGAATTTGCGTTCCTCAATGGTAGGGGGGCTGTCGTTGACATCCTGAAGATGAAGAACCAGAGTTCCAGTTGCTGTAGCTGGGATTTGATCTGGTAAGACGACAGACATACAGCAGTAGCAGCAGGAGCCATTCTGGGGACGCCTTTAGCAATCTGCTGAGGAAAACGTCTAAACTTTTCAAGAGCTGAAGAAATCATAAGAGTAAGATTAAAGAGCTCTATAAAGTACAATTTAAAGGGAGGTACAATGTATAAATAAACTTTTTTGAGCTTCAGCTCATTTTATAAGGTGATTCCCTCATCCGAGCATACATTTAGGGTTGCTTTGATACTTTCATGTATGTTTGAGGAATCATTTAATCTCCCATGGCAATTACTTATGGGTGCCTAAACACTGGCTCATGCAAAACACAGACTCTTTACTTCTCCCACTCAGCTCCCCCAGACTAGCAGCAGCAGCAATTAAACACCTGGTGCTGCTGTACGTCTACTGAGCTCATCACAAAAACTACTTCCTGGTCCAATGCTCCTAAGAACAGTTGTAAATGGCATAATGGAGTAGCACTGTTGTGATGACATGCTGAAGTGTCGGAAAGAACAGGAGCTTTTTAAAGAGACAGAGGCCCAATTTCAAGGCATCAAATTGCAAAGTCAAATTTGTTTCTAGTTATATTTGTTACATTCAGCTGTTATCAAAACATATCATAGTTATATGTTATAATGGCACTATGTGCCTGGAAAATGCATTGTATCCCCTCCAATCCCTTTAATACAAAAAGCCATTCATAATGTTTTACAGGAAGTAATAAACTAATGAAAGACTACTTCCAGGCTAAGAAAACCTCAAATGCTACAGCTAGCATTCCAGTTAAAAGCTCTTCCAAAGCTGGATAAAGGAGGTTTCTTCAGAACAGAGAATCACAACTTCAGTTTTTTCCAAGTTGTTTTCATTTTCAAATCCAAAGGATTTGAACATATTCTTTGTCTAAGTTTCTCTCCTACAGCTCCAGAACAAGACTCACACCTACCATCATCATATGCACCAATCAGGGCTGAGTATTTATCCTCCTTGACAAGTGGAGATTCTCTGTCCATTTGGTTTCTCACTTTTATCTCACCAGTCTCCTTATCAATGTCAAACCAGCCAGCTGGGTCACTAATTATTTCATACCTGGAACAATAAAGACAAACCATAAAAACATGTTCAAACATCAGTTCCAGCTTTATAATGTGGGACAGAGAGATGCATGTTGGGACAGGAGACAAATATCCTCATATTTTAGATTTACAAAGTTCTGATTTGCAGTTCATTTCATGAAGTAAGAAATCTGCCCACCCAGTTTCTGAGTACTCATTAAACAGACAGATCTGGAATATAACTTGGTTAAAATAGCTGTGTAAAAATGTGAAATTTCATTTCTTTAAGTTCCTTACATGACTTTCTGTTTGCGTCCAGTGTCTGGATCAGTAGCTGTGTATCGCACCACAGTGCTGTTCTCAGCAAGATCCTCACTTTTAGAAACATGCTTCTCTTTAGGATCAAACATCAGAGGTTCATTGACATCCTCCACAGTCACCACCACTGTAGCAGTGGAAGTGACCAAGGGGACAGCAAAAGGAGCCTCATTCTCCACTGTGACCAGTAGAGTGTGCTTACTGGTTCTCTCAAAGTCCAGACCCTGGTTTAGTGGAAGAAAGGTTTAATGGTAACTCAGACATGAACAGTTCAGGCTGAACTTCAGCTGATAAATGTAACTGAATTTTGCTTAAAAACAAAATACTTTGAAATAGTTACATTTGGTCCAACAGTCAGAACCTGCTGTTCCTCCTACCTTAGCAGTACTGATGATTCCTTCTTGTTTGTTTGTTCCTGTTTCCACAGTAAACAGATTTCCTGGATCTCCATCAATGATGCTGAACTTTGCATTCCAGGCCATGGTATGAGGCTCATCACCGTCCTTCACCAACATCTTAACAACTAGAGCGTCTACTTTATTCTCTTCAACTGTAGCGTTATACTGAGACAGAAGATGTGGAAGAGAAGCTGTCAGTTTGCAGAAAAAATACACATGGACATTTTACGATCATCCATCATTTTACATCATATGTTTTGTACTTTAAAGACTCACTAATAGCAGTCAGAGTGATCTACTGCTTTACTGACCATCTGCTGCACAAATCAATTGTGATAAACTGATTTGAATAAAATATTCACAAGTAATTACTAGGCAACAAAATGAACAAAAAATTAATAAAAGCAGTCATGTCTTATACTTACAAAGGGCTCTATAAAGATTGGAGTGTGATCGTTGAGGTCGGTCACTTTGATAATCACTTTGGTAAATCCAGTCAAACCTTCTCCCTTGTTGTCAGCTGCCTGTACTTCCAGTGTGTACTGAGGGATTTTCTGTTTTAACAAACATGAACTTTAATCATATGAATCTGTCATAAAGTGGGGGTGGAAGATGGTGAGCGAAACGCAGCAGACGAGTCAGATGGTTTTAATAATGAATATCCAGAATTACACAGTCCAATAATGTCCAGAATACTGGGCAGCATGGCCAAGCAGAAGGCAGGGCTCGACGCCGGTAGCAACCGGTTACACAAATGATGAGACGACAGACTGAGGAACATCAGACGACAGAGACTAGAAGCCAAATGAGACGAGGACCCGACAAGGAACAAGGAGCACAGGTGGGGTCAAATACACAGGGAGTAACCAAGGAAACGAGACACACCAGGGAGCAATCAAAGGGTAAGACAGGACAACACGGAGACTCAGAGACACAGGAACTCAAAATAAACACACAGAGAAACTCAAATCATGACAGAATCAACATCTTCAGCATCACTCAGCTTCAAACTGGCTCACATTGTTAACTTCAGCGTTAAATTTGAACAACACAATAAGTTTTTTCTTTTTTCTGGCGTTGTCTAAAATGTAGCAAGTCTGAGAAAAATCCAAAATATAACCAGAACTGCAAGCAGTTTAAATGGGTTCCTCGCCCGACCCAGATGTAGACATCACTTGATGTGGGTTTAATATGAATTTCATACCCAGATTCAAATCTGCAGCCTTCTGATTCTGAGTCCATTAGTGAAATAGTTCATTATTTCACTGTGAGCTATTTCACAGTGAAATATCTGACAACCAACAATTTGGTTGTCAGTGAAACCGAATTCAAAATTACTTTATTGATCCCACAAGGACATGAAATGAAGTGAATGGTTGTGAGTGTGTGCTGGTCAGCCACAATAAAGTGGATGTGGATTAAGTCATTTAAAGTTGATAGAAGTTGGTATAAATATACAAATGAAGCACCCTGACTGGGTTTCTATACTGTTGTTGACACAGATAAGGTGGGTTTGGCATCATCATGTGGCCAAATAGGATGACTATGTGGTCAGATCACAGTCCTATGTGGCTCCCCTGCTTGTAATTGGTTTTCACATATAGAAATATTGAAAATTACCCTAAAATGTTCCAGTTTGAGCTAAAAAATTTGAAAATTACACCAAATAACAAAACTTGCTTCTCTTTTACAATGTTTTTTAATGCTGTTCTGTTGAAGCATAAATGGGAAAAAAACAACATTAAGCATTATGGGCTCTTAGTGTGAAAGTTTGATTTGCTGTGATCCAAACAAAGACGCTTCGATTCTTACCAAACTTTGAAGAGTGACTGAGGTTGATGTGTTTAGTTTTCGAGTTATAAGCATAAACGCGTATTTTCTGCTATAGTGCCACCTACAGGTGCACATGCCTGAATATGTGCAGCTCAGTAGCGTTGTGGGTCCTGAAGCCGAGTAATAAATAAAAGTTGTAATAAGTTACGTGGGGTAGACTGCAGTATGAGTTTCAGTGGAGAAACATGATAGTAAGAATTATATTTTGTCATGCATTGGCTGTCATGGCATTAGCCATCCCACATCCCTAACAACTGTCAGAATTCTCACCTCTCGGTCCAGTCCAGCTTCGTTGACTCTGATGACTCCAGTTGCTGGATTGATGGTAAACATGTTGGGACTGGGATCCTCTGGTTTCTGACTCATTACATGATACCTGATATCAGAGTTGTCAGTATTTGGCTCATCAGCATCTGTGGCCACAACCTGAATCACCTGAAAACCTAATCAAGAGGAAACACAAAGCAGATCAGTGAGAGCAGATTCACCAGTTTATCAACAGAGGTTTAACAGTGAGGCTGAGCTGAACTGAGCGTAAAAACCGAAGGCTGCTTCTCCTTGTTTGACTCGGTTCTGTTCATGCATGACTGAGAACTAGTTCGCTTTGGATCTGTGAACTTAGTTCAGATTTGGTTCAAAACCTATGAACATAAATCAGTTCAGTGCTGTCACTGGGTTTTGTTAAATTCTGATAATTATTTGCCACCAGAATAAAATGTATTTATTTTTATCCCATTTAGGGCAGATAATAGGGATACAAAATTAACAAGATTGTGTTGTTGAGGCAGAATGGGACTTAGAATAAAATGTGATCTTTTCACCATAGAAATATGTTTCCACGCTGAGCTTTTCAGACAATATGTGTATTTATATCAGTAAATGTGTCTTGATGGTCTGAGGTAGATCTGTTGAATGTTGGATTAAGCATTTTGTTCTTATTCTTTGGTCTTTGTCTCTTTAGTCTTAGTCATTATTCTCTGAGAGGACATAAACAATTTTATGGATTTCTGCTTTACACATGTACTATATGTCAATAAATATACTACCAATGTAATACCATATTTAAATTTCTTAATTAAACTTAAAGACCATTTCAATGGCATTAATACCACTAGAAAGGGTATTAATGCCCTTTTCCTTACAGTGACCATTAGAACTTTGATGAAAAACTCATCAATGTTCTAGTTTTGTTTAAGTACAGAGTTTATCTGAAAGTTTTGTTTCCAAGCAGGTCAATAATCTAGTGTGATGTTAATGTTGGGCCAAAGATTTAACCATTAATTGTCCCAAGTCATCCTTGGACTAAATGTTTGTGATAAGAAATTACATTTCACCAAACATAAAATATATTTTATGTGTATAAAAGAACAGTTTTGTATGTAAGATATTATTTATGTGTGTTCAGCACCTGAAGCCAGGAATTTACCTTCTTGTGAGGCCTCTGGAACTTCTCCCACATAGACAGACTGACTGAAAACAGGTTTGTTGTCATTCTGGTCAATTACTTTGATTATAATTTCCATCGGCTCCTCTGCTTTTCCATCGGCTCCCTCTGCCACAGAATGGGCTTGAAGCTATAAATATGATACAGTTTTCCATCACCAAGAAAATGATATTGTGTGTTGCTGCTTTCAGTTCATGTTTATTTTTGATCCTATCTTTTTATTTATATTCAATATCTTTGAATGACTATAATCCACAGCTCTAAAACAGATGATTCAATTCTCTCCGGAGTCACACGAAAACGTTGCAATTTGATTTAGAAAACCTTTGATTTCAGATGTTTGAGATATTGTAGAAAGATTCACCTGTTGGCAAGAATCATGCCGCCATAAAAGCACATTAAAATGTTCTAACAGATTAAATTAGGCAGAACAGCATCAAGTTTAAACTGACAGAGAAAACACTGACCGTGTACTTGTCCACTTTCTCTCTGTCCAGTTCCTGTGTGACATGCAGATGACCAGTGTCTCTGTTCATGGTGAAAAGACCAACAGGAGGCTGATCTGCTCCTGGACCAGTGATGCTGTAATAGATCTTCTTCACTTTATCTTCATCAGAGCGAATCTGGACAAAACAGACCAACTTTCAGCTTACACAACTATAACAACAGTTATTAGTTGCAAATGTCTGATTCTGTATTAATTTAGACCTAAGAGAGATATTTTTAGTTAAAGCATTGATTATATTGTAGTTCTGACAAAAACAAACAATAGGTCAGAAAACAACAGGAAATAAAAAGGAAGTAGAAAGTTTGAGGCCAATCTAAATTATCCTATAAAATATAACACAGAACAGATTGGGTTACATTTTCCCTAATTCTTTTAAAACAAAAAACAAAACAAAACAAAAAAACTGTAGGACATTTTAGTTCCTCCTACCACGACAAGAAACAGAGGAAAAGGTCCTCTGCTATGTTCAGGAACATTAATAGGAGGGATAACCCAGCCTCTCTTTCTCCTCTTCAGCCCTGGATTAGATTTGGGGAAATCCAGGATGGGGATCTGAGAGAAGGAAATATTAAATACATCCAGGGAGGATCAGCATCTCACAGAGAAACATCTCTACATATCAAACCTTCTTAAAGAAGAAAAGCTGCTCAGTGGAGATTAGATGAGTTTATAACAGGTAAGATGCATTTTTTCTACTTTCTAGAAGAACAACTTTCCTTTCTGGTCCACTTTACCAGATCTCACCTGCTGATTACTATCAGAGTCCAGGTGATCATGAAGCTGGTTGCTGAGTTTGTGAGCCTCATGATGATATTCAGCATCCAGACGGTTGTTCATATAGTGATGATCTTGATACAGCAACCTGACAGGAAGAGTCATTTTCTGACCTTGTGAATCCCAGGCATGGACCGAGAAGTTCTGGTTCCCCTCATGAAGGACAACCTGTCTCTTTACCTGGACGGAGACAAGAGCAAAGGTCATTGGCCTGGTGTCTCTTTAACTCTCAGAAGTGATGAGATCATGTGATTCTGTTTAAAGCCAGCCTGGGTTTATAAAACTTCTCTTCAGGAACAATGACAAGCGTTCCAAAAATGCTAAACAGAACCACCTTTATCAGTTTTTATTTTAAATTTTAGTAATGTTGATTATATATTATTGATATTTTGATAAAAATTCATGTTTTTCTTTCCAGAAAAGAAAAGGAGAACTTTTTATGATACTTAAGTATTTTTATTGGCCACTATCACTTCCTCCTTTCACAATCATAAAAATACACTAAATATTTTCTGCCTAGAGACAATTCAGTAATTAACAGCTCCTGTAGAGTCCCCCATTTAATATAGGACCATCACAGATATTATTATTTGATTTCTATATTCTGCCCAGCGGCAGATGATAAGTAACATTTTTGTCAACCAGACTCCCTCCATGCAGTTTTTATGGTCTGAAAACAATCAACAGCTTTTCAGTAATAAGTGGCTTAAAACAAGCAGCTTAAAGCAACAGCTAGAAATGACTGACCTGCTCAGATCATCATTTGGTCAGATGGTATCAATGTTATTTGATTGTCAAATAATAGCAAGTCTGAGGTAAGACACATTTGACATAATAATAATAATAATAATAATAATAATAATAATAATAATAATAATAATAATAATAATAATAATAATAATAATAATAATAATAATAATAATAATAATAATAATAATAATAATGCATTTTATTTGACAGTGCCTTTCAAAAGACCCCATGACACTTTTAAGCATTATGTGAGAGTCATGAGTCAAGCATGTGAGAGTCATGTGACATGTCGTCCAATAACAATACGGGTTTCCAGCAAGTCTGTTACTCACAGTTATTATTCCCTCAGTCTCTACAACTAAACGGCTGTCATCTGTGCTGAAGAGAAATCTTGTGCGGGTCGTGCAGTCAGTGAAGCCAACTGGAAATAAATACATTTAAATAAATTGATATATTTAAAAAATACAATGATTCCAATAAAAACAAAGAACTCTCGGTTTTGTCCACAAGCACAAAGTAAGGCAATACTAACTAGAAGTAATAGAAATAAGACATATTTAGAAAACAGAAACTACAAAGGAATTGTGAAAATGTAAGCACCATTTAATTTTTTTATTTTTAAACCAAGACATTTTAAAACATACATTGGAAAGTGAATTTTTTACACTTCAGATTTTCAGGCAGATAGTTTTTAAGCATTTAATCTTAGAGTCCTGCAACTTTTACATGCGTCCCTTGTCCTACATGCTAGGATTAAATGATGAAACTGCCTCACTAGCATGCAGTCAAGCTCTGCAGAGCTCTGCTAACAGCCAATACTGGCGCCACTGCTGAAGCAGAGACATGAGTGGTGGAGTGATGGAGGAGATGGAGGGAGGGAAAGACTAACCATCTCTGGGTTAAACTCTCTCCCAGGCAGTAAGCTCCCCCGCTGACCCCAGTAGGCACCCTGGTTTATAGAGATGGAGGGAATACTGATACCTTTGCTCAGTCTTGTGCCTGGCTTCAGGTTCTTTCTGCTCACTTTTAATATAAACAGCTCCGACTCAAATCCAGGTTCACACGATGACCCATCTGCAGCAGCTGAGGTCTAGAAGAGGAGACACGGTGAATTTATTTATTAGATCAATTCTAATCTGTGGTGTCATAAACAGTTTGGTTTCATACATTGTCAGAGATTGGAATCGTTTCATTTTCCTTTTCGTGGGTGATGGATTGAAGTTTTGTAAATTTACTCACCTGTAAAAATCTTCATTGCTGATGGCAGAATATTAATACAATGATCAAATTAGATGTCAAATATTTCAGGGTTTCTCCCAGTGTTTTATAAGCCTGGCGGGCCACCAGGCTTTACTTGTGTCTCCACCAGTCTAAGGATTGCTTATTTATTCAAGTCTTTTTAAAATGTTTGCATTTTTAAGACTTTATAGTTGGTGTTCAGGTATTAATCTTTCAATAACACATAATTATTAAATGATATTTTCAAATTTATTGTCAACTTTAAACATTTTTTTACTCAAAAACACGACATTGGTGAATGAATAACCAGCCACAGGGCTTAGCCAGTCTTCTGGGGGAAAACCTGCATTTCATCACATTTTTAATTGATTACAGGACTACTGAACAAGAAAATAAAAACAACCTCCCCTCATTAGCATTACTGGAAACTTAATGAGGTTAACCCCAAACAATGAAATCAAACTGTTTGTATAGTAAAACAGACCATATACTGTTTGAGCTAAATGTTAGAACCATGTATAATTTTGGCCTTAAACTTTTAAACCTAATATTCAACACCATTTTTTCAGGTGCTATTACACAAAATGTAGATAAACACACATGGTTTTAAAAAGCTTAACAAATATTAGAAATGGAGAATTACTGAAATTTAATGAGCTTGTTAAAATCGTAAAGAGGGGAAGATTTCTTACCTGACACAAGATCCAAACACTCCAAACTACAAACCAAGTGGTCTCCATTTGTGGAAGTTCTGGTGATTTACTTTTATGACCAAAAATGTTTGGAAAAATCAAAAAGTCAGCGTCTGAATTTGTTCCGATGAACAATTTCCCTGAAGATTTCTTTACATGTCTGCAGTCTGCACACAAACCACCAGATGAGCAGACACAAAAACCCACAAAAAACAAATGAGAAGTAAAAGCACAAAAATCAAAAGTTCCTTTTTTTCCCTTTTGTCAGATTCATCATTTTAATTAGGTTTCATTTGGCTTATTTTATGTCCATTTTCAAACTTTCCCAGCTGCAGCAAGTGAGTTCTGGTAAACTTTATGTGATAGGCCGAGTTAAACTGAAGTATGTGTATCATTCAAAATGTAAGGATCAGCATGCATAAACACAGAATCTGATAGAGCTTCAGACCTTCCTTCTTTCACATCCTCTTTCAATTGACTGAATGAGTTAAAAATCCTCGTGCGAAGCTGTGGAAACATTTTGACTTTAAGATGATGTGACATAAACTGTAAAGAGATAGTTTGGACATTTCAAAGCCGGGTCTATGAAGCTCTTAGGAGCCGAAAACATTTGCTAATCCCACCAAAGACTCTGTTAAAACATGTTGGTGGTGAAATTTCCATAGGGATTAGAAATTCACCAGATGTTAATTAACTAAAAAATGCAATGTCAAGTTTGACATTGCACTTTTTTTGTTGTAAAAAATTATCACTGGAACTGATGCTGTTAAATGAGGTTGTAGCCGTTTAAGCACTTTAAAAAAAAGTAAAAAATGAGACATTTGTTTAGAAATTAGTCAAACTTTATGTAATTTAACCATTTTGGGAACATTGAATTGTGAAAATTTTCTTCAACAGTTTACTTCCCAAACTTTCTAAAAAAAACCCCAAAAACATTTACACCCGGTTTTGAATCACAACATGGCTCCAGTCAAAGAAGAGCACAGTTTAGGTTGGACAAACCTAAACTGGATTGTTGGACAAACACTGCAATGTGCAAACACATTGCAGTGTTTAGAGGTTTTGACTCCAGAATGTATTTTTTCTACTTAGACTTAGACTTAGACTGACTTTATTGTCATTTTGCATGCACAGGGTGTATACAGAACGAAATTTCGTTGCATACGGCTCAGGACAATGTTTTGAGGTTCCGATGTTGTGAGGTTACTCCAGAATAAAATAAAATACAGTATAAAATATGAACATAAATATGAATATAAAATATAAAGTGCAGGAATGACAGTAAAATAGAAGTTATTTAGCTCTGTACATGTGCAAGGTATGAAGTGGAGACCAGATGTCAGATACATGTCAAAATGGAGAAATAAATCACATTTATGCATTCCACGGCAATGCAGAATTAATATAAAAAACACTGAAAAGTTAAATAGCAGCAGAATGAATTTTAAAATGTTATTTTGCCAACCCTACATTCTGTTTCAGGTAACATGTTGACTGACTTTACATTGCTTGGTTGACCTGCTAGACGTTACAGAGCATAACACACTTTGAGGAGATGGACAACAGCACCTATTGTGACCCTGCGGGGGTGTTAATGGATGGATTTAAGGACAACGTCCATCAGCCAAAGTGTGACACACAGAACAATAAATTGCAACAATTCAAACAAAAAACAACAATTACAGTGGAATGAACTACATGTCTCAGTTGGCTGGAATCTGAGAGGACAGGAAGAAGACCCAGACGAACGCTGATGATGTCGACAAGGAGGAAGCAAAAGCACAAAGGCAGTGACAGCAGTGGTAAGCATTAATATCAGTCAACCTTAAATGTTAAAAGGTTCTCAGTCTATTCGGTCTTTCAGCAGGTAATGCGTACAGCAGTAGAACACATACAGTATGTAAGCTTGGACAAAGAGCTTCATGAAACAGGAAAGTTCAAGGTTAGCCTTTAAAAACTACTGACCAAAAGTGCTATATTTAACAAAAGACCTGCCTGACTTGCCACTAAAGCAGAATTTATCTCGATCGTTTTTGTATTTTGAGCTGAAAGAAGCTGGTTGATAAGACATTGGCATGAGAATATTAATCTGCTGACTGATTTAGTGAATGTCAGCTCCAACCTGTGCTCGCTCATTGTCCATGTGTGACTTGAAGTATAAGAAAACAATAAGTAAATGTGAACATTATCCTAAAGTTTCGATTTTGATTAATAAAATCATGTTAGTTTAGCAACAGCAATATAATTATTAATTTCTGTTTATGTTGGAAACAACTAGACAGGTACATTTTTAATATTTATATCATGCTTTCCATTTCTGCCTAGAGGAGGTTTTGTCGAATATGTAAACACCATAAATAAATATATTTCCATTAAGTGTCAAAGGTTTTCCAGTAGGTGGAGACATATTTTCATGCACAGCAACTGTACCGCTGTACCTACAACTTGGATGTTGATATTTAAAGATACTAGAACAAATATAAAGCATTTTTGTTTTATCTATAACTTCTCTTTGGGATTAATACAATAGTTTTGAATTTGAATTTTGAATTGAATGTAAACTTTACAAACTTCAACACTTATTGTATCAATCAGAATGTTTTTGTTTTCTCCTGTGAACCACTTGAATTATTATTTACACACACTTCAACAAAATTGTTGGTGCCTCTCTACAAAGTAGTAGAAATCTCCTTTGTAATAACTTGAAATTGACAAATGTAATAATAATAATCTAATAATCTTTAAGAAATCTACTGAAAATGAACCAATACAAGTTACACTGTGGATTTTAAAATGTGGTTCAACATAATTAAAAAAACAAACTAATGAAACAGGCCTGGCTCTAATTGATGGCACTACTAGAAAAGATTGAACATATTTTGACCATAATGTTCCAATTTTTCAATCTTCAATCTCTTCATCCTTTGAAGAGAGAAACTTGCAAGGTGAGAACAGAAATACAGTCAAAGGAGTCAGCCAAGTCTGCTTTGTCTAACAGTGGATTCTAGCTTCCTTTTATATGTTCTGGTCAGAGAAGAGAGACTTGATAGGAATATAAGTGTGAATCCTTGACTCTTATGTACCAAGGATTCTGTGGAGCCCAACATAGAGGGTCTTGCCATTTGTCTCTTGCTAAGGAAAGGGAGTTGTTCTTTAATGCTAAAGACAGCAGAACATTTCTGGGTTGTGAAAGTAACAGTCTCCAGGATCAAGGATCTCTCCCTTGACACTGCAGAGGTCAGTGTGAGAGCAGCTTGACCAATCATATGATAAGACTATGCAGATAATCTAAAACTGAAGAGGGGTGAGGAGCACATTATATGTCCTGTGAGAAAATTCTCATTATTACATAACATGAAATATAACAGGAAACTCACTTTCTTTTTCTATCAAACAAGTTCAAACGAGATCCACACAAAAAAAAGTTTCCACACATTTTCATTAATTTTCCTCACCACCCCTCTGTTTATCTGACAGATACCGTTGGCTGTGGGGCGTATTGCAGAACACCAACTTGTTCAATCTTGTTGTTGAAAACATTCAGGTTTATCTTCGGTTTTCAATCCTAATCAGAAGAACATTTTCAGTGAGGGGCAACATAAACTCAGCAGGTGGAAGAGGACAACTTTAAAGCTGTAGAGTTGTTTTTTGCCTCTTGGAGAAATCGACACCTTTTAACAACAAAGACAGATTTGTCTTATATATTTGTGTTTGTGATAATTGTTGGTCAAGGTTGTTGTTTGTTCACGCTGAGAAGTTTATGTCCAAGTTGCTCTGTGATTTCCAAGGCTTCTTCAAATTTTAAACAAATAATTCGGCCAATATTTTTTAATCACAGAGCAATAAGTAAACCTTTCTTTCAGTTTAGTAATTTACTGAAATTACTTAAATTAGATTTCAATATAAATATTATATTTACAGTGAAATATTGTGATATTTCACTGTAAATATAATTTTTAAAATGAAAAGTAATTTAGTCATCGATTTCCTGGTGTTTTTGGAGTTTGTTTACTGTTCTAACAAAAACTAGCATTTAAATATTTATTTAGTAACACTTTATTTGAAGGGGTGTGCATAACACTGTCATAAACTGTCATCAACATGAAGAAGTCTTCATGAATATTTATGACTGATGTCATTAAGTGTCATTCGGATAATAATGACATTTTCAATGCAAAGTTGACATTATTTAAAAATCTCTTTGTTACAACCACTTGATATCCACTTGACATTGACCTAGACAAAGATCTTCATAACTGGTCCTACTTGCTTCACTTTACTTGAGGTAAGCATTAATTTTAATGACTGTTATTATAGCATTTGACAGTGTAATAACATGTAATGACATCTGTAACTAGTCCAAAGTGTAAGGGAATATAGTAATGACACAATTACAATAGTCTTAACAATATAACATGGTAATGTATTAATACATAAACAAAATTTTGATAATAACTGTTATGACATATTTATGACAAATTCTTGGTTAAAGTCAAGTTGTCATAACAAAGACATTTTGGCCTATTTAATGACAAGGTGTCACAACAAAGGCATTTTGATTAATGTCAAATTGGCATTGAAAGTGACATTATTTACCAAAAGACACTTAATGACAACAGTCATAAATATTCATAAAGACTTTTTTATGTTTATGACAGGTGCTCTGTCATGTTTATGACAATGTTATCTCAGTCTTATGCACAACCCTTCAAATAAAGTGTTACTAAATAAATATTTAAATGCTGGTCTTTGTTAGAACAGTAAACGAACTCCAAAAACACCAGGAAGACAAAGATGAAATTATTTTTCATTGTAAATATTATATTTACAGAGCTCTGTAAATATAATATATAGTGAAATGTAATTTAAGTAATTTCAGTAAATTACTAAACTGAAAGAAAGGTTTACTTATTGCTCTGTGATTAAAATATATTGGCCGCATGATTTGTTTAAAATTTGAAGAACACTTGGAAATCGCAGAGCAACTTGGACATAAACTTCTCAGTGTGGACAACAAACTATCAAAAAACACAAATATGAAACCAATCCGCTTTTGTTGTTACAAGGTGTCGATTTCTCCAAGAGGCAAAAAACAACTCTACAGCTTTAAAGTTGTCCTCTTCCACCTGCTGAGTTTATGTTGCCCCTCACTGAAAATGTTCTTCTGATTAGGATTGAAAACCGAAGATGAACCTGAATGTTTTCAACAACAAGATTGAACAAGTTGGTGTTCTGCAATACGCCCCACAGCCAACGGTATCTATGAGATAAACAGAGGGGTGGTGAGGAAAATTAGTGAAAATGTGTGGAAACTTTTTTTTGTGTGGATCTCGTTTGAACTTGTTTGATAGAAAAAGAAAGTGAGTTTCCTGTTATATTTCATGTTATATAATAATGAGAATTTTCTCACAGGACATTTAATGTGCTCCTCACCCCTCTTCAGTTTTAGATTATCTGCATAGTCTTATCATATGATTGGTCAAGCTGCTCTCACACTGACCTCTGCAGTGTCAAGGGAGAGATCCTTGATCCTGGAGACTGTTACTTTCCCAACCCAGAAATTTTCTGCTGTCTTTAGCATTAAAGAACAACTCCCTTTCCTTAGTAATACACCGTGTTCCATTTTATTATGCAAACTGGATTTAAGTGTCATAAAGATAAAAGATTTTGTTGTGCTATTAAATTTATAGATGGTATTGTGTGTCAGGGCTCTTTGAATCACTATAACTAATTTCAGAGAGCTGGTTGATTAGTTTGTCTGGTGATCTCAATGAATGGAAATCTACTTAAGAAGGATGTTCCACATTATTAAACAGGCCACAGGTTTCAAGCTATATGGGAAAGAGATAGAATCTCTGAAAATCATCAGGTAGTGTAGTGCCGTATGACAAGATATGAAAACATTAGATATTTAATGAAAACTGAAGCTGTGAAGAGATTTGTGGCTGATTCAGAACAAAGACGGGTTTGTACAGATAAAGGCAGAATGAGGAAGGTTTCTGTTAGACAAATTCATCACATTAAGAGAGCAGCTGTTAAAATGCCCTTACAAAGCAGCAAACAGATATTTGAAGCTGCTGGAGCCTCTGGACCTCAAGGTGGTGGATCCTCCAGAGGCTTACAGTGAATGAACCTACTATTTGGCCCCTAACCAGAGGTCACAAGCAGAAACGGTCTCAGTGGGCCCAGCTGTACATGAAGATTAATTTTCAAATAGACTTGTTCACTGATGACTGCTGTGCAACCCTGGATGGTCCAGATGGACGCAGTAGTGCAGGGATGGCCAACCCGCGGCTCTCGAGCCGCATGCGGCTCCTTGACCGGTTCCATGCGGCTCTTCCGGCCATATAGTGGCATTCTGCCAGACGTGCAATAATGACGAAAAGTAGTCAAATGAACTGTCAATTATTGACAACAGCAGCACGCCATTACTGTTGGCCGTAACCACGCAAAAACAACACAAACAAAAAACAGTCTTTGTTTCTCTTGCAGCCTTACTCTTTCCAGTCATTTGCCACCTGCTCTCACACAAACCTCCGCTCACCCCTCACTCTCACTCCCCCGACCCCTCGCTCTCTCATCCATCCTGATGCATTCGCGGACAATGGAAAATCATACACTCTAATTTTAATCTCTAAACAGCGTAACATCCAGTAACATTTAGCACATACTGTAGGGTCGCTATAATATCCAAGTTTCGCTTCGCTTGAGTGCAATGCGGTATTTTCGTCAAATGCGCATGTGCGCAGTTTTTCAGTAAGAGTAAAATCATTTGAGTAAACCTTTCGCGCTCAAAATGGCAGGGAAAAAATGCACAGGAAAACGAAAATATGAAGATTAACACAGGACGTTTTTGACAGAGTGGGAGAATTTATATTTTTTTGTTGAACGTAGTGGAAAGCCATTCTGCCTTATATGTCAGGTGTCCTTGTCGCATTTTAAGGCTTCAAACCTTCAGCGCCACTTCAGTGTTAAAATAGTGTGTGAAATTTACAATAAATCTGGCTGAGCAAAAGTATGAGTATGAGGAAGGGATGGGTTGATGTTCATGTGTGCCCATGTATATGGCATATGATGTGGCTCTTTGCGGTAACTTGGTAAAAAATGTGGCTCTTGGTCTTTGTCTGGTTGGCCACCCCTGCAGTAGTGGATTGGTGGTGGATGGCCACCACATCCCAACACGGCTGTGACGTCAGCAAGGAGGTGGTGGAGTCATGCTGTGGGCCAAAATCATGGGGAGAGAATCATTGGTCGGCCCCTTCAGAGTCCATGAAGGTGTGACCTCCCCGAATGACCTCAGCAAAGCAGATGGACTTTCTGACTGATCACTTTCTTTCATGGTTCAAAAAGAAGAGCTTCAGTAGCAAAATCATCTTCATGCATGACAATGCACCATCTCATGCTGCAAGGAATACCACTGTGTCATTGGCTGCTATGGGCATAAAAGGGGAGAAACTCATGGTGTGGTCACCATCCTCCTCTGACCTCTGACCTCAACCCTATTGAGAACCTTTGGAGTTTCCTCAAGCAGAAGATCTGAGGGTGGAATGCAGTTCATATCCAACCAGCAGCTCTCGGAAGATATTCTGACATCCTGCAAAGAAATTCAAGCAGAAACTTTCCACAAACTCACAAGTTCAATGGAAGCAAGAATTGTGCAGGTTGAGTTTTTTATTTTTGAAAAAAAATACTGTTCTCATGGGGAGCTTTGTTCAGTAAAATTTCAATCTGAGAATGTGGGGGTTTAACACTGCTTATCCGGCTTAAAAAGTTACTTCTGGTTTTAGAAGATCGCTTTTGTTTTACTCAGATCTTTGGAAGATCTGAATCTTCCAAGGATGTGTTGCTGGATGTGTTGCTAAAGTCAGTGCCTGGACCAGGTTTCAGAAAATGCCTCAAAAACACATTTGGTCCCCTTGCATGTGTTGCTTGAATAAAACCTTAATACTTGAATATTAGAAAAGTTTTTAGATATGTATTTCTCCTAAATTATTTCTAAGTAGTTTAGATTTAAACTTATTATTGTTTAGTTTTATTTTTCTAAGAAAGAGGAGTTTTGAATAATTCATCATTAGCTATTAAGACATCCTAAACAGTGTGTATAGCTCTTTAATTTATGTTTCCAAATGTTTAAGAGTTTATGGTTAGGGATGAATTACCAATAAGTCTACTTTTGATTTGTTGTCTTTAATGATTGATTGGTACCAAGATGAAGCTGCAAGTTTGTTTGTCTGAGTGGTGATGCTCCATACATGTTTGATCATTGAGTTTTAGAGTATGTTCTGGTTTTTATGTAAAATTGTATTTTTTGCTGGGTTTTTTTGTGACTAAAGATAAGCTCTATTTGTTTTATCTCTTAAATCCCATCCTTAATGTATAATCATATACAATGGCATAGCAATAATATTGTTAATTAAATATATTCAAGAAAAACAAACACATTCACAAACCTGGATTATTGTATTGTTGATATTTCAGTGTTCCCTCAAAACATTGCTTTGGACTTTTGTGAAGGTCTAGATCTTGAATTATAGCTTTTTTTGCTTTGTTTTTTCCTTTACCGCTCAGACTGGCGCTTCCAGCAGAGGGATCCCCAATGTTGGAGGGACTTCCAGACAATGGTAAGGAACACGGTAAGGTGTGGTCAAATGAAACTGACATGGTTTCTGAAGACCACGGAGAGGGGTGGAGGTGTAGTTCACCTCCGCAGTCTGTGGACTGTGCTACCAGCTCCAGTAGTAGCTCTACTACCAGCTCCAGTGGTAGCTCTACTACCAGCTGCAGTAGTAGCTCTACTACCAGCTCCAGTGGTAGCTCTACTACCAGCTGCAGTGGTAGCTCTACTACCAGCTCCAGTGAAGACGAGGTAGGTAATGCCTGTTCTACCATGCTTTCCATCAAGAGAAAACATTGGAAGATGATATAAATAATACACACCGAAGTAAAACATATACAATGAAATATAAAACCTTGTCATAATGATCAAATCATGAGGGGTGCATGCATGTTTGAGCTTGTATGAAGAAATTTGTTTGCATAGATAAGAGAAAATGTATCAGTTGTCAAAACATGCTTAACCTTGCAGGGCTGTGGGGGCTGATACGTGTCTCCACTCTTCACTGGAAAAGAGCCTGGCAACACCCAAGACAGATCACTAGTGTGTGTGCATGGGTGCATGTGTGTTTAATTGTCTATATTACACAAAGAGGACCACTTTCACTCTTTTTTTCAAAAAATGTCATTTGTGAAAAGTGGGGACATATTTCTGATCCCCATCATTTGCAGTTATACTGAGCTCCATCACCTACATTTAGAAGTGTGGATTAAATTTTGGTTAAGGTTTAAGTAAAGGAATTATGGAGTGAAAAATCTTTTTGACACTATTTTCACTCCATAAGGAATACACTAGTAATGGTAAGTGTCAAGCTTAGGCTATAGAAATGAATGGAAGTCCATGAAAAGTTCTTGGACTTTTAATGTACCAAGAACTTTTGGTCCATGAAAAAAGATCCAGACTCTGGATCTGTGTGTGTGAAATACAGACACGCACACACATGTGTATGTGGAATGCAGCTCTGTAAGCTTGTCCATGCAGAAAGGACTCAGCCTTGTATCCATATACTTCTTCTGTAAATAGAATATTCATGCCTGTGATGGCTTGATGTAAACACTTCACTGTTACAGAACAATTGATTTCTATTTAACTCACAGCCAAACATTTCAGCCACAAAAAATATGCATACATTAAGAACGCAAAGCAAATGGAAACTTATAGTTTATTTTTTTATTAAGCTTTTTTTTCTTCTTCTTTTTCATATTTTGCAGTTTTGGAGTTTTGACATAGAAGATTGTGATCCACCAGTCAACCTAAACTTTAGCCTTTATTAATGTAGGTATGAATGGTGTTGTTGTTGTTGTTATCCTAACATCTGTTCTGTTCTTTAAATAAAACCACAGAGAAAAACACATTCCATGACATGTCAGTCATGACAAGACTCGTTTAACACAAAAACACTTCTCTCAAACCATAGATAATTTAACTAAGTGATAAACAACTTGAAGATGTTTATCATTTAGGCCTTGCTGACACAGAGCTGGACTTCAGTGAAACTGTGACATTTTGGTTGTGATCCAGCTTCTTGTCTCTCTTTACATGTCTCCAGTAATTGGGGTCTCTGATGCGGCACTCTTTGAAACCGGGTCTCATAGTGAAACTTTTCGGAAACACTCCTCAGGCCCCTCCAGGTGTGAAGAAGTCTGCAGGTGTGAAAGTGCATGTACACAGCGTGCATGTCTAGCTTATTCTAGACATGCACGGGCAAACAAACAAAAAAAAAAAAACAAGTCAAAATCAATAGCATTGTGCTGTGTGTGTGCTACTTAACATGTTCAGTTTAACAACTTCTGATATGAAATATACACTCACTGGCCACTTTATTAGGTACACCTTGCGAGTACCAGGTTGGACCCCTTTTGCTTTCAGAACTGCCTTAATCCTTCGTGGCAGAGATTCAACAAGGTACTGGAAACATATTGACATGTTTCCAGTACCTGGTCCATGTTGACATGATAGCGTCACGCAGTTGCTGCAGATTTGTCGGCTGCACATCCATGATGCGAATCTCCCGTTCCACCACATCCCAAAGGTTTTCCGGTGGATTGAGAACTGGTGACTGTGGAGGCCATTCGAGTTCAGGGAACTCATTGTCGTGTTCAAGAAACCAGTCTGAGATGATTTGCACTTTATTTAACAGCAAGTAACAGAAGCTCTGAGTTTCTGTCTCCGCCTCTCTGCAGTCAGCATGACCAAATCAGGAACCTAGATCCTGCACACATACATGCTGATGTCACACACTTAATATTCCTGCAGCAGCTTCCCCAGATTGGTTTCACTCAGAGATAAGAAGGAAGGGACCAACTATTATTCCTTTTAAACTGCAACCAGTTTAAAAGGAATAACAAAGCATTCTACACAGAGGAGAGATGGGGACCATTTGGTTCCCAGTTTGGTGTGCTTTATTCTTGAATGTTCAGGTAAGATTTTCTTCTGCAATCTGCTTTTGTGTTTTTTATTATAAACATGATCTGGATAATCTATAACAGATCGGGAATCTGCTTCCTCAAAAGTAATACCAAAAACTTTGAATTGTGTTTTTTTTTTGTTTTGGCTCACAAATATTTCTGGAAACACACAACTCATAAGTAAATAAAGTTAGCTCATGTGTTAGTCTGAGGTTCCTCTCACTTAGTTTTGGCACATCTACTGAGTCCATTGAGACATGTTTGTCTAAACCAGCAGTCTGCTATCTTCATTTCTTTGGATCTTGCACAATGGCTCTTACAAATGTTAGCAAAAATAGTAATGTTTTCAAATATAGATAAGAAAAATTGCAGTTTTAGTTTTCAGTTTGGAATAATTGCACTAAATTGCCATAAAATAACGACACTTTGTATTTAAATCTATTTTTCTTGTCATTAGGCAGAAACTGTGGACATTATTAAACAAGTTTTTCCACACATATCAAATTCCCATAGAAAAAAAATATATCCATCTTCTTCTGGCAAAAGGTTTTTTTTCTTTTATTTAAACCCACAGAAAATTAATAAAATTGTTTTTTAAAAGTTAAATAAATGTCCTATATTGAGACCCAGAAAAAAAAAGTTTTTGAATTTTTTTTTTTTTTTTCACTACATGACTCTTTGGAGTGAAAAAACATCACTACAATTGAAAAAGTTTCTAAACATGTTTTTATTTATTTTTTACAGTATGTCCTTTGGAGAGGACATCGGGACTCTCTTGTGGCAAATTTGAACACATTTCGAGGCCCAGGATGTCCTCTCTAAGGACCAACAGGATTTAACACAGTGGCATGTATGGTTTCAGAGTTATGAACAAAAAAACCTATGTCCTCCACAGAGGACAAAAATGTATTGCTGGGTCTCAGGAGGATAGAAGATATTTATCAACATTGTCAAATGGTCCTTTTTCAAAAAGTCAGGTAACATTTGCTCTTCTGAACAAATTGTAGTTATCTGGTTTGAGCCTGAGACAAAACTGACTTTTTGTAGTGAAATGGTTGCAGAAACTACGGAAACTCTAAAACAGCACATGCCTATACATATGAACTATTAATACAGGACATTAACTTAACTTTTTGAAGAAGAAAAAAAGAAAAACAGAAAGACTGCAAAGTCTTGACAGTCTAAACATTAACTATCTTTGAAGATTAACAGTTTTCAGTGACTGTCTCCCATTTGCTAGAGATGCACTTTTTTCTTTCCCAGGCTTCACCAGCAGGGCACACAGAAGACCAAATATGTGAACCAGAATTTGACTCAGAATCAGTTATTTTTAAGGTGACTGAAAAGCATCTGAGGCCAACCACAATCGTGGGAAAAGGTGAGATGAACTGTGGACTGTGTGCTCTCACTGTGGGCCAGCTTTGATTCGGGGAGAATAGCAGTTATGTTCTGATTGGAAAGATTTGAGATTAATTTTAGATCCTGCATTATTTGTTAATGCCCCCTTTTGGACATATGCTGTTATGTCATGATCTGTAGGTATTTTGTTTTGATTATTGGATACTTTGTAGATGCCATTTTGTTTCTTAATTTCTTAATTCTTTCTGTTTTTTTTTTTAAACAGTTTCGTTAATGTTATTCTTTAGTTTTTGTTTTGTAAGATGTTGTGTGTCCTACTGAGTTCCCTCTGTGCATATTTTGGTACTACTAGTCCCCTTCTCAGTTCCTTCCTCAATCTCCCTCAGCTGTTCCAAGGATAGTCCTAAGAATTTTGGGACTAACCTGTTTTTTAGCCTACATCAAAATTTGACTCAGCCTGGCTTCATTGTTCATTTATGGATTCGTTTGTTTCTGTTACCCAAGTTCCATGTTCTGGTTTTTCCTTATCTTGTCAAGTCAAGTTTATTTGTATAGCATACTTCAGAAACAAGGCAGTTTAAGGTGCTTTACATGACAAAAAAACAATATAGTGCCCAATTATGAAGCAAGCAGTAAACCTTACGATTAATGTTGTCCCAGAGCCTATACCTTCCTTTAATTTGATTATGATTTTTTCCTCAACGATAATCCTCCTAATGTCCTCTTTTCATTTGGATCCACCTCAACTACACCACATGACAATAGAATATAGCCACATAATGGTCACTGCAGACATACTTGCTGCATTTCCATCACAAATGTGCTCAAAACATTGTCAGATGTAAAAAAAACAACAACACAATTTTGCAGTTGCAAGTGGATCTAAAAGTTGCAGGATGGCAGATGTCGAGCACTGGATCTGAGTACCCCTTCTCTAAGCAGTATGCAGCAGCTAAACCAGCATCAGGAGGTGCTGAGCTCACAGATGGGTCCCAGTTTTGACTTTCTGTGTTTTCAAATCCACTGCCTTCAGTCACCTGCTTAGATTCTTCCCCTGAGGTTCTTGGGCTTTTGGGTCCATCTCAAATGCTTAACCTGACACTAAACACTAACACGCTGTCTACTCATCTACGTGTTAGTGTATGAGAGCGAAGGCATTCAAAACATGGCTAGGTGAATCTATCTCTAATGCACAGTGTTTTGAGTGGTTAAAATAAGATGACAAGCAAACATGGTCTCAGTCCATTTACTAACACAACTTCATTTTATCCTGAAATTCCAAACCTTTGAATTGGAGAGCTAACATTTTTCCTTCTGCCTCAGTGAACTTCACCGACTGCACAGATGTCACAAGGCTTATTTTCACCACTTACGATTCCCATTTCTATGTTGAGACTGATGGGACAGTAACGGTAAGCAGAGTTTCAACAATCAGAAATATTAGAGGAGAGGGGTTAACTTTCCTTCATGGTATTAATGATTTCCTCCTCAAACAGCATGTGATGTTTTGCTTCAACAATCATTAGTACTCAAAGCTCGCTGCAAATTTAGCTCAAGTTTAGTTTAATCCCTCTTTAAATGTTGTTCTATCTATATTTATCTACAGCACTCTCCTGAGGTACAGTCAGAAAACTTACTGTAAGGCACTTTAAGATGAAATTTGAGTCAAAACCTCAACTTTTTTCAGTCCTTCTGTTGTAGATTTGCAGTTGCATATGAAATCATTTCTCTGTTTTAATCACCAACAGGAGTGCTAATAATTATGTGCTAAAACAACTGAAAATTAATCTTTCACAGATTTCATACAATGCAGCTACTGTAATGACTCCTTACTTTGGCTGCTATACACAGAATATAACAAGAGTCTAGTTGCTAATTCATGGCAACGATTTCGTTTGGTCTTCAGGTTTCGAGATGGTTGGTTCTTCAGGAGGGACAACGACGTTTCGACATCCACTCCTGGGATTCAAAAGGCAAGAAACGGACTGTCTCTGTTGTGGTTCAGTACCAAGGGGATCATGACGCAGCCCACAGCATCCAGAGTGATTTTCCCCTTAAGGACATCACAAATAACTTGGAGGCAAGTATAAAGGAACTAAACTGTCAGTTTACATTCCTACAGCCACCTGTTTCCTCTCCAGCCCTCTGGGAGGCGCAGCAGGTATATAAAACTAAATGACTGACGACTCAGGAGTTTCTAGAGCTGTTAATAATAGCTTGACATTTTCTTTTCACTGTGTAATCTCTTGTGTTGTATTTGTTGCTGTTTATTGGCCAGGACTCCCTTGAAAAATAGGCTATTAAACTCAATGCATTTTTATCCTGGTAAAATGAAGGTTAAATAAAAAATGCTAAAATTGAACATGCACTAGCACCTATTGATATAAATAATATACTTCTTCTTCCTATTATTACTATTATTATTATTATTATTATTATTATACTCCTTAGAATAATGTTCCATGTTTGGTCTGATTGATGTTGATTTTGATTCACAAAGTACCAGCATTTTTTTTATTCTGTTTTTCTTTACAAAATTGTTAAAAATCAAAATTCTGTTTTGTCAAGAAACATCTAAATGATTGTAAATTATTTACTAAAGATGTCATTCCTTGGTGTAGCAGTCAGAATGCAGAGACCAGATATTAGTTGAGGAGTAGTAATTTGTTAATAGTATTGTACTGAGCTGGTATTGAATGTTCACTACCAGCTCAGGACAATAAACCTGAAAAATCTGTGAATGGGACTTTTCCCACTCACAGATTGATAGGTGTGGTAGGAAGCAGATGAACTAATTAGACGATATCTAGAACAGCTGTGGCAAAAGGAATGCAGGCAAACTGAGGGAGCAGACTATCTACCACAAGGGGAGCTGAACTCAGTGAAACCACAAACTACAAAAGGGAAAAGACTAATGCCGATCAAAGAGAAATAAATCCAAGTGCACAAAAATAAAACATAACATAAGAATAGACTAAGAAACTAAACACAAAAAGAATTAACTAATATGGCAAGACCTTTCTGTTAATAATAAACACACAGAAATGAACTCAATGTGGCTAGACCTTTTTATAATATAAACAAACAACAAGGAACAAGAAACACAATCATAAATGAAAGCCAAATCCCAAACATACAAGAATTGTAACAATACTGTACAGTTTAGTCTGCAAAAGATCAAATATTTGTGTGATTCTTTCTGAATGCCTACAGGTTCCAGTCCTGCATTTCCCATCATCCAGTGAAGGACTGAGGAGGAAAAAGAGATGGATTATTCCTCCTATTAATATTGTAGAGAATTCCAGAGGACCTTTCCCTTTATTTGTTGCTCAGATGAGAGGAAGTAAATGTTCATGGCCGTCTTGTTATAGAATAGAATAGAATAGAATAGAATAGAATAGAATAGAATAGAAGTACTTTATTCATCCCAGCAGGGAAATTACTTCGCAGTTACAGCATAGAGACGAGACACAATAACAACTACCACTGAGTAGTAGTTGTCTATAAATTGTAAAAATATGAATGCTGTTAATATAAAAAGCAACTTAAGAGCAGTCCTTGCAAAAATTAAAAAAAAAAAAATGTAGATATGTATATGTAAATATATGTACAGCAAGTGTGCCATAGTGCAATTGTGCAAAATCAGACTGATTAGTGCAGAACAATGATTTAGCTTTTATTGTACAGTGAGATGGCATGTGGCAGGAAGGATTTCCTGTATCTGTCTCTACGACAGCAGAGCTGGAGCAGCCTATGTGAGAAGGTGCTCCGCTGTCTGTCCACTATGTGGTGGAGAGGGTGCTGTTTATTGTCCATAATAGACAGAACCTTCTTCAATGTCCTCCTCTCCACCACAGTTTCCAGGGACTCCAGCCTTAGTCCCAGTACAGAGCCAACTTTCCTGATGATTTTGTCTAGTCTATTAGAGTCGCCGGCTCTGATGCTGCTTCCCCAACACACAGCAGCAAAGAAGATGGCACCGGAAATAACACTGTGATAAAAGGTCTCCAACATCTTGCTGCACACATTGAAGGATCTCAGCTTCCTTAAAAATTAGAGTCTGCTCATCCCCTTCTTGCACACAGCGTCAGTGTTAGATGCCCAGTCCAGTCTGTTGCCGATTACAACTCCCAGGTATTTGTAATCCTCCACCTCCTCCACCACTTCCCCTTTGATCTTCAGTGGCCGTGAAGGTATCTTCTTCCTTCTGAAGTCAATCACCATCTCTCTGGTCTTACTAATGTTGAGCCTCAGGTGATTCTGCTCAGACCACTCCACAAAGCTGTCCACCAGTGTCCTGTACTCCCCCTTCCCTCCATCCCCTATACACCCGACAACTGCTGAGTCATCAGAAAACTTCTGTAGGTGACATGATTCAGAGTTGTACTGGAAATCAGTGGTGTACAAGGTGAAGAGAAAGGGAGAAAGCACAGTTCCCTGTGGAGCTCCTACGTCACTGACCACCACATCAGACAGGACACTGCCCAGACGGACAAACTGTGGCCTGCCTGTCAAGTAGTCAGTCACCCAGGAGATCACTGAGTCGTTGACACCTATCCTCCGCAGCTTCTCACCCAGCAGCAGAGGCTGGATGGTGTTGAAGGCACTGGAGAAATCAAAGTCTCACAGTGTCTCCTCCACCATCCAGGTGCGAAAGTGCTTGTTGCAGCAGGAAGATGACGGCATTGTCCACTCCTAAGTGGGGCTGGTAGGCAAATTGCAGGGGGTCTAGAAACGTCCTCACCTGAGGCCTCAGCAGGGCCAGGACCAGTCTCTCCATGACCTTCATCACATGAGATGTGAGAGCAACTGGTCTGTAGTCCTCTGGGTCGGATGGCCTTGGCTTCTTGGGAACAGGAACCACATGTGATGTCTTCCACCGCAGCGGGACTCTCTCCAGCCTCAAGCTGAGGTTGTACATGTGTGCCAGTACAGGGCACAGCTGGCCGGAGCAGGTCTTCAGGATCTGTGTTGTAATGCCATCAGGTCCTGCAGCCTTCCCCTGGTGTAATCGCTCCAAATGTCTCTTAACCTGGCCTGTAGACACCGTTAGCTGGGGGTGGGTGTTGTTGTCTGCAGTGGAGATGGGGGAGGGGGGCTGAAGGAGAGGTGGTGTGCAGGAGAATGCCGGTAGGTGGTTTGAACAACTTGGGGCAGTGTGGATGTGTGGGGGGATGGTGGTGGTATGGGAGTAGCAGGAGGTGAGCTAAACCTGTTGAAAAACTGGTTAAACTGGTTTGCTCTATCCCGGCCCCCAGACATCTGTGTGTCCTTCCCCTTCATTCCAGCGATGTTCTTCATTCCTTTCCACACATCTCTCACACTGTTCTGCTCGAGTTTGGACTCAAGCTTCCTCCTGTAGTTGTCCTTGCTTGTCCTCAGTGTCTCTCTGTGTTCACGCTGGACTCTCCTCTGCTCCTCCTTATCTCCAGACCTGAAAGCCATCTTCTTTTTGTTTAAAAGTGCCTTCAGGTCGCTGGTAATCCAGGGTTTATTGTTGGAGAAGCAGTGAACGGTCCGGGCTGGCATGACAGTGTCCTCACAGAATCTGATCCTCCCCATGAGGCCCACAGAGCACATCCCAGTCTGTCGACCCAAAGCAGTCCTGCAGTGCCTCAGGTGCCTCCTGTGTCCACCTCCTCACTGTCCTGATGCGCACAGGCTGCCTACTCACTAAGGGGACATACTTGGGAGTCATCCTTACCAAGATGTGGTCTGACCTGCCAAGGGGACCCACCCCTCTTCTTCCGACTCTTGGAAAAGTCCCTGTCCCCCCCGCACCAAGGAAAATCCAGGGACCTCCACGCTGCAGTGCGGAATAAGCGAGTGCAGCCAGGTTTCCGTGAAGCAGAAGATACTGCACTCCCTGTACTCCTTCTGGGTCCTAACCAGCGCCGTGATTTCATCTGTCTTATTCCCCAAAGACCTCACGTTCCCCACAATAATCGCCGGTTTGTGCCGTCTCCTCTTACCCCTCCGTTTAGCTCCAGCCCTGCAGCCCGGTCGTCTCCTCCATAGCTCCTTTGGGACCACCGGCCTGTCTCTGGGCCGCAGCAGAGGCTTACACAGCGCAATCAGCTGTTCACGCTTGTAAACAATGCCCCTGCTCCGTTCGGCGAGGTTCTCCGTAGCAATCATGCCTCTACTCCGTAAAGAACACCGACAGAACCACATCCAGCCCTTGTGGGAGCTTAACTGATGATCTACGGGTTCTTTAAGCACGGATCCTTAATCAGTTACAGCAAATATACACAGATTAACACACATACGACGGGAGCTGCAACTGCAGGCAGCCAGCCAAGCCGGCGTCATTTTGGATATATAATGAGCAGGGTGTTTTGAAAGTTGCAGAGTGGTGGTGTTGAGCCGTGATTTTTTTGTGACAATGTTAAAATATATAAATTTTATGCAGGCCTAAAGCGTCCACCAAGTTTGGCAAGTTTTCAGATATGTTTAGGCCTCCAGAGAGCCAATTTGTTTAAACTGAACCATAATAGAAACATTACAATAAGCCGACTCAGCGCTTCCTTCTTGGGCTTAAATATAAAACATCCAAGGAAGTGAATGCTCTTTGTGGGCTCTGTACTTATGTAACCCTCACACTACCAAGGAACTGTGTTGTGTTGAACAAATGCTTTTTAAAGCAGAGATGTTTTTCTGTGAAACACTGCCACTTTGTGGCTGTATTTAACATTTTCTGCTTCTATGCTTTTTTTTGTACTGTCTTCATGTCCCACATGTCTTTTTATGACTGGTTTATTTGAACTTCTGGCCCAGAGAAAATTTATATTAAGAGCTTCATGTCAGACGGCAACTTTATTGTGTTAAATTTCAAGTCGGGATGCATTTGTCTATCTGATTGTTTGTTTACTGATTAGAAAATATTTGTTTCCTTAGGATGCTCCACAGGTTCCCATTCTGTATTTCCCAAAATCTAATTCAGGACTGAAGAGGAGGAAGAGATTCTGGGTTGTCCCTCCTCTTAGTGTTTCTGAGAATCACAGAGGACCTTATCCCCTTGCTCTTGCTCGGGTAAGAGAAATTAAAATGAATGGATAATTCAGTGTAATTTTATTTGCTCTTTCAATTGTACCTTGTATTTTAACATGTATTCCTCCTCTATTTTTGTGCTTTGTTTAACTGTATCTGAATATAACCTTGGTCTGTGTTGTCCAGATTCGCTCTGATATCGATAAAGTGAAGATGACCTATTACAGAATCACTGGTCCTGGAGCTGATGAGTTTCCTGTTGGTCTTTTTACCATGGATAGAAACACTGGTCATCTGTATGTCACACAGGAACTGGACAGAGAGAAACAGGACAAGTACATGGTCAGTGTTTTCTCTCATACCTTTAGCTTGATGCTTTTCTATTCACTGTTAAAGATGAAATATTGAAGAAAGTCGAGATAAAAAAATTTCTGAAACAATTATCAAGTTTACAAAAAATATTCAAATAAAACTGGTCATCTCTGATTAAGAGTTTTTTTCATAGATGTCTGATGATCCCATTCGGAAAAAAAAGAAAGATATAAATATAAATGAACAATCCAAACTTGATAAAATTCATGCTCTTAACAATTGTAAGTTCATGTTGTACTGAATCTTAGGATGCAATATTGGGATGTTGGACTTAACACTTTTTTCTCTTTTTTGCACATTGGAATAATTTGTGTTTTTATTAAAATGAACCAACTGACTAATATTGGTGTGTTTACAGTTCCAGGTACATGCTGTGGTGGACGGTTCAGCCCCTGCTGAGGAGCCTATGGAGATTATTGTCAATGTTATTGACCAGAATGACAACAAACCTGTTTTCACCTTCTTGGGAAATGTGGCCGAGTCTTCATCAATAGGTATTGTTGTTCCATGTAACTTCAGTCCCATAAAACATCTGACCTGAGTGATGCAAATAAACCAACATTCACATCAAATAAATCCCCTTCTATTACATCTCCTATTAAAAGTTGTCCATTTTAATTTGATTTCAGTTATTTGCCCAACCAACAATTAGATCTTTAACTTCATGTGCAAGACTGTCATTGGTTCTCTCTCCCCAGGCTAGGCATAAGTCTCTGCTGAAGCAGGTAGAGATTCTTGCTGTCTTGTTCATGAGGCGTGGCATGATAGAGAAGACTAGACAGACTCAGGATTTATCTGCTCTGAAGCAGTCAAGTGTCATCTGACAGACTGTAGCTTCTGTCTAATCTGAGAAAAAGCTCAGCTCCTCCAGCATGAGCTGGAGAGAGACGTTGGGTAAAGAAACATTTTCCTCCTGAATGAGTTACCGCTCCAACCTTGAATAAATGAATGGAAGGTTTGAATCGCCATTAAATAGAGGGAGGAGTTCTTTCAGGCCCATTAGAAGTTAAAAGTTGCAACCAGCTTCTGAGAAATGTATGTCATTTCCTTTTATGTGATTCTAATCTTCAGGTTCTGAGGTGATGAAGGTTACGGCTACAGATGCTGATGAGCCAAACAATGACAACTCACAAATCAGTTATCGCATTGTGAGCCAGGAACCTCAGCAACCAAATCCATCCATGTTTGTCATAAACCCAACTACTGGAGCCATCAGTGTCAATGCTGCTGGACTGGACAGACAGGTGGGCTTTTAAACACGTTGATAATGTTATAAGTCTTAAATAAGTTGTGGAGCTTAGTAAGAGAGGTAAATAACTGCAAACCTATTGAACAAACATGAACAGTTTTCACCTTTTGTAATGGACCAATTTATTGGTTTCTAAAGAAAACATTTGATAGAAATGACAGCAGGACATTATTATTAAGCTCCTACATGTAACTACATGTAATCACTGAGAGCTTTCTGATTCAAATTTGACAAAATCGAGTTTGTATTAAACTTATCAAATGATGCTAAAAATCTTTAGGATTTTTTTAAAGAGCTCTTTCCTGTAATTTCATTTGAAATAAATTGACATATCAACCTGAATATCCCGACAGAAATACCCAGAGTATACCCTGGAGGTAAAAGCAGCAGATATGAACGGGGAGGGACATTCTGCATTAACAAAAGTAATCATCTCTGTAACTCCTGGCACCGAGCTCCCTGTAAGTACAACCCACCACCCTTCTACAAAATGCATACAGGATAAAACATATCAATGTCTTATTGTTGGCATTACTAGTGGAGAGATAAAGTTACAGCAAGCTGTAAGAGAAAGTTGAACAGTTTGAAAACAAAGAGTGGAATCTGTTTAAATAACCAAAATGTGACAAGGCAGTAATTGGCTGCTTCCCAAACATACAGTTCAAGAATTGTAACAATACTGTACAGTTTAGTCTGCAACAGATCAAATATTTGTGTGATTCTTTCTGAACGCAACTCACCTACAGGTTCCTGTCCTGCATTTCCCATCATCCAGTGAAGGACTGAGGAGGAAAAAGAGATGGATTATTCCTCCTATTAATATTGCAGAGAATTCCAGAGGACCTTTCCCTTTACATATTGCTCAGGTGAGAGAAAGTAAATGTTCATGGCCGTCTTGTTAGATTCTGCTGCGAGACCAGACAGTTTATAAGAGAGGAATAAACACCAGAGGCATAGAGGCAGGAAGTATGAGAATAAAACAAAAGGAAACAGATGGAACAGTAAGGCTGTGAGGAGTAGATGTATTGAAGATGAATGAGTTTGAGTTTCCTACCTGGGGTCAGTTATCCAAAGCAGAAGGTACTGCAGAAGAGAGGAGAAGACAGGGCAGGTAGGGAAGAAAAGGGCAGAGTTACAATGTTGGTGCGATTTGTTTAAGAACAAAACAGTGTGTGTACAAAATGGAGATGAAAACTGGGACATAATTTGGAGATGGTGGCATTTACAAAAAGAAAAGGGGAGCTGAAGGTGGAAGAGCTGAGTATGAGATTTTTATTTCCAGAGAACTAAATGTAGAGGACGAGAAATCTCCATCAGCTCAGGCTAAAGACAAGACAGGCTGGAAATTTATGGAGGGTGTCTTTAAATATTGTAAACATGTTCTATCTGTGGTTTTAACGGTCTGGGTTTGCTTTGTGCAGATTCGTTCTGAAGCTGATAAAATTAAAAAGATCCATTACAAAATCACTGGTCCAGGAGCAGATCAGCCTCCTGTTGGTCTTTTCACCATGGACAGAGACACTGGTCATCTATATGTCACACAGGAACTGGACAGAGAGAAAAAAGACAGATATGAGGTAAGCATGTTGTATGAAGAAAGGTTTTTTTGCTGTACTTTCACAGACTTTATTGTTGTAAATATAAGACTGCTGGATGAACAAAAGAAACAGTTGAATAAAGAACATTTGGCGACCAGAGAAGATAAAAAGTGTATGAAACTTTGTCCTCACATGGATCTTTTATACTGTCGGTTTCACACTTAGCATTTACCAAAATTTTAACAACTAAGAGTTTTTTTCATAGATGTCTGATGATCCCATTCGGAAAAAAGAAAAAATATAATATAAATGAACAATCCAAACTTGATAAAATTCATGCTCTTAACAATTGTAAGTTCATGTTGTACTGAATCTTAGGATGCAATATTGGGATGTTGGACTTAACACTTTTTTCTCTTTTTTGCACATTGGAATAATTTGTGTTTTTATTAAAATGAACCAACTGACTAATATTGGTGTGTTTACAGTTCCAGGTACATGCTGTGGTGGACGGTTCAGCCCCTGCTGAGGAGCCTATGGAGATTATTGTCAATGTTATTGACCAGAATGACAACAAACCTGTTTTCACCTTCTTGGGAAATGTGGCCGAGTCTTCATCAATAGGTATTGTTGTTCCATGTAACTTCAGTCCCATAAAACATCTGACCTGAGTGATGCAAATAAACCAACATTCACATCAAATAAATCCCCTTCTATTACATCTCCTATTAAAAGTTGTCCATTTTAATTTGATTTCAGTTATTTGCCCAACCAACAATTAGATCTTTAACTTCATGTGCAAGACTGTCATTGGTTCTCTCTCCCCAGGCTAGGCATAAGTCTCTGCTGAAGCAGGTAGAGATTCTTGCTGTCTTGTTCATGAGGCGTGGCACGATAGAGAAGACTAGACAGACTCAGGATTTATCTGCTCTGAAGCAGTCAAGTGTCATCTGACAGACTGTAGCTTCTGTCTAATCTGAGAAAAAGCTCAGCTCCTCCAGCATGAGCTGGAGAGAGACGTTGGGTAAAGAAACATTTTCCTCCTGAATGAGTTACTTCTCCAACCTTGAATAAATGAATGGAAGGTTTGAATCGCCATTAAATAGAGGGAGGAGTTCTTTCAGGCCCATTAGAAGTTAAAAGTTGCAACCAGCTTCTGAGAAATGTATGTCATTTCCTTTTATGTGATTCTAATCTTCAGGTTCTGAGGTGATGAAGGTCACGGCTACAGATGCTGATGAGCCAAACAATGACAACTCACAAATCAGTTATCGCATTGTGAGCCAGGAACCTCAGCAACCAAATCCATCCATGTTTGTCATAAACCCAACTACTGGAGCCATCCGTGTCAATGCTGCTGGACTGGACAGACAGGTGGGCTTTTAAACACGTTGATAATGTTATAAGTCTTAAATAAGTTGTGGAGCTTAGTAAGAGAGGTAAATAACTGCAAACCTATTGAACAAACATGAACAGTTTTCACCTTTTGTAATGGACCAATTTATTGGTTTCTAAAGAAAACATTTGATAGAAATGACAGCAGGACATTATTATTAAGCTCCTACATGTAACTACATGTAATCACTGAGAGCTTTCTGATTCAAATTTGACAAAATCGAGTTTGTATTAAACTTATCAAATGATGCTAAAAAATCTTTAGGATTTTTTTAAAGAGCTCTTTCCTGTAATTTCATTTGAAATAAATTAACATATCAACCTGAATATCCCGACAGAAATACCCAGAATATACCCTGGAGGTAAAAGCAGCAGATATGAACGGGGAGGGACATTCTGCATTAACAAAAGTAATCATCTCTGTAACTCCTGGCACCGAGCTCCCTGTAAGTACAACCCACCACCCTTCTACAAAATGCATACAGGACAAAAATAAATAATGTGACAAAGCAGTAATGAGCATTTATGTTCCCAATTTGTATTTTATTAGGCTGCCCAAGGAGGAGGGAGGAGCAGGAGGGATGCAGATCTAAAGATTCATCATTCTTCTTCAGAGAAAATGTTCCTAAATCTGTTACCTCTTCCAGTAAGTTCAATTAGAAGAACTTACTTGAACTTGTTTTTCTGTGGCTCATCAAGACTTTGTCATTGTACAAGGTGTTTAACTGACCATTTGTCTTGTTCTCATGTAGATGTGTTCATCTTTCTAAATTTGTACACTTTGCAACAATGTAATTTTCTTAGCACAATAACGCTCCCATACAACAGGCCTCAGGTCTATGTGGTGCTTCCATGGCAATTCTGCTCTTTGAATGATTTCAGAAAACACATACAAAGAAACCCAGTTGAGGAAACAAGATTGATTATATCATCAACTTGTGGGTTTTCTTCTGTGTCCCATCAATACAGTATTTGAAAGTCAAGGTTGAAATGAAATGGATTGACAGAGGAGATGGTTGTAGATTTCAAAAGAACTTTTGACCTAAAAGACACTCCAAGGATGCAAACACTATTTGCACCGTTGGAGTGGAGAAGAAATGGAAGTGGTTGAGTAGTATAGATAACCTCAGTGTTTACCTTTACAACACACTAACATGGAGACGCAACAGTGAAGCGTCCACATGAAGGAACAGAGCAGACTGGACGAAAGATGCGGCAGGTCTTTAAGTCTGCTTTCTTTAAATGCCATTCTGTTTTCCTCAAAGTCTGAAGAAGGGATGAGGAGAAGGAAGAGAAGCTGGGTTATTCCTCCCCTCAGTGTTCCTGAGAATAGCAGAGGACCGTTTCCTCTAAAACTTGCTCAGGTGAGAGGTAGCTGTACAGTAAATGCTTCTGAACTAAAAGAGCTGTGTGAAGAAACACACAGTGATTTAATAGTTCTGATGGTGCTTTGTAGGTCCGCTCTGACAGAAGTCAAGTGACGAAAATCATTTACAGGCTTCGTGGTCCAGGAGCCGATCAGCCACCTGTAGGCCTTTTCATTATAGACAGCGACTCTGGTTGGTTGGAAGTCACACAAGAACTGGACAGAGAGAACCAGGACAAGTACAGAGTAAGATATTCTGATTCTACTGTCATGTAACATTTTTCAATTCCCTGCTGTTTACCAGTAGGTCAGTGTATGTTTGATGGTCAGTGTTCAACCCTGTCGATTCTTCAATAAAACAACAAAGGACATATTAATAATATGGAGGAACAATTATAAAATTATTTTTAAAAATATATTAAATTAACATACAAAATGTCTTAGGATCGAGCACCAACTAGAGGACCACGCCCGCCTTTTTAGCTGAGACTCTGTTTCCATCTCTTCCGAAGGCTTTTATTGATTGTGCTGCTTTTACATTTGCCCACTGCATTTTTATTGAATTCATTGTAATAAGTTATCACCTTCATTCAGCATATTTTTAAAACATCGCTCACTCCTGCCATTACCCTTTTTCCTAGTTTAACTAGGCTGTGCTGCTGTCTATCTCAATTTTTGCTCACTCATTATTAGCACCACTTGGTGGCCCTGCCCCTAGTACAGTCATCTAAGTCAGACACGTCCTAGTGAGGGACCAGACAAACTTCACTTTGTCTGGTCCCTCATAAGACTCTTTATGTTGAGAACTATCAGTGGATAGTTCTCAACATAGTGGATAGATGTTCCTTCACCCTGACGTGGCCCGCCGGGGCCCCACTCTGTAGCCTGTCCTGGAGTTGGGGCTTGCTGGCAAACACCTGGTGGCTGTTCCTTCACCTATGGAGACAATTGTCTTGCAAGAACACTGATAAAATACTTTGGATAGAAAGTTGGATAGAAGGCGTTAAATGAGGCAGGAAAACCAAAATGGAGCTTTTCATAAACTCCCATGTGGAGCAACGGCCCTCGTGAGTTGAGCCAGTTTCTCCTCCACAAAGGCCTCCAGAAGGAGGAAGTGAATTAAAGATTCACACTGTAGCTCCAAAGTGACAACTCTGGCACGGCTTTCTTAAGACGGGCTCTTTATTAAATGCCGTGAAAACTACAGAAATAAAACACAAAGCTTTAGACAGATACATTTACAAACAGACAGGTGACACGGGCTTTGACAAAAAGGTTACCTCGTGGCCGCCTGCCACTTCGGAGGTCTTTAACAGAATGATTCGTCGTTGTTCACTCTAAACCAAAATATTAAGCAATTAAAACACCATAAAACACCATAACCAATAAATTCACAAAACATTACAAACATAACTACAAAATACCTTGACGACAGGACATGAGGCTGCTACACATAGCTCTGTTCCAGGCTTCTGCTTTTTCTATGTTTATTGAAGTCTCGCAGCCTCACACGTGTACACAAATCTCGCGATAACTTTCGACAAAAAATAATTTGACACGAAATAAAATACAATCATTTAACACAAATCTTAAAATGTGAACCAAACAACTTAAAATACATTATTCTATCTTTCAGAAATAAACACACATTTTTTCAAGAAATAAACTATTTTATTGACACTTACGCACACTATTTGAGAAAACAGTGTACAGTCGCTCACCAACACCTCTGTCTGAGCAACGGTAAAAACATGTAGCTATCAGTAACAGCTCTAGAGTCTCGAGTTGCATTGTCTGCTGAGGAAGCATCACACTCCAACCCCACTTCCAAGTGACATTTCTGAGTACTGTATCAAAGTTTCACAACATAAATCGCTGGAATGTTGTTGCCAGCCATCAGGAGCTTTCTAGCTATTTTGACAAAAGTTAATAAAAAAATACTGGCCATACATTTCTTTGCAGAACAGTTTTTATGTGATCATTTCAAACCACCCAGCACGAATGTTACTGACACTCTCCTGGTGACATGGGGTGAGATATTCTAAGCATAATTGTATCTCTGCAGTTAGAAGCACTTGCAGTGGAAGAAGGACAAGCTGAAGCATCTGAGTCCATTGAAATAATTGTGAATGTAATCGATCAGAATGACAACAAACCAGTTTTCAGCAGAGACACCTTCAAGGGAGAAGTGCCTCAGTCCTCAGCCAAAGGTACGTACTGTCGATCTGATATGAGCTTGAAGAACATGTTTATTGAACACTTTTTTGTTAAGCCTGTCACAATAATCAATAATCAATTAATCATATAATAAATTAAAACAAGATCAATAGTTTCCTTTTGCATAATTTGCTGTTTTTTCTCTTTTCTCTCTCTCTTTCTACCAAAAACTGGATGACAAAAATCTTCTGTCTGGCTCGCTGGTCTCAACTAGCCCTTTTTTAAGGGAAATATAAAGGCCTTCATAATTGATTTTATTTGTTGTTTCTGTTATTTTATTTATGTTGTATATTAAAAATGTCTTTGTGTTCCAGGGTTAAATGTTCATTATAATTGAAAGTTTATTCATCTTTGAGAATGCGTTCTTCCATTACCATTATATTACTTAAAACTGGTCTCAAAACAACAATATTATTGTTTTATTGCAATAATTTACAAACAAAATTTCACCAGGGACAAAATTTGCTGTAACAGACCTAGTCTCTATGCAGGTAAATCAAGAGGTTGTTTGCAGTGACCGCAGGCTCTAACATAGCAATGTCTCAGCTCATCCTGGATGCTGGAATACACAAATAATTTCATTTCAGAAATACACCCGTGCAAATATACCAAAGTATTTCCATCCATCCGTCCATTTTCTAACACCCTCTTCCCTAGTGGGGTTGGGAGGGGTGCTGGTGCCTCTCCAACGAATGTTTCAGGCGAGAGGTGATCGCCAGTCCAAGGTTGGCACAATTACCATACCTGCTGGTGACTAGGCATGGCCAGGCTCAAGTAGCAATTTGGTTATAACTGCAGCTACAGATGAAGCTGGTAAATGGACTGCATCTTCCCCCTGATAGACTGCAAGCCATGAAAAGTCAGCTTGCAGTCACAGTCAAGCTTACCGTGTTCCTGGCAATTTGTTAATCACATTCATAACCAGGAAAGCGGGCGCAACAGACACAGAAGATTGTACTGAATCTGTGAAAGGTGTTTGCAACAATCAGCGGCAGAACATATTTAAGCCTCTGCACTTCATTTCAGATTTTCTATTTTTCTTCCCCTTGAGAGGGTTTTGTGTTTCATTTCCTTTTTTGTGACTCGTACCTTCAGGTTTTGAGGTGATGACGGTTCAGGCCACAGATCCTGATGAGGAAAATTCTGACAACTCCGATGTCTGCTATCGCATTATAAGACAAGAACCCGAAGAACCAAATCCTTCCATGTTTGCAATCAACACGACTACTGGGCTTATCACAGTCGACGCTACAGGGCTGGACAGAGAGGTGAGGTCTAACAAAACAACACAACCACTTTTGTAATGTCCAACTCTAGTAAGCTGCCACTTTCCTTGATAAAAACATGCAGCAAGTTCAACGAAGTTGCCCTCTGTTGTGCAGTCTGCTCTAAGGAATCCAAAACGTCAGTGATAATGTACAACAGGGAGATGTACAATGTCATATACATCTGCTATTGTCTTTATTCCTGCTGCTTATAAATCTAAGAATTTGTAAAAAAAAAAAAAAAAACCTTAAATGATTGATATTAATTCATTCATCTATCAATCAATCAATCAGATCCATAATATGTTTCTGATGATGTAAAAGGTGCCTCTATTGTTCATACGTATATGTTTTCACATTTTGTCACATCACAACCTCAGACTTGGGTTTTGTGGGGCAGGACTGACACAACGTAGTGCATAATTGTGGAAGTCATAGCATACGGTCATAGCATTTGAAATGTTTTCATCAAAACTCTGACAACCGTGTCATATATTCAGCTGAGTCAATACTTAGTAGACTGTATCACACTAGGCTGGAATCTGTTGGCACAGGCTCAAGCCTTTTACAGCATCCAACAGGTTTTCTTACAGGATTCTCCTGTTTAGCTCCATCTATCTGACCTATTGGTAGTGAAGAAATAGACCCCCACATCACTCTTCCCACTAGGTGACTTCTTCTATTGATTAGTTGCACTTCCTTTTCCATTACAGCCCTTAGAACCGTAAGTTTTTTTACATTCTGATGCATTTAAGAAAAAAGCTATTTGTAAGTTCGTTGTAAGAATTGGACGATCCTGCATTTCTGTGCAGTCTGTTAGCTTTTTGTGCCAGTGGAGATTGTAAATAAGTACCTGCATCTTTCGTCACAGAAACACCCGCAGTACACACTGACAGTGGTAGCTGCTGACATGAAAGGCGAGGGGCTGATGGGGATAGCCAAAGTCATCCTGACTATAACTGATAGTTCTTCCCCTGTGAGTACGACACAGCAAGCATTGAAGAACGAACATAGAACACTGTGGCTATCACTGAAGGCTTTGTGCTCCACAGACTGGCTGGGTTATTCCTGACATTACAGTTCCTGAGAACGGAATTGGACCCTTTCCTTTACAGCTGGCTCAGGTAACTTCTCTACACCTCCTTTACACCTGTACATTTGTTTCATCGAAAATATTTTTTTAATGTGTCCATGCCATTGTGATGAGCTGAAAGTGTCCTGCAATAAAGAGCAGAGCTGAGCTTGTCGGGTGAACACACAGTTCTCTGCCTCAGAGATTTTAAACTAATCTTCTGTAAGATATTTATAATCATGGCCTCCTAACTAGCGTTGTTGTCAGTTTATCTGGGTCCCCGTATGATTTGCACCAGATCCGCTTTAATGAGGATGAAACAAAGAAGATCCTTTACAGCATCAGTGGACCAGGAGCAGATCAGCCTCCTGTTGGTCTTTTTACCATGGACGGAGACACTGGTCACCTGTATGTAACACAGGGACTGGACAGAGAGAACCAGAACAAGTACACAGTAAGATATTCTGTACCTTTATACTGCTGTCATGTAACATTTTTCAACTCCCTGCTGTTTACCAGTAGGTCAGTGTATGTTTGATGGTCAGTGTTCAACCCTGTCAATTCTTCAATAAAACAGCTGAGGACATATTAATATGGAGGAACAATTATAAAATTATAAACAAAAATACTAAATTGACACACAAAATATAATCAGTCAGCAAAGGCCATCCAAGTCTCAAAACAGAATGATGCAGACTGATCTTACCTGCATGTTTTTCTTCTCTTTTTTAAACAACATCTCTGTCTTGACTTTGACCTCCCCATATGATCTTAAGCATCCAAAAAGATTCAGAGTCATTTAAAGTTACAGTGTCCTTAACAATCGGCCGTTTGTATTCCAGCCACTGTGATTGCGATAATAGATGTGTTGCATCACAAGTCTATGTGAGTGAAATGAAAATCCTTAATATGAGGTGATTAAAAATGGCGTCTCTAGTGTTTTCATGCCTTTCCTTTTGTTTTTCCAACCTCTGCAATACACCTGACTGTATGAAAAATGCTCTATAAATAAAGTTTGATTGGTTGGTAGGATTGTGCAGCCATGAAGTGTTTCTTATCATGTTTACTTTGATGTTGAAAATGAGACGCTACATTCTAATCAGTGTTTGTACAGTTGCAGGTAAATGCTGTGGCAGAGGATGGAGGGGCGACAGTAGGACAGACACAGGCTGTGGTCAAAGTTACTGACCAGAACAACAACAAACCTGTTTTTAATAAAGACACCTACGAGGGAGAAGTGCCTGAAGCCTCGCCCATAGGTATACTGTCAGCAGGTTTCAATCAAACCTATGACCGAAAAAAAGAGACAGTAGGAAAGGAAACACAAGAAAAAAAATCATGTAGAAAATGAGGAAATCAAAAGAGAAAATGACAATGTTCAAAGTATCCATATTAGTTTTTTAAAAATATATAACGCATGGTTTATGAGTGACCTCTGACCAATGTCAGTTCTGCCTAAGCTGTGGCCTCCTTGCAGTCTGCTGCTGGACGGTTAGATAATTAGTTTTTTTATTTAAACTATCATCTAGTTCACTGCATATTTATTTTTGTACGATTCTAATTTACATTTTGGGATTTTAGGACTTTCTGAAAACCTTGCATGGCGTGTTTTGCGGGTCTTCTGCTGTAATGGTTGTGGAGCCAGTCGTCACTCTGCTGGTGATGACTGGGAGCTGCAGGTGGGTGGGGTTGATGTGGTGCCTCATCTTAGTGGTAGCTTGTATTATTTAAGGACACAAATGTTTTCCTTTCCCCATGATGTTACAGCTGCTCTATTATTTTCAAAATTTTGTTGTACTTTCTTGCACAGTGATAATAAAAGAACTCTGGTTCTATAAGGAGGTGCTCCAGCAGGCATCCACAGACAGCAGCCCTATTTTCTTGGGTTTGCGATTTGAATGGTGGTGGATCTAAATTGTTCTTTGCGGGTTTACTGGACTTTGGATACCGGGCCCTGAATGCTTTTGGCTGTGAATTGGTGCAATGTTTTTGTGTCAGAAGGTATTTAAGGTGCCATGCGTTGTTCAGCTGAGTAGCAATGATAGTCTTGGGCCTCTAGGGGGTCTTGTTGCAGATCTTGCATTAATCTGTTTGCAGAGTGAAATGTCTTCTGCAGTGATCTGTCGGGATAGCAACATCATAGCCAGTGACTTTGAAGAATTTTTTTATTTATAGCTACATTGGTCATAGCTACCAATGCTAATATTGCAAGAATAACTCCTCTTTGGGATTTATTATCTTAAAAGTAAATCCAAGCATTTCTGCTTCCACAATGCATCATAACATCGTTGTCATGATTCTCACAAAAAAAGAACATTTTATCTGATTGACTGATGGACACTGCACTGTGAACAGATATATTTCTGGTTTGCTAACTTTGAGCATTGCAATACAATGCCTTCTCTTCATTGTCTTTCTGCAGGTTTTGAGGTGATTAAAGTGGAGGCCACAGATGCTGATGAGCCAAATACTGACCACTCAGAGATTCGCTATAGCATTATAAGCCAGGAACCAGCAGAACCCTCCATGTTTACCATCGACCCAGTTTCTGGAGCCATCACTCTTAGTACTGATGGACTGAATAGAGAGGTACTTCTTAAAAACCTTGCTTCCCAGCTGAAATGATCAGCCTGTGCTCAGTGTTACAGCTGCTCTGAAGGCCTCATTCCTGTCTCATCCAACAGAAACACCCTCAGTACACTCTGCTGGTCAGAGCAGAAGACTCTGCTGGCAAAGGCAGCACTACTTTATTTGAGCAAGTTAAAGTAATTCTGACTGTGACAGCAAACTCTGTGAGTACAACCCAGTTATTTACTGCACGACTGACTTTTTTTTATTCTGGTTACATCACTGCTTCTCAATTTCAGTCCTCTGGCCCCCCCTACTCTGCATGTTTTAGATACGTCTCTAATCCAGAACAGCTGATTCAAATGATTGCATGACCTCTTCTGCAGACATCAAGTACTGCAGATGGCTGTTAATCACACACAGATTTAATCCAGGTGTGTGTGTGGCAGAAGGGAGACACCTAAAACATGCAAGACTGGGGGGCGTGAGACTGAGAAACACTGGCTTACATGTAGATAAGGTCAGGATTTTCTACATTGATACAAAATGTTTCACCAGTTGTGAAACATTTACTGTATGGGTGATGATCATTCAACAAGTTATTTAACTCCAGCTGAAGCAATGGGTAGCTTCTCATTTCTTAAACAGCCATGTCTAAAGACAGGCCAGATCATTTTCATCAAGCAGAGAAAAACATCAGAGATTCAGAAACTACTAAAATTGGGTTGAGAACTATCCAACATACTAAAAACTGGAAGGAAACGGGAACCATTGTTTTTGAGGAAGGAAAGTGGAGAGAATAAAACACTGAAGGATCATGATTGGAGATCTGTAAACTATTTGGTGTAATCAAAGCACAGAAAACAGCAGAACTCAGGACAATGTAATTGTGAAAATTAAAGCATTTTCACATTCACGATGTGAAGGGAACTCAAAGGATCAAGACTGAACAGCTGTACATCCAAAAAGAAAACCACAAATCAGAAAGTTTGCAAAGGAGCAGAAGTATTGAACTCTGGAGCAACAGACGAAGGTTGTGTGGTCTGAGTACAGATTTGAACCTTTTGCAGGTGCTTGCTGTGCATGTCTCCTGTAGTTGGTCAGGTTCAAGTTCAGCAGCATTATGAGTTTAGCTTACTGCCCAAATCTACTGAATGATCATGCTGTTCCATGAATTACTTCTCTCATGAAGTTTATAGTAATACCCAAATGTAGCAGGCAGGAGTTGTGAGGTTGAGATGCAAATTTCAGACAGAAGCCACGAGGTGGCTGAGGAGAGGCACAGGGTAGTGACAAGATGAACCGGCGAGAAGTGAACGAGAGTGAGCAACTTAAATACTGGGGAGGTTGAAGGTAGAAGCAAAGACTTGGGCTAATGAACCAGCTGATTGCAGGTGTGAGTGAAGGGAGAAGGAGGCAGACTGAGGAGAGAGAATGAGAGAGCATGTGACGGAAACAGGAAATTAATCTAACACTACAGGATAACTTGACTAAAGAGACATAATGAAATGAGAGTGAAAAGAAAAACTATAAGGAATAAACATAACTAGAAACACCAAGAAGGACTGAACTAAAGGGAAACAAGAACAAGACAGATCTAACCAAAATGTGAAAGTAACACGAAATAATAACAAAACTAGAATGAAATCAAACTACCAAAGCAACACAACAACCTGGGATTCTAAGAATATCTTCCTTGATGACACGGGAATATTCCAGGATGCCAGGATTCATCAACTGGGTTTGTGAAAGAGTGACTCAGATAGCAGGAAACATGATATTCACAAATGGATCAGCCAATCCAACATAATTCAGATGTCTCTGACTCTTTCTAATCCACAGGCGTCCATGTCTCAGGCTGGTGAAGCAAAGAGGAGGAGGAAGCGTTTTTCCACAGCTCCATTATCTGTCATGGAGAAGTGAAAAGGACCCTACCCATTAAAGCTCATTCGGGTAAAAGGAAGTCCAGTATTTCATGTCTGAGAGTTTGATGCTGAAATGCAGTGTTGGATTGAGAAAGTCCCTTCTCCTAAAAATAAAACTGAGTCTGATTCAAGCACAGAACTTCTGGAACAATATTCTTTGGACAAGTGAGACCAAATAGAGATGAGGAGAAACGCCCCTAATACTAACCCATAAACACCTCCAGTTGAAAGTCAAGCATGGTGATGGAGGGATGATGGCATGCCCTTGTTTTGTAGCATCTTGTATTGAGTTGGTTGCTTCAACAGAAAGTTTTCAGAATCAAGATCTATTTGATATCCTTACACCAGAGTTTGATTTTGTAGTTGTACCACAAAATCTGATTGAAATATAAAATCATAGCTATACAACACCTACAACGAATATGTGTCGAGTCAAAACAACCTACAGAAAAGAGTCAGAAATGAAGAAATACAGGCATTTCCATGAATATGTTGGACTTGCATTGACTGCCTGATGGTTGTGTTGGCTTTGTTCTGGATCCATCTCTGTACTGGTAATCCTCAGCTACAACATCCTCACTGACCCTGTGAAATGATTGACCATTGCAGAGGATGAAGGCATGGACACATTGAAAAGTTCCCTGCAAAAAAAAAAAGAGTCCCTGTCTGTCAGTGAACACACAGCCGTCACTGATGATTACATCACATTATGATGACGGCGGGTGGGAGGACATGTGAGATGTAACGTGTGCGCTCTGTTCACTTCACTAAGGTTCACATGTGTGAATTTGTCTCTTTTGTCTCTCTAGACAAAGCTCCAGCTGCCAGACGGCTCTGTGTTCAGTCACTTCAGAGATTCTGAATAGGACTGAGGTCTTGAGCTTTTCTGCTGTAGAGGAGACGTCAAAATTTGTGTTTGTGCCAAAAGTGTGTTAAAAGGAATCTTTGGTTCTCTCCATTGATTCTTAGTTGAACTATCTTTCAGTTTTCTTCGCAGGTCTTCTGCAGCTGTTAGTATCGGGTAAAGGTTTATAGCTTAGAGTTGCTTCTATTTGTTCCTCTACATTGTCTATAAGGAATGACTACAATAACAGGAACTACATGGTGACGTACCTGTGTGATTTATAGGGTCCTCCATTAATTTGTCATGAAATAATACAGTGTGATATGTAATCTGATCCATTTATGTCTCTAATAAACTTTTGAATGTTCTTTAAGAACTTTTAAAGGAGCATTCAGTAAATGTATATTTAGATTGCATAATGTTACCTTGTTGTTATAAGACGTCTAATATTTGCCTTTCTCCCATCTTTAAGATTTATTTGTTGGTGATTAGCGTTAAGCAGCATGAGGGGTCAATGTAAGCATAGACATGTTCAATAAACTGGAATATTATTGAAAATTTGATGCATTTCATTTTATCAAGGCATCTTCATACTATGAAGATTTACTTGAACATCTTGAGTTGAACATTTTGTGTTCAACGTGGGATGTTCTTCATCTTATCTTCAACGTAGGGTGGGAAGGATAGGAGGATCTTCGGCTTATGTTGAAGATGATCAACATAAGAACATCTTATGAGTTCAACACCTTATGTTGAACAGAAGATGTTCTTCATCTTGTGTTGAACATCTCATATAATTATGAGACACAATATAAGAGCTGATGTTAAATTGCTCACAAAATCAAGCTCAATTATTTTTGTTGTGTTACAAGAGGTATTTTTATAATTCACTTCCTAAAAAAATATAAAGGAATGAACCGATGACAAAAAAAATTCCAAATTGTTCACCTTTTGTTCCCTTACAGTATAATTAATTCAGAAGTAATAACTTCATATTTATATAATTACAATAATAAACCTTTACTGTGGAAAAGAAAATTGGTACAACACTTGGTTTGTGGTATACATATATATATATATATATATATATATATATATATATATATATATATATATATATAAAACAGTATAATACTGTTGATCTTTTTGTATTATGTAACACAAATACATGATAAAAAATTTATTAAATTGCGTTGAATTGATAAATAACAGATTGTTTCATCATGCAAAATAGATTTTGGATTTAAAATTCAATAAATTTGCTTTATTTTGGGGCTTTTGTTAGGGCAGGTCATTTTTGACCTGTAGGACAAAGGGAGTAAACAGAATGTTAGGATCACGCAAGGGTTAATTAGATTAATTTAAAATTACGTTTTTGTCTACCAAACGTTGGCAAACAAGGATACACATGAGGAAGAACACCTCCTTCACCGTAGAACCTGACATTATCCTGCCTGTTACATCTGCGCTTGTCCAGCAGATGGAGATGAAGCCTGCTGTTTTTGATTTACAGAGCTAAAGTCTGTTTTCAGCACACCTTCAACAGACTTTTTGTTGAAGCTGGTTTTACTGGTTTTGTTGTTACAAATGTCCAGTCACACATGGTGACACAAAGTCACCTAGTAAGTCAGGTGACTCAGGCTCTGCTGTTTTCCCAAAAATGTGTCTCTGCGAGTCCCGACCTGCCTGTGGGTTTATCCTGGTTCTGCTTTGTTGCTTTGAGTTAAATCCAAAGCTAAGTCTCCCGTAGCAACGCTGCAGTAAGACTCAAAGAACCTACAGGACCAACGACACGCACTGTTTGACTAAGGTCCCGGAGTGAAGCACATGATGTGTTTATGGTTAGTTTTTTGCTGAAAGCAGATGAATTTTCCTTATATTATGCACACTCTGTCATGATGACTAAGATAGACCATTTTTCTTTAAGTCCAATGACTCTAAATACCAAGACATTCAATCGTCAAGTCCTGAAGTGATCCATTAATAAAAACAGAGAAATTTAATTTCACAAAGCACTTCAGTCTAAATGTTGGGCATCTCAACAAGTTTCCCATAAGGCCACACCATAAAAGTTTTCATGTGTTGTTCTTGTTGTGTATCATTATCTTTAATCTTTTTATGTCTATGTGGGCCATGAGTCTGATGAATAAATCAATCATAAAATGCTAAAATAAAAAAAGAAACATGTTGAAAAACATTGGAGAAGTCTGTCTCAGCTTCTACAGGCCTGGGCAGGTTAATGTCTTAGTTAGATAAACAAGTACAAGTTGCAACAGTTGCCTATTCCACTGAGGACATGTGAGTTTAGGACGCTTGCAAGAAGATGAGATGTCTGTCTGTACTGCACAGCACTGAGGATTAGGGATTGTTGCAGGTTAAAGATTTTTAAAAAGTTATGGTTGACAGAAACAGAACAATGATTCCAAGCACATCAGACCTGAGGAGCACGTCCAGATAATCCCCACCGATTAAAGAGACTGATGGAGACGAGGATTTCTGAAGGTTTCTGTTGCTAAAGCTGGTTTGAGTCTGGAGTAGATGTAGTTTTTCACTCATTGCTTCCTTAAGTTGACTGCAGGTTGAATTTGATACTGCCTCCATCTGAGACCAGTAATTCACATATAATCTTTTCTTTCATTTTCGTCACTCTGATTGGGCAGCTCCAAAACACTGGTGTTACTCCCAGTCAGAGGAAACATGTTGGTAAAAGGATATATAAATTGCTTTCTTCTTCAACCTACCAGACGTATGAATAATTTTGAACTAAACAGTATGTCTTTTGGCCTACTTTGTGTAAAAATCTGAATATTAAAACAAAACAATCTCTGATGCTAAAAGGGTTCCAGGTGGATCAGAGTTCTTCAGACTATTTGCAGTTCTTTATCTTCTCATTTTTTTCCTGTTGGTTTTCCTCAAGTTAGACTCAGAAGTGCCTCAAAAAAACAACAGTCAGTCTTGAAACTGAAAGCACAGCCTGCAGTGATAACAATCAGACCTGTGGGTATTACCGACACACCTTATCTGACGTGGCGTTCTCGGAACTGAAGTCAACCTCAGACGTGTCTGTGTGTGTCTGCTTGCAGGTTGTTGGCAATGTTCTGTGTTCATAACAAAGAGCTGCAGGATCAGAGCCGCTGTTTTGGACTCTGGCGTTTCCAGAGCTGAAAATAACCTTCCCAATGACGAGCACTGAGAAATAAATCTACACTGTTAAAAAAAACAAATACAAACATCTGAATATTTACATTAGCTTATTTTTACAACAGCGCACCAGGGCTATTGTAAGTCGGGGAAAAAAAGGGAGTAAATTTTCCAAAAAAACCCTCTGAATTTTTCAACTTTTCAAAGTCAGAGATTTTCTTGCAAATTTCTAAAATCAATCTCAATATTTCTGAAGGAAATTTACATTACTGTATATTTTAAACAATGAGGAACTGGATTGTAAAGAACAGATTAGGAGTTTCGTTAAGTTGAGGGTAGATGTTCGTGGTTTGGTGCTGTCTCCTGCAGCCTGAGTGAGGCTCGCTGTTTTATGGCCAGACTTCAATCTGCTTCTGAATCTGTTAACTTGTATCTGAAGAGCAGCAGAGCTGAACTGATTCGGGCTGAGAAGAAACTCACTGATGTCTTTTCATGCAGGGAGATGAACTGAAACCAAAGAGGAATGTTTGCGTTACCTGCCCTGCTCCCCTCTCTGCTTTAACGCTGGATTTGATCCTCGTGTTTACCGAGGTCGATGACTGTAATTGTAAAGAGCTGCCCCACCCAGAGCTGTGGACGCATGACAATAGACGGCATACAGACTTAAAGATGCAGGGTGTGACCTGGAGATTTGGTTCAGATACACACAGCTCCTGTCCTCAGGCAGACTCACCCCACCACAGATTAGAGGGGATGTGGAATGTTGTCGTCTGTCCGGTCAGCCCAATGTTTTACAGCTCATTCTGTCACGAAACGGAGTACTGGCATTCATATTTAAAGGATTTTTACTACTTAAATGCAGAAAGTCTTTGGAGAATAATGAACGCTTCTTTGTACGTTCAGCAGCTTTACAGCAAATAAAGATTTGTATTGGATAAGAGAATCCTGAAGTCGTTCCTGGAAACTTCAGGACGAAATGGTTCCAGTTTGGTTGTTTATGTGTTATATGAGCTACCATACTGACTACAGGTAACAAGTAACACAAACCAAAAGACAACTTAACTTCAAGCAAAAAGCTATAAATATATCCCACTGATAAAAACTATTATTCCTGTTGTGAGGGTCGACTAAACAGCTGACTTTAAGGTACTGGGTTCAAAGGACATAATTTGAGGAGGATGTAGAGTAAATGTTATTTCATGGAACATGAGCTTCCTGACTTGTTACTGAAAGAAAAATTGGTTTCAGTTTTACACGTAACATGACATGTTCAAGTTCCAAGTCAAAGCCATCAGCAAGAAAATCTCCCAAATTTAGAAATTGGACAGGAAATGCTCGAAGTTTACTCACCAACCCTGTTCTAAAATTTCAAATGACTGCTGCATGCTGCCACAATATTTACTTTTCTGTCAGTCAGTATGTAATTATCACCCATCTTTCTAAGGCATTGATGTGATTAAGGCTCCAACATTTCATGCTGTGCATCTCCTACTGAGTAGCATGAATGTATTCTCCGGCCGAGCCAGAGCCAGACTTCCATGAATTTCAAGGACACGTCGGAAAATTCCAGTCATTAGCATGGCAACATCTTAGAGATAACATCATATATTCTGCAGACATTCACCACTGCTACATTTGCATAGTCACGTCAGTGAGCTGACACTAACACGACCTGATCTCATGCTACGTAACGCAGGTTAACATTGATAAACAAAGGTTTGCATGAGAGGCTCAGCTGTATGTGCATCAGTCAGCTTCTCTGCACCAGGAGGTTTGACATCTATAAGTGGGTGAAGAGTGAATTGCTGAGTGGGTCACCGGTCCAGCAGTGTTAGCTTCCCAAAGTCCAGCCTGACTACATGAAGATATTGAAGATATCAGACTTTGTTATTATTTCCCTTTGCTGAAGATTGAAGGTTTCCATCAGCCTTCAATTCTCATTCGCAGTCTTGAAATGAATAGAGCCGTGCTTCACACTAAAATGTGTTCTTTATCAGACAATTCATCAAGTCCTATGAGTTTCTGTGTCTCTTGTATGACAAGATAATCTTCAGCTGTGAGTTCTTGCGACTTATTTCAAGTCTGTGGTGTCCTATCTGTCTAACAACCCCCACCACCACACACACACACGCACACACGCACACACACACACCTTTTTTAAAGCACCTCATAAAGAGGAAGAGGTAAAACATTATGTGGTTAAATGCATTAAGCTAAAGTAGCTCAGCTTCTGCTTGTAGCTCTGGTTTCCATGTCTGCTTTAAAATAGATTTTTGAACCAAACAGTTTTATTTTGTCAGCGTTGGTTTGATGCCTTTCTTTATTTGTCTGTCAAATCTGTTTTCAAACAAAGTGATGTGAAATAATTTTCATATATTTACATTAAAATGTTCTGTCAAATGTTTATCTCATTTTCATTTGCAGACTTCATTTTAATGTTTTATTCTTTAATGTAATTTTATTAAACCACAAATAAAAGAAGCAAAGCATTTGACGGACATTTCTACAAACATAGATACATTTCAGATCTATTGCGAAATGAAAGAATGATCTAAAAAGTCACCAGTAATTTAAAGAAAACTAGATTCCTCATCATTATATATCCATATTTTCTTTTGTTATTTGTCAAACTCTTTTCATTTAAGCACAGAAAACATAAAACCCTGTCAGCACCTTGGCATTGATTACTGATTATTCTAAATGCCGTCAACGGGACAAAAATAAACAGCTGCTGCTTAATTGCAGAAGTTTTTCTCTCTTTGCACAGAGAGTCAGCCAGCCTTCCATCTGCAGACACACATCACGTGCAATAAACAGTTTCTGACCTGAAGGCAGCCATATTAACCAATGTTCATTCTGAAACCTGCTGAGATTTGTCTGAATTCTCATTTGTTCTCTAGGTGAGTAAAATCACTTCTGTGTCTACAGTAAATAATTCTGTTCACTTTTATGCAAATTTTGATCTTCTGGTTTTTAAACCTGGGCCGGTGAGCATCAGGTTTCTCTAACTGTGGACTTATTTTAATTTCAGAGTGCAAACAGACATAAAAACTTTAAAACTCACACGTCATGCACAAACTCACTCATCATCTCAAGGTACTTTTATGCGACAATTAAACCGCATTCTCTATTTTCATATGTGTGCAAGCATGTGGCGGCGATGAACAGTTGATCGCATCGAATCAGAACATGTTAGTAGATCCAGCTTGAACAAACAATGGACACTCGATCTATAAAGATATTCCTGTGATCTAATGAAAATAAAGTTCAAGCTTTTGGTCGTAGAATAGAATAGAATAATAGAATAAAATATACTTTTATTGATCCCCAGAGGGAAATTGTTTGTTTGTTGACAGGCTACTCCATCCAAAGTGTTAAATATTAGTAAGTACAAATATAACAATAAGTGATGCAGCATTTCTAAAAGAAATATATGCATAAGTGTGAAATTGTAAGTAATTTAAATGTGGCCTCAATCTAAAATAAATAGATAGAATTGAAAAAAAGTATCTAGCATGTACATGGAGATATACCAATCAACAACTTAGATTTAAAGACACTCAGAGTTGGACATTGTAAAGTCTGATGCCTACAGACGGGGCAGAAATGTTTCCCCGTGTCGCTCTGTGGTGCGTGTTGTTGCTGTCAGGCTCTGGTTAAAGTTCCTCCTGCAGCAGGTCAAGAAGTGGATGAGACATGTTGTCCATGACGACCTGCACCTTGGTCAGGATCCTTCTCTCTGACACCATTGTTTAGAGTCCAGCTTCACTCCAACAACCTCACTGGCCTTGCGGGTCAGTTTGTTCAGTCTGTTGGTGTCCTCCACTTTCAGCCTGCTACCCCAGCTTACAGGTTACCGCTGGCAACCACAGACTCATAAAACATCCTGAGCAAGGTCCGGCAGATGTTGAAGGACCTGAGCAAGTAGAGGTGACTCTGGCCCTTCCTGAAGAGAGTGTTGGTGTTCTTAATCCAGTCCAGTTTATTGTCAATGTGGAGTCCCAGACACTGTCCACACAGAACGGACAGAATGGATGGAAACAAGAATCACTGACATCCTGGTTCTCCTCCTCACAACCACCACCAGTTCTTTGGTCTTTGTCACATTGAGCTTCAGGTGGTTCAGCCCACACCATGTGACAAAGTTGTTTGCTGCAGCCCTGTACTCAGCCTCATTACACTCACTGATACACAATGATACAAAATGAAAATGACCATCATCACTACATTTGTAGGAAAGAAGGAAAAGTTGCGAAACATCCCAACCAGGCAGCAGCGTGAGAGCGTCATGCTGCGTGGGTGTTTGTCTGTGGGAGGAACTGGAATACTTCCCATAATAGATGACATCATGAGGTGAAATGACTTGGTAGAAATAATGGCGCAATGTCCCTTGACCTCAAACAGAAATATAAAGATTGGGCTTCAGTGCTCAGAAAAAGCACATTAACACTGATCTGGAGCTTTTACAAAGTCTTTGAAGTTAACAGTTTAACATTTATTAACACCAATTTGTTTGTTTTCAAATATTAACTCTGATAAATGATGTGTTAGGAATGAATTTAATTCCTCTTAATGTCAAGAAGTGTATTAAAATGACCGTCCTGTCAAAACGTGCTCATGCTTCGTTCTGGTCAGTTCTGGTCCAGAGAAGGACATTCACACTTTACTCACATCCCAGGAATGTTTGGTTAAAATGTAATGATGAGATAAAACATCAACCCAGGTCCATCAGCCTGAGTGAGGATCCTGACCCAGAAGACGATTCTCAACAGAAACTGCGTTACCTGGCCTATTTTAAGGACATCAGCTTACTTGGAAAAGGTCAGGAGACATTATGGGAAGCTGTGACCTCTGGATGTAAATCTATATTTCAGCAGATCTACACTGTGAAAAACCTGGACACTGGATATAAAGCATGTGGTCTGATCCTGTTATTGTCTTTGTTGTCATTTTGCATAAATGATGCTGAAAATGCTGATGTATTAACCCAACCTCTAACCTGACCTATAACCCTACACATGTCATACATTGGCCAGAACGTTGACAAACTATTGGTGGAAAGAAACCCACATTGTTTGCCCCAAGTCCATCCAGTTTAAACCAAATATTGAGGAAATGGATGGAAATTACTGAATGTGAAAATAGTAAAATAAAAAAATAAAAAAACGCAAAGAAAAACAAACAAACACTAAAACAGTAATTGCTCTCTTTGTTCTGGCATCTAGCAAAGATAAATCATTTTATCTAAATCTGGCTAACCTAAAAAAGAAAGTTTAATGTCAAGAAGTGAGAAAAAAAATCTACTTTCTGTACTGAACATTACAGGTTCAGTGTGTAACATTTATACACATATTATTTGTTGTTTTCATAGAAAGGAAGCCTCCATGTGAGGAGGTACATTTTGAAAATAAAACACAAACCAAACATTCCTTTTTTTCTATTTTTCACCCTCATAAACTTAATAAATTTATTATTTGTTCTGCAACATATTGTTAGGTTTTTCCACCCTCTGCTCAGCTTCAGGAACATTAATCTGACTGACTGGGCTGGACCTGCTTGTTAAGGTGAAGCTTCTCTCTTAATGTTATTGATCCCAGCGACAGACTGCCACGGTCTGTTTATGCTTTTACAAAATGGGGCCCGGTAATTCTACTTCCTCTTTCTTTGCTGTAAGCTGATCTATTGACTGCTGACTATCTGAACGATCATTTAAAGGAAGACCTGAGTCAGTCCTCAGATAACATCCAACTTGTTTCTGAAATCACTCCACACTGGGTTTCATGTTACACAAATACAACAGCAAACCTTTTCCAACATAAAACCAGTTTAAATGAAATGGTTCTGGTTGGTAAACCCGAGTTAGTTTACAGCTGATGATTTTGGTTCTGGACCCAGAGATTTTTCATTCTAGCTATTTTTTTTTTTTCTGACTCATCATTAAAACATGTTGCTTGTTTTTCAGCTAAATGCTCATCAGAGACAACATGTATCTCATACTCCCTGCTGAGAAATACAATGTATTGCAAAATAAGAGAAGTCACTGGCCAGAAACTAAGCAGGAACTTTCGGTTCACACAGCACGACTGACAGACTCAGAATCACAAGCCCCTTCAAGGCGACAGACAGGAAGTTGCATAATGGAAGACTGTCATCGAATCATATGGTCACTCATTCGTGACCTTACAAGTCTTCTGGGAATTTTTACCACTGAATTTCTGCACATGTCCTGATGAGGTTTTTAAATCTATTTATTAATTAAAAATAACAGGAGCAACTTGTTGTTGGAGCTCAGCAACAATCAGCTGCTTCTCTTGTTCTGACGGCCTTACTGTTCACAGACTCAACAGAATTAGGGATCGAGTTTGTTGTGAAAACACGTTTCAAAGAATCTCGTTTGACCAGCATGCCTCACATAGTAAGACAAAAATAATACCAGCTAGTTTCAAGATTTGCGTAAAATGAATGTATATTGTTTTGGATGTATTTGTCAGAGGGAATAGAATTGGAACTGCACACAGAATTTATACCAACTTGAAATCCTTGTCCCTGCGTAGGCTTTTCTATTCATAACATAGAGCGACGATGATCATAACAAAAGGTCATTATGAAGTACGCTAGTTAAATAAATACTAAATAAATAATCAGCACAGGAGAAAAAGCTAAATCATGTAAAATTTATACATTCTTTACAGTAGCAAACAACTGAAAGATCAAAATAAAATATTCATAATTACCCTATTAATATTAGTTACTTATATTTGTAATATCATATAAAGTTATAATATACATGATATAGTCGGTGATCCCAGATTTCATTCTGATTCAGTCTATTTCAATAAAAGTCCAGTCAGGTCAGCTCTAAGATGTCTACAAAAAAGATCCAGAGACATTTTGCTTTTATACTCGCAAATACAAAAGTTCTATTTTCAGTTTCCTCCTCAACAGAACTGGATGGTACTTGGGGCTTCATAGGGACGTTTGGTGCCTGTGTCTCTTCGGCCTGACGGCGCCTCTTTGTCTGGGGTATGGCTGCTCTGTGGGGGTCCATGGTGTCTGTCTGCCTGGGGCCACTGTTGCCTCCAGGAGCCAAAGCTAACTGCTCCCTGCTGCTTCCTGGTTTCTACGTTTCGTCTCACAGTTGTAGCAACTTTGCATCTCCAAGTGACAAATGATCCACACATCCAAAACAGTTTCATCTGCACATCTGCTCGGCACACAAATACACGTTCAGTCACCCAAACCGTTTAAATAGTTAAAACGTCTCAAGGTCGTTCAAACACAGAAATGTGGCCAGTCTTCATTTCATGAAGTAAATTAGGCCGTTATGATGTCATGATCACTGGTTCAAATTTACTCTGCATCCCCAGAACTAGAACCAAACATGGAAGCAGCATTCAGTTTTTTGTGCCACACTAATTTGGAGGAAACTTCCAGAAAACTGCAAAACATCCGAAACACGTAGTTCCTTTAAATCAGAGGTGCTCAAGTCCAGTTCTTGAGATCGTTAAGATGCGTCCCTCCTCCGATACTCTTGAATCAAATGAACGGCTCGTCACCAGGCCTGTACAGAGCTAAACGACGCTGATGAGCCATTAGATTCAGGGGTGCTGGAGAACGGAGAACTTCTGAAAGCTGCAGGATAGTAGATCCTGAGGACTGGACTTGGGCCAACCTGCTTTAAATCAAGGCTAAAATCCCATTTGTTTGGTCAACAATAACTGGAACATGATCCGTTTTAAACTGTGATCTTTTCTGTACTTTCTTTACAGTGTAACGTTTCTGATTGTTTGATGTTTTCATCAAGTAAAACTCTTTAAACTGCCTTGTTGCTGAAAAGTGCGTCATTGCCCTTCTCCTTTCTGCAGAGTAGAGCTGCTCTGGAACAAGTACCAGGTTCTTCATGGCCTGAAATACTGAAACTGGACACGAGAAAAAAACAACACATTTTAATGAGTCATCATGTGAAAGACAAATGTTATCACAGTCACACCCAAAGATTTCTACTGGCTTGTAACATTATCTGTGTTATATTCTGTCTTAAGTTGATCAAGTTGTCCAGAATAACATCATTATCCATTTTTTATTCCCTTCAGACATTGGCTCTTCATGTTTTTGCAATCATTAATATTCCTGAAATCAAGAGCAGATTTCCTGCACAGCTGTTTATTTTGCAATTTGACTGCATTATGTCAAATTGAATTGTATTTAATTAGATATAAATCTGTCTGTCTGATTAAACTGTATGTGTATGAACTGAACATTCTCATTTTACTGAATATGAATTGGACAACAAGGTTCTTTGAGATTATTTTTCTTAATTAATTGACTAAACTTACTTGAATTAAAATCCTTATCTACTTTGTGACAATTATGACTAATCTATTCCTTTTTTCCCCTAAGAGTGAAACTCCCACTAGTCGCCTTCATCTGATCAGATGTTATTTGTATGACTGGATTCTGGTAACTTTGGATTAAACAAAGAGTAAAAAAAAGAAAGCTGGTGGGAAACTATGCCAGAGGCTTTTAGGATAACAGGAAAACTTTATCACATGTGGATTAGGCATAGAAAGAAGGAGTGGCTGAAACAGTTACGAGAAGCAGCTCTTATTTCTCTTCCTCTGTACGATGTTCACCACAAGTTTAATGCAGCTGGCAGCACAAAGCAGCACACACACATTCCACTCGGACTTTGACTGGGCCTGTCTGGCGCAGAAACACGACCCAGCCTGACATCGGCTCACGTCAGACATATCGAGGTTTTAACTGTCTCAACTTGCAGCTCTTCTTCAGAACGCTGTTCGTCTCTGTGCACTCATGACCTCAGGTCATGTGACTGTGTTTAGGTGAAACCACTGATAATGCAAACTGCTTCACTGCCCTGAATCTTTGATGGAAACTAAAAGCTTGTGAGGAGCCTAATGATGAGCTTTTAACAGGAAGTGCTGTGTTACTGGATGATCAAAATGCTTTTATCCTCCTGTCAGCTGGAGATGTATAGATAAGTCCCTCTATGTGGACGAACGGACTTCCCCACTGAGCTTTTCCTGCAACGTCCCCTCATTCAAACATCACTAGGCACCAACAGGGTACTTTACCTTCACAGTCACTTCTCACAAAAGTGCAAATATATCACTTCTTTTTACAAAAGTATACATTCAGAATGTTTGGCTTTTTGGTTTTGCTTTTATTTACAAGTTCTCCAGTGCTTCTCTGAATTAGTTAAGAAATAAAATACACACTATAGTAATAACAGGATTACTGTAATTATTACAGAGAAAACAACTCTAAGTGAAAATTTACTAAAAGTGAGTATGCTGTCCTCACTATGTGAAAATAAGCATCAATCTAAAATCATCACGTCAAGACACATGTCAAAAGGATTCACATATACCCTATGGGTCTCTGTGTTGTCCTGTAAACAGACTGGCCGCCTGTCCAGGGTGCATGACTGCTGGAGAAAGACACCAGCTTCCTCATCACCCTGCAGGAATAAGTAGGTGTAGAAGGCAAATGAACGATGAATCATTTCAACATGTTCACCGCTAATAATGTGACATATATGCAGTAAAATTCATCTGAAATACAGACAAATTTGTAAAAGGCAAAATCTAAACAAAAGCAATAAATATAACTGCAACTGTACAACATCATTAACACACCCTAAGCCAATACTTTGTTAAACCAAAATCTGATTTAACTTCAGCTTTCAGTTTGTTGTACATACTGTCCGAACGCTCCGCCTTGATTTGGTTACATTTGTCCACTTTGCCTCTCAGACTGTGATGACTCCTCTTCTCCAGTTTCTTTTTCATGTGACCACAGATTTCCTGTCAGATTTAGTTGCTATCTAGGCCCATTCCATTGCTCTCATTTTCTTCTAAAGAAGCCATTTTCCTTTTGGTTTTGACATCATATGCTTGGGTTATAAATCTTATAAAGACTCAAATCTTCAGTCTCAGCTTTCTAGCAGACGCTTGAAGGTTCTGGACCAAAACTGACCAGTTAAGAGATATTTATTGTTTCCTCCACTTCCCAAAGGTGTAGTCATTATTTACTAAAGTAACCCCATGATGCTACCAGCACCATGTTTCACTCTAGGTACTGTTTTCTGTTTTCTTTCTTTCTTTCTTTCTATTTTTTTTGTCCTCTGGAACAAAGACAACACATCGTTTGGAAGTGTAGCCAGAAATACCAGTTTAGTTTCATCAGACCATCAGACCTGCATGGTTTCTAGGGGGTTTTACTGAGACCTGGATTTTTCTTGTCCTGCATGACTATTTTGTCAGCTAAAGCTATGAAAAATATGCAGAATAAATTAGTAAAGCCAGAATAAGTGGCGTAGATTGATGATAAGTAAGACATTTCAACCAACAAATATAAACAAGATTAAAACTTTTGTTCACAGGGGATGAAATCTGATTAAATTAAGATTTAATCAGGATTAAATTTCCATTTTAATCCTGTGAAGAGTGTGATTAAAGCTAAATGAGAATGTACTATAACTGAACAGTCTCTGTCAAATAACAGGATTCTGTCTCTACTTTATCTTTTGTCAGTTATAGAAAGTTTTAGCAGTGTTATGGTTAAGCCACATTTTAGTTGATCTTTGCTTAATTTAAGACCATCCTCTGTCTGATGCCTTTGTATGACGCATTTCTTGGAGAATTTGTAACATCTCTATAAACGATGGCTTCAGCTAAAGGATGCAAGGAGCAAACAGGAGAACCCAACCAGGACAGCTGAACCTTATGGTTGATCACATGATCAATAACTAATGGCACATCTGATCCCCATAACACTGAATGCTACAGTTTTATTAAATTGTGTTGCAATAAAGTATTAGTTTAGGCGATGCAAACATTGGTAAAACAAACAAAAAAAAAAATGATGTAAAATATTTTTTGTACATCCTTACACATGAAAAGTCATTTTCAAATCCACGTCAGTGAGGCACAGAATATACTCTTAGAAATACTTTTCACAAGCAAAAAAAAAGAAGAAGAATATTCCAAGAACAAACATCACTACTACTGTAGGACGAGCCGACAAAGTGAAAAACTGACTTCAATCTGCACATGAAGCAGCAGCTCAGCTTGACTTGGCCTCCTGCGCCGCCTCACTCGTCTCGCCTCATGTTGTGAAATATTTTATTTGTGGAAACCAAAAAAAAAACAGGAAGAGAAACTAATCTTCATGAACGGGAATGTGTACTAGATATATGAATATATTTCTACATGCGCAGGTGTGCAATCAGGTGCATAAGCTTAAAAAAGTCGAAAACAGGGAACGGATAAACATAATTCTGACTTTATCCGAGTTGAACTTTGGTGTTTAAAAGGGAATTAACATTCACCGGATTTAGTAAAAACTCTGTTTTGCAAACCAGCACATTCACAGAGCAGCATATCTTTTAAAATATGTTCTGTATGTAAGAGGAGAAGTGCTCAGCGGTGTTTCCTGCTTCTGAGTTTATGAGATTGTTCTCTGTTTCAAGCAGAAACTGCAGGCTTCTAATCATTGACCAGCTGGTTAATAATTGACATGATATCTGAGTGGTAGCCCTCCCCAATGGCCTTGACAGAGAGAAAGAATCCCACATGCTGTGGAAGGCATGAGAGTAAAACTGTAGGGTTTCAGATCCTGATCCAACACTCCGGTTATACATGAGTATTCAGGAAGTTGTTGCAGAGCAGAGGCTGAAAATGATCAGTCATAATGTTTCACATGACACAGATGGAAACCAAATTAAAAATAACAAATGAAATCTCTAACAGAAAATAGATGAGCTGAGGCTGAGAGGCTCAGGGAGAGCTGTGGAATTACACCGTGCATCATTAGTCTACCAGAAATGTGTACATTATTCCTAATTTTTTAAATGTACTTGTGTTCTGCTGCCCAGAACAAAAAATGAAAACAGTCCCTTCCTGTTTCTCCCTGAGGCGACCTTTGTGCAGTTACTCATTGACGGGGAATTTTGGTGAAAGCTGGTAGCAAAAATAATCTCCAACTGCACAGTGAGACACGTTTCAGGAAATGGTGCCTGTGAACTAAACACACTGTTTGAAGAATTGCGCGGAATAAACATGAAACACAAATCAAGACGAGACGTGGTGGGAGGGGGGAAGATGAGCGTTCAGTGTTCAATGCACACGGATCCATGTTTTATTTGTACAATATGACAACATAAAGGTTTGTGTCCTTTCTTTTTGTTTTTGTTCACTTCTTTTCCTTCCACAGTAAACATAACTTTATCTTCCTCTAATAAAGGATTTATATCTTAAAGCATGAAGAACATGTTTCACACTCTCTGTCCAGCTGCCTTGTGTGTTAATAAACCGTAAAGAAATCCAAGTGGAGTCTGGATGTTGTTGCACATTCCAGCAGGATAGTGAAAGGACAAGGTGGCTTATTGAAGGGAAAAAAGGAAAGAGGAGTAAAGGGAGAAGAATATAATGATGATAGAGGGATTGTGTCATTATCAGAACTCGGGCCGACACTCTCAGGCAGGTGCAAGGTCAGCATTGTGTGTGTGATCTACTGATAGGGAGATTCTTTTTTTGTGGAGTGAGGAAGTTGTGGTTCTGCAAGATTCAGCCAAAGCTGAAACTTTGATAAGTTGGACTATCAAAGCTTCAGTCGACAGACAAAAGTAAAACACTTGATCAACAATTAGCGAAACCTCACTCTCAATAAATTCACGCAACCGTAATCAGAAAAACCTGTTTGGCAAAACCTCAGCAGGTTTACCTCTGAGGCTCCAGGACACGCCCAGCTGGTGCTCCATTTCTGCTCAAGCAAAACCAGCAGAGGGTTTTGAACGTTCGCACAAGTGATTATTTCAGCTTTGAAAAATAAAATATGTTTTGATGACACCATGCTTCTTTAATGTATGCAGGATAACAAATCTAACGCTGGAGGAAGAGGGGGGGGGGGGGGGGGCAGCAGAGTAGGCAAGCTTTTACTATAATATAAATACACAAAGAAACATTTATGTAAGCTTTCAAATAAAATAACCACGTTTATTAACACAAAATAAACAATAAGGACAGTGGCACACAAAATGTTGGTAATTATGCTCAAATCTGCATAAGCTTTAACTCATAGGTTGCAGAAATCTAAGAATCTAATGATTCCAATCTCTTAAATGCTAAATCAATCCATTCAGAGCAGCAATGATAATATTACTCAAGTAAAAAAGTACAGTGCAGTAAAATTACCCAGATGAGTACCTTTTTTCCCCCAAAAAAAACTTACTGAAGTAAATGTTACCAGAACTACCAAACATTGTTAACTTAAAATATCAAAATGTCTTTGATTTCTATGTTGCGTACGATTGAAATGTATCAAGATATTTTAGGTTTGCACTGCTTAAATCGCACAACGAAACTTCACTTGTTTTTATGTGCTGCAGATTCTTTTGACGCAGTTGGTTTGCATAGATTTTAGTAAACACAACCTGTTTTCCTTGAACGTTGATGTGTTTGCTGTTAAAAAAAAATTAACTTATAAATTCCTCTGTGACGACAGGATTAAGTTTACTCAAAATAAAAAAATAAAAATAAAGCTAAGCCTGTCTGAAAAATCTTATTCCGCTAAATGTGTGAGGTGGATTGAAAACAAAATGCCATTTTTTTTTTAACAGTGTTACTTAAAGCTGCAGAATGTAACTTTGATCAAATTCAGGGGGTTTTTCACATTTGCTGAAATTGTCACAGAATAGCATGAGGCAGATAATCTGTGTGAGGATCGGATTCCTCCGCTGTCGCCGTCTGAAGAAATGATGAATGGCCTGAACATTATCAGCCTCGTACTATGCTGTCACGACATAGTGACAGTTTTAACAAATATGTAAATAAAACATCTTCTTTACAAAAGTGACATAGTGCAGCTTTACACTAGCCTGTAAAACTTCACTATTTTCAGAAATGTATTTGTTAATTTAACGGCCTTTATTTAATAATACTTGAGCGTCATTAAATGATTTCACGTACCAAATGTGCTACAGTAGCAAAGGAGTAAAATCTTCAAATGATAAAAATGTTGCATTTTTCTGCTTAGTTTCTTAAAACATAGCAATTTCATTGACATTTGTTTAATGTTGCAAAGAGAAAAAAAGATATTAAAGAATTCATCGTGGAAAAAAAACGACAATCTGGTAAGACCTTGAACTGGCTGTTTTCCCTGCTACGTTATGAATCCTTCACATCGGAGGCAGTTTTGCTCTTTCTGCTTCAGTGCTTCACTTCACAGAGAGTTCAGTGATGTTTTGCACAGGTCATGCAGCATTCACATCAGGTTGAGGTCTGGACTTTAACTACACCATTGCAACACCTTAAATCTTTTTGTTTTGAGTCACTTTGTCATGATAGCCAACATTTTTTTGGCTATCATAATGAAAATGTTGATCCCATTAAGCCAACATTTTTCTCCCTCTTCTTTATTTTTTTTTTCCATCATCAGAATGTAATAATTACTCCACTGCAGCTTAGAAATGGATTGTATGTGGAACTTAAGACAGCAGCAGCAGTAAATGCTCACTTTTACAGCGTTGCCAATTATACTTACTAATACTTATTCTGCCACTTACACTTACATTCAAAAGAGTGAGATCCCTTCACATGTAACAATTGTTAATTGAATTGGAATCAAATAGATTTTTTTGACTGCATATTAATGCTGTTGGTTTTTAGTAATATCCAATCTAAAATCTTATTTTAAAGTAGTTTCAGTTAGCATGAATCTGAAATTGGTGCAAATTGTTAAACAGATACATTTCTTTAGGTTTAGGGATTTTGTTTTCAGAACGGGATATTCATAGGAGGGTAAAAGAAATTGCTGCACAGACATTTTTGGATGTGTTTTTACATGCTTAGACTAAAAGGAAGTGAATCACTCAACCTTTAAACTCAAGAAGCTCTAAACTGGAATTTGACACTGCTGTCTTCCTCCCACTCTTCCCACTCATTCCTCCTCCTGTCTTGTCCCTTTCCCATCACATCTTCCTTAATCTGTCTAATGACTTTAGATTGATCGTTTGTTTCTTCCCTCTTTTGTTTGTGTGTGGAAAAGAGGAATGACTGGTGAGAGATTGTGTAACTTGACTGCTCTCCAAAAACTCCCCTTTTTTCACTCAAAGGTTTTCAGTATACAACAGGTTAATAATGGCAGCAACATTCCATCAGCGTTTTACAAATGGACTCTCCAAACTGACTATTTTGACGTAGTAAAACTCAGAAATCTTAATTCTAATTGAAAGTTTCTATCACCTCATAATTTTACCCCCCCTGAAATGACAAGTTTGAGACCCAACCAGTCAGCCCACATGAGGTGTGCTCCACTAAATGGAAATGTTAAACATTAGCATTTTTTCTCAGTCCATGCATTACATGTACTTGTAAGTAAAATGATCACTTTTTCATATTTTATTTTTCTAGATTTTAATAGACAAATATGACATTTTGGTGTAAAACAAACTCTCTGGTTTATTTCACTTAGAGCTGAGCAGTTTTGCCAACAAACAACTTTGCTTCTTTATCTGGTGAGTTTTCAGACATGTCAAGTTATTTGTTTTATCTTTCCAAAAAAAAAAAAGAGAGAAGAGAGATTTAACTTACTTTTGTTGGTGTTTCTGGAGACTTTACAATGAATATGAACTTGTTCTATGGATCATGTTTAATGGAGGAAAAACTGAACTGGACTTTCTGGGGCGCCATTCAGTCGCCTCACTTTCTGATTGGCTACACGTCACATTTGACTTTGATATCAGATCAGGACAATCCAACATGTTGAATATTCCAGATTTTAGATCCCAGTGTCCTTCTGAGTGAACCAGATCACTTATATGTGACATGGTCAGAATATCTCTGAAAATTATTATGAGAAGAACCATCCTGATAATCTGTGTGTCCTTCAGATTGTCAGAAGAGGAAAATCAGGTGAAAAATCTGCATTAAAAATCTTGCAGTGTGAACTAAGCATAAACTTCCTGTAGCAACTCCTTTAACCTGAAGGAGGTAAGATTAACCTGAGAGTCAACACCTAAAAATCTCTGCAAGGACAAGAAACACAACTCAGACCAGGGACAACAACAAAGCAAGTGTGGCAACGGTCACTGAACTGGCAACCCCATCACACTAGCCATGCCACACAGACCACCAATAATACTCCACAATAACAACCAACCACTTTTCTTTTGATGAGTGTTTTCTATGTAAATACACGTTCAGTCAACTGAAACTTAATGAAAACTCTGTGTTTGTTTTCCGGACGTTTCCTGGATGCCAGAAAGTATGCTCCTTTTTATGTTTAATGAAAATGGGGAACTTGAAACTTCAGCTACTTTGACAGCTTTAAAACGTCAATATGTTTATAGTTTTAAGTTTGAGTCTAATGACCCAGTTATTGTTCTGTTAATATTTACATTATATTCATATGCTAATATGATTTGATATGTGGTTAGTCAGAAATAGGATTGTGATTGTGTATGTGGGTGTGTGTATGAGTGGGAGACAGAGAGAAAGAGAAAGAGGAGGCGGATCTTTGTTGGAGAAATTGTCAGTTAAAGGAAATGAGACTAAATGGAGAGCAGCTCACTGAAGTTAGACAGGCTCACTGTCTACAGTGAATCACATGGATGCCACAGACCGTTATCTTCTGTAAATCTGCGAGCTTGTCTGAAGAGAAAAGTGAGCGAAACTTCTGGTCTCTCCTTCCTCAGGTGTGGCGCTTCATGACCATAAGAGGAAGTCGGATCGGGACTCACCTGTGAGCTGACGTCACACTGAGCGTACCTGAATCAGCTCGCGGAACTGATCGCATTCAGACGCTGAAACTACTTACAGAGTACAGAAGGGGAGACGCTTCGCACCGGAATACAAAGAAAGTTGTTTTTTTCTACGAGAAGGATTTTCTAAGAGGCTTCAAACACAAATGGGGACCGCCTGGTTTGCGGTTTTGGGAGTTTTATTCGTCATTTTCCAGGTAGGAGTTTTTTCCCGCTGTTTTGACTTTTATTTAAAATATTGTTTCGACATGTTTTGCTATTGGTTATATCTGTTACTTTGAATGTTTACTGTTTATTTACTTGTGTTGCTGTGCAGTTTTTCAAAGAGCGTTTAAAAAGACTTTTAGGCTTTTGGCTTAATTTGGTTTCAGTTACGGCTTCTTGTCGATGTTGTGGGTAGCTATAAGGAGGTTCTTGGGGTGACTGTGAAGTTAAAGGTGAAGGTGGATGAAAACTATCCTGACTTCACAAGCACACGGTTGCTCTAAACTAATTGCTTAATGAATAGTTATCGTTGCGGTGTATAACAGTAAAGTATTGCCTCGCCCTGTTTCCGTCTGTGACGTTGACTGCAGGCTGAGTCGCCATGTTGGATTTTTTTTTAAATTAAAACTGAGGTCCCATCAGGGTCTCCTTCCACACGGCAGGTGACGTCACTATAGACTTCCAAACAGTAGAAATTTGTTGTTTGAAGTATTTAAAAAATTTTTTTAATAACTATCATTGTACAGAACTAATTACACAAACACTCGAGACCTTCTTAAACAGTAAAAACACAATTTCGTTAAAACATTTCAAACACGAGACTGGAATACAAAGCTAATATTAAATGCAAACAATGGTTAATTTAATTAACATTGGTTTAAAAAATAACGTTTAAGCTGCTTTGTGTGAAAAAAGTAATTTGATAAAAGTTGAAGTTCTTTTATAAACGAGATATGAATATTTTATTGTAAACAGCTTTATAGTGCAAGGCATTCTGAGAGGCTGGCTGGATATAAATGTACTGTTTCGTTTGATAAACCTAAAACACATTAGAACAAGAGGTGGTTTGTAGTTGTTTCTATCACTGTTGTGAAAGATAAAATAATTGTGATAAGTCAGTCACCAGGTGTTGGGAGTGAAATTTACCTGAGTCTGTTTACTAATCCAAAACCAATGGTATGGTTAGAAATATAACTTGTAAATGTAGCATCTACATTTGGGAGTAAGATTGAATGTAAGAATTGCTTCTGTTTAGTCTCACAACTGGAGGAAATTGAAATGACGTCACATTATTGATACCAGTTCGGTTTGATTTTGAAGCAGTATTCAGTTTTTGATGCTGTTTCTTCTGTCGAATATGTTTTACTGTACAGTTGTATAGTAGCTGGAACATTCCTGTAATGTATAGTGTCATCTATGCTTTTGTTCAACTAGCAGACTGAGTTGTTTTTTTCTGCTCTTTGCGGATGTATAACAGACTTGGATCACATCTGATGCAGTGTTTGATGCATTATGCCTCAGTCACATCAAGCCACATAGTAACATAATAAAGTTGTATAGCTGAAGAGAAAAAAAAGACGACAAACCTAACAATGATCTCTTGTGAAAATGTAAAGGGTTAAAATTGATTAATCTGCTGTGTGCCATGAATATGAACTGTTGGATTTTTAAATGGCTGAAATCATCAGGAACTGGGTTGGCAGCTTTTAACAGCTGTGGCTAGTTTGTCACCTTTCTGTAACTTCTATGCTAAATATATTTACCCACCAAAAGGTGAAAGAGCTATTGACAACTTCCATCTCTGACTTTTAAAAGTCATGACCATTCCTTTTGATATTCCTGAGACCTTAGAGTTCATTCTGACAACCCTTAAACATGGCCTTAAGAAACACAACTTTATCATCTGCTGATTGTGAGAACTTATTGGCTTTTTACTATTAATATCTTGAAATATATTTTTACTCTCTTGCCCTAAAGTTATTTCTCTTACATTATTAAAATGAAGATGTTGACACAACATTGTCACTGCTAAGTACTTTCTGTTTGAGCAACAGGTTGGCTATTTCTCTGCTGTCTCAAGCTGTTCTAAAATAAAATCTGTTTAATCCACCATCATGACAATTTCCCACTACTGTAGAGCCATTAGTAGTTGTGTGTGTGCATTCTCCTGTTACACACCTATGATTGCAGGCCTGAATGAAATGCTCATTGTTATCTTCCAGGCCGCGGTTGCAGAGGAGTCATCATGTACGCCTGGATTTGAGTCAGAGCTGTTAATATTTAAAGTGACCAGAAAACACCTGAAGCAAGGCACACGATTGGGCAAAGGTACGGTGAGCCTTCCATGAACAGAATATGTCAATGTCTCGTTTTTATTGCTGTTGTTGGTTTCTAATACTACTTGTGTTTTAGCTTTGAAGGATTCATTTTGTGAAGCTATCGAGTAGTTGTTCAGTTCTCGTGTTGTACTCATTCCTGCAGCTCAGGTAATCTTCAGTCAGGTTTCTACTTGTCCCTGAACTTGTTCTGCTGGCTTTTCAAATGGTGTTGCACACACTGAACAAAAGCTGGCACAAAGTAGAATTAGGTTCTATGTTTGTCTTGTGTACAGTCTGTTGCTTATTGGTTGCAACATTTATTTTAGCTATCACTTTGTTTGACTCGTTTCATCTGCTGTTACAGCAGAATCATTTTATGTTGGGCCCTGATTGTGATAATCCATGCACTGCTTCTACATTTCAGCTCCACTTAACAATGGGAACTTGTTTTGCAGACTTTTCCATGACTTTTTCATTCCCAAACAGACTGATAGAAAGTGGCTAGCATAAATTTTAAATGAGTGATACTTGTAGAACTATACATATGTTGACTTGCAATCCCTGCTGCAAGTCAATGACTTGATGCAGTCTGCTGGGTTTCCTTGAATAGAAAACCTATAAACTAGTTTGAATAATGAACTGAGCTTCATGTGCTCATGTGCTGTTTGATAACTATGTATGTGTGGTTGAATTAAAATGAATGTAGGTGAAGTGCTTTGAGACATTTGCAGTGAATTGGTGTATTAGAAATAAAGGGAATTGAATTGACTGAGTGTAGACTGGACAAAGTCTGAGTTTACAGTAAATGTAATGTCGGGTTTCTGAAGAAACTTGTTTATCTGCTCAATGAGAGCTAAAAACTCTCTTTTGATGGCACCTTAAGCATTTAAAGCAGGCATGTCCAAAGTCCGGCCCGAGGGCCAATCACGGCCCGCGGTCAGATTTCATACGGCCCGCAGCTTCGGTCTTATAATGTATTATTTATGGCCCGCCTCCACTGTCAAACAGAATAAATAAATCACAAAACTTGAAACTGTAATTCCTCCTTTCACCAAATGGTGGCAGCACCACTTTAATACTATCAGTCTCTGCCTCCGTGCAGCGAACCCCTCTCCACTCATTTCTGCCATGGCCACTGCAAAGAAAACAAGTTTACAGTGAGGGCCGCCGCTTTCAAGAGAGATGGGAATTATAATACTTCTTCACTGAAAATCAAGGCAATTGTGCTTGTCTAATTTGTAATGAGACGGTTGCCTTGTTTAAGGATTTCAACGTAAAGAGACACTACCAGACTAAACATGCTAACACATACAACAAGCTAACAGGAAGTGACCATGCTGAAAAAGTGAAGCAGCTCCAAGCTGCACTGGCATCACAACAGCGATTCTTCACGCCGGCCTGTGAGTCAAAAGAAAATACCACCAAAGCAAGCTACGAAGTGGCCATGTTAATAGCTAAACATGGCAACCCTTTTACTGAAGATACATTTATCAAAGACTGTGTTATGAAAATGGTGGAGAACATTTTGCCCTGAGAAGAAGCAAGAATTTGCGAATGTTTGCCTGGCAGTAACAGTGTGGCACTGAGAGTTGAGGACATGAAATTGAGTATTTTGAACGGCAACGTCTGTCACTATCAGCAGTGAAGAGCGAATCGAACATTTATGCACCTGGATTTATGGCACTTATTTTTATTAAACTCTTGAGTAAGATTTGGTTATTACTGTTGATGTTATGAACCTGTAGATGTGACAAACTATTACTTTCTGAAAGATATTGTAAATGACGAGCAAAATTCACTTGTTTTAAGATTTAATAACAGACAACTTTGCATTACTTATAACTCCTGTTTAAAATGTTCTTGAGGCAAAGATATTTTTAAACTCATGTAAATTTAAGGTATTTCATACAGTTTGTTCAATGTTATCTGACTCTCCAGATATGAATGAAAGGCAGAATTTGGGTTTTTAGAGTTGTTCTCATCTGCCTGAGTGGCTTATATTTGGTTATTTTGTCATTTGAAAAATAAAGATAATTGTGACAATGAAAATTGTTTTATAACGGTGTGTATTTGCATGAAACTTTTGTAGTTAAAAAATGTCCGAACAAACTATTGGCCCCCGGGCATCTTCACTTTATCAAATCTGGCCCTCTTTGCAAAAAGTTTGGACACCCCTGATTTAAAGTATTACTTACCACAAGACCTTCTTGCATATTACTCAAGTATTTCATATTTGCTTGTGAAGTAGCACCTGGGTATTGGTAGCATAACTCAGTTATTTCTGTATCTGAACATTTGTGATTTTTGTTGATTTCCAGTTGACTTCAGTGACTGCACGGACCGCACCAGATTTCTTTTCACCACAGATGACAGCCGCTTTGTGGTCCAAACAGATGGGGTAGTAACGGTGAGTGACAGAGATATTCAATCCATGTTCACATAAAGATCCTTACAGGTGCACAAGTTACAAAATGTTACATATTTGAGTTTCAGTACTGATGCAAAAGTATGGGCTGATATACAGTTTCAGGGTAGTTTGGAAAAAAAAAAAAACCAAAACACTAATATTGCATTTTTTCCCATCAAACCTTTCTTAAGCCATTTTGTTTCATTTGCTTGCTGAAGCATGCATACCCCTTGAACATTTTCTCATTTTGTTTGCTTGTTACCTCAAAACAAAGTATTTTAGGGAGCAAAGTAGAACATAATTAATAGAAATACTGCATGGTTTTCAGTTCTGAACTCTGTGGTATGCTCTTGTACTATTACCCCTAAATAAAACCAAATCTAATCAACTTTCTTCAGCTAATTTTTTTATAATATATTTTTGCAGTGAAAAATGTTTTAAGTGTAAATGGTACATAGCTATTAAGTTTGTAACACAAAAAATATTGAATTTTTTTGCTTCACCCAGATGTTTCATTCTTACTTCTATGTAAACGCACAGTGAGTGTTGAATGTGTGGACCGGAAAATACAATAAATCTGAAGAATGAAGTATTTTGATTGTGGATTTCAAAATTGATCAAAATTACATTTGTAGATGTGCTTTCAATACCTCAAACACGCTCTAACTGTACAATAACCCTGCCTCTTACACAGTGCATTCAATGATGGCACAGATCACCTTCATCTTCAGCACTTTTTATGGACATTAATATTTTCTCCATTGCCAACTTTGCTGTGTCAGTATTTCCTCTGAATTTAGAAGCTCAGTGCTGCCCCCTGTGGTTACAACACCTAACAATCATTATTAAAATGTAGTTCTCTAAAGGGTGCAGAAGTTGGCCTTAACAATAAGACATCTGTGTGAACACTCTCCAAAAAGGCCACTAGAGCCAGAAAAATCTTTAAAATAATAATAATAATAATATTCATATTCCTTTACTTAATCAGGTAAACCCCGTTGAGATCTAGATCTCATTTTCAAGAGGAACCTGAGCAAAAAATTTGCAATAATATATTGTACAGCTACATCATGTTGACAGTTACCTGAACACTTTCCCAGGATGTATAACCTACCTGTTGAAAACACTTTGTGTGAAAATGCAACTCAGCCTTTACTCAAGTCATTTTTAACTTTTCTGAAAATAAGGTGATGGATTGCAGGCATGGGTAAGTGTTGCTAAATTTATAATGTTAAGTAAATTTTTAAAAGAAAGATAAAAAAAAAATCCTTCTTGTGAGGCTGCTTGTCACAAGCTCAATGAAACAATAGATTTAAGATCATCTTCCTGAAATCTATTTTTCAAACCCTCTTCTGACATTAAGCTGTGCTGAAGTTACTGTGATCTTTCTACTCCAGGTAAAGAGACAAGTTGTCCTTCATGAGGGTCACCGGGACTTCTTCATCCACTCCTGGGACTCACAGGGTCAGAAGTTGACTGTACCCGCCATGGTGCTGTATGATGGACATCATCATGGGAATAACCATCCAAATACTGAGCATCACCAAAACATCCAGCTTCATGATCAGATTGAGATGGACTCTGCCACTAAACAGGTAGGGAAGGCATATCACGTGGTATGATATGGGTCAGAAAAGTTTTTTTATTTTTTTGTTAAGAATGCAGATGAACATCCTTTTTCAGATTGTCATCTAAATGGTTTTTGGATTTTATCTAAGAAAAAACTTGATTATGATTGATTTATAGAGGCAATAAAATTTAAAACCACATACAGCTCTATGGCAACCGCAGGAGCTTTGGCACTGCCATCCCGTTATAATCAACGTTTTTGCGCCGTTCTTGCACCGTCCACTAGACGGCACATTTAGCAGTTCTTCCTAATTCCAAATCTTCAGTCTAGTTCAGTGCGAGCCCATCAGCATGTCTTGATAGTTTGGCTGAAAACTGACCTGGTGAATGTGATGAGTGGAGGTCTGTACAGAGATGTAGAAAGTCTGCTGAAGCTGTGACCTTGTAAGTGTTAACCAGTTTCAGGACCTGACCAGAGCCCATTAGTGTAAATTACCTTGAAATAATGAGATATGGTTATATAAAAACAGGCTTTAATGCTGGAAAATGATCAAATGTTACAAGCCATACCTGTCATACAAATGGAACAGATGCAGAGTTACATTCACTGTCCAGCAATGGGGCCACACTGAGCTCACCTTATGGATGAAACCAAGTGAGGCAAAGACTGTAGCGTGAATTTATCTTTTTATTCTTTTCTGCAATCTGTACCCTCCCTTAAGTGTAGTCTAATCAGTTTCAATCTTTTTACATATGACTGGCAGCAGTCACATATAAACATGGTTATGTAAGCTGCAGTGTGTATAGATAGAAGCAGATAGAAGAGGATAAAAGAGAACAAAACACTGAATCCATAACAGCACCTTGATGTTTCATGGTGAATAGTCAGGTCTTGAGGGTTGCCCACATGCTTTGACGTTCAAAAAAGTTTTTGATAACTTCTGATCTTCAATGCCTCAAGACTCTGTTGAGTGACTCTGGAGTCTATATTTCAAGAAGCGTTTGCTTAGATACATGTCTATAAAAGACAAAATGTTGGCTTTGATCCGAAATGGAAGACTTCCTGTTGGGTTTTGACCACGGCTCCAAGAGATGTTTTTTGCCCCTTAACTTTTATTTGGCCATGCATTATGAACAAACTGGCCACGTTTAAAACTGATTGATTGAAATTTCTAGGAGGAGTTTGATCAAATGTGGAGTCTGTTAACGGTGAAAATGGGATCAAAGTCACAATCCAAAATGGATTGAAGTGGACCAAATTTTCTACCTCCACAATAAAGGTTAATGAGCAGGGTGTTTTGAAAGTTGCAGAGTGGTGGTGTTGAGCCGTTTGTTACGATTTTTTTATGACAATGTTAAAATATATACATTTTATGCAGGCCTAAAGCGTCCACCAAGTTTGGCAAGTTTTCAGATATGTTTAGGCCTCCAAAGAGCCAATTTGTTTAAACTGAACCATAATAAAAACATTACAATAGGCCGACTCAGCACTTCGCTGCTTGGGCTTAAATATAAAACATCCAAGGAAGTGAATACTCTATGTGGGCTCTGTACTTATGTAACCCTCACACTACCAAGGAACTGTGTTGTGTTGAACAAATGCTTTTTACAGCAGAGATGTTTTTCTGTGAAACACTGCCACTTTGTGGCTGTATTTAACATTTTCTGCTTCAATGCTTTTTTTTGTACAGTCTTCATGTCCCACATGTCTTTTTATGACTGGTTCATTTGAACTTCTGGCCCAGAGAAAATTTATATTAAGAGCTTCATGTCAGACGGCAACTTTATTGTGTTAAATTTCAAGTCGGGATGCATTTGTCTTTCTGATTGTTTGTTTACTGATTAGAAAATATTTGTTTCCTTAGGATGCTCCACAGGTTCCCATTCTGTATTTCCCAAAATCTAATCCAGGACTGAAGAGGAGGAAGAGAGGCTGGGTTGTCCCTCCTGTTAATGTTGCTGAGAATCACAGAGGACCTTATCCCCTTGTTCTTGCTCGGGTAAGAGAAATTAAAATGAATGGATAATTCAGTGTAATTTTATTTGCTCTTTCAATTGTACCTTGTATTTTAAGATGTATTCCTCCTCTATTTTTTGTGCTTTGTTTAATTGTATCTGAATATAACCTTGGTCTGTGTTGTCCAGATTCGCTCTGATATCGATAAAGTGAAGAAGATCCAGTACAAAATCACTGGTCCTGGAGCTAATGAGTTTCCTATTGGTCTTTTCACCATGGATAGAAACAATGGTGATCTGTATGTCACACAGGAACTGGACAGAGAGAAACAGGACAAGTACATGGTCAGTGTTTTCTCTTGGACCTTTAGCTTGATGCTTTTCTATTCACTGTTAAAGATGAAATATTGAAGAAAGTCGAGATAAAAAAAATTCTGAAACAATTATCAAGTTTACAAAAAACACTCAAATAAAACTGGTCATCTCTGATTAAATATACTGAGTATAATTTATGAAATGAGAAAAATAAAATATACCTTTTCTTGCAAAATTAAATCAGAGATCATATTATTCTAATATGTTGAAATTATCATTTTTACAGCTTTTTGCCCATGCTGAGGAAGCCGGAAGTGGTACAGATGCAGAGCAACCTATGGAAATTATAATCAATGTAATAGACCAGAATGACAACAAACCTGTTTTCAATCAGTCTACCTATAAGGGAGAAGTTCCAGAGGCTTCGACAAAAGGTAAAGTCCCAGGATTCAGACAATGAACATGCAAAAGAAAATGTTTTACTTTTTAGTAAGTTGTAAGTATGCTTGAAACTTTTGGCAGGACCCTTTGAACAATTTTAACAAAAAAATGGTGCATATAAAGGGGCCTATTAAGCAAAAATTAGTTTTTGTATTTCCATTTGGTACTGTTTCTAAAAACAGTCCAAACCATCACAGAGCTGCTCAGTAAGGAGGAACAATTCTGAATCATGAACAGAACCAGGAACACGTTAAGTTTTGAAGTTTAATGGCAAACTAAGCTAATGGCAGCGCGTCACTTTGAAGAACAAACGGCAATAAAGAGGAAACGGTTCAGTTGTGGTCAGCTTTCTGGTGGACCTGCAGTTTTGTGCCGACTGTGTGAAACATCGGAAATACATATTTTTAACTTGTGATGTAAATTTTCCTTTTCCTTTTGGATTAAGAAAATAATAATAAAGTTCAGGCATAGCTTTTTGTTTAAATCTTTTGACTGCATTACCTAAATCCAAAGGTTGCACATAAAAAAAAAACGCGTACCAGAATGTAACTATATTTATATGCATAGGGTAATAATCAGCTGATCTGTGTCTTTATTGTTATGTTATGATCAGCAATAAATTCCTACAAGACAAAAGTAAATATCTGGGTTTATTTGAGACCATCAGAACCTCAAGGTTCTTCATTGCTGAGTGTTGCTGCAAACATCAGAGGAGAGTTGACCACAACTCCTGTGCGCTCACGTTCCACCCATGATAGTGAGGAACAGACCATTTAGTGGAAACACTCGCTACCTGGAGTAGATCCCAACCACACATTAACTGGTTAAAGCACGACTTGCCAGTGGACATGTCTAGCTGTTGGTTTATTATTTATTCAGTTACATAAGTTATTTTTCAAAATATGCACATTCCCTCTTTGGGAAATATAAAGTATCTGCTTTTACTTTTTTATATTAAACCTCTTACTGAGAAAGTACATTACAATAATAAAATTAGATAGCTTTTGCTTTCTTTTATTTTTACATCTTTTTTTTTCTCCAAGAAAAAACAAAACAAACCAGAACCTGAACGGTTGGTAGCTGGAATATAATCCAATCCTTGACATCACATTTCAAATCAAAGCATCAATCTGAATGATAGCATGGTTTTAAAAATAATCTGACATAACAGGCTTGACATAATTCCTCCACTTTGACCATATCTTGTAGAAAGTGTCCATCTGCACTTTGACAGAAAAAGACAGTCTCTCCAATACATGGATCTCTTTCACTACGTTAACCCAGTCTTCAGCTGTTGGAGGTTCCTGTTTAAGCCATCTTCTTTGAGGACCTTTTTACTCCCGGCCAGTGAAATGTACAGACGTTTTTGATCATTAGTGTGAATCCTGTAGGCATTCATTAATGTGAATGCTTGCTGTAGGCATTCATATTATCGACTTTAATACTATTCAGCTTGCTCTCCTAATGCCAGTTATATCTCTTGGTATTCATAACCTTCATACTTTTTTTATAATATTCAGCTTTTTATGAGTGCCCAGAGGCACATCAAAATGTGACAGAAGGAAGCTGGAATTGAACCTATAACTTTCCTATCAAAAGACTCTACCACAGAGCCTCAGTCACATATCCATCACATGGACCCGAGTGATGGGAAAGTACATCCTCTTCTTTTTTGACCGTCTTAAGACGGGGGGGCAGCCAACTTAAAGGGACTTTACTGCCAACTACTGGTGAAGGACATTGTGTTCCATTCTACATTTCACTTCTCAGAACTACAATGAAAACTATTTATGTAAAATTTAAATACCAGAATCTACAGAATTTACAACTTTACTTATTTAGACTTAGTATATATTAACTACATTAAATACAATCTAGAATTGATTAGATTATGTAGATACCAATTAATTTAAAGGCATATCTATACAATACAATGGGCTGCACAGTGTCGTAGTTGGTGGCACTACATGGCAGCAAGAACGTTCTGTGTTCGATCCCGTGTGGAGTTTGCATGTTCTCCCTGTACCTGCGTAGGTTCTCTGGCTTCTTTCCACAGTGCAAAAACTGTGGGACCCGAGTGATGGGAAAGTACATCCTCTTCTTCTGGCCTGTTGACAGCTAGGGATAGGTACCAGCACCCCTCCCAGCCCCAATGGGATAAGGGTGTAATATACAGGGGTTGGACAATGAAACTGAAACACCTCTCATTTTAGTGTGGGAGGTTTCATGGCTAAATTGGACCAGCCTAGTGGCCAATCTTCATTAATTGCACATTGAACCAATAAGAGCAGAGTGTGAAGGTCCAATTAGCAGGGCAAGAGCCCAGTTTTGCTCAAAATATTGCAATGCACACAACATTATGGGTGACATACCAGAGTTCAAAAGAGGACAAATTGTTGGTGCACGTCTTGCTGGCGCATCTGTGACCAAGACAGCAAGTCTTTGTGATGTATCAAGAGCCACGGTATCCAGGGTGATGTCAGCATACCACCAAGAAGGACGAACCACATCCAACAGGATTAACTGTGGACGCAAGAGGAAGCTGTCTGAAAGGGATGTTCGGGTGCTAACCCGGATTGTATCCAAAAAACATAAAACCACGGCTGCCCAAATCACGGCAGAATTAAATGTGCACCTCAACTCTCCTGTTTCCACCAAAACTGTTCGTCGGGAGCTCCACAGGGTCAATATACATGGCCGGGCTGCTATAGCCAAACCTTTGGTCACTCGTGCCAATGCCAAACGTCGGTTTCAATGGTGCAAGGAGCGCAAATCTTGGGCTGTGGACAATGTGAAACATGTATTGTTCTCTGATGAGTCCACCTTTACAGTTTTCCCCACATCCTGGAGAGTTACGGTGTGGAGAAGCCCCAAAGAAGCGTACCACCCAGACTGTTGCATGCCCAGAGTGAAGCATGGGGGTGGATCAGTGATGGTTTGGGCTGCCATAACATGGCATTCCCTTGGCCCCATACTTGTGCTAGATGGGCGCGTCACTGCCAAGGACTACCGAACCATTCTGGTTCAAACATTGTATCCTGAAGGCTGTGCCATATATCAGGATGACAATGCACCGATACACACAGCAAGACTGGTTTGATGAACATGAAAATGAAGTTGAACATCTCCCATGGCCTGCACAGTCACCAGATCTAAATATTATTGAGCCACTTTGGGGTGTTTTGGAGTCAGGAAACATTTTCCTCCACCAGCATCATGTCGTGACCTGGCCACTATCCTGCAAGAAGAATGGCTTAAAATCCCTCTGACCACTGTGCAGGACTTGTATATGTCATTCCCAAGACGAATTGACGCTGTATTGGCTGCAAAAGGAGGCCCTACACCATACTAATAAGTTATTGTGGTCTAAAACCAGGTGTTTCAGTTTCATTGTCCAACCCCTGTGTGTATATATATATATATATATATATATGGATATGTATAAGCTTTTAGCTCAAATCAGACAGATGTAAATGCATAGAACTTAACTCTGCCATGAATAATTTCTGAGTGTAGCTCTATTTTTCCTGTTCAGACAAATATCAGCATAAACTGTATTATAATCAGAAATTGTACAGGGAACTACTTCACATCTTTTGAGCTTAAATCATTCTTGAACATAAGGCTGTAATCTAACCTAAAATATATGTTGTGTGGGTACGAGAAGTAGGAATTTTCTCTCCAAACATCAACTAATCCTAAATCACCCATAAGGTGTACCATCTCCTTTTCCATTAGAAGAATCCAGTCTAGTGGTTAATAGGACATTGAAGTCACTACCACATAGAAAAGTTTCCTGACTTCTTGTTTTTATTTGTATATAAGTTTATACAGGGACCAATTGCTGTCAGGTGAAATACACATATTCAGGAGGGTAGTCATGGTATCATCAATCTTATCATTATATATCAACCTTCCTCATCTTCTGATATGTGTTCATAGTTGAGTTCTAAATAGCTAAATCCTCCCCCTTTTCCCCTCCTTTGCCTCCCAGATCTACGGGAAGCATAAAAAACATGTTGAAAACCCATCCTGTTCAATTTTACATGCTCAATATCAGCTGGTTGTGTTTCCTGCAATAAACCAATTTGGGCTTTGTCTCTTTTAAATTTAGATAATACTTTTTACTGGACTATGTAAACCATTTATGTTGTTTGACATCTATTTTTTTTATCAACCTGCTACTCATCTAAATTATATTCCTTAGTTATAACATACAGTTTAATGGGTTTCCTGCTCACCATTGTAAACAGAACATATAAAAAAGTCAACATTAAGAACAAATTGTTTTAAAGTGGTGAGTTTCTTAGTTCAGCTTACCTTCACTGTTAAATCTTAATAGCTGCTGTTCTCACTGTTCGTTGTTTCCTCTTGATTAGGTTTTGACGTGATTCAGGTTGTGGCCACAGATGCTGATGAGCCAAATAATGACAACTCTGATATCAGGTACCGTATAATGAGTCAGAAGCCAGAGGATCCCAGTCCCAACATGTTTACCATCAATCCAGCGACTGGAGTCATCAGAGTCAACGAAGCTGGACTGGACCGAGAGGTGAGAATTCTGACAGTTTTGGCTCATCTGACTAAAATCAGAATTAGGCTAATGTGTATTTTTATTACAAAACGCACAGATTTGGGAAGATGATGTAGAGTTTCAAAAGCAGAAGTTAGAGAGGAAACCCGCTCTGTTCCATTTGCACCTTGCAATGGAATCACTCAAACGCAAAGCTGTCAGTAATCCTGCTCTGAATTACAGTAACAAATAAAAAATAAATACATATGCCATTGACCTTTAAACATATGCATGCTTGAGTAATATAGAGAAAAAATAGTAAGTAAATTGGCAAAATGCTTGAGTAAAATAGTGATTTCTATTGGTTTAACTAATTCATGCTCTATCTGGATCATTTCACAATTCAATCTGGTCAGGCATTAAGAACAGATCATTCAATAATTCCCAAGAATAAAACCTCCAAGAAACAAAGAGTTTCAATATTATTCTTAAATATTATGACTTATCATGCTGATATTTATACCTTATGATTAACTGAAGTTGACATGCTAAGACAAGTAATTTCTTTAAAGCACAAAAAACAGCAATATTTAGTTAATGAGTTAGTTCTTCATTTGAATTATTAGTTTTTCAGGAATTGCACTTTAGCAGAACACAAGGCAATTATACTTATCAAGAAAATATGCTAAATTATATCAAAAGTATATTTTAGGTCTTTGTTAAAGTTCATCACCTACCTCATTTCCATCAGTGTCAGAGCAAAAGCTTTTCAAAGTTGATGGTGAGAAATTTTAAACTACAAATAAAGATTTGTGATTGCTGCAGAGACACGATGCTCTCATCACTCTCAATGTGTGCGCAGGATGCTTGGGAAAAAATAGACTGCCACAGTTTTTCAGCAAAATGCAGGAAAAGTGAAGGTGGTGTACATTTTCATAAGGAAAAGTGTGGTTACTAAAACACTTAAATCTGCCACTTTTGCAACGTCCAGCAAAATATATAGGGTGCACCGATTGCAGTTTTTTGGCCGATCTTCACTTACCAATCTTTAAAAATCCTCACCTGCCAATTTTGATTTTGGCCAATACCTTTTTTTTGTCTGAAATGTAGCTAAATATAGCAAAAACGTTGATAAATTGGTGCTCTCTAGGAAATATATATATTTTTAAAGGATTTAAATTGTCTTCATTGTCAGATTTTTCAAATATGTTAATATACTACTTTTTTCTGCCATCACTGACTTTCTTAGACATCCAGACAAAACTCTAACTAATTTTCTTAAATGTACAGAATGAATTCTTTCTTTTTCTGTATTTAAGCTGAAGTTCCCATAACTTAATGTAGCAACTCTTGACAGCTGAAGCATATCAAGCTGCCAGAAAGTCTGAAGATAAATATTATTTATCAGGACTGGTAACAACATAAGACTGGTGTTTCTGTCTTATAAAGACTTGGTCTTTGGCTCTTCACTGAGATCAGCTTCATGCAGCTCAGCAAACAGAGCTACTAGTAACAGATAACTACTCCTCTAATATGATTAACACAAGTCATTGCTTCAGTTTATAGCCTTGCAAAATCCCTCCAGCAAGTCAGCAAGGTTTAAAATTGAAACTAGCCTATCTTTGCACCTAGACCTGGTGTCCTTTGGGTTTGTGTTTCTGCTGGTTGAGTTGCTCCACATGATTCTGTATAATGTTTTTTTTCTGTTCTTGTTCTTCCTGGTGTCCATCATTTCCCCTCCTCTCCTGCAGTGTCCTGTATCAGATTCTATGTTCTCTGCTTGAAGCTACAAACACACATACCTAATTATGAATTAGCATGATTTCATTAAATCTTTTTTTCTATGTTTCTCAGAATGAGCTCTGTGCTGTTTGTTGGAACCTAAATAATTTCTAAACTAAGTTTTTCTTAGAGGCATCTAAGCTCTGCCTTGATAACTGAGGACTGAAATAGTGTTGAATATTTTAGAAAGCTGATTTTCTAGAGTTCAGTGACGAGGAACTAAAAGTGTCTTGTTTAATTAAAGTCAACATTTCATTCTACAGAAAGTCCCAAAGTATGAACTGGAAGTAATGGCAGCTGACAACAAAGGAGAAGGTTTGACTGGATTTACCAAAGTGATTATCAGAGTGACGGACAGCAACGATCACGCTCCAGTCTTTACAGAGTCCAGAGTAAGTACAACACATGACTTTTTAAAATTTTTAAACCTGTTGTTTAAACTGGTTTAAACAGGTTTTGTTTGAACGTCTCCATTTATAAATTAGTTGCACTGAAAACTTGACATTTTTTTAATAGAGAAAACCACCTTACAGATATAATGTTTTTCATATTTTAAAAATATTTTCTATGTTTTGTCTAAAAACGTCTTGTGTTTGACGGCGAAAAACCCAAAATATTCAATATTTTAAAAAAAGTCATCTGGGTGGAACAAGGTGCGCTACATAATAAAACATAATTTATCGAAGCTTTGAGACAGATACATTTTTCTCGAGGAATTTTAATACTTAATATACTCTAATCATTAGAGGAATAGTTTCAGCCCTAGTTTTATACCTGTTTTTTATATAAAGCACTTTTATCTGCCTCGTTGCCACTATACAGATAAACTTAACTTTTTGTCCAGAAAAAAAAACAATTATTTTGAAGGGGCAAAAAACAAAATATGCAGTATTTTTAACATTTAGACACCAAACCTGCTCCTTCTCACCCAAATCATTCCATATATTTACTGATGACCTCCCCTGTAGGTCTGAGAAGTGCAGGATTAGCTGCAGGAAATCTGTAAAGAGAGATGAATGTAGTCAAAGGCCCGCAGATTCTGGCAAGAGAGAAATCCTGGAGTTAAAATATGAGGAGAAAAGTATGACAGAGACTTTTCATATGTGGAAGATCCTGATTTTCCTCTCTTTTTTCTCCATGGAGATTTCCCATCATCCATTGCTTCTTCCTCCTCTCAGCTGCAGAGTCCTCCTTTGCCAGGCTGCAATTCCTGCCCCTCATAAGAATTTTGACTTCTGCTTATATTTACATCAGACATCCTCATCATCCTCTGACTTGTAATCTGGTAAAATCATCTCCATGGTGTTCTCTAGTCCTGGTTGTCTCTTAGACAAATTACCAGCAAACTAACCCAACTGAAGATGCACCTGCATAAACAGTCTGTTCCTCTCATCTAATAGTAAATAATTAACTCGATTAATTAAAGGGTGGCGCCTGTGGTAATATCAGGAAGGTCATCACACCCAAACTAGTTTTTCTTGTGAATAATCAATGGGACAATATTTTTTTACACGAAAATTGTAAAAAGTCTTGGCCAAGTTTCACAAAATTAACCTTCAGTCCAACTGAGATGTTGAGAATCAAAAAAAGCAGTAAAGCAGGATTTCCCATTTTCCCCAAGAATCCCCAAGAATCCCCAAGGGTTAAAGGACAAGTTGTGTAGATAAATGTGTATATATGTATGCAAATGTGTGAAGATAATTTGGAATTTGTTGTGGTGAGCAACCTTAAAAATGTCTTCTGTCTCCTCTCAGTATGAGGCCACAGTTGAAGAGAATAAAGTAGACGCTCTAGTTGTTAAGATGTTGGTGAAGGACGGTGATGAGCCTCATACCATGGCCTGGAATGCAAAGTTCAGCATCATTGATGGAGATCCAGGAAATCTGTTTACTGTGGAAACAGGAACAAACAAACAAGAAGGAATCATCAGTACTGCTAAGGTAGGAGGAACAGCAGGTTCTGACTGTTGGACCAAATGTAACTATTTCAAAGTATTTTGTTTTTAAGCAAAATTCAGTTACATTTATCAGCTGAAGTTCAGCCTGAACTGTTCATGTCTGAGTTACCATTAAACCTTTCTTCCACTGAACCAGGGTCTGGACTTTGAGAGAACCAGTAAGCACACTCTACTGGTCACAGTGGAGAATGAGGCTCCTTTTGCTGTCCCCTTGGTCACTTCCACTGCTACAGTGGTGGTGACTGTGGAGGATGTCAATGAACCTCCCATCTTTGATCCTAAAGAGAAGCATGTTTCCAAACGTGAGGATCTTGCTGTGAACAGCACTGTGGTGCGATACACAGCTACTGATCCAGACGTTGGACGCAAACAGAAAGTCATGTAAGGAACCTGAAAATCCTCCATCTTGAAGAGTCACAGCCTGCATATTTTAAATTCCTGTTGTAGATAAGTAATCTCTTTTCTTGATCATACTGCTTACAAAGTCCTGCTTTGTGTTATTTATATAAATTTTTGTCCTTGATGTTCAGGTATAAAATACTCGATGACCCAGCTGGCTGGCTTGTCATTGATAAGGGTACTGGTGAGATAAAAGTGAGAAACCAAATGGACAGAGAAGATAATGCTGTCAAAGAGAATAAATACACAGCATTGATTGGTGGATATGATGATGATGGTAGGTGTGAGGATTAACTGTCTTAATGGTTTTGGAGGAAATCTATATGAATCACTGCAAGTTAAAAAAATTTAATGGTTTGAGCTAAAAGTGTAAAGCTTGCCTTGAAAAGAATTCTTTAGAATATTATCATCTGGAGCAGTTCTGAATTTCTCAAACTTTTCTTGTAGAGATTTTTGATTCCTTCCTCAGTAGATCATTGAAGGTGTCAACAGGACTATTCATGCTTCTACTTTTTATCTTCCATGTCTCCAGATCAGATCCCAGCTACAGGAACTGGAACTCTGATCATTACACTTGAGGACGTCAACGACAACCCCCCCTCCGTTGACGATCGTTTAGTTAAAGTACGTACCCTCCACCTGAACCAGGACCAGATCATTTACCTTTTGCACCTACCTATTCAGGAGCTTCAGAGTTATAGTTTGACTTAATTTTCAATTGTTAAATAGAAAATTACAAATATACTGTAGCATAATCCTATCAGTGTTTTAAATTCATTTTGTTTCCACAGATGTGTAACAAGAAGCCAGTTTCTCAGCTGCTAAGTGTAACAGATAAAGATGGACCAGGCTTTACTTTTCCATACAGCGTCACCTTACAGGACTCTGCTAAGACTAACTGGACCGCTAGGATGAACGACAACAGTATGTAAACTAGGAATGACTGATATGAACTAACAATTATATTACAGTATTTTGTTGCTGTTTCTGTAATCATGGTGATGTAAATGATTCCAAAGGCCTGTTGACTTTTCTGTTTATCTGGGAGACAGCTGACCGACCCAAAGTTACCGCTGCAAATAAAACCTGCATATAGTAAAATAGAAATATTGCTTAATATCAACTGAATAAAACAAATCTAAATGTTTGTGGTGGGAATGGAATAAGACTTGATGAAAAGAAACTTGTATTGACAAAACAATTGACAATGTAGGAATTAGTTTTTTAAGTGTGTTTATTGTATATTTTTCTTTTTCAGAAACTGGTATTGTTCTGACTTTGACACGTGAGCTGGAGAGTGGAACTTACAAAGTGGGCATGAAGGTTTCAGACAACCAGGGCCTGTTTCAGCTCAACACAATCGAAGCTGAAGTGTGTGACTGCACTGGAGAAGAAGTGAGGTGCATAGAGAAAGTTATTGCTGGCTCCAGCATGCCAGTCATCCTGGGAATACTCGGTGGCGTCCTCCTGCTACTTAGTGAGTTTAAGAATTTACTGCATTTCTGGATCAATATGGGTTCTTTCTAAGAAAGTTGGTCTGAAGAAAAATTGCTAATTCTACAAAGTTCAACTATGGATTAACTAAAAGAATAATTTACTGAATTTGCTACTTGAAGAGAGTTGTGTCAGATATTTTCACTCTGAAGGTGACATGAGCTGCTTTTGTCTGGATTAGTTTCTGTCTGAATGCTGCCACCCTCCGTCTTGACTGGAGTAGATTGTATTCTGTCATCTGTGCAGACTTGATGAGATCAACCAGGACATATTCTGGCAGTATCATTCATCTCCTTTTCCAGTGTTTATCTAAAGACACAGTCTCTCCATAGTGGTCACCTTCCAGCTCCATGGGATTATTCTGCTCTTGAAATGAGAAATCATGTCAGCTTTATGCTCTTTCAGTGCTGGTCCTGCTGCTGCTACTGTTGGCAAATAAAAACAAGCCAAAGAAGGGACAACCTTTGCTCCTAGATAACGACATCAGAGACGACATCTTTTGTTATGATGAGGAGGGAGGTGGAGAGGAGGACCAGGTAAATGCTGCTTATATAATCAAGATTTATAGTCTGGAACATTGTTTACATGTAATATTTTTTACATGGGGCAGATGGCTATAACTGTTCATGAGAACGTATTTAAATGTTACTTTACTCTCAACAAGCTCTTCTGGTGGTTTAATCCAGTGACTGTTTTCATGCCTTGTAATCTAAAAGGAAGTTTTATTTTGCATTATTCTCCATTAGGACTACTTTGATCTGGGTGTTCTCCACCGTGGTTTGGACAACCGTCCCCATGTGTTCAGGGATGAAGTGGCTCCAGTTTTTCAGACACGGCCTGTTGTGTATAAACCTCGACCCGCCAACCCAGAAGATATCGGAGGCTTCATTGATGATGTGAGTTCAGAACACCACTAAAGAACTTACTTCTGTTGGAAAATAAGCCTTTGAGCATTATAACATATTTCACTCTACGACACAGAACCTAAAGGCGGCAGATAACGACCCGACTGCTCCCCCCTACGACTCCCTGCTGGTGTTTGATTATGAAGGAGGCGGTTCTGAAGCTGGAAGCATTTCGTCTCTGAACTCGTCAAGCGATGGAGACCAGGACTATGACTGCCTCAGCGACTGGGGGCCTCGCTTCAAGAAACTGGCCGACATGTACGGAGGAGGAGATGATGACATGATGTGAATGTACCAGTACTGAGGAAAAGTAGCTGCATGAGTTTAAGTGTGCTGGAGTAACTGCATCCGTGAGATGTTAGTTTGTGAATTTTAGTTCATGCCCATTGGCAGTTGAGCCACTGCAGAGTTTGGTTTTATGAATTTTCCCCATTAGAGAAGTTTTTGAGCCTTTTGTTGTTTTGTTTTTTTAGGCTGGCCAAAAATGTTTTATTTGTAGCTTACTGGTATAGTGGTCTCATACACTGAACAATTTGCATCATCACTGGTTTTAAAAAAAAAGCTAGTCTGAAGCTGGTAAAATAAGGTACTTTTGATCTTTTTTGTATTCTGTTTTTATATTTTTGTTTCAAGGATAGATTAGAAACATTTCAGAAATCATATGAAATCCTTTTAGCCAGGGAAAGCAGAGTCGACCTCTGGACTACATTTGAGTTGATAATAAATGCTTCTTGTACTGCTTTACTAAATCTTGATGCAATAATTTCTGATGTAAAAGGTTAAATGTAATGTTTCACTTTTTTATATATATATAAAGTTATACATTTTAGATTTGTGTGGCGTTTTGTCTTTTCCAGAATAGTAATTACTTTATTTATTGCAACAATTGAACGGTTGGAACAGGTTTTATTTGAACAATGTTCATTAAAATCCCAGTAGAATGACTTTTTTTGAACAGCTTTAACTGAAGTCAAAGCCCCATGACTTTAATGATGGCAAGTTAAGAACTGTGGAAGATTCCCAAAGAAATGACCGGAAAACTGCATTGCAGCTGTGGCTTCGACATCAGCATGTGACTCTGTGCATCAATACTGTATGTAAAGTGCTTTGGGGTTTTTATACATGCCGACTTGTGCGTAAAATAAGCCGCCGTAAAATTTAGGCACCTGGTCCTGTATCATCCTACCAGACCACTCAGGTTTACTCCAGAACCAGAACCAGACATGGAGAAGCAGCATTCAGTTTTTATGCTCCTCTAATCTGCAGCAAACTTTCAGAAAACAGCAAAACTGCTGAAAAACCAAGTTCCTTTAAATCAAGGCTAAAAACCCACTTGCTTTCGCGTTGCCTTTGATTGTTCTGTCAGTCAAATGGAACTGAAACACAAACCAACTTTTCCTTTATTATGCCACTGCAGTGTATACTCCATATAGTGTTTTCATCAGATAGCACTTTGAATTGTCTTGTTTCTGAAATGGGATAAACTTGCCTTGGGGAAAGTTAATAATGGTATTCTGATGATCCCAGATAATGGATTTGTGTCTTCGACTATCTGACATTTCAGTAGCTGGGACAGTGTTGTGCCTTTGGCTTTGTTTAGCTCAACAGATGCCCTAACAAACCCATCGGCATCCTGTCTGAAGTGTGCAGCTCTTCCTCACCTCACGTGAGAATAATGAGAGCAAACTGAGGAGCATGTGCATCTGAAAACACTAAACTACCAGATGCATAAGGATTCTTCTGGCATATAGGGAAACTAGTCAGAAATGAAAGAGAGAACGACAGAGCTTCAAATAACAGTTGCTGTTCGATGCCTCTTGTTTCCTTGAGTCAGTCAGACAGTTTGTGTGTCTGAATGTTTTTGATGTTGTGCCTGAATCCTGAATATATTTAAAGAATCTATTATCCTAATGCTTTTGCGTGCTGAAATTTCTCTGAGTATTAGAAGAGGCTCCATCGAGGATTCTCAGAAGAATATCAAAGTGGGAATTTTGTGCTCAAGGAATATAATTTGTCTACTTGTACTTAGGAATTCGAAGAGCTGTAAGAGTTGTTCTGGACTTGTGAAAGCATAATTGTACAAGTCCTGCAAAATTTATTCTATAAATTCAATTTCACAGTTACAGTCCACAAATACTTTGCACCAAATATACCTCCTTATAAAAACTTAATATTTACATAATATAATATAATAATATTTACTCCACATCAAGGCATTAGACTTTAAGACCCTCTCCATGCTGTTTTTTTTTGTTTGTTTGTATTAATAAAGCCAACTAAATAAAGTGCATAAATGCTTTAAAAGCTTTGATAAATATCTCTTGTCCAAGTTTGTCTTGTACTAATTTTTTCCTTCTTTTGCTTCGCCTGGAACATCCTGCTGGTGTTTGACTGTAAGGGAGGCGGTTCTGACGAATAGCTGAAAAAAGGGGCCCCGCTTTAAGAAACTGATAATAAAGGAGAACAGGATGAAAACCAATTGTACATGTTTGGTACATTTAAAGAAAATTGCTGCATGGGTTTTAAATGTGTCTGTAGTAACATGCTGAACATTTCGTGGTTGTTGGGATATTTTGTAATGAACCGTTTTAGTTTAATTTCATTCATTGTAATGACCTCTTGTTGAGAGGTCAGAGAAGATGTTTTCCATTGTTCACTATTTGGGGAGTTAGCTTTCTGCAAGCCTTTCAAAGGTGGAACTTTTAACCTTTGTTATATTTGTTTATTTTATTTTTTTTTTCCAATACATAGACTTTGTTTTCTCCATTGCTGGTGCTACTGAGCAAACACTGAGCAACAAAAATGTTGTGCAACATGTGCATCTTTGGTGTTTGGGAGTTTTAAGATAAACTTCAAAATTCACCATCATGTTTCTACTGCCTGGACATAATATTAACATTTTTGGAGAGGCTCATCTGGAAATCTATAAGGGAATCTCTTAAGAGTTTCTGTGGAGTGAGCAAAAGATTAGGGTGATGGTAAGGAGGCAATTCGACCTTGAAGACTTGGAGCTCATTATGATAAATCAGCAAAACATTCAAAAACATGCTAAGCCTCTATAACAAAAGCTTCATTGCTTTAATGCCAGTAAAGATTTTTCAGTTCTATATTTAAAAGGCTATAAACCATTTACATTCTTCTCCAGATCCAAGATTTCCTTCCTTTGACTCAGAGATCAGCTGATCCAGTGGCTTCCTGTATAGACCAGATATTTGTTTTATTTGCTTTCTGTTTAATTTTGCCTTGTTTAGTTTTTTTTCTGTTTGTTGAAACACCTTGTGTTAATTTTTCAAGGCACCATATAAATAAAGTTTTTATCAGGAACTTTAAGCAGGTATTAGTTTTCATTAAGCAAACATTTTGGCATTACATTTTCACTGATGTATCATTTTCTAATCTAAAATGTCGTCTTTGCATCAGTTGTAAGCAGAAAATCATTAATAAAATAAAGGTTTGAAAGCAGTCTCTTTGGAATGGATCTGTTTCACTTATTTGTTACTAAAATAAATGGACTTACAAAAATAGAACTTATTGAAAATGACTGCATGCACAACTATAGATATTATGTACTACATTTATTATAGTCATTATGCATTAAAAAGAGCAAAATCGCTCTCCTAACCAAATAAACCATCACAGGACCAGAGAATAAAGACATATTTAGTTTAAGAATTTATAAAAAAGCATTTGTCATATGTTATCTTCAAATATTGCAGACATCTTTTTTTGTACAAAAACAAAACAAAAACAACCTCATCAACTTGCTAATGGCACAATGGCTGTAGAACTTTGCATGGATCTAATGTACTGAAAAATGAACACTGATGGAAATATTAATAAAAAAAATAAAACAAGAGGAAAAGTGCTTACTATATTGGTTACATTCTCCACAAATCACACCAGTAAAACTGAGCTTTCAAGTTTGTATGTCTAATAAAGAATAGAATCATAAATGAAGGACTAAAACTAATGTAAGGCTTTAACCTGAAGATCCTAATGAAGAACAGCTGAAAGAAAAAAATACGACTGATTACACATTGTCACACAGATATCGATTTCACACATCGTCACAGTCAGACTGCACGCATGCAGCCATTTTTCTCAGTACTGGTACATTCACATCATGTCATCATCTCCTCCTCTGTACATGTCGGCCAGTTTCTTGAAGCGAGGGCCAAATTCTCTGAGGGAATCGTAGTCCTGGTCTCCGTCGCTCGAGGAGCACAGAGACGAGAGTTTTTCTGCTTCAGAACCGCCTCCTTCCAAATCAAACACCAGCAGGGAGTCATAGGGGGGAGCAGTGAGGTCGTTATCTGCCGCCTTTAGGTTCTGTGTCGTAGAGTGAAATATGTCATAATGCTCAAAGGCTTATTTTCCAACAGAAGTAAGTTCTTTAGTGGTGTTCTGAACTCACATCATCAATGAAGCCTCCGATATCTTCTGGGTTGGCGGGTCGAGGTTTATACACAACAGGCCGTGTCTGAAAAACTGGAGCCACTTCATCCCTGAACACATGGGGACGGTTGTCCAAGCCACGGTGGAGAACACCCAGATCAAAGTAGTCCTAATGGAGAAAAATGCAAAATAAAACTTCCTTTTAGATTACAAGGCATGAAAACAGTCACTGGATTAAACCACCAGAAGAGCTTGTTGAGAGTAAAGTAACATTTAAATACGTTCTCATGAACAGTTATAGCCATCTGCCCCATGTAAAAAATATTACATCTAAACAATGTTCCAGAGTATAAATCTTGATTATATAAGCAGCATTTACCTGGTCCTCCTCTCCGCCTCCCTCCTCATCATAACAAAAGATGTCGTCTCTGATGTTGTAGCAAAGGTTGTCCCTTCTTTGGCTTGTTTTTATTTGCCAACAGTAGCAGCAGAAGGACCAGCACTGAAAGAGCATAAAGCTGACATGATTTCTCATTTCAAGAGCAAAGACTGGACAGATCAAAACCATTAGCAATTTTTCTTCAGACCAACTTTCTTAGAAAGAACCCATATTGATCTAGAAATGTGGTAAATTCTTAAACTCACTAAGTAGCAGGAGGACGCCACCGAGTATTCCCAGGATGACTGGCATGCTGGAGCCAGCAATAACTTTCTCTATGCACCTCACTTCTTCTCCAGTGCAGTCACACACTTCAGCTTCGATTGTGTTGAGCTGAAACAGGCCCTGGTTGTCTGAAACCTTCATGCCCACTTTGTAAGTTCCACTCTCCAGCTCACGTGTCAAAGTCAGAACAATACCAGTTTCTGAAAAAGAAAAATATACAATAAACACACTTAAAAAACTAATTCCTACATTGCCAATTGTTTTGTCAATACAAGTTTCTTTTCATCAAGCCTTATTCCATTCCCAGCACAAACATTTAGATTTGTTTTATTCAGCTGATATTAAGCAATATTTCTATTTTACTATATGCAGGTTTTATTTGCAGCGGTAACTTTGGGTCGGTCAGCTGTCTCCCAGATAAACAGAAAAGACAACAGGCCTTTGGAATCATTTACATCACCATGATTACAGAAACAGCAACAAAATACTGTGATATAATTGTTAGTTCATATCAGTCATTCCTAGTTTACATACTGTTGTCGTTCATCCTAGCGGTCCAGTTAGTCTTAGCAGAGTCCTGTAAGGTGACGCTGTATGGAAAAGTAAAGCCTGGTCCATCTTTATCTGTTACACTTAGCAGCTGAGAAACTGGCTTCTTGTTACACATCTGTGGAAACAAAATGAATTTAAAACACTGATGGGATTATGCTACAGTATATTTGTAATTTTCTATTTAACAATTGAAAATTAAGTGAAACTATAACTCTGAAGCTCCTGAATAGGTAGGTGCAAAAGGTAAATGATCTGGTCCTGGTTCAGGTGGAGGGTACGTACTTTAACTAAACGATCGTCAACGGAGGGGGGGTTGTCGTTGACGTCCTCAAGTGTAATGATCAGAGTTCCAGTTCCTGTAGCTGGGATCTGATCTGGAGACATGGAAGATAAAAAGTAGAAGCATGAATAGTCCTGTTGACACCTTCAATGATCTACTGAGGAAGGAGTCAAAAATCTCTACAAGAAAAGTTTGAGAAATTCAGAACTGCTCCAGATGATAATATTCTAAAGAATTCTTTTCAAGGCAAGCTTTACACTTTTAGCTCAAACCATTAAATTTTTTTAACTTGCAGTGATTCATATAGATTTCCTCCAAAACCATTAAGACAGTTAATCCTCACACCTACCATCATCATCATATCCACCAATCAATGCTGTGTATTTATTCTCTTTGACAGCATTATCTTCTCTGTCCATTTGGTTTCTCACTTTTATCTCACCAGTACCCTTATCAATGACAAGCCAGCCAGCTGGGTCATCGAGTATTTTATACCTGAACATCAAGGACAAAAATTTATATAAATAACACAAAGCAGGACTTTGTAAGCAGTATGATCAAGAAAAGAGATCACTTATCTACAACATGAATTTAAAATATGCAGGCTGTGACTCTTCAAGATGGAGGATTTTCAGGTTCCTTACATGACTTTCTGTTTGCGTCCAACGTCTGGATCAGTAGCTGTGTATCGCACCACAGTGCTGTTCACAGCAAGATCCTCACGTTTGGAAACATGCTTCTCTTTAGGATCAAAGATGGGAGGTTCATTGACATCCTCCACAGTCACCACCACTGTAGCAGTGGAAGTGACCAAGGGGACAGCAAAAGGAGCCTCATTCTCCACTGTGACCAGTAGAGTGTGCTTACTGGTTCTCTCAAAGTCCAGACCCTGGTTCAGTGGAAGAAAGGTTTAATGGTAACTCAGACATGAACAGTTCAGGCTGAACTTCAGCTGATAAATGTAACTGAATTTTGCTTAAAAACAAAATACTTTGAAATAGTTACATTTGGTCCAACAGTCAGAACCTGCTGTTCCTCCTACCTTAACAGTACTGATGATTCCTTCTTGTTTGTTTGTTCCTGTTTCCACAGTAAACAGATTTCCTGGATCTCCATCAATGATGCTGAACTTTGCATTCCAGGCCATGGTATGAGGCTCATCACCGTCCTTCACCAACATCTTAACAACTAGAGCGTCTACTTTATTCTCTTCAACTGTGGCCTCATACTGAGAGGAGACAGAAGACATTTTTAAGGTTGCTCACCACAACAAATTCCAAATTATCTTCACACATTTGCATAAATATATACACATTTATCTACACAACTTGTTCTTTAACCCTTGGGGATTCTTGGCTGACCAAAATGGGAAATCCTGCTTTACTGCTTTTTTTGATTCAACATCTCAGTTGGACTAAAGGTTAATTCTATGAAACTTGGCCAAGACTTTTTTTAAATTTTCTTTTAAAAATTTATTGTCCCTATGATTATAAGGTATGCAGAACAAAAGATAAGCACTTTGTGTACACTTAAAACCTTCTGTCCCATTTTGGTCCCACTGACTGCTATTATAACCACATATTTTCAGTGAACAGTTATCACAGCATTTTAAAATAACTTTTCAATGAAAACTAAACTAATCCAAGATTCTGTCTTCAAAACACAAGAAAAACTAGTTTGGGTGTGATGACCTCCCTGATATTACCACCCTTTAATTAATCGAGTTAATTATTTACTATTAGATGAGAGGAACAGACTGTTTATGCAGGTGCATCTTCAGTTAGGTTAGTTTGCTGGTAATTTGTCTAAGAGACAACCAGGACTAGAGAACTCCATGGAGATGATTTTACCAGATTACAAGTCTGAGGATGATGAGGATGTCTGATGTAAATATAAGCAGAAGTCAAAATTCATATGAGGGGCAGGAATTGCAGCCTGGCAAAGGAGGACTCTGCAGCTGAGAGGAGGAAGAAGCAATGGATGATGGGAAATCTCCATGGAGTAAAAAGAGAGGAAAATCAGGATCTTCCACATATGAAAAGTCTCTGTCATACTTTTCTCCTCATATTTTAACTCCAGGATTTCTATCTTGCCAGAATCTGCAGGCCTTTGACTACATTCATCTCTCTTTACAGACTTCCTGCAGCTAATCCTGCACTTCTCAGACCTACAGAGGAGGTCATCAGTAAATATATGGAATGATTTGGGTGAGAAGGAGCAGGTTTGGTGTCTAAATGTTAAAAATACTGCATATTTTGTTTTTTGCCCCTTCAAAATAATTTTTTTTTTTTTCTGGACAAAAAGTTAAGTTTATCTGTATAGTGGCAACGAGGCAGATAAAACGCTTTATATAACAAAACAGGTATAAAACTAGGGCTGAAACTATTCCTCTAATGATTAGAGTATATTGATTATTAAAATTCCTCGAGAAAAATGTATCTGATCAAAGCTTCGATAAATTATGTTTTATTATGTAGCGCACCTTGTTCCACCCAGATGACTATTGGTGATGGGCAGTGATCTTACTTCTATCTTACAGCTGTTGTGAAGTGCCAGCAGCATGGTGTCGAATTGTGTGACGTTTTGTCAGGGTTTGGGGGACAAATAAGGACGGTTGAACTTTGTGGTGTGATGGTTGGACTATGACAGTTTTTCTGGCATCAGGATTTTGGACCGAACAGTAGGAATGGTGCAGAGAGAAAGAGATCCGATTCCTCGGATAATCGTAAAAATATTCTAAAGAGAACTCGATTAATAAAATATTCTTTTACAAGAGCCCTAAGTCAAACCATAGAAAATATTTAAAAAATGAGAAAACCCTCATATCTCTATCACTGGATAGATCTTTAGTTATTGAACAGATTTAATGCATGGAAAGTGGAAAAAAAATAAATACTGAGTTGTTATTGCACTTTTGTAAGATGTACTGTTTTAGGTCATGAATGTACACAGTGTCAGTTTTAACTCTCATTACTCCAAAAATGCGTAAACATCAATACTGTTATTAATTTTTGATGGGTAAAGACTGGAACATCCACATCAAAAAGATTCAATTTTGCTGTTTTTTTTTGTTTTTAAATATTGAATATTTTGGGTTTTTCTCCGTCAAACACAAGACGTTTTTAGACAAAACAGAAAATATTTTTAAAATATGAAAAACATTATATCTGTAAGGTGGTTCTCTTTATTTAAAAAAAATAAAGTTTTAAGTGCAACTAATTTATAAATGGAGACGTTCAAACAAAACTTGTTTAAACCAGTTTTAAACTACAGGTTTAAAAATGTTAAAAAGTCATGTGTTGTACTTACTCTGGACTCTGTAAAGACTGGAGCGTGATCGTTGCTATCCGTCACTTTGATAATCACTTTGGTAAATCCAGTCAAACGTTCTCCCTTCATGTCAGCTGCCTGTACTTCCAGTTCATACTTTGGGACTTTCTGTAGGATGAAATGTTGACTTTAATTAAACAAAGACACTTTTAGTTCCTCGTCACTGAACTGTAGAAAATCAGCTTTCTAAAATATTCAACACTATTTCAGTCCTCAGTTATCAAGGCAGAGCTTAGATGCCTCTAAGAAAAACTTAGTTTACAAATTATTTAGGTTCCAACAAACAGCACAGAGCTCATTCTGAGAAACATAGAAAAAAAAGATTTAATGAAATCATGCTAATTCATAATTAGGTATGTGTGTTTGTAGCTTCCAGCAGAGAACATAGAATCTGATACAGGACACTGCAGGAGAGGAGGGGAAATGATGGATAGTACAATTGCCTTGTGTTCTTTTCATGTCAACTTCAGTTAATTATAAGTTATAATATTTAAGAATAATATTGAAACTCTTTGTTTCTTGGAGTTTTTATTCTTGGGAATTATTGAATGATCTGTTCTTAAATGCCTGACCAGATTGAATTGTGAAATGGTCCAGATAGAGCATGATTTACTTAAACCAATAGAAATCACTATTTTACTCAAGCATTTTGCCAATTTACTTACTATTTTTTCTCTGTATTACTCAAGCATGCATATGTTTAAAGGTCAATGGCATATGTATTTATTTTTATTTGTTACTGTAATTCAGAGCAGGATTACTGACAGCTTTGCGTTTGAGTGATCCATTGCAAGGTGCAAATGAAACAGAGCGGGTTTCCTCTCTGCTCTACTGCTGTTAGATCAACAGCCTGCAAATGTTTCTGAGGTAGGAGGAGAGCACAGCAGCTCTCATTGCAGCTTTATTTTAATCAATTAATCAAAACTGTATAATTAGAACGATGAGAAATTAATCTTAATTTCAAGTTTCAAACATCAAAGAGGTTTGACTGAAACGGCACATAAGAAATTTAACAATAACTTCTGCTTTTGAAACTCTACATCATCTTCCCAAATCTGTGCGTTTCATAATAAAAATACACATTAACCTAATTCTGATTTTAGTCAGATGAGCCAAAACTGTCAGAATTCTCACCTCTCGGTCCAGTCCAGCTTCGTTGACTCTGATGGCTCCAGTTGCTGGATTGATGGTAAACATGTTGGGACTGGGATCCTCTGGCTTCTGACTCATTATACGGTACCTGATATCAGAGTTGTCAGTATTTGGCTCATCAGCATCTGTGGCCACAACCTGAATCACCTCAAAACCTAATCAAGAGGAAACAACGAACAACAGTGAGAGCAGCAGCTATTTAGATTTAACAGTGAAGGTAAGCTGAACTAAGAAACTCACCACTTTCAAACAATTTATTGTTGATGTTGACTTTTTTATATGTTCTATTTACAAGGGTGAGCAAGAAACCCATTAAACTGTATGTTATAACTAAGGAATATAATTTAGATGAGTAGCAGGTTGATAAAAAAATAGATGTCAAACAACATAAATGGTTTACATAGTCCAGTAAAAAGTATTATCTAAATTTAAAAGAGACAAAGCCCAAATTGCTTTATTGCAGGAAACACAACCAGCTGATATTGAGCATGTAAAATTGAACAGGATGGGTTTTCAACATGTTTTTTATGCTTCCCGTAGATCTGGGAGGCAAAGGAGGGGATAGGGGGAGGATTTAGCTATTTAGAACTCAACTATGAACACATATCAGAATACAAAGATAAGGAAGGTTGATATATAATGATAAGATTGATGATACCATGACTACCCTCCTGAATATGTGTATTTCACCTGACAGCAATTGTATAAACCTGTATAAACTTATATACAAATAACAACAAGGAGTCAGGAAACGTTTCTATGTGGTAGTGATTTCAATGTCCTATTAACCACTAGACTGGATTCTTCTAATGGAAAAGGAGATGGTACACCTTATGGGTGATTTAGGATTAGTTAATGTTTGGAGAGAATATTCCTACTTCTTGTTCCCGCACAACATATATTTTAGGTTAGATTACAGCCTTATGTTCAAGAATGATTTAAGCTGAAAAGATGTGAAGTAGTTCCCTGTACAATTTCTGATCATAACCCAGTTTATGCTGATATTTGTCTGAACAGGAAAACTAGAACTACACTCAGAAATGATTCATGGCAGAGTTAAGTTTTACGCATTTACATCTGTCTGATTTGATCTAAAAGCTTATGTTGTATACATATCCATCCATCCATCCATCCATCCATCCATCCATTTTCTTACACCCTTATCCCATTGTGGTTGGGAGGGTGCTGGTGCCTATCCCTAGCTGTCAACAGGCCAGAAGAAGAGGATGTACTTTCTCATCATTCAGGTCCCACAGTTTTTGCACTGTGGGAGGATTTTTTATTTATTTATTATTTTTAACAATACATTACATAATCAGGTCAAGGATACTAAAAAAAACACAATAAATAGTTACAATAACAACTGGTTATATTTTAGTTCTCCCTGATTAGAAATGGTGCACAACACATTGTTAAAAGCCCACAGTTCTAAAAAACCCTTCAAATCCCCGGTGGCTCTGTGGAAACAAAACTCCAATCTCAACCTGGCCTTGATGTTAACCTTCCACAGAGCCACCACGTCGAGTTGAGGTCTGTGGGAGGAAGTATATAAGTACATAGTTACATTCTGAGCCGTTTTTTTATGTGCAACCTTTGGATTGAGGTAATGCAGTCAAAAGATTTAAACAAAAAGCTATGCCTGAACTTTATTATAATTTTTTAAATCCAAAAGGAAAAGTAAAATTTACATCACAAGCTAAAATGATGTATTTCTGATGTTTCACACAGTCGGCACAAAACTGCAGGTCCACCAGAAAGCTGACCACAACTGAACCGTTTCCTCTTTATTGCCGTTTGTTCTTCAAAGTGACGCGCTGCCATTAGCTTAGTTTGCCATTAAACTTCAAAACTTAACGTGTTCCTGGTTCTGTTCATGATTCAGAATTGTTCCTCCTTACTGAGCAGCTCTGTGATGGTTTGGACTGTTTTTAGAAACAGTACCAAATGGAAATACAAAAACTAATTTTTGCTTAATAGGCCCCTTTATATGCACCAAGTTTTTGTTAAAATTGTTCAAAGGGTCCTGCCAAAGGTTTCAAGCATACTTACAACTTGTAAAAAGTAAAACATTTTCTTTTGCATGTTCATTGTCTGAATCCTGGGACTTTACCTTTTGTCGAAGCCTCTGGAACTTCTCCCTTATAGGTAGACTGATTGAAAACAGGTTTGTTGTCATTCTGGTCAATTACATTGATTATAATTTCCATAGGTTGCTCTGCATCTGTACCACCTCCAGCTTCCTCAGCATGGGCAAAAAGCTGTAAAAATGACAATTTCAACATATTAGAATAATATGATCTCTGATTTTATGTTACAAGAAAAGGTATATTTTTATTTTTCTCATTTCATAAATTATAAAAAAGTATATTTAATCAGAGATGACCAGTTTTACTCGAGTATTTTTTGTAAACTTGATAATTGTTTCAGAAATTTTTTATCTCGACTTTCTTCAATATTTCATCTTTAACAGTGAATAGAAAGGCATCAAGCTAAAGGTCCAAGAGAAAACACTGACCATGTACTTGTCCTGTTTCTCTCTGTCCAGTTCCTGTGTGACATACAGATCACCATTGTCTCTATCCATGGTGAAAAGACCAACAGGAAACTCATCAGCTCCAGGACCAGTGATTTTGTACTGGATCTTCTTCACTTTATCGATATCAGAGCGAAACTGCACAACACAGACCAAGGTTATATTCAGATACAATTAAACAAAGCACAAAAAATAGAGGAGGAATACATCTTACAATACAAGGTACAATTGAAAGAGCAAATAAAATTACACTGAATTATCCGTTCATTTTAATTTCTCTTACCCGAGCAAGAACAAGGGGATAAGGTCCTCTGTGATTCTCAGCAACATTAACAGGAGGGACAAGCAAACAGCCTCTCTTCCTCCTCTTCAGTCCTGGATTAGATTTTGGGAAATAAAGAATGGGAACCTGTGGAGCATCCTAAGGAAACAAATATTTTCAAATAATGAGGTTATTAGCAGGACTCTGGAGAACTTCACTGCACTTGGGAGGTGATTCAGATATTGGATTCAAGTGTGTTGGACCAGGGAGACATCCAAGAGTTGCAGGACACTGGTCCTCTAGGACCAGGATTACCCACCCCTGGTTTAAACAAATTGGCTCTTTGGAGGCCTAAACATATCTGAAAACTTGCCAAACTTGGTGGATGCATTAGGCCTGCATAAAATTTATGCATTTTAACATTGTCACAAAAATCATAACAAACGGCTCAACACCACTACTCTGCAACTTTCAAAACACCCTGCTCATTAACCTTTATTGTGGAGGTAGAAAATTTGGTCCACTTCAATCCATTTTGGATTGTGACTTTGATCCCATTTTCGTCGTTAACAGACTCCACATTTGATCAAACTCCTTCTAGAAATTTCCATCAATCAGTTTTAAACGTGGCCAGCTTGTTCATAATGCATGGCCAAATAAAAGTTAAGGGGCAAAAAATATCTCTTGGAGTTGTGGTCAAAACCCAACATGAAGTCTTCCATTTCGGATCAAAGCCAACATTTTGTCTTTTATAGACATGTATCTAAGCAAACGCTTCTTGAAATATAGACTCCAGAGTCACTCAACAGAGTCTTGAGGCATTGAAGATCAGAAGTTATCAAAATCTCTTTTGAACGTCAAAGCATGTGGGCAACCCTCAAGACCTGACTATTCACCATGAAACATCAAGGTGCTGTTATGGATTCAGTGTTTTGCTCTCTTTTATCCTCTATCTGCTTACACGCACACACTGCAGCTTACATAACCATGTTCATGTGTGACTGCCACCAGTCATATGTAAAAAGACTGAAACTGATTAGACTACCCTTAAGGGAGGGTACAGATTGCAGAAAAGAATAAAAAGATAAATTCACGCTACAGTCTTTGCCTCACTTGGTTTCATCCATAAGGTGAGCTCAGTGTGGCCCCAGCGCTGGACGGTGAATGTAACTCTGCATCTGTTCCATTTGTATGACATGTACAGCTTGTAACATTTGATCATTTTTCAGCATTAAAGCCTGTTTTTATATATAACCATATATCATTATTTCAAGGTAATTTACACTAAGGGGTTCTGGTCGGGTCCTGAAACTGGCAAACGGACCTGGTGGAACCCAAAGACTAAAATCAATGCACTTCATGAATGCAATAGCTTCCACTTACTGTACAAGGTCACAGCTTCAGCAGACTTTCTACATCTCTGTACAGACCTCCACTCATCACATTCACCAGGTCAGTTTTCAGCCAAACTATCAAGACATGCTGATGGGCTCGCACTGAACTAGACTGAAGATTTGGAATTAGGAAGAGCTGCTAAATGTGCCGTCTAGTGGACGGTGCAAGAACGGCGCAAAAACGTTGATTATAACGGGATGGCAGTGCCAAAGCTCCTGCGGTTGCCACTGAGCTGTATGTGGCTTTAAATTTTATTGCCTCTATAAATCAATCATAATCAAGTTTTTTCTTAGATAAAATCCAAAAACCATTTAGATGACAATCTGAAAAAGGATGTCAATCTGCATTCTTAACAAAAAAAAAATAAAAAAACTTTTCTGACCAATATCATACCACGTCCTTCCCTACCTGTTTAGTGGCAGAGTCCATCTCAAGCTTTTGGTGACCCTCATGAAGGACAACTTGTCCGTTTACCTGGAGTAGAAAGATCACAGTAACTTCAGCACAGCTTAATGTCAGAAGAGGGTTTGAAAAATAGGACTTCAGGAAGATGATCTTAAATCTATTGTTTCATTGAGCTTGTGACAAGCAGCCTCACAGAAAAGATTGTTTTTCTTTTTTTCATCTTTCTTTTAAAAACTACTTAGCATTGTAATTTTAGCAACACTTACCCATGCCTGCAATTCAACAGCTTATCATTACACTCTATTCTATTTACACACTATTCAGAAAAGTTCAAAATGACTTGAGTAAAGGATTAGTTGCATTTTCACACAAAGTCTTTTCAACAGGTAGGTTATATATCCTGGGGAAGTGTTCAGATATGGCTAAACTAAGTCCACAAATATTTCAGATATCTCAAAGTAACAGATATAACCAATAGCAAAACATGTCGAAACAATATTTTAAATAAAAGTCAAAACAGCGGGAAAAAACTCCTACCTGGAAAATGACGAATAAAACTCCCAAAACCGCAAACCAGGCGGTCCCCATTTGTGTTTGAAGCCTCTTAGAAAATCCTTCTCGTAGAAAAAAACAACTTTCTTTGTATTCCGGTGCGAAGCGTCTCCTCTTCTGTACTCTGTAAGTAGTTTCAGCGTCTGAATGCGATCAGTTCCGCGAGCTGATCCAGGTACGCTCAGTGTGACGTCAGCTCACAGGTGCGTCCCGATCCGACTTCCTCATATGGTCATGAAGCGCCACACCTGAGGAAGGAGAGACCAGAAGTTTCGCTCACTTTTCTCTTCAGACAAGCTCGCAGATTTACAGAAGATAACGGTCTGTGGCATCCATGTGATTCACTGTAGACAGTGAGCCTGTCTAACTTCAGTGAGCTGCTCTCCATTTAGTCTCATTTCCTTTAACTGACAATTTGTCCAACAAAGATCCGCCTCCTCTTTCTCTCTCTCTCTGTCTCCCACTCACACACACCCACATTTCAGTTGACTGAACGTGTATTTACATAGAAAACACTCATCCATAAGTCAAAAGAAATGGATGAACATTGGTTTGTGGAACAATGTTGTCCATTGGGACTGCTCTGGGGTGGCAGTCATCTGTTAGGTGTTGCAGGGGCAGAGGAGTGGTTGGTTGTTATTGTGGAGTATTATTGGTGGTCTGTATGGCATGGCTACTGCGATGGGGTTGCCAGTTCAGTGACCGTTGCCACACTTGCTTTGTTGTTGTCCCTGGTCTGAGTTGTGTTTCTTGTCCTTGCAGAGATTTTTAGGTGTTGACTCTCAGGTTAATCTTACCTCCTTCAGGTTAAAGGAGTTGCTACAGAAAGTTTATGCTTAGTTCACACTGCAAGATTTTTAATGCAGATTTTTCACCTGATTTTCCTCTTCTGACAATCTGAAGGACACACAGATTATCAGGATGGTTCTTCTCATAATAATTTTCAGAGATATTCTGGCCATGTCACATATAAGTGATCTGGTTCACTCAGAAGGACACTGGGATCTAAAATCTGGAATATTCAACATGTTGGATTGTCCTGATCTGATATCAAAGTCAAATGTGACGTGTAGCCAATCAGAAAGTGAGGCGACTGAATGGCGCCCCAGAAAGTCCAGTTCAGTTTTTCCTCCATTAAACATGATCCATAGAACAAGTTCATATTCATTTTAAAGTCTCCAGAAACACCAACAAAAGTAAGTTAAATCTCTGTTCTCTATTTTTTTTTTTTTGGAAAGATAAAACAAATAACTTGACATGTCTGAAAACTCACCAGATAAAGAAGCAAAGTTGTTTGTTGGCAAAACTGCTCAGCTCTAAGTGAAATAAACCAGAGAGTTTGTTTTACACCAAAATGTCATTATATTTGTCTATTAAAATCTAGAAAAATAAAATATGAAAAAGTGATCATTTTACTTACAAGTACATTTAATGCATGGACTGAGAAAAAATGCTAATGTTTAACATTTCCATTTAGTGGAGCACACCTCATGTGGGCTGACTGGTTGGGTCTCAGACTTGTCATTTCAGGGGGGGTAAAATTATGAGGTGATAGAAACTTTCAATTAGAATTAAGATTTCTGAGTTTTACTACGTCAAAATAGTCAGTTTGGAGAGTCCATTTGTAAAACGCTGATGGAATGTTGCTGCCATTATTAACCTGTTGTATACTGAAAACCTTTGAGTGAAAAAAGGGGAGTTTTTGGAGAGCAGTCAAGTTACACAATCTCTCACCAGTCATTCCTCTTTTCCACACACAAACAAAAGAGGGAAGAAACAAACGATCAATCTAAAGTCAGATGTGATGGGAAAGGGACAAGACAGGAGGAGGAATGAGTGGGAAGAGTGGGAGGAAGACAGCAGTGTCAAATTCCAGTTTAGAGCTGTTTGAGTTTAAAGGTTGAGTGATTCACTTCCTTTTAGTCTAAGCATGTAAAAACACATCCAAAAATGTCTGTGCAGCAATTTCTTTTACCCTCCTATGAATATCCTGTTCTTAAAACAAAATCCCTAAACCTAAAGAAATGTATCTGTTTAACAATTTGCACCAATTTCAGATTCATGCTAACTGAAACAACTTTAAAATAAGATTTTAGATTGGATATTACTAAAAACCAACAGCATTAATAAGCAGTCAAAAAATTCAATTTGATTCCAATTCAATTAACAATTGTTACATGTGAAGGGATCTCACTCTTTTGAATGTAAGTGTAAGTGGCAGAATAAGTATTAGTAAGTATAATTGGCAACGCTGTAAAAGTGAGCATTTACTGCTGCTGCTGTCTTAAGTTCCACATACAATCCATTTCTAAGCTGCAGTGGAGTAATTATTACATTCTGATGATGGAAAAAAATAAAGAAGAGGGAGAAAAATGTTGGCTTAATGGGATCAACATTTACATCATGATAGCCAAAAAAATGTTGAAATTGAATGTTTATGTCTAAACCCATGCAGGCCTATTCTAAGGGGATCAATAATATTTACTCTGATCAATAGAAAGATAAGAGATTCGTCCAAAATAGATGAATATTCAATAGCAAAATTTTAAAAATGTTTTTTATTTTTTGCATGAACATTCACATGTTCTGGTGTACGCTGAGAGATGGTGAAATCAGATATGATACAAAAATCATTTCACTTGACTAAATGTCAGAATAATTGTTTAATTGTTTCTTTCTTAAATTTCTAAGGTTAATTTTTGCATGACCTTTTCTTGCGTTTTGAATGAGTTCAATTTTAAACTGGATGGTCTTGGTTTAATATTTTCTCAGGGAATTTGCAAACTATCTGTCTCTGTCTTTTTATGTTTTGGATGAATGGAATTTGAATAATTGTTTTCTTCCTCTCTGATTAACCTTTCAGCCCACGTCACACTGGAACACACACCGTCTCCTTCCTGAGAAGAAGATATGACATTAGGCTCTGAAGATTTAGAAAAGGCTGACTAGGAGCCAAAGCAGAAAGATTGAGAAATTGTCTATTAAGCATATTCTATGCTTTATAGTTCTACGCTCTTAGATACAAAGCTTCATTTTCTTCTTCTTTTATTTCCAACTTAAAAAAACAATTCATGTACCTTTGATGAAACAATCCCTGATTTCTATGATTACCACAGTATCAGTACAGCAGCAGTAATGCTAATTGAAATAATCTATTACAATTGTATTTAGGGTGTGTTAATGATGTCGTACAGTTGCAGTTATATTTATTGCTTTTGTTTAGATTTTGCCTTTTACAAATTTGTCTGTATTTCAGATGAATTTTACTGCATATATGTCACATTATTAGCGGTGAACATGTTGAAATGATTCATCGTTCATTTGAAAGAAGCAGTCAAAGGAGATCCACAGTTCCAGAAGCACGCTGGCAGGAACAAGAGTCGAAGCAGAAGTCGAAGTCGGGGCAGAAGTCGAGGGAGGTCTCGAGGGCAGCATACTCACTTGTAGTAAATCTTCACTTAGAGTTGTTTTCTCTGTAATAATTACAGTAATCCTGTTATTACTATAGTGTGTATTTTATCTCTTAACTAATTCAGAGAAGCACTGGAGAACTTGTAAATAAAAGCAAAACCAAAAAGCCAAACATTTTGAATGTATACGTTTGTAAAAAGAAGTGATATATTTGCACTTTTGTGAGAAGTGACTGTGAAGGTAAAGTACCCTGTTGGTGCCTAGTGATGTTTGAATGAGGGGACGTTGCAGGAAAAGCTCAGTGGGGAAGTCTGTTCGTCCACATAGAGGGACTTATCTATACATCTCCAGCTGACAGGAGGATAAAAGCATTTTGATCATCCAGTAACACAGCACTTCCTGTTAAAAGCTCATCATTAGGCTCCTCACAAGCTTTTAGTTTCCATCAAAGATTCAAGGCAGTGAAGCAGTTTGCATTATCAGTGGTTTCGCCTAAACACAGTCACATGACCTGAGGTCATGAGCGCACAGAGACGAACACCGTTCTGAAGAAGAGCTGCAAGTTGAGACAGTTAAAACCTCGATATGTCTGACGTGAGCCGATGTCAGGCTGGGTCGTGTTTCTGCGCCAGACAGGCCCAGTCAAAGTCCGAGTGGAATGTGTGTGTGCTGCTTTGTGCTGCCGGCTGCATTAAACTTGTGGTGAACATCGTACAGAGGAAGAGAAATAAGAGCTGCTTCTCGTAACTGTTTCAGCCACTCCTTCTTTCTATGCCTAATCCACATGTGATAAAGTTTTCCTGTTATCCTAAAAGCCTCTGGCATAGTTTCCCACCAGCTTTCTTTTTTTTTACTCTTTGTTTAATCCAAAGTTACCAGAATCCAGTCATACAAATAACATCTGATCAGATGAAGGCGACTAGTGGGAGTTTCACTCTTAGGGGAAAAAAGGAATAGATTAGTCACAATTGTCACAAAGTAGATAAGGATTTTAATTCAAGTAAGTTTAGTCAATTAATTAAGAAAAATGATCTCAAAGAACCTTGTTGTCCAATTCATATTCAGTAAAATGAAAATGTTCATTTCATACACATACAGTCTAATCAGACAGACAGATTTATATCTAATTAAATACAATTCAAATTGACATAATGCAGTCAAATTGCAAAATAAACAGCTGTGCAGGAAATCTGCTCTTGATTTCAGGAATATTAATGATTGCAAAAACATGAAGAGCCAATATCTGAAGGAATAAAAAATGGATTATGATGTTATTCTGGACAACTTTATCAACTTAAGACAGAATATAACACAGATAATGTTACAAGCCAGTAGAAATCTTTGGATGCATCTTAACGTTGTAGTAGATCTCAAGAACTGGACTTGAACACCTCTGATTTAAAGGAACTAGGTGTTTCGGATGTTTTGCAGTTTTCTGGAAGTTTCCTCCAAATTAATGTGGCACAAAAAACTGAATGCTGCTTCTATGTTTGGTTCTAGTTCTGGGGATGCAGAGTAAATTTGAACCAGTGATCATGACATCATAACGGCCTAATTTACTTCATGAAATGAAGACTGGCCACATTTCTGTGTTTGAACGACCTTGAGACGTTTGAACTATTTAAACAGTTTGGGTGACTGAACGTGTATTTGTGTGCTGAGCAGATGTGCAGATGAAACTGTTTTGGATGTGTGGATCATTTGTCACTTGGAGATGCAAAGTTGCTACAACTGTGAGACGAAACGTAGAAACCAGGAAGCAGCAGGGAGCAGTTAGCTTTGGCTCCTGGAGGCAACAGTGGCCCCAGGCAGACAGACACCATGGACCCCCACAGAGCAGCCATACCCCAGACAAAGAGGCGCCGTCAGGCCGAAGAGACACAGGCACCAAACGTCCCTATGAAGCCCCAAGTACCATCCAGTTCTGTTGAGGAGGAAACTGAAAATAGAACTTTTGTATTTGCGAGTATAAAAGCAAAATGTCTCTGGATCTTTTTTGTAGACATCTTAGAGCTGACCTGACTGGACTTTTATTGAAATAGACTGAATCAGAATGAAATCTGGGATCACCGACTATATCATGTATATTCTAACTTTATATGATATTAGAAATATAACTGTAATATTAAAAGGATAATTATGAATGTTTTATTTTGATGTTTCAGTTGTTTGCTACTGTAAAGAATGTATAAATTTTACATGATTTAGCTTTTTCTCCTGTGCTGATTATTTATTTAGTATTTATTTCACCAACGTACAACGAATGTACCAACATATGTGACAACAAAGACAATAACAGGATCAGACCACATGCTTTATATCCAGTGTCCAGATTTTTCACAGTGTAGATCTGCTGAAATATAGATTTACATCCAGAGGTCACAGCTTCCCATAATGTCTCCTGACCTTTTCCAAGTAAGCTGATGTCCTTAAAATAGGCCAGGTAACGCAGTTTCTGTTGAGAATCGTCTTCTGGGTCAGGATCCTCACTCAGGCTGATGGACCTGGGTTGATGTTTTATCTCATCATTACATTTTAACCAAACATTCCTGGGATGTGAGTAAAGTGTGAATGTCCTTCTCTGGACCAGAACTGACCAGAACGAAGCATGAGCACGTTTTGACAGGACGGTCATTTTAATACACTTCTTGACATTAAGAGGATTTAAATTCATTCCTAACAGAGTTAATATTTAAAAACAAACAAATTGGTGTTAATAAATGTTAAACTATTAACTTCAAAGACTTTGTAAAAGCTCCAGATCAGTGTTAATGTGCTTTTTCTGAGCACTGAAGCCCAATCTTTATATTTCTGTTTGAGGTCAAGGGACATTGCGCCATTATTTCTACCAATTGATCTAACCTCATGATGTCATCTATTATGGGAAGTATTCCAGTTCCTCCCACAGCCAAACACAAACGCAGCATGACGCTCTCACACTGCTGCCTGGCTGGGATGTTTCACAACTTTTCCTTCTTTCCTTCAAATGTAGCGATGATGGTCATCTTCATTTTGTGTCATTGTGTATCAGTGAGTGTAATGAGGCTGAGTACAGAGCTGCTGCAAACAACTTTGTCACATGGTGTGGGCTGAACCACCTGAAGCTCAATGTGACATAAACCAAAGAACTGGTGGTGGTTGTGAGGAGGAGAACCAGGTTTAAAACCAGAAGGTCAAAATTAGCATAAAAGTGAACAGATGGAACAATGCGCGCGCTCCCGACACAGGGGAACAGAATTTCGCACCTGGACTCACCTGTGAGCTGACGTCACACTGAGCTTACCTGGATCAGCTCGCGGAACTGATCGCATTCAGACGCTGAAACTACTTACAGAGTACAGAAGGGGAGACGCTTCGCACCGGAATACAAAGAAAGTTGTTTTTTTCTACGAGAAGGATTTTCTAAGAGGCTTCAAACACAAATGGGGACCGCCTGGTTTGCGGTTTTGGGAGTTTTATTCGTCATTTTCCAGGTAGGAGTTTTTTTCCGCTGTTTTGACTTTTATTTAAAATATTGTTTCGACATGTTTTGCTATTGGTTATATCTGTTACTTTGAATGTTTACTGTTTATTTACTTGTGTTGCTATGCAGTTTTTCAAAGAGCGTTTAAAAAGACTTTTAGGCTTTTGGCTTAATTTGGTTTTAGTTACGGCTTCTTGTCGATGTTGTGGGTAGCTATAAGGAGGTTCTTGGGGTGACTGTGAAGTTAAAGGTGAAGGTGGATGAAAACTATCCTGACTTCACAAGCACACGGTTGCTCTAAACTAATTGCTTAATGAATAATTATCGTTGCGGTGTATAACAGTAAAGTAGTGCCTCGCCCTGTTTCCGTCGGTGACGTTGACTACAGGCTGAGTCGCCATGTTGGATTTTTTTAGAAATTAAAATTGAGGTCCCATCAGGGTCTTCTTCCACACGGCAGGAGACGTCACTATAGACTTTCAAACAGTAGAAATTTGTTGTTTGAACTATTTTAATTTTTTTTAAATAACCATCATTGTATAGAACTAGTGCAAGGCATTCTGAGAGGCTGACTGGATATAAATGTACTGTTTCGTTTTATAAACCTAAAACACATTAGAACAAGAGGTGGTTTGTAGTTGTTTCTATCACTGTTGTGAAAAATAAAATAATTGTGATAAGTCAGTCACCAGGTGTTGGTAATGAAATTTACCCGAGTCTGTTTACTAATCCAAAACCAATGGTATGGTTAAAAATATAACTTGTAAATGTAGCATCTACATTTGGGAATAAAATTGAATGTAAGAATTGCTTCTGTTTAGTCTCACAACTGGAGGAAATTGAAATGACGTCACATTTTGATACCAGTTCGAGTTGATTTCGAAGCAGTATTCAGTTTTTGATGCTCTGCACCTTAAGCAATGATAGATATGAGATCTAATCAAAAATAGTAAATTCAAAATTCTATCAGCAAACTTATTATTGCAATAAATATGGTTAAAAATGTAATTTAAAAATTTTAGTCGATGTTGCCCAACCTAGGAAACTGACTGTCATTCAGTCATTTTATCTATTGACATTTTAGGTTATTATATCTTTTTTTCTTTTTTGAGTCTTTCATAGATCTCTGTAAGCAGTTTAGAATCCTGTAGATTTTCCTAATAAGTGGGTTGCTGTTCAAAGCAAGGCTGGATTTTTATGTATGTAATTTGCTTGTAATATAGATTCCCAAATTAAGTATCAGTATTTTATTTTTCTAGGCAGTGATTGCTGAAGACAAAAACAGAAGCTCTTGCATGCTGAGAATAAAATAATTTGAACCTTTGTAATGTGCTGTGACATTAGCAGATATCATACATCTACAACCTAGCAAGACTATTAAGCTTGTTGCTGTTTCTTCTGTCGAATATTTGTTACTATACAGTTGTATAGTAGCTGGAACATTCCTGCAATGTATAGTGTCATCTATGCTTTTGTTCAACTAGCAGACTGAGTTGTTTTTTTCTGCTCTTTGCGGATGTATAACAGACTTGGATCACATCTGATGCAGTGTTTGATGCATTATGCCTCAGTCACATCAAGCCACATAGTAACATAATAAAGTTGTATAGCTGAAAGGAGAAAAAAAAAGACAAACCTAACAATGGTCTCTTGTGAAAATGTAAAGGGTTAAAATTGATTAATCTGCTGTGTGCCATGGATATGAACTGTTGGATTTTTTAATGGCTGAAATCATCAGGAACTGGGTTGGCAGCTTTTAATTGCTGTGGCTAGTTTGTCACCTTTCTGTAACTTCTATGCTAAATATATTTACCCACCAAACTTCTATGTAAATGCAAAGCGAGTGTTGAAATTGTAGACCGGAAAATACAATAAAACTGAAGAATGAAATATTCTGCTCGTGGATTTCAAAATTACATTTGTAGACGTGCTTTCAATACCACCCACACGCTCTAACGGTACAATAACCCTGCCTCTTACACAGTGCATTCAATGATGGCACAGACCACCTGCATCTTCAGCACTTTTTAATGGACATTTGTAAGGACACTCAGTGGGGACTTGGAAATTCAACCACACACAGGAGTTTGCAAAGGAAAAAACAAGTTCAATTAAATTTTCAGACTCTGGTTGCTGCTCAGGATGCAGTCGTCAAACAGCACTGAGAAGAGAGGGGAGAAGACGGGTGATGCACTGATAACGGAGGGGTATCTTAGAAATGTTCAGCTTAACTGACCTGTAGAGCAGTGGACGGGTGGAGCTGAGAAACCAGGTAGAACAGGCTTTTGTGGAAGCAATGAAACTCTCCACAAGGAGATCCAAGAGGCAACACCCAGGGACTTTGACAAAAATCAGGCAGAGGTCATACACAGGAGGACAGAGAGAGCAAACGTAGCTTGAGGGGCAGGCAATACTCTGTGGTCGGGAGGCAAAGCTTGGCTCAGGGTCCAGAAATCCAGAACAGATTGGATCCGTGGAGGGCTTGGCGGGGGTCGATCCGTGGACAGAAAAGGATCATAAAAATACTGAAGGCTTGGAAGGAAACACTGGATCCCTACTGACTCGTGGCTGTTGATAATCTGGCAAGGAGGCAGAGGCTGAGAGGTGTTTAAGTAGGGCGGGGACCAGGTGGAACAGGTAAGCAATCAGGCGTGGCAGGTGAGCTGAATGAGTGTTTAAGCACAGCATGGACAGGACAGAACATGAATCATGACAGACATTAAGATTTTCTCCATTGCCAACTTTGCTGTGTCAGAATTTCCTCTGAATTTAGAAGCTCAGTGCTGCCCCCTGGGGTTACAACACCTAACAATCATTATTAAAATGTACAGTAGTTCTCTAAAGGGTGCAGAAGTTGGCCTTAATAAAACATCTGTGTGAACACTCTCCAAAAATGCCACTACAGCCAGAAAAATCTTAAAAAAAAAAAATAATAATAATAATATTGGACAACTACAAGTTGCTGACAGATATCTAAAATATTTGTGGATTTAGTTTAGCCATATCTGAACACTTTTCCAGGATGTATAACCTACCTGTTGAAAAGACTTTGTGTGAAAATGCAACTCAGCCTTTACTCAAGTTATTTTGAACTCCTGGAAATAAGCTGTGAAAATTGCAGGCATGTGAAAGTGTTGTTAAAATTACAATGCTAAGTAAATGCTAAGTAAATTTTTAAAAGAAAAAGAATAAAAGAAAAACAATCTTTCTTGTGAGGCTGCTTGTCACAAGCTCAATGAAACAATAGATTTAAGATCATCTTCCTGAAGTCCTATTTTTCAAACCCTCTTCTGACATTAAGCTGTGCTGAAGTTACTGTGATCTTTCTACTCCAGGTAAACGGACAAGTTGTCCTTCATGAGGGTCACCAAAAGCTTGAGATGGACTCTGCCACTAAACAGGTAGGGAAGGACGTGGTATGATATGGGTCAGAAAAGATTTTTTATTTTTTTTGTTAAGAATGCAGATTGACATCCTTTTTCAGATTGTCATCTAAATGGTTTTTGGATTTTATCTAAGAAAAAACTTGTTGATTATGATTGATTTATAGAGGCAATAAAATTTAAAGCCACATACAGCTCAGTGGCAACCGCAGGAGCTTTGGCACTGCCATCCCGTTATAATCAACGTTTTTGCGCCGTTCTTGCACCGTCCACTAGACGGCACATTTAGCAGCTCTTCCTAATTCCAAATCTTCAGTCTAGTTCAGTGCGAGCCCATCAGCATGTCTTGATAGTTTGGCTGAAAACTGACCTGGTGAATGTGATGAGTGGAGGTCTGTACAGAGATGTAGAAAGTCTGCTGAAGCTGTGACCTTCACTAATGAAGCTATTGCATTCATGAAGTGCATTGATTTTAGTCTTTGTGTTCCACCAGGTCCGTTTACCAGTTTCAGGACCCGACCAGAACCCCTTAGTGTAAATTACTTTGAAATAATGAGATATGGTTATATATAAAAACAGGCTTTAATGCTGAAAAATGATCAAATGTTACAAGCTGTACATGTCATACAAATGGAACAGATGCAGAGTTACATTCACCGTCCAGCGCTGGGGCCACACTGAGCTCACCTTATGGATGAAACCAAGTGAGGCAAAGACTGTAGCGTGAATTTATCTTTTTATTCTTTTCTGTAATCTGTACCCTCCCTTAAGGGTAGTCTAATCAGTTTCAGTCTTTTTACACGACTGGTGGCAGTCACACATGAACATGGTTATGTAAGCTGCAGTGTGTGTGTGTAAGCAGATAGAGGATAAAAGAGAGCAAAACACTGAATCCATAACAGCACCTTGATGTTTCATGGTGAATAGTCAGGTCTTGAGGGTTGCCCACATGCTTTGACGTTCAAAAAAGATTTTGATAACTTCTGATCTTCAATGCCTCAAGACTCTGCTGAGTGACTCTGGAGTCTATATTTCAAGATTAATTTGCTCAGATACATGTCTATAAAAGACAAAATGTTGGCTTTGATCCGAAATGGAAGACTTCCTGTTGGGTTTTGACCACGGCTCCAAGAGATATTTTTTGCCCCTTAACTTTTATTTGGCCATGCATTATGAACAAACTGGCCACGTTTAAAACTGATTGATTGAAATTTCTAGGACGAGTTTGATCAAATGTGGAGTCTGTTAACGGTGAAAATTGATGCATTTGTCTTTCTGATTGTTTGTTTACTGATTAGAAAATATTTGTTTCCTTAGGATGATCCAGGACTGAAGATTACGAAGAGAGGCTGGATTATCCCTCCTCTTAGTGTTTCTGAGAATCACAGAGGACCTTATCCACTTGTTCTTGCTCAGGTAAGAGAAATTAAAATAAATGGATAATTCATTTTAATTTTATTTGCTCTTTCAATTGTACCTTGTATTGTAAGATGTATTCCTCCTCTATTTTTTTGTGCTTTGTTTAATTGTATCTGAATATAACCTTGGTCTGTGTTGTCCAGATTCGCTCTGATTTCGATAAAGTGAAGAAGATCCTTTACAAAATCACTGGTCCTGGAGCTAATGAGTTTCCTGTTTGTCTTTTCACCATGGATAGAGACACTGGTCATCTGTATGTCAGACAGGAACTGGACAGAGAGAAACAGGACAAGTACATGGTCAGTGTTTTCTCTTGTACCTTTAGCTTGATGCTTTTCTATTCACTGTTAAAGATGAAACATTGAAGACAGTCGAGATAAAAAAATTCTGAAACAATTATCAAGTTTACAAAAAATATTCAAATAAAACTGGTCATCTCTGATTAAATATACTGAGTATAATTTATGAAATGGGAAAAATAAAATATACCTTTCTTGCAACATAAAATCAGAGACCATATTATTCTAATATGTTGAAATTGTCATTTTTACAGCTTTTTGCCCATGCTGAGGAAGCCGGAAGTGGTACAGATGCAGAGCAACCTATGGAAATTATAATCAATGTAATTGACCAGAATGACAACAAACCTGTTTTCAATCAGTCTACCTATAAGGGAGAAGTTCCAGAGGCTTCGACAAAAGGTATTCAGATAGTGAACATGCAAAAAGAAAATGTTTTACTTTTTACAAGTTGTAAGTATGCTTGAAACCTTTGGCAGGACCCTTTGAACAATTTTAACAAAAACTTGGTGCATATAAAGGGGCCTATTAAGCAAAAATTAGTTTTTGTATTTCCATTTGGTACTGTTTCTAAAAACAGTCCAAACCATCACAGAGCTGCTCAGTAAGGAGGAACAATTCTGAATCATGAACAGAACCAGGAACACGTTAAGTTTTGAAGTTTAATGGCAAACTAAGCTAATGGCAGCGCGTCACTTTGAAGAACAAACGGCAATAAAGAGGAAACGGTTCAGTTGTGGTCAGCTTTCTGGTGGACCTGCAGTTTTGTGTGAAACATCAGAAATACATAATTTTAGCTTGTGATGTAAATTTTACTTTTCCTTTTGGATTAAAAAAATTATAACAAAGTTCAGGCATAGCTTTTTGTTTAAATCTTTTGACTGCATTACCTAAATCCAAAGGTTGCACCTAAAAAAAAAACGTACCAGAATGTAATTATATTTATATGCATAGGGTAATAATCAGCTGATCTGTGTCTTTATTGTTATGTTACGACCAGCAATAAATTCCTATAAGACAGAAGTAATAATCTGGGTTTATTTGAGACCATCAGAACCCCGAAGTTCTTCATTGCTGAGTGTTGCTGCAAACATCAGAGGAGAGTTGACCACAACTCCTGTGCGCTCACGTTCCACCCACGATAGTGAGGAACAGACCATTTAGTGGAAAAGCTCGCTACCTGGAGTAGATCCCAACCACACATTAACTGGTTAAATAGCTTTTGCTTTCTTTTATTTTTACTTTTTTTTCCCCAAGAAAAACCAAAACAAACCAGAACTTGAACGGTTGGTAGCTGGAATATAATCCAATCCTTGACATCACATTTCAAATCAAAGCATCAATCTAAATGACGGCAAAGTTTAAAAATAAATCTGACATATTATGTTATTTTTCCCATTGAATAACACAAATGAATCCTACCTACATCTAGTGATACATTCATAGGGTGTCAGATACACCATACTTGCAGTGAATTTGACCGTGAAAGTTTATTATTTGAACGGCACATTATACTCGATAGTTGCGATATAGCTATTTTAACTATCGTAAATTGAAAAAATCGCGATACATCGAGTATACTTGATATACCGCCCAGCCTTAATCTGCACCTGCCATTCTTCCCCCTTTAGTCTTTTATTAGTTTCTCAGTGAATTTCTTCTATGGTTGTTGTAAATAGTAAAATCTTATTTTGTTCCTCTGTCACTGTTTGTAACTCTAGTTCAAACCAAAGAAGTTTTGACATCTTGATTGATGTCTACATGGGACTGAGAATAAAGTCTTCTTGTAATAATTCTGAAAACATTGTTGAATTCTCCTGTTCAGTTTCTGTTTGACCATTTAAAGGATTCCTTGTTTTGTGTATAGTCCTCCCCGCTTGTTGTAATTTTTTCCTGTCAGTCTTATATAGGTCGTCTAGTTCTTTTTTTAATTTTATTTTATAATAGATGTAATGTCATTCAGAGTCATGGAGTGTTGGCATTTCTGCTCTAACAATTTATTTTCAATGTGTTTAGGTTTTTGCCAATTGTTGTTTTTTTTTCTTAAGTGGGAGGAAATACTAATTACTTTCCCTCTAATCATCGCCTTCAATGCGTCCCATAATATTCCTGGTGACAAATTCATAAGTCAGCTGTTTAGTCGACCCTCACAACAAGAATAATAGTTTTTATCAGTGGGATATATTTATAGCTCTTTGCTTGAAGTTAAGTTGTCTTTGGTTTGTGTTACTTGTTACCTGTAGTCAGTATGGTAGCTCATATAACACATAAACAACCAAACATCATATATTCTGCAGACATTCACCATTGCTACATTTGCATAGTCACGTCAGTGAGCTGACACTAACACGACCTGATCTCATGCTACGTAACGCAGGTTAACATTGATAAACAAAGGTTTGCATGAGAGGCTCAGCTGTATGTGCATCAGTCAGCTTCTCTGCACCAGGAGGTTTGACATCTATAAGTGGGTGAAGAGTGAATTGCTGAGTGGGTCACCGGTCCAGTAGTGTTAGCTTCCCAAAGTCCAGCCTGACTACATGAAGATATTGAAGATATCAGACTTTGTTATTATTTCCCTTTGCTGAAGATTGAAGGTTTCCATCAGCCTTCAATTCTCATTCACAGTCTTGAAATGAATAGAGCCGTGCTTCACACTAAAATGTGTTCTTTATCAGACAATTCATCAAGTCCTATGAGTTTCTGTGTCTCTTGTATGACAAGATAATCTTCAGCTGTGAGTTCTTGCGACTTATTTCAAGTCTGTGGTGTCCTATCTGTCTAACAACCCCCACCACCACACACACACACGCCGGCCCACCCCCGCACACACATGCACACGTTTGCGTGTCTATCTTTGTGGGGACTTTCCATTGACTTCCATTAATTTCTACAGCCTAAGCCTTACCCATATCCTAACCCTAATCCTAACCAAAACTCAATTCACACCTTAGTCCTAAATCTGACCCCTGACCAAAAACTGTTTCCCCTTGTGGGGACCGAAGCCTGGTCCCCACAAGGAGCAGTGGGTCCCAACGTAGTATGTGTCAGGAAAATGGTTCCCACAAGATATTACAAACAAACGCACACACACCCACACACACCTTTTTAAAGCACCTCATAAAGAGGAAGAGGTAAAACATTATGTGGTTAAATGCATTAAGCTAAAGTAGCTCAGCTTCTGCTTGTAGCTCTGGTTTCCATGTCTGCTTTAAAATAGATTTTTGAACCAAACAGTTTTATTTTGTCAGCGTTGGTTTGATGCCTTTCTTTATTTGTCTGTCAAATCTGTTTTCAAACAAAGTGATGTGAAATAATTTTGACATTTTGATATTGTTTGACATCTATTTTTTTATCAACCTGCTACTCATCTAAATTATATTCCTTAGTTATAACATACAGTTTAATGGGTTTCCTGCTCACCATTGTAAACAGAACATATAAAAGAGTCAACATCAAGATCAAATTGTTTTAAAGTGGTGAGTTTCTTAGTTCAGCTTACCTTCACTGTTAAATCTTAATAGCTGCTGCTCTCACTGTTGTTCGTTGTTTCCTCTTGATTAGGTTTTGAGGTGATTCAGGTTGTGGCCACAGATGCTGATGAGCCAAATACTGACAACTCTGATATCAGGTACCGTATAATGAGTCAGAAGCCAGAGGAGCCCAGTCCCAACATGTTTACCATCAATCCAGCAACTGGAGTCATCAGAGTCAACGAAGCTGAACTGGACCGAGAGGTGAGAATTCTGACAGTTTTGGCTCATCTGACTAAAATCAGAATTAGGTTAATGTGCATTTTTCTTATGAAACGCACAGATTTGGGAAGATGATGTAGAGTCTCATAAGCAGAAGTTATTGTTAAATTTCTTATGTGCCGTTTCAGTCAAACCTCTTTGATGTTTGAAACTTGAAATTAAGATTAATTTCTCATAGTTCTAATTATACAGTTTTGATTAATTGATTAAAATAAAGCTGCAGTGAGAGCTGCTGTGCTCTCCTCCTACCTCAGAAACATTTGCAGGCTGTTGATCTAACAGCAGTAGAGCAGAGAGGAAACCTGCTCTGTTCCTTTTGCACCTTGCAATGGAATCACTCAAACGCAAAGCTGCCAGTAATCCTGCTCTGAATTACAGTAACAAATAAAAATAAATACATATGCCATTGACCTTTAAACATATGCATGCTTGAGTAATACAGAGAAAAAGTAGCAGATTTTAGAAATTGGCAAGCTGTTTTACGTGCGTGTACATATTAAACCGCAACGTTATTGACACACAGGTAGAGAAGAAGCGGAGAGACTGTTTAGCCAATCAGAATGCAGAACACAATGCACGATGCAAATCCGTGAAGCAGCGAGACCATGAACCGATATAGCGAGGGTTCTCTGTATGTTAATATACTTCTTTTTTCTGCCATCACTGATTTTCTTAGACACCCAGACAAAACTCTAACTAATTTTCTTAAATGTACAGAATGAATTCTTTCCTTTTCTGTATTTAAGCTGAAGTTCCCATAACTTAATGTAGCATCTCTTGACAGCTGAAGCATATCAAGCTGCCAGAAAGGCTGAAGATAAATATTATTTATCAAGACTGGTGTTTCTGTCTTATAAAGACTTGGTCTTTGGCTCTTCACTGAGATCAGCTTCATGCAGCTCAGCAAACAGAGCTACTAGTAACAGATAACTCCTCCTCTAATATGATTAACACAAGTCATTGCTTCAGTTTATAGCCTTGCAAAATCCCTCCAGCAAGTCAGCAAGGTTTAAAATTGAAACTAGCCTATCTGTGCACCTTGACCTGGTGTCCTTTGGGTTTGTGTTGTTTCTGCTGGTTGAGTTGCTCCACATGATTCTGTATAATGTTTTTTTTTTCTGTTCTTGTTCATCGTGGTGTCCATCATTTCCCCTCCTCTCCTGCAGTGTCCTGTATCAGATTCTATGTTCTCTGCTGGAAGCTACAAACACACAAACCTAATTATGAATTAGCATGATTTCATTAAATCTTTTTTTATGATTTGTTGTTTCTCAGAATGAGCTCTGTGCTGTTTGTTGGAACCTAAATAATTTCTAAACTAAGTTTTTCTTAGAGGCATCTAAGCTCTGCCTTGATAACTGAGGACTGAAATAGTGTTGAATATTTTAGAAAGCTGATTTTCTACAGTTCAGTGACAATGAACTAAAAGTGTCTTTGTTTAATTAAAGTCAACATTTCATTCAACAGAAAGTCCCAAAGTATGAACTGGTAGTAATGGCAGCTGACAATAAAGGAGAAGGTTTGACTGGATTTACCAAAGTGATTATCAAAGTGACGGACAGCAACGATCACGCTCCAGTCTTTACAGAGTCCAGAGTAAGTACAACACGTGACTTTTTAACATTTTTAAACCTGTAGTTTAAAACTGGTTTAAACAGGTTTTGTTTGAACGTCTCCATTTATAAATTAGTTGCACTTAAAATTTGACATTTTTTTAATAGAGAAAACCACCTTACAGATAAAATGTTTTTCATATTTTAAAAATATTTTCTATGTTTTGTCTAAAAATGTCTTGTGTTTGACGGAGAAAAACCCCAAATATTCAATATTGAAAAAAAACACAGCAAAATTGAATCTTTTTGATGTGGATGTTCCAGCCTTTACCCATCAAAAATTAATAACAGTATTGATGTTTACGCATTAATTTTGGAGCAATGAGAGTTAAAACTGACACTCTGTACATTCATGACCTAAAACTGTGCATCTTACAAAGGTGCAACTCAGTATTTTTTTCCACTTTCCATGCATTAAATCTGTTCAATAACTAAAGATCTATCCAGTGATAGAGATATGAGGATTTTCTCATTTTCAAAATATTTTCTATGGTTTGACTTAGGGCTCTTGTAAAAGAATATTTTATTAATCGAGTTCTCTTTAGAATATTTTTACGATTATCCAAGGAATCAGATCTCTTTCTCTCTGCATCATTCCTACTGTTCGATCCAAAATCCTGATGCCAGAAAAACTGTCATAGTCCAACCATCACATCACAAAGTTCAACCGTCCTTATTTGTCCCCCAAACCCTGACAAAACGTCACACAATTCGACACCATGCTGCTGGCACTTCACAACGACTGTAAGATAGAAGTAAGATCGCTGCCCAACACCAATACTCATCTGGGTGGAACAAGGTGCGCTACATAATAAAACATAATTTATCGAAGCTTTGATCAGATGAATTTTTCTCGAGGAATTTTAATAATCAATATACTCTAATCATTAGAGGAATAGTTTCAGCCCTAGTTTTATACCTGTTTTGTTATATAAAGCACTTTTATCTGCCTCGTTGCCACTATACAGATAAACTTAACTTTTTATCCAGAAAAAAAAAAATTATTTTGAAGGGGCAAAAAACGAAATATGCAGTATTTTTAACATGCAGACACCAAACCTGCTCCTTCTCACCCAAATCATTCCATATATTTACTGATGACCTCCTCTGTAGGTCTGAGAAGTGCAGGATTAGCTGCAGGAAGTCTGTAAAGAGAGATGAATGTAGTCAAAGGCCTGCAGATTCTGGCAAGATAGAAATCCTGGAGTTAAAATATGAGGAGAAAAGTATGACAGAGACTTTTCATATGTGGAAGATCCTGATTTTCCTCTCTTTTTTCTCCATGGAGATTTCCCATCATCCATTGCTTCTTCCTCCTCTCAGCTGCAGAGTCCTCCTTTGCCAGGCTGCAATTCCTGCCCCTCATATGAATTTTGACTTCTGCTTATATTTACATCAGACATCCTCATCATCCTCAGACTTGTAATCTGGTAAAATCATCTCCATGGAGTTCTCTAGTCCTGGTTGTCTCTTAGACAAATTACCAGCAAACTAACCCAACTGAAGATGCACCTGCATAAACAGGCTGTTCCTCTCATCTAATAGTAAATAATTAACTCGATTAATTAAAGGGTGGCGCCTGTGGTAATATAAGGGAGGTCATCACACCCAAACTAGTTTTTCTTGTGAATAATCAATGGGACAATAATTTTTTACACGAAAATTTTAAAAAGTCTTGGCCAAGTTTCACAAAATTAACCTTTAGTCCAACTGAGATGTTGAGAATCAAACAAAGCAGTAAAGCAGGATTTCCCATTTTGGTCAGCCAAGAATCCCCAAGGGTTAAAGGACAAGTTGTGTAGATAAATGTGTATATATTTATGCAAATGTGTGAAGATAATTTGGAATTTGTTGTGGTGAGCAACCTTAAAAATGTCTTCTGTCTCCTCTCAGTATGAGGCCACAGTTGAAGAGAATAAAGTAGACGCTCTAGTTGTTAAGATGTTGGTGAAGGACGGTGATGAGCCTCATACCATGGCCTGGAATGCAAAGTTCAGCATCATTGATGGAGATCCAGGAAATCTGTTTACTGTGGAAACAGGAACAAACAAACAAGAAGGAATCATCAGTACTGCTAAGGTAGGAGGAACAGCAGGTTCTGACTGTTGGACCAAATGTAACTATTTCAAAGTATTTTGTTTTTAAGCAAAATTCAGTTACATTTATCAGCTGAAGTTCAGCCTGAACTGTTCATGTCTGAGTTACCATTAAACCTTTCTTCCACTAAACCAGAGTCTGGACTTTGAGAGAACCAGTAAGCACACTCTACTGGTCACAGTGGAGAATGAGGCTCCTTTTGCTGTCCCCTTGGTCACTTCCACTGCTACAGTGGTGGTGACTGTGGAGGATGTCAATGAACCTCCCATCTTTGATCCTAAAGAGAAGCATGTTTCCAAACGTGAGGATCTTGCTGTGAACAGCACTGTGGTGCGATACACAGCTACTGATCCAGACGTTGGACGCAAACAGAAAGTCATGTAAGGAACCTGAAAATCCTCCATCTTGAAGAGTCACAGCCTGCATATTTTAAATTTATGTTGTAGATAAGTGATCTCTTTTCTTGATCATACTGCTTACAACGTCCTGCTTTGTGTTATTTATATAAATTTTTGTCCTTGATGTTCAGGTATAAAATACTCGATGACCCAGCTGGCTGGCTTGTCATTGATAAGGGTACTGGTGAGATAAAAGTGAGAAACCAAATGGACAGAGAAGATAATGCTGTCAAAGAGAATAAATACACAGCATTGATTGGTGGATATGATGATGATGGTAGGTGTGAGGATTAACTGTCTTAATGGTTTTGGAGGAAATCTATATGAATCACTGCAAGTTAAAAAAATTTAATGGTTTGAGCTAAAAGTGTAAAGCTTGCCTTGAAAAGAATTCTTTAGAATATTATCATCTGGAGCAGTTCTGAATTTCTCAAACTTTTCTTGTAGAGATTTTTCACTCCTTCCTCAGTAGATCATTGAAGGTGTCAACAGGACTATTCATGCTTCTACTTTTTATCTTCCATGTCTCCAGATCAGATCCCAGCTACAGGAACTGGAACTCTGATCATTACACTTGAGGACGTCAACGACAACCCCCCCTCCGTTGACGATCGTTTAGTTAAAGTACGTACCCTCCACCTGAACCAGGACCAGATCATTTACCTTTTGCACCTACCTATTCAGGAGCTTCAGAGTTATAGTTTCACTTAATTTTCAATTGTTAAATAGAAAATTGCAAATATACTGTAGCATAATCCCATCAGTGTTTTAAATTCATTTTGTTTCCACAGATGTGTAACAAGAAGCCAGTTTCTCAGCTGCTAAGTGTAACAGATAAAGATGGACCAGGCTTTACTTTTCCATACAGCGTCATCTTACTGGACTCTGCTAAGACTAACTGGACCGCTAGGATGAACGACAACAGTATGTAAACTAGGAATGACTGATATGAACTAACAATTATATCACAGTATTTTGTTGCTGTTTCTGTAATCATGGTGATGTAAATGATTCCAAAGGCCTGTTGACTTTTCTGTTTATCTGGGAGACAGCTGACCGACCCAAAGTTACCGCTGCAAATAAAACCTGCATATAGTAAAATAGAAATATTGCTTAATATCAGCTGAATAAAACAAATCTAAATGTTTGTGCTGGGAATGGAATAAGGCTTGATGAAAAGAAACTTGTATTGACAAAACAATTGGCAATGTAGGAATTAGTTTTTTAAGTGTGTTTATTGTATATTTTTCTTTTTCAGAAACTGGTATTGTTCTGACTTTGACACGTGAGCTGGAGAGTGGAACTTACAAAGTGGGCATGAAGGTTTCAGACAACCAGGGCCTGTTTCAGATCAACACAATCGAAGCTGAAGTGTGTGACTGCACTGGAGAAGAAGTGAGGTGCATAGAGAAAGTTATTGCTGGCTCCAGCATGCCAGTCATCCTGGGAATACTCGGTGGCGTCCTCCTGCTACTTAGTGAGTTTAAGAATTTACCACATTTCTGGATCAATATGGGTTCTTTCTAAGAAAGTTGGTCTGAAGAAAAATTGCTAATTCTACAAAGTTCAACTATGGATTAACTAAAAGAATAATTTACTGAATTTGCTACTTGAAGAGAGTCGTGTCAGATATTTTCACTCTGAAGGTGACATGAGCTGCTTTTGTCTGGATTAGTTTCTGTCTGAATGCTGCCACCCTCCGTCTTGACTGGAGTAGATTGTATTCTGTCATCTGTGCAGACTTGATGAGATCAACCAGGACATATTCTGGCAGTATCATTCATCTCCTTTTCCAGTGTTTATCTAAAGACACAGTCTCTCCATAGTGATCACCTTCCAGCTCCATGGGATTATTTTGCTCTTGAAATGAGAAATCATGTCAGCTTTATGCTCTTTCAGTGCTGGTCCTGCTGCTGCTACTGTTGGCAAATAAAAACAAGCCAAAGAAGGGACAACCTTTGCTCCTAGATAACGACATCAGAGACGACATCTTTTGTTATGATGAGGAGGGAGGCGGAGAGGAGGACCAGGTAAATGCTGCTTATATAATCAAGATTTATACTCTGGAACATTGTTTACATGTAATATTTTTTACATGGGGCAGATGGCTATAACTGTTCATGAGAACGTATTTAAATCTTACTTTACTCTCAACAAGCTCTTCTGGTGGTTTAATCCAGTGACTGTTTTCATGCCTTGTAATCTAAAAGGAAGTTTTATTTTGCATTATTCTCCATTAGGACTACTTTGATCTGGGTGTTCTCCACCGTGGCTTGGACAACCGTCCCCATGTGTTCAGGGATGAAGTGGCTCCAGTTTTTCAGACACGGCCTGTTGTGTATAAACCTCGACCCGCCAACCCAGAAGATATCGGAGGCTTCATTGATGATGTGAGTTCAGAACACCACTAAAGAACTTACTTCTGTTGGAAAATAAGCCTTTGAGCATTATGACATATTTCACTCTACGACACAGAACCTAAAGGCGGCAGATAACGACCCGACTGCTCCCCCCTACGACTCCCTGCTGGTGTTTGATTATGAAGGAGGCGGTTCTGAAGCTGGAAGCATTTCGTCTCTGAACTCGTCAAGCGATGGAGACCAGGACTATGACTGCCTCAGCGACTGGGGGCCTCGCTTCAAGAAACTGGCCGACATGTACGGAGGAGGAGATGATGACATGATGTGAATGTACCAGTACTGAGGAAAAGTAGCTGCATGAGTTTAAGTGTGCTGGAGTAACTGCATCCGTGAGATGTTAGTTTGTGAATTTTAGTTCATGCCCATTGGCAGTTGAGCCACTGCAGAGTTTGGTTTTATGAATTTTCCCCATTAGAGAAGTTTTTGAGCCTTTTGTTGTTTTGTTTTTTTAGGCTGGCCAAAAATGTTTTATTTGTAGCTTACTGGTATAGTGGTCTCATACACTGAACAATTTGCATCATCACTGGTTTTAAAAAAAAAGCTAGTCTGAAGCTGGTAAAATAAGGTACTTTTGATCTTTTTTGTATTCTGTTTTTATATTTTTGTTTCAAGGATAGATTAGAAACATTTCAGAAATCATATGAAATCCTTTTAGCCAGGGAAAGCAGAGTCGACCTCTGGACTACATTTGAGTTGATAATAAATGCTTCTTGTACTGCTTTACTAAATCTTGATGCAATAATTTCTGATGTATGGTAAAAGGTTAAATGTAATGTTTCACTTTTTTATATATATATATAAAGTTATACATTTTAGATTTGTGTGGCGTTTTGTCTTTTCCAGAATAGTAATTACTTTATTTATTGCAACAATTGAACGGTTGGAACAGGTTTTATTTGAACAATGTTCATTAAAATCCCAGTAGAACGACTTTTTTTGAACAGCTTTAACTGAAGTCAAAGCCCCATGACTTTAATGATGGCAAGTTAAGAACTGTGGAAGATTCCCAAAGAAATGACCGGAAAACTGCATTGCAGCTGTGGCTTCGACATCAGCATGTGACTCTGTGCATCAATACTGTATGTAAAGTGCTTTGGGGTTTTTATACATGCCGACTTGTGCGTAAAATAAGCCGCCGTAAAATTTAGGCACCTGGTCCTGTATCATCCTACCAGACCACTCAGGTTTACTCCAGAACCAGAACCAGACATGGAGAAGCAGCATTCAGTTTTTATGCTCCTCTAATCTGCAGCAAACTTTCAGAAAACAGCAAAACTGCTGAAAAACCAAGTTCCTTTAAATCAAGGCTAAAAACCCACTTGCTTTCGCGTTGCCTTTGATTGTTCTGTCAGTCAAATGGAACTGAAACACAAACCAACTTTTCCTTTATTATGCCACTGCAGTGTATACTCCATATAGTGTTTTCATCAGATAGCACTTTGAATTGTCTTGTTTCTGAAATGGGATAAACTTGCCTTGGGGAAAGTTAATAATGGTATTCTGATGATCCCAGATAATGGATTTGTGTCTTCGACTATCTGACATTTCAGTAGCTGGGACAGTGTTGTGCCTTTGGCTTTGTTTAGCTCAACAGATGCCCTAACAAACCCATCGGCATCCTGTCTGAAGTGTGCAGCTCTTCCTCACCTCACGTGAGAATAATGAGAGCAAACTGAGGAGCATGTGCATCTGAAAACACTAAACTACCAGATGCATAAGGATTCTTCTGGCATATAGGGAAACTAGTCAGAAATGAAAGAGAGAACGACAGAGCTTCAAATAACAGTTGCTGTTCGATGCCTCTTGTTTCCTTGAGTCAGTCAGAAAGTTTGTGTCTCTGAATGTTTTTGATGTTGTGCCTGAATCCTGAATATATTTAAAGAATCTATTATCCTAGTGCTTTTGTGCTGAAATTTCTCTGAGTATTAGAAGAGGCTCCATCGAGGATTCTCAGAAGAATATCAAAGTGGGAATTTTGTGCTCAAGGAATATAATTTGTCTACTTTTACTTAGGAATTCGAAGAGCTGTAAGAGTTGTTCTGGACTTGTGAAAGCATAATTGTACAAGTCCTGCAGAATTTATTCTATAAATTCAATTTCACAGTTACAGTCCACAAATACTTTGCACCAAATATACCTCCTTATAAAAACTTAATAATATTTACATAATATATTATTATAATATAATAATATTTACTCCACATCAAGGCATTAGACTTTAAGACCCTCTCCATGCTGTTTTTTTGTTTGTATTAATAAAGCCAACTAAATAAAGTGCATAAATGCTTTAAAAGCTTTGATAAATATCTCTTGTCCAAGTTTGTCTTGTACTAATTTTTTCCTTCTTTTGCTTCGCCTGGAACATCCTGCTGGTGTTTGACTGTAAGGGAGGCGGTTCTGACGAATAGCTGAAAAAAGGGGCCCCGCTTTAAGAAACTGCCTGATAATAATGGAGAACAGGATGAAAATGAATTGTACATGTTTGGTACATTTAAAGAAAATTGCTGCATGGGTTTTAAATGTGTCTGTAGTAACATGCTGAACATTTCGTGGTTGTTGGGATATTTTGTAATGAACTGTTTTAGTTTAATTTCATTCATTGTAATGACCTCTTGTTGAGAGGTCAGAGAAGATGTTTTCCATTGTTCACTATTTGGGGAGTTAGCTTTCTGCAAGCCTTTCAAAGGTGGAACTTTTAACCTTTGTTATATTTGTTTATTTTATTTTTTTTTTCCAATACATAGACTTTGTTTTCTCCATTGCTGGTGCTACTGAGCAAACACTGAGCAACAAAAATGTTGTGCAACATGTGCATCTTTGGTGTTTGGGAGTTTTAAGATAAACTTCAAAATTCACCATCATGTTTCTACTGCCTGGACATAATATTAACATTTTTGGAGAGGCTCATCTGGAAATCTATAAGGGAATCTCTTAAGAGTTTCTGTGGAGTGAGCAAAAGATTAGGGTGATGGTAAGGAGGCAATTCGACCATGAAGACTTGGAGCTCATTATGATAAATCAGCAAAACATTCAAAAACATGCTAAGCCTCTATAACAAAAGGTTCATTGCTTTAATGCCAGTAAAGATTTTTCAGTTCTATATTTAAAAGGCTATAAGCCATTTACATTCTTCTCCAGATCCAAGATTTCCTTCCTTTGACTCAGAGATCAGCTGATCCAGTGGCTTCCTGTATAGACCAGATATTTTTAGGCCCGAGCAGCAAAGCGCTGCGAAGGCCTATTGTATCTGTACTGTTTATTATTACGATTCTTCCCACCTCTTCGTGTGCCTTTTTGGGGGCTTTATCATATTCAAAAACTCACCAAACTTGGCGGTGGCGACTAGAAAATTTAAAAATTTTGAATTTTAAGGTTGTCGCAAAAATCGCAAAAAAAATTGCTCAACGGCGGCAACTAGCAATTTTCTGTTGACACAATGGTATGAACGTACTTCATCGTAGAGACATGAAATTTGGTACACTTGTAGAGCTCACCAAAAGACTCGGAACTTACATTTAATGTTATAAGCCAAGTATCACAGGAAGTCGGCCATTTTGTATTGAACGTCCATTTTTTACCTCGATTTTGCTGTTTACAGCCTTCGTATTTGATCGAACTCCTCCTAGGGATTTCGATTGATCGGCTTCAAACTCGGTCAGTCTTATCATAAGGCATGTTTGATTTAAAGTTATCAAATTGGTGAGTTTTGGAGCATGTTGAAGGGGGGTTAGCAGGGGTCAAAGTTCACCTACTCGCCATGAAACACGAAACTCTTATATTTCCTATACAAAAACACATAGAGGGATCAAACTTTCAGTGATTGATCGTCATCGGGTGTCCTAAAATACCCTGTGGTGAAATGATGACATCACTTAGGCCACGCCCCCTGAGAACAGGAAGTGTCATGTTTTACTGTGAACGGTCGCTATCTTAGCCCTTTGACTTAATCAACATGAAACTGTGTCCAGAGACAGAAGACATGTTGGGGTGTTGTGGATTCCAACACCGACCGGCTTTGACATAGCAGGTGGGCGTGGCGGCGTGGCGAAGTGACCTGTAACGCCGTTGCCATACGTTTGGCTCTGAATTCCACAATTTCGGGCCCAGCTGCTCCAAACTCACTAGGATGGATCCTTATCCACCCACCGACAGGAATTCATAACAAAATTTGGTGGGCGTGGCCTAATTTCTCTATAGCGACCCCTAGAGTATTTTAAATGAACAGCCCCAGGCCATGCTTTAACCTAGAATTACGAAACTTGGTACACATGTGTATCTTGTCAGGACGTACAAAAAAGTCTCTTAGAGCCATGGTCGAAACCCAACAGGAAGTCGGCCATTTTGTATTGAAGGTCCATTGTGGACCTCGATTTTGACGTTTACAGCCTTTGCATTTGATCGAACTCCTCCTAGGGATTTCGATTGATCGGCTTCAAACTCGGTCAGTCTGATCATAAGGCATGTCTGATTTAAAGTTATCAAATTGGTGACTGTATGAGCTTGCTGAAGGGGGGTTACCAGGGGTCAAAGTTCACCTACTTGCCATGAAACACGAAACTCTTATATTTCCTATATAAAAACACATAGAGGGACCAAACGTTCAGTTATTGATCGTCATCGGGTGTCCTACAATACCCTGTGGTGAATTTTTTTTTTTTCGTAGGCAACGCCCCCTGAGAACAGGAAGTGTCATGTTTTACTGTGAACGGTCGCTATCTTAGCCCTTTGACCTAATCAACATGAAACTGTGTCCAGAGACAGAAGACATGTTGGTGTGTTGTGGATCCAAGCCTTGACCAGCTGCGATGAAGCAGCTGGGTGTGGCGGCGTGGCGAAGTGACCTGTAACGCCGATGCCATACGTTTGCTTCTAGATTCCACATGTTTTGACCGAGCTGCACCAAACTTGGCCTGACTCATCCTGGTGTGATGCCTGACAATGCTATGTCATCATATTATGACGTCATCTAAGCCCCGCCCCCTCGGAACAGGAAGTGTCTTTTTTTTCCTTGGAAAGCTCTGTTTATGGCTCTCTTGACCTAATCAAGATGATTCGGATGATAAACTCTGTCAATGCTCGCTGCTGGCTGAACCGTGTGGGCGTGGCCAAATGGCGAATATCAGTCCCTCGCCTACGGTGGCCGACAGGTGCAAATGCGCAGCAAAAGAGAAAACATGCAAACAAAAAAGAAGACACCCCCGAATGAAATGCAGCAAACAAAAAGAGAGACGCAAACACCCCCGAATGAAATGCAGCAAACAAAAAGAGAGACGCAAACACCCCCGAATGAAATGCAGCAAACAAAAAGTGTTGAAAACGGAAGTGCTCCAGACCACTAGGGGGAGTCAAAGAAAATAGTATTCATTTCTATGGGACCAGATGCAAGATTCTTCTTCTTCTTCTTCTTGGTATTTATTGGCGGTTGGCAACAAACTTACAGTAGCATTACCGCCACTTACCAGTATGGAGTGTGGTTCGAGATGGTCTATAAACTTTCACTTTCTACCTTTTCCCTCCATTAACTCCTGATTAAACATACCCCCACACATACACACCTGCTTATATTATCCAACTTGCTTATAACTTTATATACCCCTCTTTGATATTCTTTACACATTCACACCCAACTTGCTCTACTCATATCCTATGAAATAGCTTTGTTTTTTTAAGATACCAAATAATTATTTGAATATGTCTACTCCCGAAATCTCTCCTCAAAAATTCTATTAAATTAAACCTTTCTTTAATACCTACACACTCTCTCAGCATGCATCTTCTCTCTTCTTCATACTTACAACACTCTAAAATAACATGCTCTATTGTTTCAGACTTCTCACAATAATCACACTTTCCAGATGCAAGATTCAGAGAGATACCTTTACTTTCTTTCAAATTTCATGCTCTGAATCTTGCATCTGGTCCCATAGAAATGAATACTATTTTCTTTGACTCCCCCTAGTGGTCTGGAGCACTTCCGTTTTCAACACTTTTTGTTTGCTGCATTTCATTCGGGGGTGTTTGCGTCTCTCTTTTTGTTTGCTGCATTTCATTCGGGGGTGTTTGCGTCTCTCTTTTTGTTTGCTGCATTTCATTCGGGGGTGTCTTCTTTTTTGTTTGCATGTTTTCTCTTTTGCTGCGCATTTGCACCTGTCGGCCACCGTACTCGCCATATACATACGTTTGGCTCTAATTCACACATGGATCATCCGATTGGCGCCAAACTGGATATGTATGATCTTTGTTCACCTCTAAAGAGCCCGACGGGTTTGAGATGTAATTTGACTCCACTGCGCCCCCTAAGGTAATACATCGGCCGTATCTCCTCGACGCATCGACCGATCTGCACCAGATTTTTTGACAGTCGTCGGGGAGCGCCGCCGAACGCATTCACGCCTGTCGCCCGGTGGACGGGCGGGGAAAATGCGCGACAGCTTCTGCGGCGGCTAGCGGGCGGCGATGCTGGAAACTGCGGCAGAGCTTCTGCGGTGGGGAGCGGGCTGCGACTCTGGAAAACGCGCGAGAGCTTCTGCGGTGGCCGGAACCCCCGCGGTGGCCAATAGGCCGGAGCGGCGCTTGCTGCGAGGGCCGCCCGAGGCTGCTTGCAGCTTTAATTTTAATTTGCTTTCTGTTTAATTTTGCCTTGTTTGTTTTTTTCTGTTTCTTGAAACACCTTGTGTTAATTTTTCAAGGCACCATATAAATAAAGTTTTTATCAGGAACTTTAAGCAGGTATTAGTTTTCATTAAGCAAACATTTTGGCATTACTTTTTCACTGATGTATCATTTTCTAATCTAAAATGTCGTCTTTGCATCAGTTGTAAGCAGAAAATCATTAATAAAGTAAAGGTTTGAAAGCAGTCTCTTTGGAATTGATCTGTTTCACTTATTTGTTACTAAAATAAATGGACTTACAAAAATAGAACTTATTGAAAATGACTGCATGCACAACTATAGATATTATGTACTACATTTATTATAGTCATTATGCATTAAAAAGAGCAAAATCGCTCTCCTAACCAAATAAACCATCACAGGACCAGTGAATAAAGACATATTTAGTTTAAGAATTTATTAAAAAGCATTTGTCATATGTTATCTTCAAATATTGCAGACATCTTTTTTTGTACAAAAACAAAACAAAAACAACCTCATCAACTTGCTAATGGCACAATGGCTGTAGAACTTTGCATGGATCTAATGTACTGAAAAATAAACACTGATGGAAATATTAATAAAAAAAATAAAACAAGAGGAAAAGTGCTTACTATATTGGTTACATTCTCCACAAATCACACCAGTAAAACTGAGCTTTCAAGTTTGTATGTCTAATAAAGAATAGAATCATAAATGAAGAACTAAAACTAATGTAAGGCTTTAACCTGAAGATCCTAATGAAGAACAGCTGAAAGAAAAAAATAGGACTGATTACACATTGTCACACAGATATCGATTTCACACATCGTCACAGTCAGACTGCACGCATGCAGGCATTTTTCTCAGTACTGGTACATTCACATCATGTCATCATCTCCTCCTCCGTACATGTCGGCCAGTTTCTTGAAGCGAGGGCCAAATTCTCTGAGGGAATCATAGTCCTGGTCTCCGTCGCTCAAGGAGCACAGAGACGAGAGTTTTTCTGCTTCAGAACCGCCTCCTTCCAAATCAAACACCAGCAGGGAGTCGTAGGGGGGAGCAGTCGGGTCGTTATCTGCCGCCTTTAGGTTCTGTGTCGTAGAGTGAAATATGTCATAATGCTCAAAGGCTTATTTTCCAACAGAAGTAAGTTCTTTAGTGGTGTTCTGAACTCGCATCATCAATGAAGCCGCCGATATCTTCTGGGTTGGCGGGTCGAGGTTTATACACAACAGGCCGTGTCTGAAAAACTGGAGCCACTTCATCCCTGAACACATGGGGACGGTTGTCCAAACCACGGTGGAGAACACCCAGATCAAAGTAGTTCTAATGGAGAATAATGCAAAATAAAACTTCCTTTTAGATTACAAGGCATGAAAACAGTCACTGGATTAAACCACCAGAAGAGCTTGTTGAGAGTAAAGTAACATTTAAATACGTTCTCATGAACAGTTATAGCCATCTGCCCCATGTAAAAAATATTACATGTAAACAATGTTCCAGAGTATAAATCTTGATTATATAAGCAGCATTTACCTGGTCCTCCTCTCCGCCTCCCTCCTCATCATAACAAAAGATGTCGTCTCTGATGTCGTTATCTAGGAGCAAAGGTTGTCCCTTCTTTGGCTTGTTTTATTTGCCAACAGTAGCAGCAGCAGGACCAGAACTGAAAGAGCATAAAGCTGACATGATTTCTCATTTCAAGAGCTAAGACTGGACAGATCAAAACCATTAGCAATTTTTCTTCAGACCAACTTTCTTAGAAAGAACCCATATTGATCTAGAAATGTAGTAAATTCTTAAACTCACTAAGTAGCAGGAGGACGCCACCGAGTATTCCCAGGATGACTGGCATGCTGGAGCCAGCAATAACTTTCTCTATGCACCTCACTTCTTCTCCAGTGCAGTCACACACTTCAGCTTCGATTGTGTTGATCTGAAACAGGCCCTGGTTGTCTGAAACCTTCATGCCCACTTTGTAAGTTCCACTCTCCAGCTCACGTGTCAAAGTCAGAACAATACCAGTTTCTGAAAAAGAAAAATATACAATAAACACACTTAAAAAACTAATTCCTACATTGTCAATTGTTTTGTCAATACAAGTTTCTTTTCATCAAGCCTTATTCCATTCCCAGCACAAACATTTAGATTTGTTTTATTCAGCTGATATTAAGCAATATTTCTATTTTACTATATGCAGGTTTTATTTGCAGCGGTAACTTTGGGTCGGTCAGCTGTCTCCCAGATAAACAGAAAAGTCAACAGGCCTTTGGAATCATTTACATCACCATGATTACAGAAACAGCAACAAAATACTGTGATATAATTGTTAGTTCATATCAGTCATTCCTAGTTTACATACTGTTGTCGTTCATCCTAGCGGTCCAGTTAGTCTTAGCAGAGTCCAGTAAGATGACGCTGTATGGAAAAGTAAAGCCTGGTCCATCTTTATCTGTTACACTTAGCAGCTGAGAAACTGGCTTCTTGTTACACATCTGTGGAAACAAAATGAATTTAAAACACTGATGGGATTATGCTACAGTATATTTGCAATTTTCTATTTAACAATTGAAAATTAAGTGAAACTATAACTCTGAAGCTCCTGAATAGGTAGGTGCAAAAGGTAAATGATCTGGTCCTGGTTCAGGTGGAGGGTACGTACTTTAACTAAACGATCGTCAACGGAGGGGCGGTTGTCGTTGACGTCCTCAAGTGTAATGATCAGAGTTCCAGTTCCTGTAGCTGGGATCTGATCTGGAGACATGGAAGATAAAAAGTAGAAGCATGAATAGTCCTGTTGACACCTTCAATGATCTACTGAGGAAGGAATCAAAAATCTCTACAAGAAAAGTTTGAGAAATTCAGAACTGCTCCAGATGATAATATTCTAAAGAATTCTTTTCAAGGCAAGCTTTACACTTTTAGCTCAAACCATTAAATTTTTTTAACTGGCAGTGATTCAAAAGATTTCCTCCAAAACCATTAAGACAGTTAATAATCACACCTACCATCATCATCATATGCACCAATCAATGCTGTGTATTTATTCTCTTTGACAGCATTATCTTCTCTGTCCATTTGGTTTCTCACTTTTATCTCACCAGTACCCTTATCAATGACAAGCCAGCCAGCTGGGTCATCGAGTATTTTATACCTGAACATCAAGGACAAAAATTTATATAAATAACACAAAGCAGGACTTTGTAAGCAGTATGATCAAGAAAAGAGATTACTTATCTACAACAGGAATTTAAAATATGCAGGCTGTGACTCTTCAAGATGGAGGATTTTCAGGTTCCTTACATGACTTTCTGTTTGCGTCCAACGTCTGGATCAGTAGCTGTGTATCGCACCACAGTGCTGTTCACAGCAAGATCCTCATGTTCGGAAACATGCTTCTCTTTAGGATCAAAGATGGGAGGTTCATTGACATCCTCCACAGTCACCACCACTGTAGCAGTGGAAGTGACCAAGGGGACAGCAAAAGGAGCCTCATTCTCCACTGTGACCAGTAGAGTGTGCTTACTGGTTCTCTCAAAGTCCAGACTCTGGTTTAGTGGAAGAAAGGTTTAATGGTAACTCAGACATGAACAGTTCAGGCTGAACTTCAGCTGATAAATGTAACTGAATTTTGCTTAAAAACAAAATACTTTGAAATAGTTACATTTGGTCCAACAGTCAGAACCTGCTGTTCCTCCTACCTTAGCAGTACTGATGATTCCTTCTTGTTTGTTTGTTCCTGTTTCCACAGTAAACAGATTTCCTGGATCTCCATCAATGATGCTGAACTTTGCATTCCAGGCCATGGTATGAGGCTCATCACCGTCCTTCACCAACATCTTAACAACTAGAGCGTCTACTTTATTCTCTTCAACTGTGGCCTCATACTGAGAGGAGACAGAAGACATTTTTAAGGTTGCTCACCACAACAAATTCCAAATTATCTTCACACATTTGCATACATATATACATATTTATCTACACAACTTGTCCTTTAACCCTTGGGGATTCTTGGCTGACCAAAATGGGAAATCCTGCTTTACTGCTTTGTTTGATACTCAACATCTCAGTTGGACTAAAAGTTAATTCTATGAAACTTGGCCAAGACTTTTTAAAATTTTCTTTTAAAAATTTATTGTCCCTATGATTATAAGGTATGCAGAACAAAAGATAAGCACTTTGTGTACACTTAAAACCTTCTGTCCCATTTTGGTCCCACTGACTGCTATTATAACCACATATTTTCAGTGAACAGTTATCACAGCATTTTAAAATAACTTTTCAATGAAAACCAAACTAATCCAAGATTCTGTCTTCAAAACACAAGAAAAACTAGTTTGGGTGTGATGACCTCCCTGATATTACCACCCTTTAATTAATCGAGTTAATTATTTACTATTAGATGAGAGGAACAGCCTGTTTATGCAGGTGCATCTTCAGTTGGGTTAGTTTGCTGGTAATTTGCCTAAGAGACAACCAGGACTAGAGAACTCCATGGAGATGATTTTACCAGATTACAAGTCTGAGGATGATGAGGATGTCTGATGTAAATATAAGCAGAAGTCAAAATTCATATGAGGGGCAGGAATTGCAGCCTGGCAAAGGAGGACTCTGCAGCTGAGAGGAGGAAGAAGCAATGGATGATGGGAAATCTCCATGGAGAAAAAAGAGAGGGAAATCAAGATCTTCCACATATGAAAAGTCTCTGTCATACTTTTCTCCACATATTTTAACTCCAGGATTTCTATCTTGCCAGAATCTGCGGGCCTTTGACTACATTCATCTCTCTTTACAGACTTCCTGTAGCTAATCCTGCACTTCTCAGACCTACAGGGGAGGTCATCAGTAAATATATGGAATGATTTGGGTGAGAAGGAGCAGGTTTGGTGTCTACATGTTAGGACAAAAAGTTATGTTTATCACTCTTACAGCTGTTGTGAAGTGCCAGCAGCATGGTGTCGAATTGTGTGACGTTTTGTCAGGGTTTGGGGGACAAATAAGGATGGTTGAACTTTGTGGTGTGATGGTTGGACTATGACAGTTTTTCTGGCATCAGGATTTTGGACCGAACAGTAGGAATGATGCAGAGAGAAAGAGATCAGATTCCTTGGATAATCGTGAAAATATTCTATAAAGTACTCGATTACTAAAATATTTTTTTACATATCAAACCATAGAAAATATTTAAAAAATGAGAAAACCCTCATATCTTTATCGCTGGATAGATCTTTAGTTATTGAACAGATTTAATGGATGGAAAGTGGAAAAAAATAAATACTGAATTTTTATTGCAACTTTGTAAGATGCACAGTTTTAGGTCATGAATGTACAGAGTGTCAGTTTTAACTCTCATTGCTCCAAAAATAATGCGTAAACATCAATACTGTTATTAATTTTTGATGGGTAAAGGCTGGAACATCCACATCAAAAAGATTCAATTTTGCTGGTTTTTTTGTTTTTAAATATTGAATATTTGGGGTTTTTCTCTGTCAAACACAAGACATTTTTAGACAAAACATAGAAAATATTTTTAAAATATGAAAAACATTATATCTGTAAGGTGGTTCTCTCTATTAAAAAAATTTCAAGTTTTAAGTGCAACTAATTTATAAATGGAGACGTTCAAACAAAACCTGTTTAAACCATGTGATGGAGACCACGGGTTCCATCCCATGTTGATTATTGATATTATGTTGTTTTCAGTTCAAATGTGTTTGTATTAGTTCTTTGTTTAGTTATATTGTGACATTTGGTGAACATTCTTTGTGGGTGGGGAGACTGGCCATCTTTGCTGTTCGGAGAATGTGGGGGGGGAGGAAATGTCAGTTCGTTTTGATTTAGATTAGTTCAATTTGAGTTAATTGAGTATTTGCCTTTCTGGGTGTGTCTCAGCAAGGTGGATCAGAGAGGGAGACGAATGCTCCTGGAGCATACCAACTTCCATTAAGAGGGGGAATACTCTGAGGATTTATATTTAGTTATATTTACTTTTGATTGACTTTAGATTAGTTTAATTTTAATAATTTGCATGCATGTAAATATTTGTTGGATCATTTATTGTTAGGTTTGTGTAAGTAGTGTTTGTTTGTCTTTTCTTTTTGGATCACCCCTTTACCTGGTGTAAGTGTTGGAACTTGCCTCAGGTATAAATGTCAGCTTCTTTGTTTCACTGGAAAAGAGGGTGCTGGTGTAATGAAGATTTGGAGCTCCCAAATAAATCCACCTCAAAGACATTTGTTACCTCACTTCCTTCTTTAAACGCAGAGCCTCCGCCGGTCAAAGTGACAAATGGTGTCAGAAGTGTGGCTTTTGGAGGAACAATGAGACGATGATGACAAGAGGTGGTAAAAGAAGTAATGAAACTGAGAATCCAGAGAATAGTGCTGCTATGAGTGGAGCTGAAGCAGCTACTGGTGCTAGCGCTGATGACAAACTGGATCAGCTGGCTAGCCTCGTCAAGTCACTGATGCAGTCTCAAACTGCCCGAGACCAGCAGATTGAGAAGGAATCAGCACGCCAAGAAGTAAGATGGAAGAATTTACAACAACAGTTTCGACAACTCCAGACTCATGTGGAGGAATTGAAGGAGGAACGACAACATGAGGGTGACTTTTTGGAGGAGGATCCTCACACTCATGATGACGACGGCGACAGCCATGATGATGGACGAAGTCAGATGTCTTTCCAGCTTCCAGCCACACAGAGGGAGCCAAAGCTGCTTCCATTAGCTTCTGATGATGATGTGGAGCACTTCTTGACAACTTTTGAAAGGATAGCTAAGGTCTGTCATTGGCCTAAAGAGGAGTGGGCAGTCCGACTGGTTCCGCTACTTACTGGGAAAGCACGTAGTGCTTATGTGCTGATGGACATTGCTGATTCTCACATGTATGACAAGGTGAAAGATGCCGTTCTGACCAAATATGAGATAACTGCCGACACCTATAGAAGGAGGTTTCGATCCCTGGACATTCATCAGGGTGAGACGCCAAAAGAACTTTATGTTCGGCTCAAAGACATGTTCTATAAGTGGGTTAAACCAGAGACGTCTACAGTGAAGAACATTTCAGAACTGATGATCATGGAGCAGTTCCTGAGGATGGTGAATCCGGACTTGGAGGTGTGGATCCGGGAACGAGCCCCAAAATCTGCAGAGGAGGCGGCAAGTTTGGCAGAAGTCTTCTTGTCAGCGAGGACAGGGACCAGAAGAGCCCACTTTGGCCGTGAAAACTTTCCTACGGGAAGAAGTAAGTCTGATGGGGTGAAAGGGGTGGTGCGCTAGGTCAGACTTGGAGTTATTCAGCTACAAAGTCATTTTCTGTTGCTAAACCCAACCCTGCTAAGAACTACTCTTCCTCAAGACCAGATGTCAGGTGTTTTCAGTGTAACAGAATGGGTCATACACAGTACACATGTCCTGCCACTATACGAAGTAAGCCCTCCCTTCTCTGTTCGGTTCCCAGACCACCCTCCCCATCCCCTGCCCCTGAATCTGCTCACACAGTCCCTGTGTTGGTTAATGGTCAACGTGAAACAGCTTTGTTAGACACAGGAAGTTTTAAGTCTGTGGTTCTGTCTAGCTTAGTGCCAAGAGAACTGTGGGGTGATGCTAAGACAAAAATTAGTTGTATTCACGGTGATGAAATGGAGTATCCTGTAGCTGAGATTTATCTAACTATAGGCGGTCAGACATTTCTATTACCTGTAGCATTAGCTTCAAGGCTTCCTTATGCTGTCATTTTGGGCTTGGATGTCCCCACTTTGACTGATTTAGTGTCAAACACAGCAGCTGGACATTTGACTCAAACTGATGGCCATGAGGGATCCCAGGTCAAGACTCAGAACACTACACTCTTCCAAAAACATGTCCCCATAGTGGCAGGAGCAGAACTTTCCTCTCCAATCTGTAGCTTGGTCACTACTAGAGCCCAGGCAGTACAGAACTCACTTAAGGAATTACCATTCTATGATGTAGAACTGGAGGTGGGTGGTGTAAAACCATCCAAATCCAGAGCACAAAGAAGAAAGGAGAAGTTTTTGGGTTCGGCCAGAATGGAGGTGGAAGGTAAAATGAAACCTTGCCCTTTATTTGACTTTGATATTCCTTCAGATATTTCTGCCCATCAGAGATCAGACCCAACATTAAAACCATGGTTTGTTAAGGTTACAGAAGTAGAGGGAAAGAAGCAGGGTAAACTAAATGCCTTGGAAGATGCAACTTATGTTGTGAAGAATGGTGTCCTTTATCAGGTTAAGGGTAGATCGGAAGCCATTGCTTTACCACAGCAACTAAGGGGAAAAGTGATGGAACTCGCTCATTCAGTTCCTTGGGCCGGGCACCTGGGATTTCAGAAATCCCTTCATAGAATAGCGAGTCGGTTTGTGTGGCCAGGCATGTACACACAGGTGCAACAGTTCTGTTCTTCCTGTCACACGTGTCAGTTAACTACGAACAGAGGTGTTTCTAAAGCACTTCTACAGCCATTACCTATCATAGAAACACCATTTGAAAGGATAGGAATGGATGTTGTAGGTCCCCTGGGGAGAAGCTCCTCTGGTAACGTTACATTCTGGTTATCTGTGATTATGCTACAAGATACCCTGAAGCTTTTCCTTTGAGATCAGTGAAAGCTAAACAAGTAGCTAACTGTTTGCTTCATCTGTTTTCACGGGTAGGCATTCCTAGAGAGATCCTTACAGACTGCGGGACTAATTTCCTGTCAAACCTTTTGAAGCAGGTCTATCAGTTGTTGGGTATAAAGGGTATAAACACCACCCCATACCACCCCCAGTCAGATGGACTGGTTGAACGTTTTAACCAAACACTGAAGAACATGTTGCGCAAGTTTGTTACAGAGACTGGCACAGAGTGGGACAAATGGCTGCCCTATATGCTTTTTGCATATCGAGAAGTTCCACAAGCGTCAACTGGATTCTCTCCATTCGAGCTGCTGTATGGACGACAAGTGCGGGGGCCGTTGGATCTTCTTAAAGAGCAATGGGAAAGCCCAAGTCCATCGGGTGAGCATGTGGTGTCTTATGTGATAAAAATGAGAGAGAGACTTGAACAAATGGCTGTAATGGCACATCAACACATGACAACTGCTCAAGCAAAACAAAAAACCTGGTACGATAAAAAGGCCAGGGAGAGGAGTTTTCATCCTGGACAGAAAGTGGTGTTGTTGCTCCCCACCAGTGATAATAAGCTTCTCACGAAATGGCAGGGCCCTTATGAGGTCACACGATGTGTTGGGAAGCTTAATTATGAACTGTATATGCCAGACAGGAAGAAGAAACATCAGACTTTCCATGTTAATCTTTTGAAACAATACCACGATTCACCACAACAGTTTGCAATGCCGTCTGTTTCTCAGTCATCTCAACAGGTCCCAATGCAGAATAAGGAGCATGCAGACACTGTTGTACCGCAACTCTTTGTGCGTGTGGTGGACGATGAGGAGGAAGATGAGCTATTTTTTCCAGCCTGTAGCTCCGCACCTGTTGCAATTTCTCTCTCTCATCTTCAGCCATCCCAACAGCAGGACATGAAACCCCTTTTGGATCCAGAGTTGTTTCAGGAAAAACCTGGGTTCACAAGCCTGCTGAAACACAGGGTTCACCTCAGAGACGATGCTGCACCTCGCAGGAAGTTCTACAGGGTTCCAGAACGTCTCGCCCCACAACTCAAGAACAAGATACAGTTCATGTTGGAGCTGGGGGTCATTGAGCCCTCTGTGAGTGAATGGTGCAGTCCAGTAGTGCTAGTACCAAAAAAGGATGGCACTTTAAGGTTTTGTATTGATTTTAGATACCTAAATAGTGTCTCTAAATTTGACCCTTATCCAATGCCTCGCATTGATGAACTGTTGGAGAGAGTTGGGAGATGCAATTTTATTACCACACTTGACCTCAGTAAGGGCTACTGGCAGCTGGCCTTGGCATCAGAGGCGAAAGAACTGACTGCGTTTAAAACACCATGTGGGGTTTTTCAGTTTAGGGTGATGCATTTTGGCCTGCAGGGGGCACCAGCGACATTTCAGCGCCTCATGGACCAGGTGCTGAGGGAGGCATCTGACTTTGCTGCGGCATACCTGGATGACGTGGTGGTTTTCAGCCAGACGTGGGAGGAGCATGTTCATCATTTGCAGCATGTTTTACAGCTCATTAGATATGCGGGCCTTACCATTAACCCTAATAAATGTAAGTTGACTCAGAGGCAGGTAGAGTACCTGGGCTATGTGGTGGGACATGGCCAAGTTAGACCTCAAGTGGGAAAAGTAGAAGCGATTCATGCATACCCAGTTCCTACGACTAAAAAGAAGGTCCGTGCCTTTGTTGGGTTAGTGGGGTGGTATAGTAAGTTCATTCCCCATTTCGCAGACAGGGCTGCTGTTCTTACAGATTTGACAAAAGTCTCTGCACCGAATAAAGTACAGTGGACTGAGGGGTGTGACAAAGCTTTCAGGGACCTGAAGTCTGCAATTTCCAGTGACTCTGTTCTCTACAGTCCAGACTTTGATGAACCGTTTATATTGCAAACTGACGCCTCTGGAGTAGGCCTTGGTGCTGTATTGCTGCAGGACATTGATGGTGAGAGACATCCTATTGTTTTCCTCAGTAGGAAGCTTCAAGACAGAGAGACCAGGTATTCCACAGTCGAAAAAGAATGCCTTGCTGTTAAGTGGGCTGTGGAATCACTGCGGTACTATCTGTTGGGCCGCCATTTTACCCTGGAGACAGATCATCGGGCACTGACATGGCTACACCAAATGAAAGACTCTAATATGCGCATTGCAAGATGGTATCTGTCACTACAACCTTTTGACTTTACAGTGCAGTATCGGTCAGGGAAGTCTAACCTTGTGGCTGACTCTCTGTCGAGGATGTTTGAGGACTGAGTACTGTTGTCCTGGGTGACGGGGGAGGAAATGTGATGGAGACCACGGGTTCCATCCCATGTTGATTATTGATATTATGTTGTTTTCAGTTCAAATGTGTTTGTATTAGTTCTTTGTTTAGTTATATTGTGACATTTGGTGAACATTCTTTGTGGGTGGGGAGACTGGCCATCTTTGCTGTTCGGAGAATGTGGGGGGGAGGAAATGTCAGTTCGTTTTGATTTAGATTAGTTCAATTTGAGTTAATTGAGTATTTGCCTTTCTGGGTGTGTCTCAGCAAGGTGGATCAGAGAGGGAGACGAATGCTCCTGGAGCATACCAACTTCCATTAAGAGGGGGAATACTCTGAGGATTTATATTTAGTTATATTTACTTTTGATTGACTTTAGATTAGTTTAATTTTAATAATTTGCATGCATGTAAATATTTGTTGGATCATTTATTGTTAGGTTTGTGTAAGTAGTGTTTGTTTGTCTTTTCTTTTTGGATCACCCCTTTACCTGGTGTAAGTGTTGGAACTTGCCTCAGGTATAAATGTCAGCTTCTTTGTTTCACTGGAAAAGAGGGTGCTGGTGTAATGAAGATTTGGAGCTCCCAAATAAATCCACCTCAAAGACATTTGTTACCTCACTTCCTTCTTTAAACGCAGAGCCTCCGCCGGTCAAAGTGACAAACCAGTTTTAAACTACAGGTTTAAAAATTTTAAAAAGTCATGTGTTGTACTTACTCTGGACTCTGTAAAGACTGGAGCGTGATCGTTGCTGTCCGTCACTTTGATAATCACTTTGGTAAATCCAGTCAAACATTCTCCCTTCATGTCAGCTACCATTACTTCCAGTTCATACTTTGGGACTTTCTGTAGGTTGGTAAATCCAGTCAAACATTCTCCCTTCATGTCAGCTGCCATTACTTCCAGTTCATACTTTTGGACTTTCTGTAGGATGAAATGTTGACTTTAATTAAACAAGACACTTTTAGTTCCTCGTCACTGAACTGTAGAAAATCAGCTTTCTAAAATATTCAACACTATTTCTGTCCTCAGTTATCAAGGCAGAGCTTAGATGCCTCTAAGAAAAATTTAGTTTAGAAACTATTTAGGTTCCAACAAACAGCACAGAGCTCATTCTGAGAAACATATAAAAAAAGATTGAATGAAATCATGCTAATTCATAATTAGGTATGTGTGTTTGTAGCTTCAAGCAGAGAACATAGAATCTGATACAGGACACTGCAGGAGAGGAAGGGAAATGATGGACACCAGGAAGAACAAGAACAGAAAGAAAAACATTATACAGAATCATGTGGAGCAACTCAACCAGCAGAAACAACACAAACCCAAAGGACACCAGGTCTAGGTGCAAAGATAGGCTAGTTTCAATTTTAAACCTTGCTGACTTGCTGGAGGGATTTTGCATGACTATAAACTGAAGCAATGACTTGTGTTAATCATATTAGAGGAGTAGTTATCTGTTACTAGTAGCTCTGTTTGCTGAGCTGCATGAAGCTGATCTCAGTGAAGAGCCAAAGACCAAGTCTTAATAAGACAGAAACACCAGTCTTGTTAAATAATATTTATCTTCAGACTTTCTGGCAGCTTGATATGCTTCAGCTGTCAAGAGATGCTACAATCGGTGCACCCTATATATTTTGCTGGACGTTGCAAAAGTTGCAGATTTAAGTGTTTTAGTAACCACACTTTCCTTATGAAAATGTACACCACCTTCACTTTTCCTGCATTTTGCTGAGAAACTGTGGCAGTCTATTTTTTCCCAAGCATCCTGCGCACACATTGAGTGATGAGAGCACCGTGTCTCTGCAGCAATCACAAATCTTTATTTGTAGTTTAAAATTTCTCACCATCAACTTTGAAAAGCTTTTGCTCTCTGACACTGATGGAAATGAGGTACGTGATGAACTTTAACAAAGGCCAAAAATATACTTTTGATATAATTCAGCATATTTTCTTGATAAGTATAATTGCCTTGTGTTCTGCTAAAGTGCAATTCTTGAAAAACTAATAATTCAAATGAAGAACTAACTCATTAACTAAATATTGCTGTTTTCGTGCTATAAAAAATTACTTGTCTTTTCATGTCAACTTCAATTAATTATAAAGTATAAATATCAGCATGATAAGTCAGAATATTTAAGAATAATATTGAAACTCTTTGTTTCTTGGAAGTTTTATTCTTGGGAATTATTGAATGATCTGTTCTTAAATGCCAGACCAGATTGAATTGTGAAATGGTCCAGATAGAGCAGGATTTAGTTAAACCAATAGAAATCACTATTTTACTCAAGCATTTTGCCAATTTACTTACTATTTTTTCTCTATATTACTCAAGCATGCATATGTTTAAAGGTCAATGGCATATGTATTTATTTTTTATTTGTTACTGTAATTCAGAGCAGGATTACTGGCAGCTTTGCGTTTGAGTGATCCATTGCAAGGTGCAAATGAAACTGAGCAGGTTTCCTCTCTGCTCTACTGCTGTTAGATCAACAGCCTGCAAATGTTTCTGAGGTAGGAGGAGAGCACAGCAGCTCTCATTGCAGCTTTATTTTAATCAATTAATCAAAACTATATTATTAGAACTATGAGAAATTAATCTTAATTTTAAGTTTCAAACATCAGTCAAAGAGATTTGACTGAAACGGCACATAAGAAATTTAACAATAACTTCTGCTTTTGAAACTCTACATCATCTTCCCAAATCTGTGCGTTTCATAATAAAAATACACATTAACCTAATTCTGATTTTAGTCAGATGAGCCAAAACTGTCAGAATTCTCACCTCTCGGTCCAGTCCAGCTTCGTTGACTCTGATGACTCCAGTTGTTGGATTGATGGTAAACATGTTGGGACTGGGCTCCTCTGGCTTCTGACTCATTATACGGTACCTGATATCAGAGTTGTCAGTATTTGGCTCATCAGCATCTGTGGCCACAACCTGAATCACCTCAAAACCTAATCAAGAGGAAACAACGAACAACAGTGAGAACAGCAGCTATTTAGATTTAACAGTGAAGGTAAGCTGAACTACGAAACTCACCACTTTCAAACAATTTGTTGTTGATGTTGACTTTTTTATATGTTTTATTTACAAGGGTGAGCAGGAAACCCATTAAACTGTATGTTATAACTAAGGAATATAATTTATATGAGTAGCAGGTTGATAAAAAAAAAGATGTCAAACAACATAAATGGTTTACATAGTCTAGTAAAAAGTCTTATCTAAATTTAAAAGAGACAAAGCCCAAATTGCTTTATTGCAGGAAACACAACCAGCTGATATTGAGCATGTAAAATTGAACAGGATGGGGTTTCAACATGTTTTTTATGCTTCCCGTAGATCTGGGAGGCAAAGGAGGGGATAGGGGGAGGATTTAGCTATTTAGAACTCAACTATGAACACATATCAGAATACAAAGATAAGGAAGGTTGATATATAATGATAAGATTGATGATACCATGACTGCCCTCCTGAATATGTGTATTTCACCTGACAGCAATTGTATAAACCTGTATAAACATATATACAAATAACAAGGAGTCAGGAAACTTTTCTATGTGGTAGTGACTTCAATGTCCTATTAACCACTAGACTGGATTCTTCTAATGGAAAAGGAGATGGTACACCTTATGGGTGATTTAGGATTAGTTGATGTTTGGAGAGAAAATTCCTACTTCTCGTTCCCACACAACATATTTTAGGTTAGATTACATCCTTATGTTCAAGAATGATTTAAGCTCAAAAAATGTGAAGTAGTTCCCTGTACAATTTCTGTTATAATACAGTTTATGCTGATATTTGTCTGAACAGGAAGAATAGAGCATCCATGCATCCATCCATCATCTTACACCCTTATCCCATTGGGGCTGGGAGGGGTGCTGGTGCCTATCTCTAGCTGTCAACAGGCCAGAAGAAGAGGATGTACTTTTCCATCACTCGGGTTCCACAGTTTTTGCACTGTGGGAGGAAGCCGGAGAACACAGGGAGAACATGCAAACTCCATGCGGGATCGAACACAGAACGTTCTTGCTGCTATGTAGTGCTACCAACTACGACACTGTGCAGCCCATTGTATTGTATACATATGCCTTTAAATTAATTGGTATCTCCATAATCTAATCCATTCTAGATTGTATTTAATGTAGGTAATATATACTAAGTCTAAATAAGTAAAGTTGTAAATTCTTTAAATTCTGGTATTTAAATTTTACATGAATAGTTTTCATTGTAGTTCTGAGAAGTGAAATGTAGAATGGAACACAATGTCCTTCACCAGTAGTTGGCAGTAAAGTCCCTTTAAGTTGGCTGCCCCCCGTCTTAAGACGGTCAAAAAAAGAAGAGATTGTACTTTCCCATCACTCGGGTCCATGTGATGGATATGTGACTGAGGCTCTGTGGTAGAGCCTTGTGAACGGAAAGTTATAGGTTCAATTCCAGCTTCCTTCTGCCACATGTTGATGTGCCTCTAGGCACTGACAAAAAGCTGAATATTATAAAAAAGTATGAAGGTTATGAATACCAAGAGATATAGCCGGCATTAGGAGAGCAAGCTGAATAGTATAAAAGTCACTAAAAGTTCTTAGTATGAATGCCTACAGGATTCACACTAATGATCAAAAACTTCTGTACATTTCACTGGCCGGGAGTAAAAAGGCCCTCAAAGAAGATGACTTAAACAGGAACCTCCAACAGCTGAAGACTGGGTTAACGTAGTGAAAGAGATCCATGTATTGGAGAGACTGTCTTTTTCTGTCAAAGTGCAGAGGGACACTTTCTACAAGATATGGTCAAAGTGGATGGATTATGTCAAGCCTGTTATGTCAGATTATTCTTAAAACTTTGCCGTCATTCAGATTGATGCTTTGATTTGAAATGTGATATCAAGGATTGGATTATATTCCAGCTACCAACCGTTCAAGTTTTGGTTTGTTTTGTTTTTTCTTGGGGGAAAAAAAGTAAAAATAAAAGAAAGCAAAAGCTATTTAATTTTATTACTGTAATGTACTTTCTCAGTAAGAGGTTTCATATAAAAAAATAAAAGCAGATACTTTATATTTCCCAAAGAGTGGAATGTGCATATCGAGCGGCTCCAACAGACCAACAGCCAGACCTGTCCACTGGCAAGTCGTGCTTTAACCAGTTAATGTGTGGTTGGGATCTACTCCAGGTATCGAGCTTTTCCACTAAATGGTCTGTTCCTCACTATCATGGGTGGAACGTGAGCGCACAGGAGTTGTGGTCAACTCTCCTCTGATGTTTGCAGCAACACTCAGCACTGAAGAACCTCGAGGTTCTGATGGTCTCAAATAAACCCAGATATTTAATTTAGTCTTATAGGAATTTATTGCTCGTCATAACATAACAATAAAGACACAGATCAGCTGATTATTACCCTATGCATATAAATATAATTACATTCTAGTACTTTTTTTTATGTGCAACCTTTGGATTTAGGTAATGCAGTCAAAAGATTTAAACAAAAAGCTATGCCTGAACTTTGTTATAATTTTTTTAATCCAAAAGGAAAAGTAAAATTTACATCACAAGTTAAAATGATGTATTTCCGATGTTTCACACAGTCGGCACAAAACTGCAGGTCCACCAGAAAGCTGACCACAACTGAACCGTTTCCTCTTTATTGCCGTTTGTTCTTCAAAGTGACGCGCTGCCATTAGCTTAGTTTGCCATTAAACTTCAAAACTTAACGTGTTCCTGGTTCTGTTCATGATTCAGAATTGTTCCTCCTTACTGAGCAGCTCTGTGATGGTTTGGACTGTTTTTAGAAACAGTACCAAATGGAAATACAAAAAATAACTTTTGCTTAATAGGCCCCTTTATATGCACCAATTTTTTTGTTAAAATTGTTCAAAGGTTCCTGCCAAAGGTTTCAAGCATACTTACAACTTGTAAAAAGTAAAACATTTTCTTTTGCATGTTCATTGTCTGAATCCTGGGACTTTACCTTTTGTCGAAGCCTCTGGAACTTCTCCCTTATAGGTAGACTGATTGAAAACAGGTTTGTTGTCATTCTGGTCAATTACATTGATTATAATTTCCATAGGTTGCTCTGCATCTGTACCACCTCCGGCTTCCTCAGCATGGGCAAAAAGCTGTAAAAATGACAATTTCAACATATTAGAATAATATGATCTCTGATTTTATGTTGCAAGAAAAGGTATATTTTATTTTCTCATTTCATAAATTATACTCAGTATATTTAATCAGAGATGACCAGTTTTATTTGAATATTTTTTGTAAACTTGATAATTGTTTCAGAATTTTTTTATCTCGACTTTCTTCAATATTTCATCTTTAACAGTGAATAGAAAAGCATCAAGCTAAAGGTACAAGAGAAAACACTGACCATGTACTTGTCCACTTTTTCTCTGTCCAGTTCCTGTGTGACATACAGATGACCAGTGTCTCTATCCATGGTAAAAAGACCAACAGGAAACTCATCAGCTCCAGGACCAGTGATTTTGTAATAGATCTTCTTCACTTTATCGATATCAGAGCGAAACTGCACAACACAGACCAAGGTTATATTCAGATACAATTAAACAAAGCACAAAAAAATAGAGGAGGAATACATATTAAAATACAAGGTATAATTGAAAGAGCAAATAAAATTACACTGAATTATCCATTTATTTTAATTTCTCTTACCGGAGCAAGAACAAGGGGATAAGGTCCTCTGTGATTCTCAGCAACATTAAGAGGAGGGACAACCCCGTAAAACCTCTTACTCCTCTTCAGTCCTGGATTAGATTTTGGGAAATACAGAATGGGAACCTGTGGAGCATCCTAAGGAAACAAATATTTTCTAATCAGTAAACAAACAATCAGATAGACAAATGCATCCCGACTTCAAATTTAACACAATAAAGTTCCCGTCTGACATGAAGCTCTTAATATAAATTTTCTCTGGGCCAGAAGTTCAAATAAACCAGTCATAAAAAGACATCTGGGACATGAAGACAGTACAAAAAAAAGCATTGGAGCAGAAAATGTTAAATACAGCCACAAAGTGGCAGTGTTTCACAGAAAAACCTCTCTGCTTTCAAAAGCATTTGTTCAACACAACACAGCTCCTTGGTAGTGTGAGGGTTACATAAGTACAGAGCCCACAAAGAGTATTCACTTCCTTGGATGTTTTATATTTAAGCCCAAGCAGTGAAGCGCTGAGTCGGCTTATTGTAATGTTTTTATTATGTTTCAGTTTAAACCGGGGTGGGCAACTCCAGGCCTTGAGGGCTGGTCTCCTGCAACTTTTAGATGTATCTCTACTTCAACACACCTTAGTCAAATAATGAGGTTATTAGCAGGACTCTGGAGAACTTTACTGCACTTGGGAGGTGATTCAGATATTGGATTCAAGTGTGTTGGACCAGGGAGACATCTAAGAGTTGCAGGACACTGGTCCTCTAGGACCAGGTTTGCCCACCCCTGGTTTAAACAAATTGGCTCTTTGAAGGCCTAAACATATCTAAAAACTTGCCAAACTTGGTGGACGCATTAGGCCTGCATAAAATTTATGCATTTTAACATTGTCACAAAAATCATAACAAACGGCTCAACACCACCACTCTGCAACTTTCAAAACACCCTGCTCATTAACCTTTATTGTGGAGGTAGAAAATTTGGTCCACTTCAATCCATTTTGGATTGTGACTTTGATCCCATTTTCACCGTTAACAGACTCCACATTTGATCAAACTCCTCCTAGAAATTTCAATCAATCAGTTTTAAACATGGCCAGTTTGTTCATAATGCATGGCCAAATAAAAGTTAAGGGGCAAAAAACATCTCTTGGAGTCGTGGTCAAAACCCAACAGGAGGTCTTCCATTTTGGATCAAAGCCACCATTTTGTCTTTTATAGACATGTATCTAAGCAAATTAATCTTGAAATATAGACTCCAGAGTCACTCAGCAGAGTCTTGAGGCATTAAAGATCAGAAGTTATCAAAATCTTTTTTGAACGTCAAAGCATGTGGGCAACCATCAAGACCTGACTATTCACCATGAAACATCAAGGTGCTGTTATGGATTCAGTGTTTTGCTCTCTTTTATCCTCTATCTGCTTACACACACACACTGCAGCTTACATAACCATGTTCATGTGTGACTGCCACCAGTCATGTGTAAAAAGACTGAAACTGATTAGACTACCCTTAAGGGAGGGTACAGATTGCAGAAAAGAATAAAAAGATAAATTCACGCTACAGTCTTTGCCTCACTTGGTTTCATCCATAAGGTGAGCTCAGTGTGGCCCCAGCGCTGGACGGTGAATGTAACTCTGCATCTGTTCCATTTGTATGACATGTATGGCTTGTAACATTTGATCATTTTTCAGCATTAAAGCCTGTTTTTATATGTAACCAAATCTCATTATTTCAAAGTAATTTACACTAAGGGGTTCTGGTCGGGTCCTGAAACTGGTAAACGGACCTGGTGGAACCCAAAGACTAAAATCAATGCACTTCATGAATGCAACAGCTTCCACTTACAAGGTCACAGCTTCAGCAGACTTTCTACATCTCTGTACAGACCTCCACTCATCACATTCACCAGGTCAGTTTTCAGCCAAACTATCAAGACATGCTGATGGGCTCGCACTGAACTAGACTGAAGATTTGGAATTAGGAAGAGCTGCTAAATGTGCCGTCTAGTGGACGGTGCAAGAACGGCGCAAAAACGTTGATTATAACGGGATGGCAGTGCCAAAGCTCCTGCGGTTGCCACTGAGCTGTATGTGGCTTTAAATTTTATTGCCTCTATAAATCAATCATAATCAACAAGTTTTTTCTTAGATAAAATCCAAAAACCATTTAGATGACAATCTGAAAAAGGATGTCAATCTGCATTCTTAACAAAAAAAATAAAAAATCTTTTCTGACCCATATCATACCACGTCCTTCCCTACCTGTTTAGTGGCAGAGTCCATCTCAAGCTTTTGGTGACCCTCATGAAGGACAACTTGTCCGTTTACCTGGAGTAGAAAGATCACAGTAACTTCAGCACAGCTTAATGTCAGAAGAGGGTTTGAAAAATAGGACTTCAGGAAGATGATCTTAAATCTATTGTTTCATTGAGCTTGTGACAAGCAGCCTCACAGAAAAGATTGTTTTTCTTTTTTTTTCATCTTTCTTTTAAAAACTACTTAGCATTGTAATTTTAGCAACACTTACCCAAGCCTGCAATCCAACACCTTATCATTACACTCTATTCTATTTACACACTATTCAGAAAAGTTCAAAATGACTTGAATAAAGGATGAGTTGCATTTTCACACAAAGTCTTTTCAACAGGTAGGTTATATATCCTGGGGAAGTGTTCAGATATGGCTAAACTACGTCCACAAATATTTCAGATATCTCAAAGTAACAGATATAACCAATAGCAAAACATGTCGAAACAATATTTTAAATAAAAGTCAAAACAGCGGGAAAAAACTCCTACCTGGAAAATGACGAATAAAACTCCCAAAACCGCAAACCAGGCGGTCCCCATTTGTGTTTGAAGCCTCTTAGAAAATCCTTCTCGTAGAAAAAAACAACTTTCTTTGTATTCCGGTGCGAAGCGTCTCCTCTTCTGTACTCTGTAAGTAGTTTCAGCGTCTGAATGCGATCAGTTCCGCGAGCTGATTCAGGTACGCTCAATGTGACGTCAGCTCACAGGTGAGTCCCGATCCGACTTCCTCTTATGGTCATGAAGCGGAGAAATGAGGAAGGAGAGACCAGAAGTTTCGCTCACTTTTCCCTTCAGACAAGCTCGCAGATTTACAGAAGATAACGGTCTGTGGCATCCATGTGATTCACTGTAGACAGTGAGCCTGTCTAACTTCAGTGAGCTGCTCTCCATTTAGTCTCATTTCCTTTAACTGACAATTTGTCCAACAAAGATCCGCCTCCTCTTTCTCTCTCTCTCTGTCTCCCACTCACACACACCCACATTTTAGTTGACTGAACGTATATTCACATAGAAAACACTCATCCATAAGTCAAAAAAAATGGATGAACATTTTTTTGTGGAACAATGTTGTCCATTGGGACTGCTCTGGGGTGGCAGTCATCTGTTAGGTGTTGCAGGGGCAGAGGAGTGGTTGGTTGTTATTGTGGAGTATTATTGGTGGTCTGTATGGCATGGCTACTGTGATGGGGTTGCCAGTTCAGTGACCGTTGCCACACTTGCTTTGTTGTTGTCCCTGGTCTGAGTTGTGTTTCTTGTCCTTGCAGAGATTTTTAGGTGTTGACTCTCAGGTTAATCTTACCTCCTTCAGGTTAAAGGAGTTGCTACAGGAAGTTTATGCTTAGTTCACACTGCAAGATTTTTAATGCAGATTTTTCACCTGATTTTCCTCTTCTGACAATCTGAAGGACACACAGATTATCAGGATGGTTCTTCTCATAATAATTTTCAGAGATATTCTGGCCATGTCACATATAAGTGATCTGGTTCACTCAGAAGGACACTGGGATCTAAAACCTGGAATATTCAACATGTTGGATTGTCCTGATCTGGTATCAAAGTCAAATGTGACGTGTAGCCAATCAGAAAGTGAGGCGACTGAATGGAGCCCCAGAAAGTCCAGTTCAGTTTTTTCTCCATTAAACATGATCCATAGAACAAGTTCATATTCATTTTAAAGTCTCCAGAAACACCAACAAAAGTAAGTTAAATCTCTCTTCTCTCTTTTTTTTTGGAAAGAAAAAACAAATAACTTGACATGTCTGAAAACTCACCAGATAAAGAGGGAAAGTTGTTTGTTGGCAAAACTGCTCAGCTCTAAGTGAAATAAACCAGAGAGTTTGTTTTACACCAAAATGTCATTATATTATAGTCAGTTTGGAGAGTCCATTTGTAAAACGCTGCCATTATTAACCTGTTGTATACTGAAAACCTTTGAGTGAAAAAAGGGGAGTTTTTGGAGAGCAGTCAAGTTACACAATCTCTCACCAGTCATTCCTCTTTTCCACACGCAAACAAAAGAGGGAAGAAACAAACGATCAATCTAAAGTCATTAGACAGATTAAGGAAGATGTGATGGGAAAGGGACAAGACAGGAGGAGGAATGAGTGGGAAGAGTGGGAGGAAGACAGCAGTGTCAAATTCCAGTTTAGAGCTGTTTGAGTTTAAAGGTTGAGTGATTCACTTCCTTTTAGTCTAAGCATGTAAAAACACATCCAAAAATGTCTGTGCAGCAATTTCTTTTACCCTCCTATGAATATCCCGTTCTTAAAACAAAATCCCTAAACCTAAAGAAATGTATCTGTTTAACAATTTGCACCAATTTCAGATTCATGCTAATTGAAACTACTTTAAAATAAGATTTTAGATTGGATATTACTAAAAACTAACAGCATTAATAAGCAGTCAAAAAAAATCTATTTGATTCCAATTCAATTAACAATCGTTACATGTGAAGGGATCTCACTCTTTTGAATGTAAGTGCAAGTGGCAGAATAAGTATTAGTAAGTATAATTGTCAACGCTGTAAAAGTGAGCATTTACTGCTGCTGTTGTCTTAAGTTCCACATACAATCCATTTCTAAGCTGCAGTGGAGTAATTATTACATTCTGATGATGGAAAAAAATAAAGAAGAGGGAGAAAAATGTTGGCTTAATGGGATCAACATTTTCATCATGATAGCCAAAAAAATGTTGAAATTGAATGTTTATGTCTAAACCCATGCAGGCCTATTCTAAGGGGATCAATAATATTTACTCTGATCAATAGAAAGATAAGAGATTCGTCCAAAATAGATGAATATTCAATAGCAAAATTTTAAAAATGTTTTTTATTCTTTTCTTGAACATTCCCATGTTCTGGTGTACGCTGAGAGATTTTAAAATCAGATATGATACAAAAATCATTTCACTTGACTAAATGTCAGAATAATTGTTTAATTGTTCCTTTCTTAAATTTCTAAGGTTAATTTTTGCATGACCTTTTCTTGCGTTTTGAATTAGTTCAATTTTAAACTGGATTGTCTTGGTTTAATACTTTTCATCTTTAATAGTTACACACCTTGATTATTTTGTAGTACTACACACACACACACCAAACTGCCACTCCATAACTTCACAGTTGAGTTGATGTTGCTTTAGGTTTTCAGATTTCACTCTTTTTCCTCCAAATTTAACATTTATTGTTGAAGTCAAACAGTTCCATTTTTGTTTCATGGACATATTACCAAAAGTTAAAGTAGGTATCTCTCAGGAAATTAGCAAATTATAATCTGTCTTTTTATGTTTTGGATGAATGGCTTTTGAATAATTGTTTTCTTCCTCTCTGATTAACCTTTCAGCCCACGTCACACTGGACACACACCGTCTCCTTCCTGAGAAGAAGATATGACAACATTAGGCTCTGAAGATTTAGAAAAGACTGACTAGGAGCCAAAGCAGAGAGATTGAGATTTTGCCTTTTACAGATTTGTCTGTATTTCAGATGAATTTTACTGCATATATGTCACATTATTAGCGATGAACATGTTGAAATGATTCATCGTTCATTTGCCTTCTACACCTACTTATTCCTGCAGGGTGATGAGGAAGCTGGTGTCTTTCTCCAGCAGTCTTGCACCCTGGACAGGCGGCCAGTCTGTTTACAGGACAACACAGAGACCCATAGGGTATATGTGAATCCTTTTGACATGTGTCTTGACGTGATGATTTTAGATTGATGCCTATTTTCACATAGTGAGGACAGCATACTCACTTTTAGTAAATCTTCACTTAGAGTTGTTTTCTCTGTAATAATTACAGTAATCCTGTTATTACTATAGTGTGTATTTTATTTCTTAACTAATTCAGAGAAGCACTGGAGAACTTGTAAATAAAATCGCAACCAAAAAGCCAAACATTTTGAATGTATACGTTTGTAAAAAGAAGTGATATATTTGCACTTTTGTGAGAAGTGACTGTGAAGGTAAAGTACCCTGTTGGTGCCTAGTGATGTTTGAATGAGGGGACGTTGCAGGAAAAGCTCAGTGGGGAAGTCTGTTCGTCCACATAGAGGGACTTATCTATACATCTCCAGCTGACAGGAGGATAAAAGCATTTTGATCATCCAGTAACACAGCACTTCCTGTTAAAAGCTCATCATTAGGCTCCTCACAAGCTTTTAGTTTCCATCAAAGATTCAGGGCAGTGAAGCAGTTTGCATTATCAGTGGTTTCACCTAAACACAGTCACATGACCTGAGGTCATGAGCGCACAGAGACGAACACCGTTCTGAAGAAGAGCTGCAAGTTGAGACAGTTAAAACCTCGATATGTCTGACGTGAGCCGATGTCAGGCTGGGTCGTGTTTCTGCGCCAGACAGGCCCAGTCAAAGTCCGAGTGGAATGTGTGTGTGCTGCTTTGTGCTGCCAGCTGCATTAAACTTGTGGTGAACATCGTACAGAGGAAGAGAAATAAGAGCTGCTTCTCGTAACTGTTTCAGCCACTCCTTCTTTCTATGCCTAATCCACATGTGATAAAGTTTTCCTGTTATCCTAAAAGCCTCTGGCATAGTTTCCCACCAGCTTTCTTTTTTTTTTACTCTTTGTTTAATCCAAAATGACCGGAATCCAGTCATACAAATAACATCTGATCAGATGAAGGCGACTAGTGGGAGTTTCACTCTTAGGGGAAAAAAGGAATAGATTAGTCATAATTGTCACAAAGTAGATAAGGATTTTAATTCAAGTAAGTTTAGTCAATTAATTAAGAAAAATGATCTCAAAGAACCTTGTTGTCCAATTCATACTCAGTAAAATGAAAATGTTCAGTTCATACACATACAGTTTAATCAGACAGACAGATTTATATCTAATTAAATACAATTCAATTTGACATAATGCAGTCAAATTGCAAAATAAACAGCTGTGCAGGAAATCTGCTCTTAATTTCAGGAATATTAATGATTGCAAAAACATGAAGAGCCAATATCTGAAGGAATAAAAAATGGATAATGATGTTATTCTGGACAACTTTATCAACTTAAGACAGAATATAACACAGATAATGTTACAAGCCAGTAGAAATCTTTGGGTCTGACTGTGATCAAATTTTGTCTTTCACATGATGACTCATTAAAATGTGTTTTTTTTTCTCGTGTCCAGTTTCAGTATTTCAGGCCATGAAGAACCTGGTACTTGTTCCAGAGCAGCTCTACTCTGCAGAAAGGAGAAGGGCGATGACGCACTTTTCAGCAACAAGGCAGTTTAAAGAGTTTTACTTGATGAAAACATCAAACAATCAGAAACGTTACACTGTAAAGAAAGTACAGAAAAGATCACAGTTTAAAACGGATCATGTTCCAGTTATTGTTGACCAAACAAATGGGATTTTAGCCTTGATTTAAAGCAGGTTGGCCCAAGTCCAGTCCTCAGGATCTACTATCCTGCAGCTTTCAGAAGTTCTCCGTTCTCCAGCACCCCTGAATCTAATGGCTCATCAGCGTCGTTTAGCTCTGCAGAGAATAAACGGTCAATCTTAGTCATCATGATGGAGCATGCTTAGTATGACGAAAATTTGTCTGCTTGCAGCAAAAACTAACCATAAACACATCATGTGCTTTACTCCAGGATCTTAGTCAAACACTGAGTGTTGTTGGTTTTTGTGCAAAAGTCAGTTTAGGAATTGGTCCTGTAGGTTCTTTGAGTCCTGCTCAAAGAACTGGACTCAGCGTTGCTACGGGAGACTTAGCTTTGGATTTAACTCAAAGCAACAAAGCAGAACCAGGATAAACCCACAGGCAGGTCGGGACTCGCAGAGACACATTTTCAGGAAAATAGCAGAGCCTGAGTCACCTGACTTACTGGCTAACTTTGTGTCACCATGTGTGACTGGACATTTGTAGCAACAAAATCAGTAAAACCAGCTTATTTATTGCTTTTTAAAAGTTCTTAATAGTCTTGCCCCACCTTATTTATCTAAACTATTAAGTCTTTCTGTACATGGGAGATCTCTGAGGTCATCAAATCAAGTTTTATTAAGATGTCCCAAGGATGAAGCCAAAGCATTGGGGTGACCGGATCTTTTCTACAGCAGCACCCAGACGGACACCCTTTAGACCAGGGGTCCCCAAGTCCATGGGGGCCATCCTGAAACTTTTACATGCAGCTCTGCTCCAACATGTCTGAATTCCCTCACCAGCATTCATTCGGCTCTGTAACAGGCTGGTAACGAACAGTTGATTTGATCCAGGTGTGTTTGAGCAGAGATGCATCTAAAAGTTGCAGGATGGTAGCCCTTGAGGACTGGACTTTTCTGACCCATGTTAGACCTTCCCTCCACCTCTGACCCGGGCATCTTTAAGTCCAAGTTTAAGGCCTTAAATACTAAGCAGAATAGAGCCACTTTCCTTATTTCTAGTGTTGATTCTATTGTTCCCTTGGTATTGTTTACTGTAAAGTGCTTTGGTCACCCTAGTTGGTTATTATGAAGCACTGTATGAATCAATTAATTTTCAATCAATAGATACCCAAACGTTCAGGTAAAATCCTTATGTAGTTCAGACAACTCCACATGTTTATGTTTATGTTGGTAGGATGGAATGGGCTTTTATGACATCTATTAGTTGGAGTCTGCTGGATGTTGTGGAGACTTGCTGACACCAAGATGATGTGTTTTGCTGCAGTTCTTCAGCAGTGCTCACCTCTCACTGCATGTCAGCCTGGTGGCTTAAATGAAATTTGCCTCTCTGTCATATTTATAACCCAGGGAAACAGAAAGTCATTGATTAGTGATTAGAAGTTCTGAGACATTCCGTTAAGTTGTGTCAGAAGTTATTAGTTTAAATAATACATTGTAATGCTTAAAGCAACAGGACAGACCAAAAGACAAAACTTTCATTTTTTTAAAATTTAGTTTATTTTGAAAGTTTTCAAACAACGTTAGATTTTCTTGACTTGTAGTTTGGAAAATGTACTCAGCTTTTTCATGAGAACATTCAGGATACAGAAGGCCTGAAAAAAAATGGACTCTCCAAAGGGAGACAATAAACCAGAGGTACCAAAGAATCTCCATCCTTTACCAAAGTTGGGTGTTAAATGTGTTGTTGATGTGAATGTCGGAGTTTCGCCTACTTGTGTTATGGGAGATGTTTATAGTTTTGGTCCCCGTTACTGAATGGGATTCAATCTTGAACACCAACTGTGTTCCCCAAAAACTGACCAGCTCAGAAATCATGAAAAAAACAAAACAAGACATTTGTGTTGCAAATGTTTTGTGTGTGTGTTTGTCCTTTTGGATGAAGAAACGGGTTAGAAATTTTTTTTATTAAAAGTAGGGAAAAAAATACATCTTTATTCTGCATCTTCGTCAACCTGTGTTACTCTTAGCTTCATGATGAGAGCAAAACATCAACTCACTGCAGGAACACTCACCTTGAAAGGGAAAACTACTTTCTCCAGCTCACCGTGCTGAAAACTGTGTCAGTATCCGACTTCTACCTACAAATGTAGAAAATATTAGTAAGCTGTAATTTTCAGCTCAAAAATGCAAATGTAAGTGTATTTTTTTTTAAGATACTAAAAAATAATGTATTTTAACAAAATACATTTGCATATTAACGAAAATACAACATATGAATGCAAAAAATGAAGGGTTAAATGATCACTATGTGGCTCAGGGGTAACGGTCCTCAACATGACCATCTCTGGTTCCATTCTTGTTCCATTTGCCGCCTGTCTTCACACATTTAGGAAAACCAACTGTATTCTGGTCATTTACAATAATGTGTCAGATAATAATCTGTTAGATAACAGGTAGGCTGACTCCCGTTTCACCACTTGCCCTTCTATCTTCTTTAATCCTACATTTCTAAGGAATCAGGTGTTCCAACTATTTCTATGGAGTAGGAGAAAGGGAAATTAATTTAATTTCTGTAATAAAACTAATAATTGACACAGTTGAATATACAAGAGAAAATTTCACAACTCCCATTCCATCATAGGGCAACACAGAGACAAACAGGACAAGCAGCCATGCACGCACACATCCTTCTCTGGTAACATTCCTACCAAGAGAGACCAATTCATGTAACAGTCATGTTTTTGGACTGTAGGAGGAAGCAGGCATTCCTGGAGAGAACCCTCACACGCACGGGGAGAACATACAAACTCCTGGGCCGGGATTCAAATGCAGGACCTTCTCGCTGCAACGCAGTTGGTTCCACAACCAACTGTGGCACTGTGCAGTCTAACTAGGTTTCAATAGTCTTTCTATTCATCCCCAAATTCAGTAAATGAAACAATTCCTCAGGCTTCACACGCTGTCATAACAATTGGGGAGAAAGTGGGTTTTGTTTCTATAAATTATCAGTGTAAAGGTGTAAAAATGTAGGCAACTGCACTATACATTTTACATTTATGCCCCGACTTCTTACAAAACCTTTCTTATTGTGAGGAAGACAGAAGTATTTATCACTCTTGCTGATGTATTCATACTTCATGCTCTATTTAGAGTTAGGTTTTCAAATGACTGATCTTGTCTGGTTTTATGTCAAAACACTCGACATTCTCCGTACATGACAGTGGGAGTTACACTGAGGAATGTTTATGTCCATTATACAAACATGAAAAACAAGATTTAATCATCACTTTTCAGATTCAGTGTGTGTTCTGCACTCTTCTGGGCCAGCGGTGCACAGAACTGCCCCGTAATACCAACGATGACAAATCTGCAACTGTGCCTGTTACACCAACACATCACGACTCTCCAGGTTTCAGACAGGATAGCAATAGTGTCTTTTTGGCAGTTCCATTATTCTGACAACAATGACACCACTTCAACAATTACATCCGACGTTTAACACATTTTATTAAAAAGGTTTGGTTTCTTTATTTACAATCTCACAAGATACAGACACGTGTCATGTTGGGAGTTCTGATAAAAATAGGAAAATAAAGAATTGGAAAATACTCATAATAAATGTGACGACAATTAGCCAGTTGTAATGTTTAAGTACATAAACGGAGCCAGTAAAGATCAATGTGTTTACACGGTGGAGTCAGAAAGCAAGGATGGTACGACATTTTGGAGACCTTCCTACCGTCAGCCAACACCAAGTTCCATGTTAAAACTGCAGACTGAGGAATAAAGATAAAAAGACAAACATCTGAAAAGAAGGGAATTAAATGCATCTGCCTCAAAACTCCAATCCAGGTTGTGACTCCCACCAACATCCCTCTCTGTAACACACACAGATACTTCTATATGTTTTTTCTTTGTGCAGGAGAACTTACCAATGCAGCAAAATAAATTTGGGATTTTTAAGGTGAACTCTCTTCTCAGATCAGAACAAAAGAAACAACAATACAGAAAGAGGTTTTTTGACGAAATTTAAGACCTGAAAGTTTTAACGTTGAGCTGCAGCGATGAACCAGCATTCCTAGAAACCCGTACTCTACAAACATTAATTCTTACTCTTCTTCTTCTTCTTTTTCTCCTTCTTCTTCTTCTTTTTAGAATGTTTGACTTTAGGTGATTTCTCTTCTTCGCTGCTGTCACAGCTCTCAGAATTTTCCGTCTTGTGTTTCTCTCTGCTGGTTTTGGACGATTTATCACTGCTGTCTGGTTTTTCTTTCCCGTGCTCCTTGTTCTCCTGTTTCACAGCGACACTTTGAGGTGGAGGCGTTAGCCCTCTGCTGACGGTTATGAGCATCCTCTCCTTCTTCATCTCTTCCTTAAAGCAGATGTTTGCCTGCTCAGGCCTGCTGTCTCGTTGGCTGCTCCGGTGCTCCTTCTCATCCTTCCAATTCCTCTGAAGGTCTCTGTCACTCCAGGAGGCTGAATGGGAGGGTTGGCTGCTGGTGCTGCTGCTGTGACCTTTGCTGTCTCTAGTATGCTTGTCCAGCCACTATAAAATGTAAAATAAATAAATAAATAAAAAGGTCAGCCCGAATTTAATAAAACAGGAGTGTCAAGATACCAACTTGATGAGATTCGGAACACATTAAAAGCGTAAAGCACCCTCCAACAGGACGACTTAATTGTAGCAACTAAATATTCTTTGTAAAATGCAGGCAGACGTTGCACCACAGAACAGTGGCAGAAAGATCAAGACTGGAATTTGATTGATCTCTGAAGAGATCTGAAAACGGCTGACAGACATTTCCATCCAACCTGGTGGAGCTGGAGAAGAACTGCAGAGAGGAGAATGGGCCAGACTGTCTAAACCACAGGTGAGTTAAGCTGGTAGCATCGTGTTCGAAAGACTGGAGGCTGAAATTGCTGCCAAAAGTGGGTCAGCAAAGTATTAAGCGTAGGCTGTGAATACTTATGTAAATGTGATTTCTTGGTTTCCTATTTTTTATTTATTTGCAAATATTTCAATTTTTTTTCAGTATTGTCATAATGGGATATTTGTATGTCGAATTTTTAGGAAAGACAGTTTAATAGAATGTGGAATAATACTGTAACATAAAATGTGAAGCGCAGTAAACACTTTCCAGATGAACTTTACTGAAAGGTTCTGTCATATTTTGTTAGATCAACATTCCCTAGGCAGGTCAAACTGTCCACATTTTGGTCCTTTTATTGTTTATATTCAGGCCCAACATTTTTCTATGATTTCAGACCTTTATACAGTAGTCAGCTGACTGACAAGTTGACTGGATGGACAAAATTAATTTATTACCTAATAAAATAGGCACTCTCTATCATGGGCAGGGAGCTTTATCACCAAATAACGTTCACATTTACATGACAGCAACAGAACATGCAGCACAAAGATACTCACACTTTGGTGGAAAGTTGCATGGTTTTCAGCAGAATTCAAATCTCCAATGAACTCCTGACATTTCTGGCAGTAAAACCCAACCACTGGGGAAATAAAACCCAGTCCTGGGAACAGAAAATAAATGCTGCAAAGTATGGTGGAGAGAGGGTTTACAAAAGGAAGAAAACCTACAGAGAAAACTTGTTACCTTCGTGTCTAAGCAACTCCTCAATTTCTGCCGCTAGGGATTCAATTTGCTTCATTTTAGCTCTTTTCTTGTCACCTTGGTCACCTGACTGTAAAGCATAGGATATGTTTTTAAGTACAAGTGTGAGAGGATGCGTTTCAACATTTGGATGCTTAATTTAATAATCACGGTTGCTTGAGAATCTCTTACCTTGTGTTTATCAGACGAGGTCAGGGACTGGTCGTTACTTTTTGTCCGTTTCTCCTTTGTTGCTTAAGGAAGTCAGACAAAACAGATTTCAGTGTATCAAAGACGACAGTAAAGAAGCTAATGCATGAGACAATTTCAATTATTAATATCAGCATTTTACTTTTTTATGTCCACTCTTTGCTTTGTTCAGCAGAGCTAGATAAATAACTGGAAGATAAGCCCAGAGGCTTTGGGCTTTTCTTCTTCTAAGATAAGCTGTATGATAAGAAACACAAACTCAAAAATCAGGATCTCCAAATCAGGAGACAAACAGTGAGGAGGCACATGACAAAAACTCTTGAGTTACAATCAGCAAATGACATATTAAAATCCATTGTAAAATACTTTGATGGGGCCAGAGGCAAAGTAAATGTACATCAAGCTTTCCAAGTTTAATCAATGAGGAGCCATAGATAAAAATGGCTGTGGGCAGGAAAGGATCTCCTGTAGTAATCTACGTTACAGCAGATCTGAGGAAGCCTCTGAGTGAAAGACCCTCTGTTGTAGAAATAGTTTCACGAAGAGTCATTTTATTCTGCATACATAACACCGATTTAAATCCACAAGGATAACCTCGTCTTTGCCATTGGGCAACATGTTTATCTGCATACTGAAGAAAAAACAAATGGCCCTGTTGTAACAGACAACAAAGAAAGAGAGAAGGTGCTAACCTTTGATCAGAGACTGCAGAGACTCCAGAGCTTTCCGTACATTTGGGTTACTCAGTGTCTCTGCTGCTGTGTCAGAACTGAATAGTGCACCAGACGCCTCACTGCCCTCCTTTTGGCCTTGAGTCTTCATCAGCATCTTGCCAATATCTGATTTTCCACCCAGGTTGCTTAATATATTCTTGATTTTCTCACATTCTATGCTATCCAGACTGACGGAGGAGAAAGTCGATAAAGATATCTGTTGGGGGGGTTTTGGATCAACCAAATTATTGAGCCCACTGAACAGGGACGTGTTCTGGTGACGGCCAACACCAGAAGAATGGTTTTTGTCCACTTTGACATGGCCTCCATTCTGAGGTGGTTCAGCCCCATACAGGAAAGACTCCTCATCCTCCAGCTCACTAGCCTTCTGAACGGACAGGTTCTCCTGACCGTTGTCATTGAGCCAAGAAAAGTCACTGCCAACTCTCTCATGAGGAAGCAACATGCTGTCGCTTTCCATCGATGTCATAATGTCCAGGCTGCTCCGCTTCTCAATCTTACACTTAGCAGAGGTACTTTCCAGCTTCTTGGTTTCATCAGAGACCTGTGCAGAACAAATTGAAACAATTACTTACAGGGAATAAGGGGAAAGATTAAATTGGTCTGGTAATTAATGCATTCTGCATGAACAATATGGTAAAATTTTGATTCATTTCTGTGATTTCTAGAGTGTGACACATACCCTTCAAACACATATAATATGATCTTTTATGGCTTTACCATAATATATATATTTATATATCTATGTAATATATCTATTTCTGCACTTGAAATCAAGTTTGCATTTTGTAAAGTTGGGTTCTGTGAGACGTTATGACCAGATGGCTTTTTAAGCCGTATAGCATTATATTAACATATTTGCTCCACTGAGAACTTAGCCCATCTTGAAACTTGCCGTTTTTCCATCAAGGTTTTTAAGTATCGTGTTGGAAAAGGTTGATGGAAACAGTAAAATTTGAAGAAACATCCTAAATTTTGCATAAAGGTTTTTACACTCGCTTTAAGTGGCTTTTGCTAAAAAGACTTCATGTGAAAGAAGCAAAATGGAAACACATTTTCCGAGAAAATTTGTAGCAAATGTTCCCATCCATTATAATAAAAAACATATCCCATCCGAGTATCATCTCTGACCTGAATTCTGAGCTAAATTAATTCTGAACTCTCGCTATCCGGGACCTGACTGCACAATGAGGAGCTGTAGAGTCTTTGGATTGCGTCTGATGCAAAATGAGCCCATCCTCTCAAGATCAGAGAATTTTGCCAATTTCTGATCACTTCAATTTGAGAGATGTTCCCTGATTTCAAAACTTTAGCTGCCGTTTTGTAATTCCAGTCTCCATTGCAGCTGCAGAGTGTGAACTCAGCTTCCAGATTAATATGAAAACCCTGTGACATTTGATTGCACACAAATGGGTAATCCATTTCCGTGTTCATAATTTAAATGCAAGTTACATGTATCTGTTTGATGTTTGATTGCACAATGTGGATTCTCTGATCGACTTATTGAATATTAATGAAACTGAATGAAAATAAAAAGCAGCTGAATTGCATTATTTTCATTTTTAAGAAATCATGGGTAACAATTTTTCAAAACGACTCAGTGAAAAAGTAATGGCTGAAGACTCTTACCTGAATACCAAGGATGGCATCTTTGAGCGCTGGTAACCGTTCTTCCAAATCTTTGCTCTTTATCACCATCTTCAGTCCTTCCAACAAACTATTTTCTGTCAAATTGTTACTGCTGCTGCCAACACTGCTACTACTATGCACAGGGCTCCTCTTCCTCTTTTTTTCAATACTGGCACTACGGGACTTAGACCTTCTGACTTTGCTCTTACTTCGTTTGTGACTCTTTTTGCTCTGACTTCGGCTTCGACTGCGAGCCCTACTTTTGCTTCTAGCTCGACTCTTTCCACGCACACAGCTTTTGCTTCTTCCCATACTTCTGCTTCTTCCCCTGCTTTTGCTTCTTGGTCGGCTTTTGGCTCGAGACCTCCCTCGACTTCTGCCCCGACTTCGACTTCTGCTTCGACTCTTGTTCCTGCCAGCGTGCTTCTGGAACTGTGGATCTCCTTTGACTGCTTCTTTCAGGTCTTTAGCAGACTTCAATGCATCCAACAAATTGTATGTCATGTTCCCTTTGAGATAGTCTGGTAGAGGTTTGTTGGCCGCAAGGCATCTCAGAAATTCCTCTCCAGCCCGATCACTAAAAACGAATAAGAATGCATTTCAAATTTTTAAAGAAATAAAAGTACAATAGCAGTAGCAGCTTAAAAAAAAATATTCACACACAGACCTGTTGTCTTGAGGGTGGCGTTTCACAATTAAAGGATTCCACAGGGGGGCCTGATGATGTTGCAGTTCTGCCGAAGGAACAAGCTGCTGGTTGCCTCCCACTATACTATGGTCTATAGGGAAGTTGCTACAATGGGGCTGAGAGTATTCAGAATTCATGTTTTAGTGACATACACAATAAAACTTTAATAACAATCAGTATAGGTGAAAGTGATGTGCAGGGTCCAAAGGGGGTCTCATTGTTTGCTGGTGATCCCAATTCCTTTGTAAATAGTTACTATTATGTAAACTTGTGAAAATGATCATCTTAAATATTCAAAATATTTTCATACCTCAAACTTTAACCATAAACATAAAGTATTTTGGTCTTATTCTTAGAATGCTCATACAAGAAGTTATAGAAAATATACATATATATATATATATATATATATATACACACAGTACAGACCAAAGGTGTGGACACACCTTCTCATTGAATTCAATGAGAAAGTGTGTCCAAACTTTTGTAGAAAGTTTGGACTTGGTATATAAATACATACCAAGTTTGGTATGTATTCCAAACTTGGTACGTTTGGAATATATACCAAGTTTCTCAAATTGTCTAAACTAATTCCTTAGTTTAGAGCTAATTTACCTCACCGACACATTTCAATACAATCCTTGGTTTTTAAGCATTCCTACTCATACTAGACTATTACAGTAGCACATTCTAGGGATTTCATGTGCTGTACTTTGTACATTTCTGGTGTTACTGAGTGATGAACACACATAGCATATTTTGGTGTAAACAAACCTAAATTAGTTAAACCTAATTAACACACTGTCATCATTACATCATTTTATTGGTTCTATTTTTATCAATTTTGCTTCTAATAGTTTTAGTTTCATCATCATTTTGTCAATAGTCTTCTGTGTTACTCACATATCAAGTTTGCTGATTAAAATGTTTTAACTCTAAAGCTTATTATTTTTCTTAATATAAGCGCTTGTTTATTTGAGAAAAAATGTCTATGTTCTTTCCATACATGTGTAGCATCTTTCTGTATCTATAATGCCAGTGCTGGGCTTATGTTTTTTATCTATTTTTAAACCTAGAACTCATCAGGCAAGTATAAATAATAAAGATTGAATTGGTAGGCTATTTTCTTGATAAGTTTTTTGATCCCAGCTGAGTAATTACTACTTTTTTAATGTCTTAAGCAATTATTATAATTATTTATAACCAAACTTGACTCCAATAAAAGCATGTCTTCCAACATATAAAAGGTTAAAAAAAATCCATTTAATAAATTTTCAATCAATACGGTCTGACTTCACTCTCATTGACACAAGCTTTCAGACGTGTGTGGTGGTGAACTACTGTATCTAGCATATTTGGAAATAAAGAGTACATTTTCAAGACAAAACCATGGACCTAGCTTGAAAAGTTAACAGTCAGCCCTCTGCTACCTCTACTACACTACAGCCCTCCCTCCAAGGCAGAGCCTGCCGAGTACTCGAGAAATGGAGGAGAAGCAATCTATCATTGCTTCTCCTCCATTTCTCGAGTACTCCTCCATTAGCACAGCTGCAGCACACTGGTTGAAGAACGGTATGCTTTGAACAGGAGAAGGGTGTGAGCAGCACATACACATGCATGACTGACATTGCTAAGACCTTCCACCTGGCTTTGATTAGTTGTTTCTGACCAGAATCTGTGTATTTCAGTAAATGGCTGTAGGGTGACTAGGAGGATCCTGATTTTTTTCCCCACATATTATTATCTCTCCCATAGTCATGTCAGAACAGTAACAGTTTAAGCAAATATGTGAAATAAAATACACTTTTATAAAATTTACCAGTCGCAACTTTGAAGTTGTTACAAAAGCTCACCCAACAACAAAATACATAATACAAGCAAGATACTAAAATAACCTAACACAATGAATAAAGCCATTGACATACATTAAACAAATGTAGCATCAAATGTTTGACATGAAATAAAATTTAATGAGTAGATTAAACAAAAACATCCCGATTCACATTTATAGTTTAGTAAATGATTTTTGAAGTTGCAGAAACTTTTTTTTAATAATTCAAATGATATCCTACTGAACATTAAAACTGCAAAGGTAAGGGTAGTAAATACATACAAAATTGCTGAAACCACAGATAAACACAATTAAATCAAACATCTCAGCTTTTAGTAGAACCATCTTCTTTTCTCCTCCATGTGCAGATTGACAACACTGAAGTGTCTGAGGTTAATCCAGGTCTTGATCTCCACATTTGATTGTGCTTTCTCTCAAGGACAAAGTTCTAAACAGGCTTGAAATAAAAGGGTAAACTTAACAAATGATCACTTCCAAACTTAGAATCAATGAGAATGTGCAGAATTTTATCTTTAACTGCATAGCTATTAAATAAAGTTTACTAGGTCATAGGAATGCACAGAATGCAGTCATAAACTGTACAAAATTATTACACAAAGATATACACATAGTCTTCTAATATCAATAAATTGATTAAAAAAAATTAGCAGTACAACAAAAGTGAATCTGAGATACTTAAAAAGCATCTAGAAACACATGAATAATACTAATAATGATCAAATGAAAGACAAAAGTAGAATGCAAATTTTATCCTAGTTAGAACTATGCAATGTTAGGTAAGTTTACAAATTTCTCAATAGTTCAGATTTTTACACATCTCCAGACAAATGCATTAGTTTCTCCAAGCCTGTTAGTTAGTGCTGAATAAGCCACAGCAGAAACAGCTGAGAGCATCTCAAAAGCCAACTATAGAACCAAATCATCTCTTCAGGGGTTCTGTTCACTTTTAATTTTACCCTGCAAAATATGAGAAACACGCATTATTTCCTTTAACACTTCATTTAGGCATAACAAAAGAAGAATGCAAATAGAATCATACAAAAACTTAAGAAAACAAAAGTGAGGAATAAGCTAATCTTGCAAAATAGGCAGCTAAAGTTTGCCACTGAAAACATGCTAACTGAATATCAGCATTAATATACAAGATATGTGGTTGAGAACAGTTTAAACAACTAACGTTCATGTCAACTTACTCTTTCTGGCACAAATTGTCCATCTTCAGGAAAAAATAAGCGTTTGTCGCGACGGAAGGAAAACCAAAATACGTAAATGGACTGCAGAAAATCTTGCTGTTGGCTGAGAAAGGTACAAAACAACAGTATGCCTTAGATTTTAAGAAAAAGTGTCATTTTAATTAGCTCCTTTTTTATGTACATCTTTAATAATAATTTTACGACTTCTACAGGTTGGTGTGAAAACCAAAAAAGTTCTTCTACAACATTTATAGGCACCTCGAAATGGTTCATTACAAAACATCATCACAGCATCTGTGTGTGTAACGATATCACCCAAGTGTTTGGAATGCAGTAATTTTATTTCTGCATTTTGGAATGCAGATTGCACACAGATTTCAAATTCTGTCTCTGTGACGAGTTTCACTTTAGAAGATGCTCACCCCATCAGAGCTGACTGTGAAAATGGGGGCTAACATCCCAGAGTCTTCGAGGCAGAGATGACAGTAAAGAAAATATGGATTTACTTCAACTGATGATGTTATGATGCTTATCTGCAATATTACCAACCCATGATTTTCTAACATTGGTTAGCCCAAAAGGTCCCCCTGCTAACTCTGGCACTACACAACATCTATCCTTCTGTTATTAAACAGGCAGACAGTGGAAAAATGCCTGTATGATCATTTGTTCACTCAGTCATCGAGTACGACTCGCTCTGATATTTCAGTTCACATACACAAATTCATGTCAGAATGGATCCAAAGTGTAGCAAAGTGCATCGGATCATTGACTTCGGGACATAAGTTTACTGTCAATTGTATGTGAATTATGATTTGTGTCTATTATTAACTAGGTAAGATCAAAGAGGCTGGCTGCAAAAACACACCATGGTTTTGAGGATCAACATGAGCTGTGCTTTAATGCAGAAACCATGGCTATTCAGGCCAATTCATCTTCTTGTAAAGCACACTTGAAAACAACAAATGGTTGATCAAAGTATTGCACACTAAGGGGATAAGTAAAGATATAACCATATCAAGTAACATGATAACGTCCATGAAAGAACAAACAATTTATGCTGTGTTGATTGTTGGGAAAATAGATGGATTTCAGAGGAGATGGTGAAGGAGCTGCTTAGCATGTAGAGGTGACCTGGTCCATAACCTAGGGGCCGCTACAGCAAGAGCCCCATCATGAGCTTCTGCTCTCACATAAACTAGTGATTTGCCTTTCAAAGACTGTTTTTGTCCAGTTGAAAATCGTGTTTCACTGAAAACATTTATGCATTTGCAATTTTATTTCTCTTTTTACATAATAGTCTTTTAATCCAAAAATACATATGCACATTTTTACACATTAAAAACTGTACTGAGGTAAACATTTCTTGGATATGCGTATGCTCTTTTTGATACCTGCCTTATTGATTGTCCTACTACAAACTACTGTTCAAAAATAAAAAAAACACTAAATCACAAAGTCAATTTCCTCCAAACTCTCAGGCTATGGCTCTAGTTTACATGTCCTCCAGAATGGCCGTCAGGAACACTGTTCATTTAAAACAGGAGTGCTCAGGACCAGTCCTCGAGAGCCAACATCCTGCAACTTTTAGAAGCATCCTTACTCCAACAGACCGGGATCAGCTCTAAACAGGCCTGGTAACCAGCCACTCATTTGATTCAAGTGTGTTGGAGCAGGGATGCATCTGAAAGCTGCAGGATGGTCGCTCTAGGAGGACTGGACTTGAGCACCCCTGTTTTAAAAACTGAAATAATGTAGCAGCATGCAGTGAGGCGGTTCGTGATTGGTTTATTTAGCATACAGCTAAAGTTTAATCGTGAAAAGAATCTGTCAACATTACAGTTACAGTGCTGAAAACTGCTCACATTGTGAAACACCGTCTATCTACAGGGATGTTCATTTACTTCAAATTCTGATATATATACTTCACAGAAGTAGAATCTGTAGCAGAACAAAGACAGCAGCGGCAACCTGCTGCCTGCGTAAAGCTAACCGCGCAGTAAAGCGCTGCTATTAGCCGCAGATGTAGCGCTGAAAAGAGTCGGTACGTACACTGACGAAGTGGCTTGCTGGCAGCCTGCTGAACAGAAAACGGTTCTCCGAAAACGGGCCGCCGTGTCCAGGGTGAGGCGGGGGACAGGCCACCGGGGGTCTGACATGCAGACCGAGGGGCGGTGGAGAACCAAACGGCACCCGCGGCCTCTGCTCAGGTTGGTCCGGCCGGTACATGACCCAGAAGCCCAGAACCTCCCAGAGTTCACTCTGAGCTCACGTTTAAACGTTAACAATGAATGTCAGTCTCCGTAGGAATTAGCTAGGTTTGATATCTTTTCGGGTCTTACTTCACAGTACACACACAGAAGCCACCGGAACTACAAGTGACGAAACATCCGGCATGTAAAACTTCAAAGTAAAGATTGGAAATACAATTTCTTTTTTTTTTTTTTTTTGATGGCCCAAAATATTGTACATTTTCAGAGAAACTATTCAGAATAAATACGCACCCACGACTAATTGTCTATGGTCTACAGCAGTGTTAGAGGACCGGTGTGTCCCGCAACTTCTTAACTTTACGATGAGGAGGTAAATACATATGAAGGGCCACCAGAGGGCGTAGGTGCACTCCAAGAACAATAAAAGAAAAATCGAAGTTGGGTAATATAACTAGCTACACTTAGTTACATTTATTTGATAACTGTTTTGTGGAAAAAGCACTCCTTACTTTTACTCCCCAATTTTTATATGAAGTGTTGTTATTCATACTAATTTGAGTACAATTTCTGGATATCTACCCACTGGGAGCAAGGGCGTAAATCCCATTTCATTATTGGGGGGACCATAAACAGGAACATTTCTTAAGACCAATTTTGGGGGGTCGGCAAAGTTACAGTAAAATGTAACGTTAAATATGGTTTAAAAACCTTTTAAACCACATTCAAGCTGCAGGACCAAAAATGACTAGTAATGCATATCAAATGTGTTTTTCTCAGTGAGCAAACTATTGAGAAATCAAACTAAAATTCAAACGTTGCTTCTAAGCAAGTTTTGTTCAGTCTCACTGATCTAATTTCTGCTACATCTTTACAAAAATTAAAGGTTCTAAATAAAAAAGTTTTAATGAGTAACTGCTCATAGTAAAATTCCTCATAAACATCGATTTATTAAAATGGCTCCCTATGCAAGTTATGGGGTACTTAAATTATAACTGAAGTTGCTTTATTTTTAAGCCTTTTCTAGTTTTGCCATGTGCTGGATGACTGAGAACCAACAGGTAGATAGAAATGAATATCTGGGGGTATTATAACTTTAACATAACATTTAAAGCACCAGGGTTTATATAGGAAAATATTCAGATTTTATTTTGTGGTTTTAAAGGCTCTACATTGAAGACAGTGAGAAATAAAGGCATAGCTTTCTGTTTTTTCAATCTGTTCTTGGCTCCCAAAAAATAATTTAAGTAGTGCTACTTTTATTTGATTATATTTATTTACAATTGCCGGGCTGCACAGCGGCGCAGTTGGTAGCACTGTTGCCTTGCAGCAAGAAGGGTTCGATTCCCGGCCGGGGTCTTTCTGTTGTGCATGTTCTCCCTGTGCATGCGTGGGTTCTCTCCGGGTACTCCGGCTTCCTCCCACAGTCCAAAAACATGACTGTTAGGTTAATTGGTCTCTCTAAATTCTCCCTAGGTGTGAGTGAGTGTGTGAATGGTTGTTTGTCCTGTATGTCTTTGTATTGCCCTGCGACAGACTGGTGACCTGTCCAGGGTGTACCCCGCCTCCCGCCTGGAACGTAGCTGGAGATAGACACCAGCAACCCTCCTGACCCCATTAGGGACAAGGGTGAACAGAAAATGGATGGATGGATATTTACAATTGCTGTAAATACAATTATTGCAGTAATTCTAGTCAAAATGCGTATTGTATTGAATAATGATTTTGTCTATTATTTACTGAGGTTCTGTTGATCCCAGAAGGGATTTTTGTTTAGTAATGGATCTGTGAGGCTAATGTTCACTTTCCATCTTGACTGCAACATTAACCTTCTGACCAAATATGCATCAGCTTCTAGTGAACTAAATCATTCAGGTAATCATCATTAGTTTGCATGAATACATGTTAATTCTGATTAAAGAATCATTTTCCAATTGATTCATAAAGATGCATCAAATGGATGCATCTTTTCCCAGCGTCAATTCTTATTTTTTTCAGGTTTCAAAGCAGATCATCTATGATTTTGGTTACTGCTCCCTGTTTGGGTTTCATATCAATTTCAATTCAAAAGGGCCATCAGTGGGAATCAACACTAAATACTGCAAGTTCTGCAGATAAAATCACCACACTACTCGATGCAAAAAGGGATTTTTATTCCTTTTATTCCTCATTCACACATCCATACTAACCTTCCAACATTTATAGCTGTATCCACACAGCTGTGCAAGTTGGCATCTTTTAAATAAGTAACTTAGAAATTTCCAGTCAAACATACTGAAATGAAATGTGGACTGGAAAATTGACACCGCTTTCAAGTAATCTTTGATTTCAGTGACCCTCCTGTCCTGTGTGTGGTACTGATGTGCACTGCACACAATAGGTGCACAAACACTGACACGTGCGGAACGCTTTCTGCGTTAAGGAAGGACGTTCAGTAAGGCCGATTTAACTACCAGGATGAAATCAGCACAGCAGAGTCCAGCTACACAGGCTATTTTAAATAGAGCTGGAGGGCAGCTTAAAAATTTATTAATAAGGCAAAAATGATAACATACCAGGACGCAAGAGATTATATCTTCAATTACTTAACAGTCCACATAGAACGTGACCCAAATAAAAATATGTGGAGGACACATTTCTTGCTTCAGTTTGCTGAACCTGCTGAGATAAGGCTTTTCTCTGAAGTTCCTGAATTCAGTGTTCTGATCTCTGCTGTAAAGCCCCGCATGGCACCTTCAGCTGGTGTAGTGTCTGCCTTGATTGAAGCCAGTCTGGTTGTACTGCTGCCCTCCATGTTGGAAAAACTGTTCAAACTGTCCTCCTTGGTTGAAATTCTGACCTCCTCTACCCCCCCAGCCTCCACCTTGACCTCCTCTGCTGCCTCTGCCCCTGCCCCCTCGGCCTCCACGGCCGCCGCCTCTTTCCTGGTGCCAGCCCCCGTCCTGGCTATAACTGTTGTTGTAACCCCCTCCTCCCCCGTGAAAGCCCTGATCCTGGAATCCTCCTTGGTTGGCTCCCCCTCCCGTATAACCTCCTCTCCCTCCTCCCCCATGATAATTTCCTGCATCTTGGTAGTGACCCTGGCTGTACCCACCTCTCCCCCCTCCAGCTCCCTCTCCCCAGCTTCCCTGCACCTTCCCTCCTCTGCCACCGACTCCTCTGCCCCCCCTGTCTTCATGTCCCCCTCCACCACCTCTTTCATAGCCTCCACGGCCACCGTATGAAAAGCTATCGTAGCCCCCTCTGCTGCCCCCGTGGGACCCACTGTAGTGCCCTCCACCTTGAGGGGCATCCTGACGTTTCTGCCAGGATGGCATCTCTGGAGGCGGCGGCTCGATCTCGCATGGTCTTCCACCTCTGTCCGGCACTCGGCCCATCAGAACCTGAGGAGCAGAGTCAGGTATTGTTGAAGTTGTTGAAAGCTAAAGGGTTTTTAGATCAGTGAGATTACAAAAGGGAAAAAGAACAAAAAAAAACAGCCAGCGTTAGATGTCTGCAGACTGTAATTTGTGTTATTTATAAATGGGTATGGCTAGAGTATTACACAAATTCAACTTCTTTTAGTTTTATATTACATTATAATGTTATTTCTTCCTCAAAAACATATCTGGGGTCTTGCTTTGATGCATTCATGCATTTTTACAAAATTGATCTCTGGTGGCGCCCAATGGGGAGGGCCTGCTCATTAACCAAAGGCTCTGCCTCGGATCTGCAGTCCTGCGCAGCAGAGCACCCCTCCTTCCCTCCTGATGCAGATAGAAACATTTGGACCACAGTCATTGCTTCCCTGATTCAATAAAGTTACTGCACACCACGTCATCTGCTGCTCTCTTCGCTAAGGCTCTTCTTCCTCCACTTCATGTGGCTGTTTAACATCTGTTGCTGCAGAACTGAAAGCTAGAGCAAATGTGTGTGTGAAATGTTCATCTTTGGCAGCATCAGCCTGCAGATGTTTCCTTTCCTGCTTAGCCGTTCCATTTTCTGTCCCCCATCTTCAGGCCACTGATTTGTAGCCAACGCTAGAGAATTTGACTGTGACCAACTTTTTGTTGGCAGTTATGTCTTCATTTGAGGCACAGCTGAAGCGCTGTTGTTCTTATTTTAAACAGTAGCTGATGCAGATAAATCTGCCTGCACTCAACAATTGGTAACAGAAAAATAGTTTTTCCTAAATATTCCTTATTAGATGCTAACTAAAAGATTTGGCCTCATTACTGGAACTTTTTAGTCCATTTTACTAGTCCATCAAACATTTAGCTATGCTCATTTTCTCTGGTTTCATATGCAAGTCTGCATATGGTTGGGAAATCAGAGGAGCATCAGCTGTTGCTGCTCTTCCTGCTGTGAAGACGTGTGTGACTAGTAATTAGAGATGTGATTGGGTCAGCTCAACATAAAGTGATCCAATGAGATGTTTTTGGGTTGATAGGTGAAAAAATATATATAAATAAAAGTGTTTTGGCCCAAAATGTCTAATTACCGGTCCGGACCGATGAGATTCACACATGTATTTTAAATATACTTTAGTTGTTACATTTATAGTGAAAATATGATCCGTTCCACAAATGTTTTATTTTTTGTTTTTGTCATTCTGTCATAACCTATTTTACCAGACAATTTTTATGATGATGCTAATTACATAAGCTATTCAGTCGAATATCGTTTTCATTCTATCCATTTAATATTCAACAAGTTGAGCAGATTATCACGATTCTATTACACAGAGCAGGTGAACTAACTTTTTCTTCCGGAGAGATAAAAACCAATGACTGTGACCCCAATAACTACACATGAATAATAAAATTAAACAACTCCACTTAAATGATGAATGCTTCACCTGCTGTGACCTGAAGCCTCACAGGAGGAGAAATCTGCGCTACAGTTTAGAACAGCATTAACTGTGTCCGAGCCCAATTCAACTCCACTAATTAACTTTAATTAAAGGCCCGAGGCTGCATTAAATCTGACATGCCATTTTAATTAAGATTTTACTGCTTTCACTTTTAGATCATAAGTAAGCAGTGCTACTTCTCCCGTTTGTATCCTTTGTTTAATGTTTTCTAGTTCCATTTTGTCGCTTGTTGCAACAGCAGGCTGAGTCAAGTACAAATCTCCTGGATGAGTGATTGAGCGGAGCAGGGTGGGGTTGCATATGTATTTATTGTCCCGTGTGCTGTGGTTATTACAGCCTAATTAACTTCTGCACCTTAGTTTCTTTCCTCAAAAGGGAAAACTGCCTTCTCCTTTATTTAGACTATAAATAGATCAACAGAACATAGCATTCTCATGTAGTTTTCTCTGTTCTGCACATACTGTACACTCGTTACACGTGTCTCCTCCGCCAAAGTTTGGAATGCGCTTTTGAACGTGACGCGCTGGAAAGTTTTCATAACTCTCAGCGCGCTGTCAACTCCTGATCAGCGAGATGAATTTAGTTCACTGTACAAGTAATACATTAAATTAAGATGGGATTTTTAATATGTTTATTGATTGATTTAGTTCCCTCCAGCATGTACTCTATTCGTAAAGTTGAAAGTGTCTCGCGCGTTTGCACCAAGTAGTCAGGAGTGTGAAGTGTAATCTGTCAAAAGAACGAATGGTCTTCAGATTTGTCCGTCGTTTAAAAGTACATGATCAACTACAGAAAATATTCCTTTAAGACAACTTCTGGTGTGGTTATTTTGCTTACATGACAGAAATGGTGATTGCAATCCAGGAAATAATTAAATCATGACATCCCTGATTTAATAGGAGGAAAACACACCCACCTTATTAATGGCACAGGCTGTCTTCTCTCTTATCTTGCCACTGCTTGTACGAAGGATCTTGGAGAAGTCTTGTCGTGCAGCGAGAAGGTGAGCGACAGAAATGTTGCTTTTGGTGAGGAGGGCAGAACGCAGCGGCTGGTACACTTTACTTAACTTCTCAGCTTGGATCTTTAGCAAAACATGGGAAAAGGAAAAAAAAAAGTATTTTAGTTTGTAATAATAAAAGTTGCACAGAGAAATATTTAACTTTATACGGGCCTGATTTTGTGGTGTTCCCGGTTATTGCTGCTGAGATTTTTTTGTATGTCTAAACTGAGATGTTTGACCATTAATCTTTTGTGATGAGTTTCAACTGTTGGAGGTTGAAAGTCCTCTTGTTTTCACCTCATCTGTGGATAGCTTCACAGATTCTCTATCAGATTCAACCCGGCGCTTCTTCAACACAGTGAGCTTTGCAGAAATCAGCAGAACTTTGTTTAAAAAAAATGAAAAATATTTAAGAACCTTCAGGATGACTTATTAAAATAAAAGACCAGTTTTGATCAGTAAAAGTCCATTATGAGTTCAGTGCATCCCGTCTTTAACCCCTCATACATTACACACTTATTTTCATGCAATCTACAATTGAAAGAGGAAATAGAAGGTGGGATATTTTGAACTCACAAAATGTGATAATCCCAGAAAGTAATGCAGCTAGTTTTCTTTACAGTGTTCATTACCATTTTGTCACTAAGTTAGACAAACATTTACCATTAAATGTCATAAATAGTAAAAACTGCAGCTAAGTGATATAATTTAAAAATATAATCTCAGATTTCTTTTTTTATACAAAATCTGATTTTAATCAATATTTATGTCATTTACATTTCCTTTCTTACAAAGAAATGACAAATGACAGGAAATGTTTTTCAAGAAGTTCCTTTTGCTCCAACAATCCCTTCTGGGAGTTTTCCTAAACTGAAGGTCCTACTAATACAAGCTATGACACCTGCTTGTAAAACGAGGTGGTCGGCCCCGGGTTGGCTGACATGACTCTGAACGTCCAAAACCCAATGAGTGCACTGGGTTAAATTTTCCATAAATGTAAATCTTTAATAACAGCACAGTCAAAATCAATTTATCAGTCAGCACTATAAAAAAAAACAAAAAAAACATTTTGTGCATGGTAATGCCTGGACAGCAACGTACCTTGGCTCTTTCAGACCAGCCGAAAGACTGAACAGTTACATCAAGACGTTTCAACAACATCTTTCTTCTCACTTCATACTCATTTACAAGAACTTGGTTTATGGCCTCAATCTTTTCCTAGATTAAGAAACAAAAAGGGAGTAAAGAGACATCCACTCACTTTCTGCCAACTGGGAATTATTTGTTTCATTTAGCAGAATTTACCATATGCACAGGTCCGAGGGCCTTGTCCAGCAGAGGTTCTCCGACGTGATTTGGTGGAACTCGACTTATGGCTTCTTTTAACTGAGATGGAGAGAAATAATAATTTAAAAAAAGAAAAATAATATATGTGTGCATAAAAATGATCAACAATACACAGGTAAAAGCTCCTTCTTGGAGCAAACACTAAACCATATTCATTTATTTTGAACTTGTACAGACCATTTTATTCCATCTCATGTAAAGATTTACAGTTAGCAACAATAAAAACGTGGAGCTGCCAGGTAGACGGACCTTCTTCTCAATTCCAGAAAAGAACTGGAACATGGTGATGTTGGATGGAGGTTTGGACATGCCCAGCGCCATGCAGATACCCTTCAGCTCCTGGAAGACGGGGCTCCCGGATTCCTGGGCTTTCTTCTGAGGCCTGTTGATCAGGATCATTCTTGACGCCTCCAACTCGGACACTAAAAAGGCTGAAGAAGAAATAGAAACGGCCTTTGTTGTCCAGCAAATATGAAATTCAGGTGTTACATGGTTGGAGGTCCTCGCAGCGCCGCTCCGACCGCGGGAGCTCCAGCCACACCACCCGCTCACCACCCTAAATGCTCATTTCTGTCTTTAAGATGGGGACTCCAGGCTTTTCTGCATTAACATAAAAACATCTAGTGGTTCGGCAGCTTCATGTGGCTCAGTGGTAGAGACGTTACAGGTGCGATTCCATCTTCCTCCTGTCGCACACCAGTTTGCCCCAAGGCAGAGCATTAAACGCCAAGCTGCCAATTACCTACCAAACTGCGTATTTGTGTATAAATGTGAGCATGATTGTGAGTGTGAGTGGGCGAATAAAGCGCTTCGAGCACGACTGGAAATATTTGAATTCCTAACATGTACGTCAACGTAGTATAACGAAGGTAAGTTTGAACAAAAACATGCTAGTGTGGTGTAATAAACATACTGATTAGGAGCAGACAGTCAGTTCTGCTCAGAAACCTCTGGGCGATGTCTCCGGTGGTCAGAGTGCTGTAAGGGCAGGCAAGCTCTGACAGAAGACCACTCATCTCCAGCTGGAACCCCTCTGCCTCACTGGGACCTGAGGTGTGGAGCAGAAACACAGACCCATCACAGGTTTGGTCTCGTATATCAGCAAAAAAAAGCTTGATAAGTTTTGATAAGCATCAACCTTACTGGTGTACAATTAGTCAGTCTCAGTTTTGGTATTAATCCACCAACAACACAGTCATATGTTGTTGAAAAAGGTTTTCTGCAGCTAAAAACCTACAACTATTTTTCACAATAATTACATTAATTTATAGTTTTTTTCCATTTTCGCAAAATGGGAAAAAAAAAGATTTACCCAAACTTTTAATCCTGTTCCAATATTTAAATGACTGTTGCTGCTTTGTCTGGAGATGATAATATATGACTAACATCATGGAGGTAAGGGAGCCATTAAAATGCTATGGCTGCACATATGAGTGGAAAAAGTCAGGAACACCGGTGCAAGCAGTGCCAAAGGTTAGAGTGGGGCTACTAAACTTACAGTTAGTAGCATGGACATTTTCCTCCAGCTTGTGATACAGGCTGAGCTCTGAGATGATCCAGGCACAGAGCTTGGTGAACTCAGGGGAAGCTGCTCCTCTCATGACAGCAGAATCCAGAGCTCCATCCTCCAACAGAGGGCCCTGGTAGCTGGAAGAACAGGACACACACAAAGCAGCTAAACCACAAGAAACCCGGATCAGTTCAAAATCGCAACTTTTATTCCCTCATTGCAGTGTCCCTACACATGTGTGTAAGATTAATTCATACAATCATTACAAGAACTCTCAGTCCTTTACAGCCCATTTCACTGGATGAGTGGTTGATAATCAGAGAAATGCATAAGAATGGAGAACAGGTGAAGATTGATAAATGATATGACGAGTAGATAGATAGATAGATAGATAGATAGATAGATAGATAGATAGATAGATAGATAGATAGATAGATAGATAGATAGATAGATAGATAGATAGATAGATAGATAGAAGACACAGAAGGACAGAAATAAAAACCATGGCTGGCTGAATGGATGGACAGAGAAAACGAACATGGATGGATGACTGATAATAGATTTAATAATAGATTGAGAGCTAAGAAGTTAAAGAAAAGATTGATACTACTAAATAAAAATGATGAATGGCTTGATAGAGCACAAATTCAACCAGACGTAGAAAACAAAATTCCAGATTTTTCTACGCTGTACAGGATCACAGTCCAGTGGTTCTCACGAGACGATCACCGTGATTCTGGACAGGCACCAGCAGAAATAACCCGTCTGAATCTGTCAGTGGACATTCTTCCATGTTGCCAAGCATTCAGCACGTACAGGACTTAAACCAACTCCTAAACTATGATGACTTCCATAAATTCATCGCATATTTCTATATACAGGTTACATTTATAATGTTAACATAAATCCTACTTTCTAGAAATCTGACCGCTTTAACATAAAGAGCGACAGGCAGGCAGCGGGGCAGCCCATTCTCGCCCAGTTCTGCTGACGCAGCTTCATGCAAACCACCTATACCAATTTGGAGCTCAGCTTACACTGTTGTGGAAACGTTGACCTGTCACTTGAACACAACAGAATACCAACATGATGTTTCTGTCCTCTCAGATTAGCTTTCAGAGCTACACACTGCAGCGGCTAGCTAAAACTAGACAGAGAGCAGGAAGCTCTGTAGGGTTTTATGCACACAGCCCTGCGCTCCCCGTGGAACAGAAGCTTTGTTCACTTACCCTAAATCTTCCAGCGAGACGAGAATGTCATTCTCCATCTCAAAGTTCTATGATGAAAGTAGAGGTACCACAGCAAAGGTTTCTCACAGGCACTCAGCTGTTACACGTTGAAGTCCGCCTTCTTCGTTTTTTTTTAATAACAGTTGGAAAGCACCTTATTGGGGAATTACCGCCCCCTTGTGCTTTATTATAGGCACTGCATGTTTCCTAAGAATCTCCTTCTTTAAGGCGTTTCCAGATTATCATAAATTATTTTTGGAAGGGAAATGTTATAGGTTTAAGAAAAATCACCAGAAGTCAAAGCTATAAGTATAAGCACTGGAAGAGGTTGGTTCTATTGGCAGGAAATGTAATGTCCATAATTAACCTGGAGTAGGGTGACCAGACGTCCCCGTTTTAGATGGCCTGTCCCCGTCTGAAGCCGTCCCCGGAAAAGTCCCCGATTTTAACGTTTTATGAATGAGAAAAAAAAAAAGTTTCCTATAGATTGTTATTACGGTAGCCGGAGACTCCATATGGCAGGGACTAGAAAGCGCGAGGGATCGTGTTGCGCGCAACAACAGCAGTTACGGTAACTGGTCGCGCTACTGTTAACGTTACAGAGAAGAAGAGCAGCAGAGTCAACAGCAAGTAAAAATCAAGAAGAGCAGCTCCTCATCTCAAAATGACCACATTCTCAAAGAAAACAATTCTAATTTTATTTCTTAAATTGTACATTTTCAATTTGTCAAATGTTTTGGGGGGAGATTGAGATGATATTATGTCTCTGATTTAGAATACTGGCAGACTGATAAAAGATGAGACAGGAGGAAAATATCCTGATAAACTGAATGAATGAAGAAAACAGGAAAACTGACAAAGCTGAAGAGAAATATGAAATATAAACATATTATTATTTAATTGTTTCTTATATGTTGTATTTTAAGTGTTTCTCTTTGCTATCACCTATGGTGTTTCTCAGTTTTTCACATAATCCTTTCTGCTCTTATTCTATCCAGACCTCTATGATCATGTGGCTGATGGCTCTTCAGACCCAGGAGGGTTTGCAGATCCAGAGATGAGCTCATGTTGGTGGACTTCCTGACCAGAGTTCACTCATCTCAAACACAGTGTCCTTACATATCAGCTACATAACTTTACACACACACCTCATGTATTTATGGACAGTTATGTGTCCATTCTTACACAACATTCACAGGTGGACAAAGTTGTTTTTATCTTCTGTTAGTGACTGAAAAACCTACAGACTGAATGACTGAAAAAACCTGAAACTGACAAAAGTAATAATTGAAAATTTACTGAAAATTAACCAATAAAAATCTGACATTGTTTTGAATTGAGGTACAACAGAATAAGAAAATGACAGACCAAGATGAATACTGTACAGTTGTACAGATTATTCTGAAACTTAAGGTCCACAGGACTGGAGCCAGGAAGAAAATTGACAAATTCAAGAGAATTGTCCTCATTTCAAATGAAGTTGTTATATTAAAAAAATAAATCATCTTACAATATGAATGGTTACTTAAAGTCCAGAAAGTAAAGGTGAACTCCGAGGTCAAGGTGGACTTGATGTGAGATGACCAAGGAGGAAATCAAATCATAAAAAGTGAGGCTGGAATTTATCACACAGGTTCTGGGAGAGATGAGACAAAAGGAACATCAGCTCTATGGTCACAGACACAAAAATGCTAATAAGTTTTAACTACCATCATTTTTAATTGAGCCACAATTTAAAAGCAGTGTTACTGACTTTCATCAGTTTGTCCGTAAACAATTTTTTACTACTTTTGTCAGTTTCAAGTTTCTTCTGTTTCCATTGTAGCTTTTTGTTCATTAACAGAGGAACCAACTGTGTTGTTCATGTATATTCATGGTCACTTACAAACTATGTAATTTCCCCCCATATTTCCAGTTTTAATTTTCTATTGCTGCTATTACTTTTATTGTTATTAATAATAATATTACCACTGTGTGGAGAGACACGTTCCTGCTTTTATATTTGATTTTTAATGTTTAAATGTTAATAAATATGTAAACTTATCTGTCCCAGTTTCTTCATTTTAGTTTGAGAAATTTGCTTCCTCTTTATCCCCGAGTGAGAAATGTCCCCAGATTGAGTGAGAAATGTCACCACCTTTCTCTAGAGGTGGATAACAACTGCTCACTAAATGTGAGGCAGTCAGGTACCGACACATGAGGACAAAACTGGAGCAGTTTGCTCATGAGGAGAGGGCCAAAATACCTGCTGAGGGGTGCAGAAGTCTCATCGATAGTTGTAGGAATTGTTTCATTGCAGTGATTGCCTCAAAATTTTAGTCCAGGTCTGTTTCATGAGTTTGCTTTTTAGAATAATTCTGTTGAAGCATGCTTGAAAAGCAATGTCTGACGTTCACTTGTTCATTTTCACAGAATTTTTATTCATCATTACCTTTGTCAGATTCAACCAAGGGTTTACCAACAATCTTGTCCAAGTGTGTACCTCCCGGCCGGCCAGGCCGTGAGGTAGATGATTGTTGTCAAACAATCATGCCAAGTCATGTCACAAACACTAAAAAACAAAATCACTTAAAGTGAAAACTCTAAAATTATGGTCCTCGTTATCTGGATCTAGAGACTGTATTTTCCTGATTTCTGATGCTGGTGTAAGAAATGTTGAAATAATCCTAATGAACAGCTGTGAAATGACACGACATACACCATGAAACATATATTAATAATGTAATCCTGAATGGCTTTTCTTAGACAGAATTAAATACAATTAAACAGCTTTGACTTTCATATAACTTTCTGGTACAGGGGGCGTAAAGGAATTCAAGGCAGTCTATTACAAATCAGGAAATTACATGCTCAGACCTGCGTTGTAAGATGGAAATAAATAGAGAAATTAACATAACAAATAAATTGATAAATCGGTTTCCAAAAGTATAAATTCTCTGCAAACCAGAGATGTCAGTAAACTAATCTGATTACCTGTAATAAAGAATGATCTGGAGAGTTTGTTGTACCATCTGCACTGATAACAGAGTGCCGCTATACTCTACCCTTGAAAGTAGGCGAGACAGAACAAGGAATGATTTTTCAGTACTGCTGTCATGCAACAACTTCATGCGAAACAGCTCTTTGATTAAAGCCCCCCAGTATCCCACTAAAATTCAATCCCAGTATAGGCTTATTGGCTGACTACTGATATACAAATCACCATTTCCTTTTAAGATAATGCAAATAACATTAGTACATGACACACAAAAAAAAGTTTTGAACGAGTTTCTTACTGTATTTAGATTTTGTAGGTTTATGTCAATAGATATGGATTAATATATAATGAAAAGCCAGTTTAAAGTAAATTGTCCATCCATTAGTTAGCAAATTGTTCTTTGCAGGGTCACAAGAGGAACCAGTGCTCATCTCAAGCAATCTACAGAAAAGAGGTAGGGTACATGTTACAACAACATGGACAAATAGAACAAACAAACATACAAAAACATATACACAACTAAAGATCATATAGATTACCGAGTGCTACTCTATCAGGTTATAGCAATGTGTGACTATATCATCATCACGAAACAACTGAAAACATTCATTAGTAGGCCTTTAGGAAATGTTTTTCTTCACAATTTTGGATATGTAATTACATTCACTAGAAGTCACTGGGTGACGTCGGCTGGGTTATTGGTGGCAACATGTTGTACTAGTGCATTCAAATAATCCTTTTCAAAATCTTCCAACTTTAAAACAGAGGTGTAATTCTGTACTTACTTCATGAAATAGTGATTCTCAAACTGTTGATAATTAAAATGAACATTTGACCTGGCACAAGTGAAGGAATTCAAAAGACTGGCTTTTAAAAAGTATATTGAAAATCCTGTGTTTTTTTTTTTTCTTTTAGGAAAGAAGTTCCAGTATCAAAAACAACCTCCAACAAGTATTCACATGTAAAATTGTTGACCAGTTTTACATGGTCAACAGTTTGACCATGTCACTTTTGGACAACCTCAAATGATGCATTCATGGCATCTAATGTCCAAGTGCTTCATTTGGGGTTATCTTAATCTGTGACTTTATTGTCATCAAGAAACAACAGAAAACATCCATTGTGGACTTGCTTCATGAAATAGTGATTCTCAAATTGTTGATAATTAAAAAGTATATTCCAAATCCTGTATTTTTTTTTCCTTTTAGGAAAGAAGTTCCAGTATCAAAAACAACCTCCACCAAGTATTCACATGTAAAACTGTTGACCACTCAGCCATCCTTAACGGCCCGCATTGATCGCATCAGAGTCGTCCCATCTCATCACTGACGAGTCGTTGGAAGAGCATTGTCTACTCTACTGAAACTTTGCTTAAAAGAAGGTGGGGTTTGTTTTGAATGGCTGCATTTACTATATAAGATGCACATCTTGAGGAATCTGATACAAGCAGGTCACCTGAAATGGAATCACTGATGTCAACTCATGTCATACGTGCTTCTCTTTTGGGTTAACTTGTTTGGAAGTTTATCATCAACAAGAAGAAGCTGCAAGCAAACAACATTAGGCAAAAAGATGACCTTAACAGAGGCACTCACTTGGTCTGTGCATAGAGTAAGTGCTAAATGTTGGGGTATTCTTTTAGTCTTTTTCTCAGCATGGGATCTCTTGACAGTCTTGTTGAAATACCTGAAGAAGGCATTGAAATGATGTTTCACACTGACTTGGTTTCGGTACACAGTAAGTGCTAATTGTTGGGGTATTCTTGTTGTTTCTTACTGCAAACATCATTTTATTACAGCCGTGTTTCCAAGCTTGAAGAAGCCATTGCATTATCACTTCTATTACCTTGACATGAGCACAGTCTTGAATATACTCAGAAAGTGCTCCATGTTGAGGTAGTACAAATGTGACAAATTCATCTGTGGCTATGGAAACATTGATTTTGACCAGCTCACATTTACAGAACCTTGACAGTCTTCACACGACCTTAAAGATGTTCATGTTGGGGCAATTAAAATTGGAACAAATCTGCTGTGAACATTCAAGCTGTGTTTTTGACCCATTCACTTTTGGACAACCTCAAATGATGCATTCATGGCATCTAATGTCCAAGTGCTTCATTTGGGGTTATCTTAATCTGTGACTTTATCGTCATCAAGAAACAACAGAAAACATCCATTGTGGACTTGCTTCATGAAATAGTGATTCTCAAATTGTTGATAGTTAAAAAGTATATTCCAAATCCTGTATTTTTTTTCCGTTTAGGAAAGAAGTTCCAGTATCAAAAACAACCTCCACCAAGTATTCACATGTAAAACTGTTGACCACTCAGCCATCCTTAACGGCCCGCATTGATCGCATCAGAGTCGTCCCATCTCATCACTGACGAGTCGTTGGAAGAGCATTGTCTACTCTACTGAAACTTTGCTTAAAAGAAGGTGGGGTTTGTTTTGAATGGCTGCATTTACTATATAAGATGCACATCCTGAGGAATCTGATACAAGCAGGTCACCTGAAATGGAATCACTGATGTCAACTTATATCATAAGTGCTTCTCTTTTGGGTTAACTTGGTTGGAAGTTTATCATCAACAAGAAGAAGCTGCAAGCAAACAACATTAGGCAAAAAGATGACCTTAACAGAGGCACTCACTTGGTCTGTGTATACAGTAAGTGCTAAATGTTGGGGTATTCTTTTAGTCTTTATCTCGGCATGGGATCTCTTGACAGTCTTGCTGAAATACCTGAAGAAGGCATTGAAATGATGTTTCACACTGACTTGGTTTCGGTACACAGTAAGTGCTAATTGTTGGGGTATTCTTGTTGTTTCTTACTGCAAACATCATTTTATTACAGCTGTGTTTCCAAGCTTGAAGAAGCCATTGCATTATCACTTCTATTACCTTGACATGAGCACAGTCTTGAATATACTCAGAAAGTGCTCCATGTTGAGGTAATACAAATGTGACAAATTCATCTGTGGCTATGGAAACATTGATTTTGACCAGCTCACATTTACAGAACCTTGACAGTCTTCACACGACCTTAAAGATGTTCATGTTGGGGCAATTAAAATTGGAACAAATCTGCTGTGAACATTCAAGCTGTGTTTTTGACCCATTCACTTTTGGACAACCTCAAATGATGCATTCATGGCATCTAATGTCCAAGTGCTTCATTTGGGGTTATCTTAATCTGTGACTTTATCGTCATCAAGAAACAACAGAAAACATCCATTGTGGACTTGCTTCATGAAATAGTGATTCTCAAATTGTTGATAGTTAAAAAGTATATTCCAAATCCTGTATTTTTTTCCGTTTAGGAAAGAAGTTCCAGTATCAAAAACAACCTCCACCAAGTATTCACATGTAAAACTGTTGACCACTCAGCCATCCTTAACGGCCCGCATTGATCGCATCAGAGTCGTCCCATCTCATCACTGACGAGTCGTTGGAAGAGCATTGTCTACTCTACTGAAACTTTGCTTAAAAGAAGGTGGGGTTTGTTTGAAATGGATGAATACAGAATATAAGATGCACATCTTGAGGAATCTGATACAAGCAGGTCACCTGAAATGTAATCACTGATGTAAACTTATATCATAAGTGCTTCTCTTTTGGGTTAACTTGGTTGGAAGTTTATCATCAACAAGAAGAAGCTGCAAGCAAACAACATTAGGCAAAAAGATGACCTTAACAGAGGCACTCACTTGGTCTGTGTATACAGTAAGTGCTAAATGTTGGGGTATTCTTTTAGTCTTTATCTCGGCATGGGATCTCTTGACAGTCTTGCTGAAATACCTGAAGAAGGCATTGAAATGATGTTTCACACTGACTTGGTTTCGGTACACAGTAAGTGCTAATTGTTGGGGTATTCTTGTTGTTTCTTACTGCAAACATCATTTTATTACAGCTGTGTTTCCAAGCTTGAAGAAGCCATTGCATTATCACTTCTATTACCTTGACATGAGCACAGTCTTGAATATACTCAGAAAGTGCTCCATGTTGAGGTAATACAAATGTGACAAATTCATCTGTGGCTATGGAAACATTTTATTACAGCCGTGTTTCCAAGCTTGAAGAAGCCATTGCATTATCACTTCTATTACCTTGACATGAGCACAGTCTTGAATATACTCAGAAAGTGCTCCATGTTGAGGTAGTACAAATGTGACAAATTCATCTGTGGCTATGGAAACATTTTATTACAGCCGTGTTTCCAAGCTTGAAGAAGCCATTGCATTATCACTTCTATTACCTTGACATGAGCACAGTCTTGAATATACTCAGAAAGTGCTCCATGTTGAGGTAATACAAATGTGACAAATTCATCTGTGGCTATGGAAACATTGATTTTGACCAGCTCACATTTACAGAACCTTGACAGTCTTCACACGACCTTAAAGATGTTCATGTTGGGGCAATTAAAATTGGAACAAATCTGCTGTGAACATTCAAGCTGTGTTTTTGACCCATTCACTTTTGGACAACCTCAAATGATGCATTCATGGCATCTAATGTCCAAGTGCTTCATTTGGGGTTATCTTAATCTGTGACTTTATCGTCATCAAGAAACAACAGAAAACATCCATTGTGGACTTGCTTCATGAAATAGTGATTCTCAAATTGTTGATAGTTAAAAAGTATATTCCAAATCCTGTATTTTTTTTCCGTTTAGGAAAGAAGTTCCAGTATCAAAAACAACCTCCACCAAGTATTCACATGTAAAACTGTTGACCACTCAGCCATCCTTAACGGCCCGCATTGATCGCATCAGAGTCGTCCCATCTCATCACTGACGAGTCGTTGGAAGAGCATTGTCTACTCTACTGAAACTTTGCTTAAAAGAAGGTGGGGTTTGTTTTGAATGGCTGCATTTACTATATAAGATGCACATCCTGAGGAATCTGATACAAGCAGGTCACCTGAAATGGAATCACTGATGTCAACTTATATCATAAGTGCTTCTCTTTTGGGTTAACTTGGTTGGAAGTTTATCATCAACAAGAAGAAGCTGCAAGCAAACAACATTAGGCAAAAAGATGACCTTAACAGAGGCACTCACTTGGTCTGTGCATACAGTAAGTGCTAAATGTTGGGGTATTCTTTTAGTCTTTATCTCGGCATGGGATCTCTTGACAGTCTTGCTGAAATACCTGAAGAAGGCATTGAAATGATGTTTCACACTGACTTGGTTTCGGTACACAGTAAGTGCTAATTGTTGGGGTATTCTTGTTGTTTCTTACTGCAAACATCATTTTATTACAGCTGTGTTTCCAAGCTTGAAGAAGCCATTGCATTATCACTTCTATTACCTTGACATGAGCACAGTCTTGAATATACTCAGAAAGTGCTCCATGTTGAGGTAATACAAATGTGACAAATTCATCTGTGGCTATGGAAACATTTTATTACAGCCGTGTTTCCAAGCTTGAAGAAGCCATTGCATTATCACTTCTATTACCTTGACATGAGCACAGTCTTGAATATACTCAGAAAGTGCTCCATGTTGAGGTAATACAAATGTGACAAATTCATCTGTGGCTATGGAAACATTGATTTTGACCAGCTCACATTTACAGAACCTTGACAGTCTTCACACGACCTTAAAGATGTTCATGTTGGGGCAATTAAAATTGGAACAAATCTGCTGTGAACATTCAAGCTGTGTTTTTGACCCATTCACTTTTGGACAACCTCAAATGATGCATTCATGGCATCTAATGTCCAAGTGCTTCATTTGGGGTTATCTTAATCTGTGACTTTATCGTCATCAAGAAACAACAGAAAACATCCATTGTGGACTTGCTTCATGAAATAGTGATTCTCAAATTGTTGATAGTTAAAAAGTATATTCCAAATCCTGTATTTTTTTTCCGTTTAGGAAAGAAGTTCCAGTATCAAAAACAACCTCCACCAAGTATTCACATGTAAAACTGTTGACCACTCAGCCATCCTTAACGGCCCGCATTGATCGCATCAGAGTCGTCCCATCTCATCACTGACGAGTCGTTGGAAGAGCATTGTCTACTCTACTGAAACTTTGCTTAAAAGAAGGTGGGGTTTGTTTTGAATGGCTGCATTTACTATATAAGATGCACATCCTGAGGAATCTGATACAAGCAGGTCACCTGAAATGGAATCACTGATGTCAACTTATATCATAAGTGCTTCTCTTTTGGGTTAACTTGGTTGGAAGTTTATCATCAACAAGAAGAAGCTGCAAGCAAACAACATTAGGCAAAAAGATGACCTTAACAGAGGCACTCACTTGGTCTGTGTATACAGTAAGTGCTAAATGTTGGGGTATTCTTTTAGTCTTTATCTCGGCATGGGATCTCTTGACAGTCTTGCTGAAATACCTGAAGAAGGCATTGAAATGATGTTTCACACTGACTTGGTTTCGGTACACAGTAAGTGCTAATTGTTGGGGTATTCTTGTTGTTTCTTACTGCAAACATCATTTTATTACAGCTGTGTTTCCAAGCTTGAAGAAGCCATTGCATTATCACTTCTATTACCTTGACATGAGCACAGTCTTGAATATACTCAGAAAGTGCTCCATGTTGAGGTAATACAAATGTGACAAATTCATCTGTGGCTATGGAAACATTGATTTTGACCAGCTCACATTTACAGAACCTTGACAGTCTTCACACGACCTTAAAGATGTTCATGTTGGGGCAATTAAAATTGGAACAAATCTGCTGTGAACATTCAAGCTGTGTTTTTGACCCATTCACTTTTGGACAACCTCAAATGATGCATTCATGGCATCTAATGTCCAAGTGCTTCATTTGGGGTTATCTTAATCTGTGACTTTATCGTCATCAAGAAACAACAGAAAACATCCATTGTGGACTTGCTTCATGAAATAGTGATTCTCAAATTGTTGATAGTTAAAAAGTATATTCCAAATCCTGTATTTTTTTTCCGTTTAGGAAAGAAGTTCCAGTATCAAAAACAACCTCCACCAAGTATTCACATGTAAAACTGTTGACCACTCAGCCATCCTTAACGGCCCGCATTGATCGCATCAGAGTCGTCCCATCTCATCACTGACGAGTCGTTGGAAGAGCATTGTCTACTCTACTGAAACTTTGCTTAAAAGAAGGTGGGGTTTGTTTTGAATGGCTGCATTTACTATATAAGATGCACATCCTGAGGAATCTGATACAAGCAGGTCACCTGAAATGGAATCACTGATGTAAACTTATATCATAAGTGCTTCTCTTTTGGGTTAACTTGGTTGGAAGTTTATCATCAACAAGAAGAAGCTGCAAGCAAACAACATTAGGCAAAAAGATGACCTTAACAGAGGCACTCACTTGGTCTGTGCATAGAGTAAGTGCTAACTGTTGGGGTATTCTTTTAGTCTTTATCTCGGCATGGGATCTCTTGACAGTCTTGCTGAAATAACCGAAGAAGGCATTGAAATGATGTTTCACACTGACTTGGTTTCGGTACACAGTAAGTGCTAATTGTTGGGGTATTCTTGTTGTTTCTTACTGCAAACATCATTTTATTACAGCTGTGTTTCCAAGCTTGAAGAAGCCATTGCATTATCACTTCTATTACCTTGACATGAGCACAGTCTTGAATATACTCAGAAAGTGCTCCATGTTGAGGTAATACAAATGTGACAAATTCATCTGTGGCTATGGAAACATTGATTTTGACCAGCTCACATTTACAGAACCTTGACAGTCTTCACACGACCTTAAAGATGTTCATGTTGGGGCAATTAAAATTGGAACAAATCTGCTGTGAACATTCAAGCTGTGTTTTTGACCCATTCACTTTTGGACAACCTCAAATGATGCATTCATGGCATCTAATGTCCAAGTGCTTCATTTGGGGTTATCTTAATCTGTGACTTTATCGTCATCAAGAAACAACAGAAAACATCCATTGTGGACTTGCTTCATGAAATAGTGATTCTCAAATTGTTGATAGTTAAAAAGTATATTCCAAATCCTGTATTTTTTTTCCGTTTAGGAAAGAAGTTCCAGTATCAAAAACAACCTCCACCAAGTATTCACATGTAAAACTGTTGACCACTCAGCCATCCTTAACGGCCCGCATTGATCGCATCAGAGTCGTCCCATCTCATCACTGACGAGTCGTTGGAAGAGCATTGTCTACTCTACTGAAACTTTGCTTAAAAGAAGGTGGGGTTTGTTTTGAATGGCTGCATTTACTATATAAGATGCACATCCTGAGGAATCTGATACAAGCAGGTCACCTGAAATGGAATCACTGATGTCAACTTATATCATAAGTGCTTCTCTTTTGGGTTAACTTGGTTGGAAGTTTATCATCAACAAGAAGAAGCTGCAAGCAAACAACATTAGGCAAAAAGATGACCTTAACAGAGGCACTCACTTGGTCTGTGTATACAGTAAGTGCTAAATGTTGGGGTATTCTTTTAGTCTTTATCTCGGCATGGGATCTCTTGACAGTCTTGCTGAAATACCTGAAGAAGGCATTGAAATGATGTTTCACACTGACTTGGTTTCGGTACACAGTAAGTGCTAATTGTTGGGGTATTCTTGTTGTTTCTTACTGCAAACATCATTTTATTACAGCTGTGTTTCCAAGCTTGAAGAAGCCATTGCATTATCACTTCTATTACCTTGACATGAGCACAGTCTTGAATATACTCAGAAAGTGCTCCATGTTGAGGTAATACAAATGTGACAAATTCATCTGTGGCTATGGAAACATTGATTTTGACCAGCTCACATTTACAGAACCTTGACAGTCTTCACACGACCTTAAAGATGTTCATGTTGGGGCAATTAAAATTGGAACAAATCTGCTGTGAACATTCAAGCTGTGTTTTTGACCCATTCACTTTTGGACAACCTCAAATGATGCATTCATGGCATCTAATGTCCAAGTGCTTCATTTGGGGTTATCTTAATCTGTGACTTTATCGTCATCAAGAAACAACAGAAAACATCCATTGTGGACTTGCTTCATGAAATAGTGATTCTCAAATTGTTGATAGTTAAAAAGTATATTCCAAATCCTGTATTTTTTTTCCGTTTAGGAAAGAAGTTCCAGTATCAAAAACAACCTCCACCAAGTATTCACATGTAAAACTGTTGACCACTCAGCCATCCTTAACGGCCCGCATTGATCGCATCAGAGTCGTCCCATCTCATCACTGACGAGTCGTTGGAAGAGCATTGTCTACTCTACTGAAACTTTGCTTAAAAGAAGGTGGGGTTTGTTTTGAATGGCTGCATTTACTATATAAGATGCACATCCTGAGGAATCTGATACAAGCAGGTCACCTGAAATGGAATCACTGATGTCAACTTATATCATAAGTGCTTCTCTTTTGGGTTAACTTGGTTGGAAGTTTATCATCAACAAGAAGAAGCTGCAAGCAAACAACATTAGGCAAAAAGATGACCTTAACAGAGGCACTCACTTGGTCTGTGTATACAGTAAGTGCTAAATGTTGGGGTATTCTTTTAGTCTTTATCTCGGCATGGGATCTCTTGACAGTCTTGCTGAAATACCTGAAGAAGGCATTGAAATGATGTTTCACACTGACTTGGTTTCGGTACACAGTAAGTGCTAATTGTTGGGGTATTCTTGTTGTTTCTTACTGCAAACATCATTTTATTACAGCTGTGTTTCCAAGCTTGAAGAAGCCATTGCATTATCACTTCTATTACCTTGACATGAGCACAGTCTTGAATATACTCAGAAAGTGCTCCATGTTGAGGTAGTACAAATGTGACAAATTCATCTGTGGCTATGGAAACATTTTACTACAGCCGTGTTTCCAAGCTTGAAGAAGCCATTGCATTATCACTTCTATTACCTTGACATGAGCACAGTCTTGAATATACTCAGAAAGTGCTCCATGTTGAGGTAATACAAATGTGACAAATTCATCTGTGGCTATGGAAACATTGATTTTGACCAGCTCACATTTACAGAACCTTGACAGTCTTCACACGACCTTAAAGATGTTCATGTTGGGGCAATTAAAATTGGAACAAATCTGCTGTGAACATTCAAGCTGTGTTTTTGACCCATTCACTTTTGGACAACCTCAAATGATGCATTCATGGCATCTAATGTCCAAGTGCTTCATTTGGGGTTATCTTAATCTGTGACTTTATCGTCATCAAGAAACAACAGAAAACATCCATTGTGGACTTGCTTCATGAAATAGTGATTCTCAAATTGTTGATAGTTAAAAAGTATATTCCAAATCCTGTATTTTTTTTCCGTTTAGGAAAGAAGTTCCAGTATCAAAAACAACCTCCACCAAGTATTCACATGTAAAACTGTTGACCACTCAGCCATCCTTAACGGCCCGCATTGATCGCATCAGAGTCGTCCCATCTCATCACTGACGAGTCGTTGGAAGAGCATTGTCTACTCTACTGAAACTTTGCTTAAAAGAAGGTGGGGTTTGTTTTGAATGGCTGCATTTACTATATAAGATGCACATCCTGAGGAATCTGATACAAGCAGGTCACCTGAAATGGAATCACTGATGTCAACTTATATCATAAGTGCTTCTCTTTTGGGTTAACTTGGTTGGAAGTTTATCATCAACAAGAAGAAGCTGCAAGCAAACAACATTAGGCAAAAAGATGACCTTAACAGAGGCACTCACTTGGTCTGTGCATACAGTAAGTGCTAAATGTTGGGGTATTCTTTTAGTCTTTATCTCGGCATGGGATCTCTTGACAGTCTTGCTGAAATACCTGAAGAAGGCATTGAAATGATGTTTCACACTGACTTGGTTTCGGTACACAGTAAGTGCTAATTGTTGGGGTATTCTTGTTGTTTCTTACTGCAAACATCATTTTATTACAGCTGTGTTTCCAAGCTTGAAGAAGCCATTGCATTATCACTTCTATTACCTTGACATGAGCACAGTCTTGAATATACTCAGAAAGTGCTCCATGTTGAGGTAATACAAATGTGACAAATTCATCTGTGGCTATGGAAACATTTTATTACAGCCGTGTTTCCAAGCTTGAAGAAGCCATTGCATTATCACTTCTATTACCTTGACATGAGCACAGTCTTGAATATACTCAGAAAGTGCTCCATGTTGAGGTAATACAAATGTGACAAATTCATCTGTGGCTATGGAAACATTGATTTTGACCAGCTCACATTTACAGAACCTTGACAGTCTTCACACGACCTTAAAGATGTTCATGTTGGGGCAATTAAAATTGGAACAAATCTGCTGTGAACATTCAAGCTGTGTTTTTGACCCATTCACTTTTGGACAACCTCAAATGATGCATTCATGGCATCTAATGTCCAAGTGCTTCATTTGGGGTTATCTTAATCTGTGACTTTATCGTCATCAAGAAACAACAGAAAACATCCATTGTGGACTTGCTTCATGAAATAGTGATTCTCAAATTGTTGATAGTTAAAAAGTATATTCCAAATCCTGTATTTTTTTTCCGTTTAGGAAAGAAGTTCCAGTATCAAAAACAACCTCCACCAAGTATTCACATGTAAAACTGTTGACCACTCAGCCATCCTTAACGGCCCGCATTGATCGCATCAGAGTCGTCCCATCTCATCACTGACGAGTCGTTGGAAGAGCATTGTCTACTCTACTGAAACTTTGCTTAAAAGAAGGTGGGGTTTGTTTTGAATGGCTGCATTTACTATATAAGATGCACATCCTGAGGAATCTGATACAAGCAGGTCACCTGAAATGGAATCACTGATGTAAACTTATATCATAAGTGCTTCTCTTTTGGGTTAACTTGGTTGGAAGTTTATCATCAACAAGAAGAAGCTGCAAGCAAACAACATTAGGCAAAAAGATGACCTTAACAGAGGCACTCACTTGGTCTGTGCATAGAGTAAGTGCTAACTGTTGGGGTATTCTTTTAGTCTTTATCTCGGCATGGGATCTCTTGACAGTCTTGCTGAAATAACCGAAGAAGGCATTGAAATGATGTTTCACACTGACTTGGTTTCGGTACACAGTAAGTGCTAATTGTTGGGGTATTCTTGTTGTTTCTTACTGCAAACATCATTTTATTACAGCTGTGTTTCCAAGCTTGAAGAAGCCATTGCATTATCACTTCTATTACCTTGACATGAGCACAGTCTTGAATATACTCAGAAAGTGCTCCATGTTGAGGTAATACAAATGTGACAAATTCATCTGTGGCTATGGAAACATTGATTTTGACCAGCTCACATTTACAGAACCTTGACAGTCTTCACACGACCTTAAAGATGTTCATGTTGGGGCAATTAAAATTGGAACAAATCTGCTGTGAACATTCAAGCTGTGTTTTTGACCCATTCACTTTTGGACAACCTCAAATGATGCATTCATGGCATCTAATGTCCAAGTGCTTCATTTGGGGTTATCTTAATCTGTGACTTTATCGTCATCAAGAAACAACAGAAAACATCCATTGTGGACTTGCTTCATGAAATAGTGATTCTCAAATTGTTGATAGTTAAAAAGTATATTCCAAATCCTGTATTTTTTTCCGTTTAGGAAAGAAGTTCCAGTATCAAAAACAACCTCCACCAAGTATTCACATGTAAAACTGTTGACCACTCAGCCATCCTTAACGGCCCGCATTGATCGCATCAGAGTCGTCCCATCTCATCACTGACGAGTCGTTGGAAGAGCATTGTCTACTCTACTGAAACTTTGCTTAAAAGAAGGTGGGGTTTGTTTGAAATGGATGAATACAGAATATAAGATGCACATCTTGAGGAATCTGATACAAGCAGGTCACCTGAAATGTAATCACTGATGTAAACTTATATCATAAGTGCTTCTCTTTTGGGTTAACTTGGTTGGAAGTTTATCATCAACAAGAAGAAGCTGCAAGCAAACAACATTAGGCAAAAAGATGACCTTAACAGAGGCACTCACTTGGTCTGTGTATACAGTAAGTGCTAAATGTTGGGGTATTCTTTTAGTCTTTATCTCGGCATGGGATCTCTTGACAGTCTTGCTGAAATACCTGAAGAAGGCATTGAAATGATGTTTCACACTGACTTGGTTTCGGTACACAGTAAGTGCTAATTGTTGGGGTATTCTTGTTGTTTCTTACTGCAAACATCATTTTATTACAGCTGTGTTTCCAAGCTTGAAGAAGCCATTGCATTATCACTTCTATTACCTTGACATGAGCACAGTCTTGAATATACTCAGAAAGTGCTCCATGTTGAGGTAATACAAATGTGACAAATTCATCTGTGGCTATGGAAACATTTTATTACAGCCGTGTTTCCAAGCTTGAAGAAGCCATTGCATTATCACTTCTATTACCTTGACATGAGCACAGTCTTGAATATACTCAGAAAGTGCTCCATGTTGAGGTAGTACAAATGTGACAAATTCATCTGTGGCTATGGAAACATTTTATTACAGCCGTGTTTCCAAGCTTGAAGAAGCCATTGCATTATCACTTCTATTACCTTGACATGAGCACAGTCTTGAATATACTCAGAAAGTGCTCCATGTTGAGGTAATACAAATGTGACAAATTCATCTGTGGCTATGGAAACATTGATTTTGACCAGCTCACATTTACAGAACCTTGACAGTCTTCACACGACCTTAAAGATGTTCATGTTGGGGCAATTAAAATTGGAACAAATCTGCTGTGAACATTCAAGCTGTGTTTTTGACCCATTCACTTTTGGACAACCTCAAATGATGCATTCATGGCATCTAATGTCCAAGTGCTTCATTTGGGGTTATCTTAATCTGTGACTTTATCGTCATCAAGAAACAACAGAAAACATCCATTGTGGACTTGCTTCATGAAATAGTGATTCTCAAATTGTTGATAGTTAAAAAGTATATTCCAAATCCTGTATTTTTTTTCCGTTTAGGAAAGAAGTTCCAGTATCAAAAACAACCTCCACCAAGTATTCACATGTAAAACTGTTGACCACTCAGCCATCCTTAACGGCCCGCATTGATCGCATCAGAGTCGTCCCATCTCATCACTGACGAGTCGTTGGAAGAGCATTGTCTACTCTACTGAAACTTTGCTTAAAAGAAGGTGGGGTTTGTTTTGAATGGCTGCATTTACTATATAAGATGCACATCCTGAGGAATCTGATACAAGCAGGTCACCTGAAATGGAATCACTGATGTCAACTTATATCATAAGTGCTTCTCTTTTGGGTTAACTTGGTTGGAAGTTTATCATCAACAAGAAGAAGCTGCAAGCAAACAACATTAGGCAAAAAGATGACCTTAACAGAGGCACTCACTTGGTCTGTGCATACAGTAAGTGCTAAATGTTGGGGTATTCTTTTAGTCTTTATCTCGGCATGGGATCTCTTGACAGTCTTGCTGAAATACCTGAAGAAGGCATTGAAATGATGTTTCACACTGACTTGGTTTCGGTACACAGTAAGTGCTAATTGTTGGGGTATTCTTGTTGTTTCTTACTGCAAACATCATTTTATTACAGCTGTGTTTCCAAGCTTGAAGAAGCCATTGCATTATCACTTCTATTACCTTGACATGAGCACAGTCTTGAATATACTCAGAAAGTGCTCCATGTTGAGGTAATACAAATGTGACAAATTCATCTGTGGCTATGGAAACATTTTATTACAGCCGTGTTTCCAAGCTTGAAGAAGCCATTGCATTATCACTTCTATTACCTTGACATGAGCACAGTCTTGAATATACTCAGAAAGTGCTCCATGTTGAGGTAATACAAATGTGACAAATTCATCTGTGGCTATGGAAACATTGATTTTGACCAGCTCACATTTACAGAACCTTGACAGTCTTCACACGACCTTAAAGATGTTCATGTTGGGGCAATTAAAATTGGAACAAATCTGCTGTGAACATTCAAGCTGTGTTTTTGACCCATTCACTTTTGGACAACCTCAAATGATGCATTCATGGCATCTAATGTCCAAGTGCTTCATTTGGGGTTATCTTAATCTGTGACTTTATCGTCATCAAGAAACAACAGAAAACATCCATTGTGGACTTGCTTCATGAAATAGTGATTCTCAAATTGTTGATAGTTAAAAAGTATATTCCAAATCCTGTATTTTTTTTCCGTTTAGGAAAGAAGTTCCAGTATCAAAAACAACCTCCACCAAGTATTCACATGTAAAACTGTTGACCACTCAGCCATCCTTAACGGCCCGCATTGATCGCATCAGAGTCGTCCCATCTCATCACTGACGAGTCGTTGGAAGAGCATTGTCTACTCTACTGAAACTTTGCTTAAAAGAAGGTGGGGTTTGTTTTGAATGGCTGCATTTACTATATAAGATGCACATCCTGAGGAATCTGATACAAGCAGGTCACCTGAAATGGAATCACTGATGTAAACTTATATCATAAGTGCTTCTCTTTTGGGTTAACTTGGTTGGAAGTTTATCATCAACAAGAAGAAGCTGCAAGCAAACAACATTAGGCAAAAAGATGACCTTAACAGAGGCACTCACTTGGTCTGTGCATAGAGTAAGTGCTAACTGTTGGGGTATTCTTTTAGTCTTTATCTCGGCATGGGATCTCTTGACAGTCTTGCTGAAATAACCGAAGAAGGCATTGAAATGATGTTTCACACTGACTTGGTTTCGGTACACAGTAAGTGCTAATTGTTGGGGTATTCTTGTTGTTTCTTACTGCAAACATCATTTTATTACAGCTGTGTTTCCAAGCTTGAAGAAGCCATTGCATTATCACTTCTATTACCTTGACATGAGCACAGTCTTGAATATACTCAGAAAGTGCTCCATGTTGAGGTAATACAAATGTGACAAATTCATCTGTGGCTATGGAAACATTGATTTTGACCAGCTCACATTTACAGAACCTTGACAGTCTTCACACGACCTTAAAGATGTTCATGTTGGGGCAATTAAAATTGGAACAAATCTGCTGTGAACATTCAAGCTGTGTTTTTGACCCATTCACTTTTGGACAACCTCAAATGATGCATTCATGGCATCTAATGTCCAAGTGCTTCATTTGGGGTTATCTTAATCTGTGACTTTATCGTCATCAAGAAACAACAGAAAACATCCATTGTGGACTTGCTTCATGAAATAGTGATTCTCAAATTGTTGATAGTTAAAAAGTATATTCCAAATCCTGTATTTTTTTCCGTTTAGGAAAGAAGTTCCAGTATCAAAAACAACCTCCACCAAGTATTCACATGTAAAACTGTTGACCACTCAGCCATCCTTAACGGCCCGCATTGATCGCATCAGAGTCGTCCCATCTCATCACTGACGAGTCGTTGGAAGAGCATTGTCTACTCTACTGAAACTTTGCTTAAAAGAAGGTGGGGTTTGTTTGAAATGGATGAATACAGAATATAAGATGCACATCTTGAGGAATCTGATACAAGCAGGTCACCTGAAATGTAATCACTGATGTAAACTTATATCATAAGTGCTTCTCTTTTGGGTTAACTTGGTTGGAAGTTTATCATCAACAAGAAGAAGCTGCAAGCAAACAACATTAGGCAAAAAGATGACCTTAACAGAGGCACTCACTTGGTCTGTGTATACAGTAAGTGCTAAATGTTGGGGTATTCTTTTAGTCTTTATCTCGGCATGGGATCTCTTGACAGTCTTGCTGAAATACCTGAAGAAGGCATTGAAATGATGTTTCACACTGACTTGGTTTCGGTACACAGTAAGTGCTAATTGTTGGGGTATTCTTGTTGTTTCTTACTGCAAACATCATTTTATTACAGCTGTGTTTCCAAGCTTGAAGAAGCCATTGCATTATCACTTCTATTACCTTGACATGAGCACAGTCTTGAATATACTCAGAAAGTGCTCCATGTTGAGGTAATACAAATGTGACAAATTCATCTGTGGCTATGGAAACATTTTATTACAGCCGTGTTTCCAAGCTTGAAGAAGCCATTGCATTATCACTTCTATTACCTTGACATGAGCACAGTCTTGAATATACTCAGAAAGTGCTCCATGTTGAGGTAGTACAAATGTGACAAATTCATCTGTGGCTATGGAAACATTTTATTACAGCCGTGTTTCCAAGCTTGAAGAAGCCATTGCATTATCACTTCTATTACCTTGACATGAGCACAGTCTTGAATATACTCAGAAAGTGCTCCATGTTGAGGTAATACAAATGTGACAAATTCATCTGTGGCTATGGAAACATTGATTTTGACCAGCTCACATTTACAGAACCTTGACAGTCTTCACACGACCTTAAAGATGTTCATGTTGGGGCAATTAAAATTGGAACAAATCTGCTGTGAACATTCAAGCTGTGTTTTTGACCCATTCACTTTTGGACAACCTCAAATGATGCATTCATGGCATCTAATGTCCAAGTGCTTCATTTGGGGTTATCTTAATCTGTGACTTTATCGTCATCAAGAAACAACAGAAAACATCCATTGTGGACTTGCTTCATGAAATAGTGATTCTCAAATTGTTGATAGTTAAAAAGTATATTCCAAATCCTGTATTTTTTTTCCGTTTAGGAAAGAAGTTCCAGTATCAAAAACAACCTCCACCAAGTATTCACATGTAAAACTGTTGACCACTCAGCCATCCTTAACGGCCCGCATTGATCGCATCAGAGTCGTCCCATCTCATCACTGACGAGTCGTTGGAAGAGCATTGTCTACTCTACTGAAACTTTGCTTAAAAGAAGGTGGGGTTTGTTTTGAATGGCTGCATTTACTATATAAGATGCACATCCTGAGGAATCTGATACAAGCAGGTCACCTGAAATGGAATCACTGATGTCAACTTATATCATAAGTGCTTCTCTTTTGGGTTAACTTGGTTGGAAGTTTATCATCAACAAGAAGAAGCTGCAAGCAAACAACATTAGGCAAAAAGATGACCTTAACAGAGGCACTCACTTGGTCTGTGCATACAGTAAGTGCTAAATGTTGGGGTATTCTTTTAGTCTTTATCTCGGCATGGGATCTCTTGACAGTCTTGCTGAAATACCTGAAGAAGGCATTGAAATGATGTTTCACACTGACTTGGTTTCGGTACACAGTAAGTGCTAATTGTTGGGGTATTCTTGTTGTTTCTTACTGCAAACATCATTTTATTACAGCTGTGTTTCCAAGCTTGAAGAAGCCATTGCATTATCACTTCTATTACCTTGACATGAGCACAGTCTTGAATATACTCAGAAAGTGCTCCATGTTGAGGTAATACAAATGTGACAAATTCATCTGTGGCTATGGAAACATTTTATTACAGCCGTGTTTCCAAGCTTGAAGAAGCCATTGCATTATCACTTCTATTACCTTGACATGAGCACAGTCTTGAATATACTCAGAAAGTGCTCCATGTTGAGGTAATACAAATGTGACAAATTCATCTGTGGCTATGGAAACATTGATTTTGACCAGCTCACATTTACAGAACCTTGACAGTCTTCACACGACCTTAAAGATGTTCATGTTGGGGCAATTAAAATTGGAACAAATCTGCTGTGAACATTCAAGCTGTGTTTTTGACCCATTCACTTTTGGACAACCTCAAATGATGCATTCATGGCATCTAATGTCCAAGTGCTTCATTTGGGGTTATCTTAATCTGTGACTTTATCGTCATCAAGAAACAACAGAAAACATCCATTGTGGACTTGCTTCATGAAATAGTGATTCTCAAATTGTTGATAGTTAAAAAGTATATTCCAAATCCTGTATTTTTTTTTCCGTTTAGGAAAGAAGTTCCAGTATCAAAAACAACCTCCACCAAGTATTCACATGTAAAACTGTTGACCACTCAGCCATCCTTAACGGCCCGCATTGATCGCATCAGAGTCGTCCCATCTCATCACTGACGAGTCGTTGGAAGAGCATTGTCTACTCTACTGAAACTTTGCTTAAAAGAAGGTGGGGTTTGTTTTGAATGGCTGCATTTACTATATAAGATGCACATCCTGAGGAATCTGATACAAGCAGGTCACCTGAAATGGAATCACTGATGTAAACTTATATCATAAGTGCTTCTCTTTTGGGTTAACTTGGTTGGAAGTTTATCATCAACAAGAAGAAGCTGCAAGCAAACAACATTAGGCAAAAAGATGACCTTAACAGAGGCACTCACTTGGTCTGTGCATAGAGTAAGTGCTAACTGTTGGGGTATTCTTTTAGTCTTTATCTCGGCATGGGATCTCTTGACAGTCTTGCTGAAATAACCGAAGAAGGCATTGAAATGATGTTTCACACTGACTTGGTTTCGGTACACAGTAAGTGCTAATTGTTGGGGTATTCTTGTTGTTTCTTACTGCAAACATCATTTTATTACAGCTGTGTTTCCAAGCTTGAAGAAGCCATTGCATTATCACTTCTATTACCTTGACATGAGCACAGTCTTGAATATACTCAGAAAGTGCTCCATGTTGAGGTAATACAAATGTGACAAATTCATCTGTGGCTATGGAAACATTGATTTTGACCAGCTCACATTTACAGAACCTTGACAGTCTTCACACGACCTTAAAGATGTTCATGTTGGGGCAATTAAAATTGGAACAAATCTGCTGTGAACATTCAAGCTGTGTTTTTGACCCATTCACTTTTGGACAACCTCAAATGATGCATTCATGGCATCTAATGTCCAAGTGCTTCATTTGGGGTTATCTTAATCTGTGACTTTATCGTCATCAAGAAACAACAGAAAACATCCATTGTGGACTTGCTTCATGAAATAGTGATTCTCAAATTGTTGATAGTTAAAAAGTATATTCCAAATCCTGTATTTTTTTTCCGTTTAGGAAAGAAGTTCCAGTATCAAAAACAACCTCCACCAAGTATTCACATGTAAAACTGTTGACCACTCAGCCATCCTTAACGGCCCGCATTGATCGCATCAGAGTCGTCCCATCTCATCACTGACGAGTCGTTGGAAGAGCATTGTCTACTCTACTGAAACTTTGCTTAAAAGAAGGTGGGGTTTGTTTTGAATGGCTGCATTTACTATATAAGATGCACATCCTGAGGAATCTGATACAAGCAGGTCACCTGAAATGGAATCACTGATGTCAACTTATATCATAAGTGCTTCTCTTTTGGGTTAACTTGGTTGGAAGTTTATCATCAACAAGAAGAAGCTGCAAGCAAACAACATTAGGCAAAAAGATGACCTTAACAGAGGCACTCACTTGGTCTGTGTATACAGTAAGTGCTAAATGTTGGGGTATTCTTTTAGTCTTTATCTCGGCATGGGATCTCTTGACAGTCTTGCTGAAATACCTGAAGAAGGCATTGAAATGATGTTTCACACTGACTTGGTTTCGGTACACAGTAAGTGCTAATTGTTGGGGTATTCTTGTTGTTTCTTACTGCAAACATCATTTTATTACAGCTGTGTTTCCAAGCTTGAAGAAGCCATTGCATTATCACTTCTATTACCTTGACATGAGCACAGTCTTGAATATACTCAGAAAGTGCTCCATGTTGAGGTAATACAAATGTGACAAATTCATCTGTGGCTATGGAAACATTGATTTTGACCAGCTCACATTTACAGAACCTTGACAGTCTTCACACGACCTTAAAGATGTTCATGTTGGGGCAATTAAAATTGGAACAAATCTGCTGTGAACATTCAAGCTGTGTTTTTGACCCATTCACTTTTGGACAACCTCAAATGATGCATTCATGGCATCTAATGTCCAAGTGCTTCATTTGGGGTTATCTTAATCTGTGACTTTATCGTCATCAAGAAACAACAGAAAACATCCATTGTGGACTTGCTTCATGAAATAGTGATTCTCAAATTGTTGATAGTTAAAAAGTATATTCCAAATCCTGTATTTTTTTTCCGTTTAGGAAAGAAGTTCCAGTATCAAAAACAACCTCCACCAAGTATTCACATGTAAAACTGTTGACCACTCAGCCATCCTTAACGGCCCGCATTGATCGCATCAGAGTCGTCCCATCTCATCACTGACGAGTCGTTGGAAGAGCATTGTCTACTCTACTGAAACTTTGCTTAAAAGAAGGTGGGGTTTGTTTTGAATGGCTGCATTTACTATATAAGATGCACATCCTGAGGAATCTGATACAAGCAGGTCACCTGAAATGGAATCACTGATGTCAACTTATATCATAAGTGCTTCTCTTTTGGGTTAACTTGGTTGGAAGTTTATCATCAACAAGAAGAAGCTGCAAGCAAACAACATTAGGCAAAAAGATGACCTTAACAGAGGCACTCACTTGGTCTGTGTATACAGTAAGTGCTAAATGTTGGGGTATTCTTTTAGTCTTTATCTCGGCATGGGATCTCTTGACAGTCTTGCTGAAATACCTGAAGAAGGCATTGAAATGATGTTTCACACTGACTTGGTTTCGGTACACAGTAAGTGCTAATTGTTGGGGTATTCTTGTTGTTTCTTACTGCAAACATCATTTTATTACAGCTGTGTTTCCAAGCTTGAAGAAGCCATTGCATTATCACTTCTATTACCTTGACATGAGCACAGTCTTGAATATACTCAGAAAGTGCTCCATGTTGAGGTAATACAAATGTGACAAATTCATCTGTGGCTATGGAAACATTGATTTTGACCAGCTCACATTTACAGAACCTTGACAGTCTTCACACGACCTTAAAGATGTTCATGTTGGGGCAATTAAAATTGGAACAAATCTGCTGTGAACATTCAAGCTGTGTTTTTGACCCATTCACTTTTGGACAACCTCAAATGATGCATTCATGGCATCTAATGTCCAAGTGCTTCATTTGGGGTTATCTTAATCTGTGACTTTATCGTCATCAAGAAACAACAGAAAACATCCATTGTGGACTTGCTTCATGAAATAGTGATTCTCAAATTGTTGATAGTTAAAAAGTATATTCCAAATCCTGTATTTTTTTCCGTTTAGGAAAGAAGTTCCAGTATCAAAAACAACCTCCACCAAGTATTCACATGTAAAACTGTTGACCACTCAGCCATCCTTAACGGCCCGCATTGATCGCATCAGAGTCGTCCCATCTCATCACTGACGAGTCGTTGGAAGAGCATTGTCTACTCTACTGAAACTTTGCTTAAAAGAAGGTGAGGTTTGTTTTGAATGGCTGCATTTACTATATAAGATGCACATCCTGAGGAATCTGATACAAGCAGGTCACCTGAAATGGAATCACTGATGTCAACTTATATCATAAGTGCTTCTCTTTTGGGTTAACTTGGTTGGAAGTTTATCATCAACAAGAAGAAGCTGCAAGCAAACAACATTAGGCAAAAAGATGACCTTAACAGAGGCACTCACTTGGTCTGTGTATACAGTAAGTGCTAAATGTTGGGGTATTCTTTTAGTCTTTATCTCGGCATGGGATCTCTTGACAGTCTTGCTGAAATAACCGAAGAAGGCATTGAAATGATGTTTCACACTGACTTGGTTTCGGTACACAGTAAGTGCTAATTGTTGGGGTATTCTTGTTGTTTCTTACTGCAAACATCATTTTATTACAGCCGTGTTTCCAAGCTTGAAGAAGCCATTGCATTATCACTTCTATTACCTTGACATGAGCACAGTCTTGAATATACTCAGAAAGTGCTCCATGTTGAGGTAGTACAAATGTGACAAATTCATCTGTGGCTATGGAAACATTGATTTTGACCAGCTCACATTTACAGAACCTTGACAGTCTTCACACGACCTTAAAGATGTTTATGTTGGGGCAATTAAAATTGGAACAAATCTGCTGTGAACATTCAAGCTGTGTTTTTGACCCATTCACTTTTGGACAACCTCAAATGATGCATTCATGGCATCTAATGTCCAAGTGCTTCATTTGGGGTTATCTTAATCTGTGACTTTATCGTCATCAAGAAACAACAGAAAACATCCATTGTGGACTTGCTTCATGAAATAGTGATTCTCAAATTGTTGATAATTAAAAAGTATATTCCAAATCCTGTATTTTTTTTCCTTTTAGGAAAGAAGTTCCAGTATCAAAAACAACCTCCACCAAGTATTCACATGTAAAACTGTTGACCACTCAGCCATCCTTAACGGCCCGCATTGATCGCATCAGAGTCGTCCCATCTCATCACTGACGAGTCGTTGGAAGAGCATTGTCTACTCTACTGAAACTTTGCTTAAAAGAAGGTGGGGTTTGTTTGAAATGGATGAATACAGAATATAAGATGCACATCTTGAGGAATCTGATACAAGCAGGTCACCTGAAATGGAATCACTGATGTAAACTTATATCATAAGTGCTTCTCTTTTGGGTTAACTTGGTTGGAAGTTTATCATCAACAAGAAGAAGCTGCAAGCAAACAACATTAGGCAAAAAGATGACCTTAACAGAGGCACTCACTTGGTCTGTGCATAGAGTAAGTGCTAACTGTTGGGGTATTCTATTAGTCTTTATCTCGGCATGGGATCTCTTGACAGTCTTGCTGAAATACCTGAAGAAGGCATTGAAATGATGTTTCACACTGACTTGGTTTCGGTACACAGTAAGTGCTAATTGTTGGGGTATTCTTGTTGTTTCTTACTGCAAACATCATTTTATTACAACTGTGTTTCCAAGCTTGAAGAAGCCATTGCATTATCACTTCTATTACCTTGACATGAGCACAGTCTTGAATATACTCAGAAAGTGCTCCATGTTGAGGTAGTACAAATGTGACAAATTCATCTGTGGCTATGGAAACATTTTATTACAGCCGTGTTTCCAAGCTTGAAGAAGCCATTGCATTATCACTTCTATTACCTTGACATGAGCACAGTCTTGAATATACTCAGAAAGTGCTCCATGTTGAGGTAATACAAATGTGACAAATTCATCTGTGGCTATGGAAACATTGATTTTGACCAGCTCACATTTACAGAACCTTGACAGTCTTCACACGACCTTAAAGATGTTCATGTTGGGGCAATTAAAATTGGAACAAATCTGCTGTGAACATTCAAGCTGTGTTTTTGACCCATTCACTTTTGGACAACCTCAAATGATGCATTCATGGCATCTAATGTCCAAGTGCTTCATTTGGGGTTATCTTAATCTGTGACTTTATCGTCATCAAGAAACAACAGAAAACATCCATTGTGGACTTGCTTCATGAAATAGTGATTCTCAAATTGTTGATAGTTAAAAAGTATATTCCAAATCCTGTATTTTTTTTCCGTTTAGGAAAGAAGTTCCAGTATCAAAAACAACCTCCACCAAGTATTCACATGTAAAACTGTTGACCACTCAGCCATCCTTAACGGCCCGCATTGATTGCATCAGAGTCGTCCCATCTCATCACTGACGAGTCGTTGGAAGAGCATTGTCTACTCTACTGAAACTTTGCTTAAAAGAAGGTGGGGTTTGTTTTGAATGGCTGCATTTACTATATAAGATGCACATCCTGAGGAATCTGATACAAGCAGGTCACCTGAAATGGAATCACTGATGTAAACTTATATAATAAGTGCTTCTCTTTTGGGATAACTTGGTTGGACGTTTATCATCAACAAGAAGAAGCTGCAAGCAAACAACATTAGGCAAAAAGATGACCTTAACAGAGGCACTCACTTGGTCTGTGCATACAGTAAGTGCTAAATGTTGGGGTATTATTTTAGTCTTTATCTCGGCATGGGATCTCTTGACAGTCTTGCTGAAATAACCGAAGAAGGCATTGAAATGATGTTTCACACTGACTTGGTTTCGGTACACAGTAAGTGCTAATTGTTGGGGTATTCTTGTTGTTTCTTACTGCAAACATCATTTTATTACAGCCGTGTTTCCAAGCTTGAAGAAGCCATTGCATTATCACTTCTATTACCTTGACATGAGCACAGTCTTGAATATACTCAGAAAGTGCTCCATGTTGAGGTAGTACAAATGTGACAAATTCATCTGTGGCTATGGAAACATTGATTTTGACCAGCTCACATTTACAGAACCTTGACAGTCTTCACACGACCTTAAAGATGTTTATGTTGGGGCAATTAAAATTGGAACAAATCTGCTGTGAACATTCAAGCTGTGTTTTTGACCCATTCACTTTTGGACAACCTCAAATGATGCATTCATGGCATCTAATGTCCAAGTGCTTCATTTGGGGTTATCTTAATCTGTGACTTTATCGTCATCAAGAAACAACAGAAAACATCCATTGTGGACTTGCTTCATGAAATAGTGATTCTCAAATTGTTGATAATTAAAAAGTATATTCCAAATCCTGTATTTTTTTTCCTTTTAGGAAAGAAGTTCCAGTATCAAAAACAACCTCCACCAAGTATTCACATGTAAAACTGTTGACCACTCAGCCATCCTTAACGGCCCGCATTGATCGCATCAGAGTCGTCCCATCTCATCACTGACGAGTCGTTGGAAGAGCATTGTCTACTCTACTGAAACTTTGCTTAAAAGAAGGTGGGGTTTGTTTGAAATGGATGAATACAGAATATAAGATGCACATCTTGAGGAATCTGATACAAGCAGGTCACCTGAAATGGAATCACTGATGTAAACTTATATCATAAGTGCTTCTCTTTTGGGTTAACTTGGTTGGAAGTTTATCATCAACAAGAAGAAGCTGCAAGCAAACAACATTAGGCAAAAAGATGACCTTAACAGAGGCACTCACTTGGTCTGTGCATAGAGTAAGTGCTAACTGTTGGGGTATTCTTTTAGTCTTTATCTCGGCATGGGATCTCTTGACAGTCTTGCTGAAATACCTGAAGAAGGCATTGAAATGATGTTTCACACTGACTTGGTTTCGGTACACAGTAAGTGCTAATTGTTGGGGTATTCTTGTTGTTTCTTACTGCAAACATCATTTTATTACAACTGTGTTTCCAAGCTTGAAGAAGCCATTGCATTATCACTTCTATTACCTTGACATGAGCACAGTCTTGAATATACTCAGAAAGTGCTCCATGTTGAGGTAGTACAAATGTGACAAATTCATCTGTGGCTATGGAAACATTTTATTACAGCCGTGTTTCCAAGCTTGAAGAAGCCATTGCATTATCACTTCTATTACCTTGACATGAGCACAGTCTTGAATATACTCAGAAAGTGCTCCATGTTGAGGTAATACAAATGTGACAAATTCATCTGTGGCTATGGAAACATTGATTTTGACCAGCTCACATTTACAGAACCTTGACAGTCTTCACACGACCTTAAAGATGTTCATGTTGGGGCAATTAAAATTGGAACAAATCTGCTGTGAACATTCAAGCTGTGTTTTTGACCCATTCACTTTTGGACAACCTCAAATGATGCATTCATGGCATCTAATGTCCAAGTGCTTCATTTGGGGTTATCTTAATCTGTGACTTTATCGTCATCAAGAAACAACAGAAAACATCCATTGTGGACTTGCTTCATGAAATAGTGATTCTCAAATTGTTGATAGTTAAAAAGTATATTCCAAATCCTGTATTTTTTTTCCGTTTAGGAAAGAAGTTCCAGTATCAAAAACAACCTCCACCAAGTATTCACATGTAAAACTGTTGACCACTCAGCCATCCTTAACGGCCCGCATTGATTGCATCAGAGTCGTCCCATCTCATCACTGACGAGTCGTTGGAAGAGCATTGTCTACTCTACTGAAACTTTGCTTAAAAGAAGGTGGGGTTTGTTTTGAATGGCTGCATTTACTATATAAGATGCACATCCTGAGGAATCTGATACAAGCAGGTCACCTGAAATGGAATCACTGATGTAAACTTATATAATAAGTGCTTCTCTTTTGGGTTAACTTGGTTGGACGTTTATCATCAACAAGAAGAAGCTGCAAGCAAACAACATTAGGCAAAAAGATGACCTTAACAGAGGCACTCACTTGGTCTGTGCATACAGTAAGTGCTAAATGTTGGGGTATTCTTTTAGTCTTTATCTCGGCATGGGATCTCTTGACAGTCTTGCTGAAATACCTGAAGAAGGCATTGAAATGATGTTTCACACTGACTTGGTTTCGGTACACAGTAAGTGCTAATTGTTGGGGTATTCTTGTTGTTTCTTACTGCAAACATCATTTTATTACAGCTGTGTTTCCAAGCTTGAAGAAGCCATTGCATTATCACTTCTATTACCTTGACATGAGCACAGTCTTGAATATACTCAGAAAGTGCTCCATGTTGAGGTAATACAAATGTGACAAATTCATCTGTGGCTATGGAAACATTGATTTTGACCAGCTCACATTTACAGAACCTTGACAGTCTTCACACGACCTTAAAGATGTTTATGTTGGGGCAATTAAAATTGGAACAAATCTGCTGTGAACATTCAAGCTGTGTTTTTGACCCATTCACTTTTGGACAACCTCAAATGATGCATTCATGGCATCTAATGTCCAAGTGCTTCATTTGGGGTTATCTTAATCTGTGACTTTATCGTCATCAAGAAACAACAGAAAACATCCATTGTGGACTTGCTTCATGAAATAGTGATTCTCAAATTGTTGATAATTAAAAAGTATATTCCAAATCCTGTATTTTTTTTCCTTTTAGGAAAGAAGTTCCAGTATCAAAAACAACCTCCACCAAGTATTCACATGTAAAACTGTTGACCACTCAGCCATCCTTAACGGCCCGCATTGATCGCATCAGAGTCGTCCCATCTCATCACTGACGAGTCGTTGGAAGAGCATTGTCTACTCTACTGAAACTTTGCTTAAAAGAAGGTGGGGTTTGTTTGAAATGGATGAATACAGAATATAAGATGCACATCTTGAGGAATCTGATACAAGCAGGTCACCTGAAATGGAATCACTGATGTAAACTTATATCATAAGTGCTTCTCTTTTGGGTTAACTTGGTTGGAAGTTTATCATCAACAAGAAGAAGCTGCAAGCAAACAACATTAGGCAAAAAGATGACCTTAACAGAGGCACTCACTTGGTCTGTGCATAGAGTAAGTGCTAACTGTTGGGGTATTCTTTTAGTCTTTATCTCGGCATGGGATCTCTTGACAGTCTTGCTGAAATACCTGAAGAAGGCATTGAAATGATGTTTCACACTGACTTGGTTTCGGTACACAGTAAGTGCTAATTGTTGGGGTATTCTTGTTGTTTCTTACTGCAAACATCATTTTATTACAGCTGTGTTTCCAAGCTTGAAGAAGCCATTGCATTATCACTTCTATTACCTTGACATGAGCACAGTCTTGAATATACTCAGAAAGTGCTCCATGTTGAGGTAATACAAATGTGACAAATTCATCTGTGGCTATGGAAACATTTTATTACAGCCGTGTTTCCAAGCTTGAAGAAGCCATTGCATTATCACTTCTATTACCTTGACATGAGCACAGTCTTGAATATACTCAGAAAGTGCTCCATGTTGAGGTAATACAAATGTGACAAATTCATCTGTGGCTATGGAAACGTTGATTTTGACCAGCTCACATTTACAGAACCTTGACAGTCTTCACACGACCTTAAAGATGTTCATGTTGGGGCAATTAAAATTGGAACAAATCTGCTGTGAACATTCAAGCTGTGTTTTTGACCCATTCACTTTTGGACAACCTCAAATGATGCATTCATGGCATCTAATGTCCAAGTGCTTCATTTGGGGTTATCTTAATCTGTGACTTTATCGTCATCAAGAAACAACAGAAAACATCCATTGTGGACTTGCTTCATGAAATAGTGATTCTCAAATTGTTGATAGTTAAAAAGTATATTCCAAATCCTGTATTTTTTTTCCGTTTAGGAAAGAAGTTCCAGTATCAAAAACAACCTCCACCAAGTATTCACATGTAAAACTGTTGACCACTCAGCCATCCTTAACGGCCCGCATTGATCGCATCAGAGTCGTCCCATCTCATCACTGACGAGTCGTTGGAAGAGCATTGTCTACTCTACTGAAACTTTGCTTAAAAGAAGGTGGGGTTTGTTTGAAATGGATGAATACAGAATATAAGATGCACATCTTGAGGAATCTGATACAAGCAGGTCACCTGAAATGGAATCACTGATGTAAACTTATATCATAAGTGCTTCTCTTTTGGGTTAACTTGGTTGGAAGTTTATCATCAACAAGAAGAAGCTGCAAGCAAACAACATTAGGCAAAAAGATGACCTTAACAGAGGCACTCACTTGGTCTGTGCATAGAGTAAGTGCTAACTGTTGGGGTATTCTTTTAGTCTTTATCTCGGCATGGGATCTCTTGACAGTCTTGCTGAAATAACCGAAGAAGGCATTGAAATGATGTTTCACACTGACTTGGTTTCGGTACACAGTAAGTGCTAATTGTTGGGGTATTCTTGTTGTTTCTTACTGCAAACATCATTTTATTACAGCTGTGTTTCCAAGCTTGAAGAAGCCATTGCATTATCACTTCTATTACCTTGACATGAGCACAGTCTTGAATATACTCAGAAAGTGCTCCATGTTGAGGTAATACAAATGTGACAAATTCATCTGTGGCTATGGAAACATTGATTTTGACCAGCTCACATTTACAGAACCTTGACAGTCTTCACACGACCTTAAAGATGTTCATGTTGGGGCAATTAAAATTGGAACAAATCTGCTGTGAACATTCAAGCTGTGTTTTTGACCCATTCACTTTTGGACAACCTCAAATGATGCATTCATGGCATCTAATGTCCAAGTGCTTCATTTGGGGTTATCTTAATCTGTGACTTTATCGTCATCAAGAAACAACAGAAAACATCCATTGTGGACTTGCTTCATGAAATAGTGATTCTCAAATTGTTGATAGTTAAAAAGTATATTCCAAATCCTGTATTTTTTTTCCGTTTAGGAAAGAAGTTCCAGTATCAAAAACAACCTCCACCAAGTATTCACATGTAAAACTGTTGACCACTCAGCCATCCTTAACGGCCCGCATTGATCGCATCAGAGTCGTCCCATCTCATCACTGACGAGTCGTTGAAAGAGCATTGTCTACTCTACTGAAACTTTGCTTAAAAGAAGGTGGGGTTTGTTTTGAATGGCTGCATTTACTATATAAGATGCACATCCTGAGGAATCTGATACAAGCAGGTCACCTGAAATGGAATCACTCATGTAAACTTATATCATAAGTGCTTCTCTTTTGGGTTAACTTGGTTGGAAGTTTATCATCAACAAGAAGAAGCTGCAAGCAAACAACATTAGGCAAAAAGATGACCTTAACAGAGGCACTCACTTGGTCTGTGCATAGAGTAAGTGCTAACTGTTGGGGTATTCTTTTAGTCTTTATCTCGGCATGGGATCTCTTGACAGTCTTGCTGAAATAACCGAAGAAGGCATTGAAATGATGTTTCACACTGACTTGGTTTCGGTACACAGTAAGTGCTAATTGTTGGGGTATTCTTGTTGTTTCTTACTGCAAACATCATTTTATTACAGCTGTGTTTCCAAGCTTGAAGAAGCCATTGCATTATCACTTCTATTACCTTGACATGAGCACAGTCTTGAATATACTCAGAAAGTGCTCCATGTTGAGGTAGTACAAATGTGACAAATTCATCTGTGGCTATGGAAACATTTTATTACAGCCGTGTTTCCAAGCTTGAAGAAGCCATTGCATTATCACTTCTATTACCTTGACATGAGCACAGTCTTGAATATACTCAGAAAGTGCTCCATGTTGAGGTAATACAAATGTGACAAATTCATCTGTGGCTATGGAAACATTTTATTACAGCCGTGTTTCCAAGCTTGAAGAAGCCATTGCATTATCACTTCTATTACCTTGACATGAGCACAGTCTTGAATATACTCAGAAAGTGCTCCATGTTGAGGTAGTACAAATGTGACAAATTCATCTGTGGCTATGGAAACATTTTATTACAGCCGTGTTTCCAAGCTTGAAGAAGCCATTGCATTATCACTTCTATTACCTTGACATGAGCACAGTCTTGAATATACTCAGAAAGTGCTCCATGTTGAGGTAATACAAATGTGACAAATTCATCTGTGGCTATGGAAACATTGATTTTGACCAGCTCACATTTACAGAACCTTGACAGTCTTCACACGACCTTAAAGATGTTCATGTTGGGGCAATTAAAATTGGAACAAATCTGCTGTGAACATTCAAGCTGTGTTTTTGACCCATTCACTTTTGGACAACCTCAAATGATGCATTCATGGCATCTAATGTCCAAGTGCTTCATTTGGGGTTATCTTAATCTGTGACTTTATCGTCATCAAGAAACAACAGAAAACATCCATTGTGGACTTGCTTCATGAAATAGTGATTCTCAAATTGTTGATAGTTAAAAAGTATATTCCAAATCCTGTATTTTTTTTCCGTTTAGGAAAGAAGTTCCAGTATCAAAAACAACCTCCACCAAGTATTCACATGTAAAACTGTTGACCACTCAGCCATCCTTAACGGCCCGCATTGATCGCATCAGAGTCGTCCCATCTCATCACTGACGAGTCGTTGGAAGAGCATTGTCAACTCTACTGAAACTTTGCTTAAAAGAAGGTGGGGTTTGTTTGAAATGGATGAATACAGAATATAAGATGCACATCTTGAGGAATCTGATACAAGCAGGTCACCTGAAATGGAATCACTGATGTAAACTTATATCATAAGTGCTTCTCTTTTGGGTTAACTTGGTTGGAAGTTTATCATCAACAAGAAGAAGCTGCAAGCAAACAACATTAGGCAAAAAGATGACCTTAACAGAGGCACTCACTTGGTCTGTGCATAGAGTAAGTGCTAACTGTTGGGGTATTCTTTTAGTCTTTATCTCACAATGGGATCTCTTGACAGTCTTGCTGAAATAACCGAAGAAGGCATTGAAATGATGTTTCACACTGACTTGGTTTCGGTACACAGTAAGTGCTAATTGTTGGGGTATTCTTGTTGTTTCTTACTGCAAACATCATTTTATTACAGCTGTGTTTCCAAGCTTGAAGAAGCCATTGCATTATCACTTCTATTACCTTGACATGAGCACAGTCTTGAATATACTCAGAAAGTGCTCCATGTTGAGGTAATACAAATGTGACAAATTCATCTGTGGCTATGGAAACATTGATTTTGACCAGCTCACATTTACAGAACCTTGACAGTCTTCACACGACCTTAAAGATGTTCATGTTGGGGCAATTAAAATTGGAACAAATCTGCTGTGAACATTCAAGCTGTGTTTTTGACCCATTCACTTTTGGACAACCTCAAATGATGCATTCATGGCATCTAATGTCCAAGTGCTTCATTTGGGGTTATCTTAATCTGTGACTTTATCGTCATCAAGAAACAACAGAAAACATCCATTGTGGACTTGCTTCATGAAATAGTGATTCTCAAATTGTTGATAGTTAAAAAGTATATTCCAAATCCTGTATTTTTTTTCCGTTTAGGAAAGAAGTTCCAGTATCAAAAACAACCTCCACCAAGTATTCACATGTAAAACTGTTGACCACTCAGCCATCCTTAACGGCCCGCATTGATCGCATCAGAGTCGTCCCATCTCATCACTGACGAGTCGTTGGAAGAGCATTGTCTACTCTACTGAAACTTTGCTTAAAAGAAGGTGGGGTTTGTTTGAAATGGATGAATACAGAATATAAGATGCACATCTTGAGGAATCTGATACAAGCAGGTCACCTGAAATGGAATCACTGATGTAAACTTATATCATAAGTGCTTCTCTTTTGGGTTAACTTGGTTGGAAGTTTATCATCAACAAGAAGAAGCTGCAAGCAAACAACATTAGGCAAAAAGATGACCTTAACAGAGGCACTCACTTGGTCTGTGCATAGAGTAAGTGCTAACTGTTGGGGTATTCTTTTAGTCTTTATCTCGGCATGGGATCTCCTGACAGTCTTGCTGAAATAACCGAAGAAGGCATTGAAATGATGTTTCACACTGACTTGGTTTCGGTACACAGTAAGTGCTAATTGTTGGGGTATTCTTGTTGTTTCTTACTGCAAACATCATTTTATTACAGCTGTGTTTCCAAGCTTGAAGAAGCCATTGCATTATCACTTCTATTACCTTGACATGAGCACAGTCTTGAATATACTCAGAAAGTGCTCCATGTTGAGGTAGTACAAATGTGACAAATTCATCTGTGGCTATGGAAACATTTTATTACAGCCGTGTTTCCAAGCTTGAAGAAGCCATTGCATTATCACTTCTATTACCTTGACATGAGCACAGTCTTGAATATACTCAGAAAGTGCTCCATGTTGAGGTAGTACAAATGTGACAAATTCATCTGTGGCTATGGAAACATTTTACTACAGCCGTGTTTCCAAGCTTGAAGAAGCCATTGCATTATCACTTCTATTACCTTGACATGAGCACAGTCTTGAATATACTCAGAAAGTGCTCCATGTTGAGGTAATACAAATGTGACAAATTCATCTGTGGCTATGGAAACATTGATTTTGACCAGCTCACATTTACAGAACCTTGACAGTCTTCACACGACCTTAAAGATGTTCATGTTGGGGCAATTAAAATTGGAACAAATCTGCTGTGAACATTCAAGCTGTGTTTTTGACCCATTCACTTTTGGACAACCTCAAATGATGCATTCATGGCATCTAATGTCCAAGTGCTTCATTTGGGGTTATCTTAATCTGTGACTTTATCGTCATCAAGAAACAACAGAAAACATCCATTGTGGACTTGCTTCATGAAATAGTGATTCTCAAATTGTTGATAGTTAAAAAGTATATTCCAAATCCTGTATTTTTTTCCGTTTAGGAAAGAAGTTCCAGTATCAAAAACAACCTCCACCAAGTATTCACATGTAAAACTGTTGACCACTCAGCCATCCTTAACGGCCCGCATTGATCGCATCAGAGTCGTCCCATCTCATCACTGACGAGTCGTTGGAAGAGCATTGTCTACTCTACTGAAACTTTGCTTAAAAGAAGGTGGGGTTTGTTTTGAATGGCTGCATTTACTATATAAGATGCACATCCTGAGGAATCTGATACAAGCAGGTCACCTGAAATGGAATCACTGATGTCAACTTATATCATAAGTGCTTCTCTTTTGGGTTAACTTGGTTGGAAGTTTATCATCAACAAGAAGAAGCTGCAAGCAAACAACATTAGGCAAAAAGATGACCTTAACAGAGGCACTCACTTGGTCTGTGTATACAGTAAGTGCTAAATGTTGGGGTATTCTTTTAGTCTTTATCTCGGCATGGGATCTCTTGACAGTCTTGCTGAAATACCTGAAGAAGGCATTGAAATGATGTTTCACACTGACTTGGTTTCGGTACACAGTAAGTGCTAATTGTTGGGGTATTCTTGTTGTTTCTTACTGCAAACATCATTTTATTACAGCTGTGTTTCCAAGCTTGAAGAAGCCATTGCATTATCACTTCTATTACCTTGACATGAGCACAGTCTTGAATATACTCAGAAAGTGCTCCATGTTGAGGTAGTACAAATGTGACAAATTCATCTGTGGCTATGGAAACATTTTACTACAGCCGTGTTTCCAAGCTTGAAGAAGCCATTGCATTATCACTTCTATTACCTTGACATGAGCACAGTCTTGAATATACTCAGAAAGTGCTCCATGTTGAGGTAATACAAATGTGACAAATTCATCTGTGGCTATGGAAACATTGATTTTGACCAGCTCACATTTACAGAACCTTGACAGTCTTCACACGACCTTAAAGATGTTCATGTTGGGGCAATTAAAATTGGAACAAATCTGCTGTGAACATTCAAGCTGTGTTTTTGACCCATTCACTTTTGGACAACCTCAAATGATGCATTCATGGCATCTAATGTCCAAGTGCTTCATTTGGGGTTATCTTAATCTGTGACTTTATCGTCATCAAGAAACAACAGAAAACATCCATTGTGGACTTGCTTCATGAAATAGTGATTCTCAAATTGTTGATAGTTAAAAAGTATATTCCAAATCCTGTATTTTTTTTCCGTTTAGGAAAGAAGTTCCAGTATCAAAAACAACCTCCACCAAGTATTCACATGTAAAACTGTTGACCACTCAGCCATCCTTAACGGCCCGCATTGATCGCATCAGAGTCGTCCCATCTCATCACTGACGAGTCGTTGGAAGAGCATTGTCTACTCTACTGAAACTTTGCTTAAAAGAAGGTGGGGTTTGTTTGAAATGGATGAATACAGAATATAAGATGCACATCTTGAGGAATCTGATACAAGCAGGTCACCTGAAATGGAATCACTGATGTAAACTTATATCATAAGTGCTTCTCTTTTGGGTTAACTTGGTTGGAAGTTTATCATCAACAAGAAGAAGCTGCAAGCAAACAACATTAGGCAAAAAGATGACCTTAACAGAGGCACTCACTTTGTCTGTGCATAGAGTAAGTGCTAACTGTTGGGGTATTCTCTTAGTCTTTATCTCGGCATGGGATCTCTTGACAGTCTTGCTGAAATAACCGAAGAAGGCATTGAAATGATGTTTCACACTGACTTGGTTTCGGTACACAGTAAGTGCTAATTGTTGGGGTATTCTTGTTGTTTCTTACTGCAAACATCATTTTATTACAGCTGTGTTTCCAAGCTTGAAGAAGCCATTGCATTATCACTTCTATTACCTTGACATGAGCACAGTCTTGAATATACTCAGAAAGTGCTCCATGTTGAGGTAGTACAAATGTGACAAATTCATCTGTGGCTATGGAAACATGTTATTACAGCCGTGTTTCCAAGCTTGAAGAAGCCATTGCATTATCACTTCTATTACCTTGACATGAGCACAGTCTTGAATATACTCAGAAAGTGCTCCATGTTGAGGTAATACAAATGTGACAAATTCATCTGTGGCTATGGAAACATTGATTTTGACCAGCTCACATTTACAGAACCTTGACAGTCTTCACACGACCTTAAAGATGTTCATGTTGGGGCAATTAAAATTGGAACAAATCTGCTGTGAACATTCAAGCTGTGTTTTTGACCCATTCACTTTTGGACAACCTCAAATGATGCATTCATGGCATCTAATGTCCAAGTGCTTCATTTGGGGTTATCTTAATCTGTGACTTTATCGTCATCAAGAAACAACAGAAAACATCCATTGTGGACTTGCTTCATGAAATAGTGATTCTCAAATTGTTGATAGTTAAAAAGTATATTCCAAATCCTGTATTTTTTTCCGTTTAGGAAAGAAGTTCCAGTATCAAAAACAACCTCCACCAAGTATTCACATGTAAAACTGTTGACCACTCAGCCATCCTTAACGGCCCGCATTGATCGCATCAGAGTCGTCCCATTTCATCACTGACGAGTCGTTGGAAGAGCATTGTCTACTCTACTGAAACTTTGCTTAAAAGAAGGTGGGGTTTGTTTTGAATGGCTGCATTTACTATATAAGATGCACATCCTGAGGAATCTGATACAAGCAGGTCACCTGAAATGGAATCACTGATGTAAACTTATATCATAAGTGCTTCTCTTTTGGGTTAACTTGGTTGGAAGTTTATCATCAACAAGAAGAAGCTGCAAGCAAACAACATTAGGCAAAAAGATGACCTTAACAGAGGCACTCACTTGGTCTGTGCATACAGTAAGTGCTAAATGTTGGGGTATTCTTTTAGTCTTTATCTCGGCATGGGATCTCTTGACAGTCTTGCTGAAATAACCGAAGAAGGCATTGAAATGATGTTTCACACTGACTTGGTTTCGGTACACAGTAAGTGCTAATTGTTGGGGTATTCTTGTTGTTTCTTACTGCAAACATCATTTTATTACAGCTGTGTTTCCAAGCTTGAAGAAGCCATTGCATTATCACTTCTATTACCTTGACATGAGCACAGTCTTGAATATACTCAGAAAGTGCTCCATGTTGAGGTAGTACAAATGTGACAAATTCATCTGTGGCTATGGAAACATTTTATTACAGCCGTGTTTCCAAGCTTGAAGAAGCCATTGCATTATCACTTCTATTACCTTGACATGAGCACAGTCTTGAATATACTCAGAAAGTGCTCCATGTTGAGGTAATACAAATGTGACAAATTCATCTGTGGCTATGGAAACATTGATTTTGACCAGCTCACATTTACAGAACCTTGACAGTCTTCACACGACCTTAAAGATGTTCATGTTGGGGCAATTAAAATTGGAACAAATCTGCTGTGAACATTCAAGCTGTGTTTTTGACCCATTCACTTTTGGACAACCTCAAATGATGCATTCATGGCATCTAATGTCCAAGTGCTTCATTTGGGGTTATCTTAATCTGTGACTTTATCGTCATCAAGAAACAACAGAAAACATCCATTGTGGACTTGCTTCATGAAATAGTGATTCTCAAATTGTTGATAGTTAAAAAGTATATTCCAAATCCTGTATTTTTTTTCCGTTTAGGAAAGAAGTTCCAGTATCAAAAACAACCTCCACCAAGTATTCACATGTAAAACTGTTGACCACTCAGCCATCCTTAACGGCCCACATTGATCGCATCAGAGTCGTCCCATCTCATCACTGACGAGTCGTTGGAAGAGCATTGTCTACTCTACTGAAACTTTGCTTAAAAGAAGGTGGGGTTTGTTTTGAATGGCTGCATTTACTATATAAGATGCACATCCTGAGGAATCTGATACAAGCAGGTCACCTGAAATGGAATCACTGATGTCAACTTATATCATAAGTGCTTCTCTTTTGGGTTAACTTGGTTGGAAGTTTATCATCAACAAGAAGAAGCTGCAAGCAAACAACATTAGGCAAAAAGATGACCTTAACAGAGGCACTCACTTGGTCTGTGTATACAGTAAGTGCTAAATGTTGGGGTATTCTTTTAGTCTTTATCTCGGCATGGGATCTCTTGACAGTCTTGCTGAAATACCTGAAGAAGGCATTGAAATGATGTTTCACACTGACTTGGTTTCGGTACACAGTAAGTGCTAATTGTTGGGGTATTCTTGTTGTTTCTTACTGCAAACATCATTTTATTACAGCTGTGTTTCCAAGCTTGAAGAAGCCATTGCATTATCACTTCTATTACCTTGACATGAGCACAGTCTTGAATATACTCAGAAAGTGCTCCATGTTGAGGTAATACAAATGTGACAAATTCATCTGTGGCTATGGAAACATTGATTTTGACCAGCTCACATTTACAGAACCTTGACAGTCTTCACACGACCTTAAAGATGTTCATGTTGGGGCAATTAAAATTGGAACAAATCTGCTGTGAACATTCAAGCTGTGTTTTTGACCCATTCACTTTTGGACAACCTCAAATGATGCATTCATGGCATCTAATGTCCAAGTGCTTCATTTGGGGTTATCTTAATCTGTGACTTTATCGTCATCAAGAAACAACAGAAAACATCCATTGTGGACTTGCTTCATGAAATAGTGATTCTCAAATTGTTGATAGTTAAAAAGTATATTCCAAATCCTGTATTTTTTTTCCGTTTAGGAAAGAAGTTCCAGTATCAAAAACAACCTCCACCAAGTATTCACATGTAAAACTGTTGACCACTCAGCCATCCTTAACGGCCCGCATTGATCGCATCAGAGTCGTCCCATCTCATCACTGACGAGTCGTTGGAAGAGCATTGTCTACTCTACTGAAACTTTGCTTAAAAGAAGGTGGGGTTTGTTTGAAATGGATGAATACAGAATATAAGATGCACATCTTGAGGAATCTGATACAAGCAGGTCACCTGAAATGGAATCACTGATGTAAACTTATATCATAAGTGCTTCTCTTTTGGGTTAACTTGGTTGGAAGTTTATCATCAACAAGAAGAAGCTGCAAGCAAACAACATTAGGCAAAAAGATGACCTTAACAGAGGCACTCACTTGGTCTGTGCATAGAGTAAGTGCTAACTGTTGGGGTATTCTTTTAGTCTTTATCTCGGCATGGGATCTCTTGACAGTCTTGCTGAAATAACCGAAGAAGGCATTGAAATGATGTTTCACACTGACTTGGTTTCGGTACACAGTAAGTGCTAATTGTTGGGGTATTCTTGTTGTTTCTTACTGCAAACATCATTTTATTACAGCTGTGTTTCCAAGCTTGAAGAAGCCATTGCATTATCACTTCTATTACCTTGACATGAGCACAGTCTTGAATATACTCAGAAAGTGCTCCATGTTGAGGTAATACAAATGTGACAAATTCATCTGTGGCTATGGAAACATTGATTTTGACCAGCTCACATTTACAGAACCTTGACAGTCTTCACACGACCTTAAAGATGTTCATGTTGGGGCAATTAAAATTGGAACAAATCTGCTGTGAACATTCAAGCTGTGTTTTTGACCCATTCACTTTTGGACAACCTCAAATGATGCATTCATGGCATCTAATGTCCAAGTGCTTCATTTGGGGTTATCTTAATCTGTGACTTTATCGTCATCAAGAAACAACAGAAAACATCCATTGTGGACTTGCTTCATGAAATAGTGATTCTCAAATTGTTGATAGTTAAAAAGTATATTCCAAATCCTGTATTTTTTTCCGTTTAGGAAAGAAGTTCCAGTATCAAAAACAACCTCCACCAAGTATTCACATGTAAAACTGTTGACCACTCAGCCATCCTTAACGGCCCGCATTGATCGCATCAGAGTCGTCCCATTTCATCACTGACGAGTCGTTGGAAGAGCATTGTCTACTCTACTGAAACTTTGCTTAAAAGAAGGTGGGGTTTGTTTTGAATGGCTGCATTTACTATATAAGATGCACATCCTGAGGAATCTGATACAAGCAGGTCACCTGAAATGGAATCACTGATGTAAACTTATATCATAAGTGCTTCTCTTTTGGGTTAACTTGGTTGGAAGTTTATCATCAACAAGAAGAAGCTGCAAGCAAACAACATTAGGCAAAAAGATGACCTTAACAGAGGCACTCACTTGGTCTGTGCATACAGTAAGTGCTAAATGTTGGGGTATTCTTTTAGTCTTTATCTCGGCATGGGATCTCTTGACAGTCTTGCTGAAATAACCGAAGAAGGCATTGAAATGATGTTTCACACTGACTTGGTTTCGGTACACAGTAAGTGCTAATTGTTGGGGTATTCTTGTTGTTTCTTACTGCAAACATCATTTTATTACAGCTGTGTTTCCAAGCTTGAAGAAGCCATTGCATTATCACTTCTATTACCTTGACATGAGCACAGTCTTGAATATACTCAGAAAGTGCTCCATGTTGAGGTAGTACAAATGTGACAAATTCATCTGTGGCTATGGAAACATTTTATTACAGCCGTGTTTCCAAGCTTGAAGAAGCCATTGCATTATCACTTCTATTACCTTGACATGAGCACAGTCTTGAATATACTCAGAAAGTGCTCCATGTTGAGGTAATACAAATGTGACAAATTCATCTGTGGCTATGGAAACATTGATTTTGACCAGCTCACATTTACAGAACCTTGACAGTCTTCACACGACCTTAAAGATGTTCATGTTGGGGCAATTAAAATTGGAACAAATCTGCTGTGAACATTCAAGCTGTGTTTTTGACCCATTCACTTTTGGACAACCTCAAATGATGCATTCATGGCATCTAATGTCCAAGTGCTTCATTTGGGGTTATCTTAATCTGTGACTTTATCGTCATCAAGAAACAACAGAAAACATCCATTGTGGACTTGCTTCATGAAATAGTGATTCTCAAATTGTTGATAGTTAAAAAGTATATTCCAAATCCTGTATTTTTTTTCCGTTTAGGAAAGAAGTTCCAGTATCAAAAACAACCTCCACCAAGTATTCACATGTAAAACTGTTGACCACTCAGCCATCCTTAACGGCCCACATTGATCGCATCAGAGTCGTCCCATCTCATCACTGACGAGTCGTTGGAAGAGCATTGTCTACTCTACTGAAACTTTGCTTAAAAGAAGGTGGGGTTTGTTTTGAATGGCTGCATTTACTATATAAGATGCACATCCTGAGGAATCTGATACAAGCAGGTCACCTGAAATGGAATCACTGATGTCAACTTATATCATAAGTGCTTCTCTTTTGGGTTAACTTGGTTGGAAGTTTATCATCAACAAGAAGAAGCTGCAAGCAAACAACATTAGGCAAAAAGATGACCTTAACAGAGGCACTCACTTGGTCTGTGTATACAGTAAGTGCTAAATGTTGGGGTATTCTTTTAGTCTTTATCTCGGCATGGGATCTCTTGACAGTCTTGCTGAAATACCTGAAGAAGGCATTGAAATGATGTTTCACACTGACTTGGTTTCGGTACACAGTAAGTGCTAATTGTTGGGGTATTCTTGTTGTTTCTTACTGCAAACATCATTTTATTACAGCTGTGTTTCCAAGCTTGAAGAAGCCATTGCATTATCACTTCTATTACCTTGACATGAGCACAGTCTTGAATATACTCAGAAAGTGCTCCATGTTGAGGTAATACAAATGTGACAAATTCATCTGTGGCTATGGAAACATTGATTTTGACCAGCTCACATTTACAGAACCTTGACAGTCTTCACACGACCTTAAAGATGTTCATGTTGGGGCAATTAAAATTGGAACAAATCTGCTGTGAACATTCAAGCTGTGTTTTTGACCCATTCACTTTTGGACAACCTCAAATGATGCATTCATGGCATCTAATGTCCAAGTGCTTCATTTGGGGTTATCTTAATCTGTGACTTTATCGTCATCAAGAAACAACAGAAAACATCCATTGTGGACTTGCTTCATGAAATAGTGATTCTCAAATTGTTGATAGTTAAAAAGTATATTCCAAATCCTGTATTTTTTTTCCGTTTAGGAAAGAAGTTCCAGTATCAAAAACAACCTCCACCAAGTATTCACATGTAAAACTGTTGACCACTCAGCCATCCTTAACGGCCCGCATTGATCGCATCAGAGTCGTCCCATCTCATCACTGACGAGTCGTTGGAAGAGCATTGTCTACTCTACTGAAACTTTGCTTAAAAGAAGGTGGGGTTTGTTTTGAATGGCTGCATTTACTATATAAGATGCACATCCTGAGGAATCTGATACAAGCAGGTCACCTGAAATGGAATCACTGATGTCAACTTATATCATAAGTGCTTCTCTTTTGGGTTAACTTGGTTGGAAGTTTATCATCAACAAGAAGAAGCTGCAAGCAAACAACATTAGGCAAAAAGATGACCTTAACAGAGGCACTCACTTGGTCTGTGCATACAGTAAGTGCTAAATGTTGGGGTATTCTTTTAGTCTTTATCTCGGCATGGGATCTCTTGACAGTCTTGCTGAAATACCTGAAGAAGGCATTGAAATGATGTTTCACACTGACTTGGTTTCGGTACACAGTAAGTGCTAATTGTTGGGGTATTCTTGTTGTTTCTTACTGCAAACATCATTTTATTACAGCTGTGTTTCCAAGCTTGAAGAAGCCATTGCATTATCACTTCTATTACCTTGACATGAGCACAGTCTTGAATATACTCAGAAAGTGCTCCATGTTGAGGTAATACAAATGTGACAAATTCATCTGTGGCTATGGAAACATTGATTTTGACCAGCTCACATTTACAGAACCTTGACAGTCTTCACACGACCTTAAAGATGTTTATGTTGGAGCAATTAAAATTGGAACAAATCTGCTGTGAACATTCAAGCTGTGTTTTTGACCCATTCACTTTTGGACAACCTCAAATGATGCATTCATGGCATCTAATGTCCAAGTGCTTCATTTGGGGTTATCTTAATCTGTGACTTTATCATCATCAAGAAACAACAGAAAACATCCATTGTGGACTTGCTTCATGAAATAGTGATTCTCAAATTGTTGATAATTAAAAAGTATATTCCAAATCCTGTATTTTTTTTCCTTTTAGGAAAGAAGTTCCAGTATCAAAAACAACCTCCACCAAGTATTCACATGTAAAACTGTTGACCACTCAGCCATCCTTAACGGCCCGCATTGATCGCATCAGAGTCGTCCCATCTCATCACTGACGAGTCGTTGGAAGAGCATTGTCTACTCTACTGAAACTTTGCTTAAAAGAAGGTGGGGTTTGTTTGAAATGGATGAATACAGGATATTAGATGCACATCCTGAGGAATCTGATACAAGCAGGTCACCTGAAATGGAATCACTGATGTCAACTCATGTCATACGTGCTTCTCTTTTGGGTTAACTTGTTTGGAAGTTTATCATCAACAAGAAGAAGCTGCAAGCAAACAACATTAGGCAAAAAGATGACCTTAACAGAGGCACTCACTTGGTCTGTGCATAGAGTAAGTGCTAAATGTTGGGGTATTCTTTTAGTCTTTTTCTCACAATGGGATCTCTTGACAGTCTTGCTGAAATACCTGAAGAAGGCATTGAAATGATGTTTCACACTGACTTGGTTTCGGTACACAGTAAGTGCTAATTGTTGGGGTATTCTTGTTGTTTCTTACTGCAAACATCATTTTATTACAGCCGTGTTTCCAAGCTTGAAGAAGCCATTGCATTATCACTTCTATTACCTTGACATGAGCACAGTCTTGAATATACTCAGAAAGTGCTCCATGTTGAGGTAATACAAATGTGACAAATTCATCTGTGGCTATGGAAACATTGATTTTGACCAGCTCACATTTACAGAACCTTGACAGTCTTCACACGACCTTAAAGATGTTCATGTTGGGGCAATTAAAATTGGAACAAATCTGCTGTGAACATTCAAGCTGTGTTTTTGACCCATTCACTTTTGGACAACCTCAAATGATGCATTCATGGCATCTAATGTCCAAGTGCTTCATTTGGGGTTATCTTAATCTGTGACTTTATCGTCATCAAGAAACAACAGAAAACATCCATTGTGGACTTGCTTCATGAAATAGTGATTCTCAAATTGTTGATAGTTAAAAAGTATATTCCAAATCCTGTATTTTTTTCCGTTTAGGAAAGAAGTTCCAGTATCAAAAACAACCTCCACCAAGTATTCACATGTAAAACTGTTGACCACTCAGCCATCCTTAACGGCCCGCATTGATCGCATCAGAGTCGTCCCATCTCATCACTGACGAGTCGTTGGAAGAGCATTGTCTACTCTACTGAAACTTTGCTTAAAAGAAGGTGGGGTTTGTTTGAAATGGATGAATACAGAATATAAGATGCACATCTTGAGGAATCTGATACAAGCAGGTCACCTGAAATGGAATCACTGATGTAAACTTATATCATAAGTGCTTCTCTTTTGGGTTAACTTGGTTGGAAGTTTATCATCAACAAGAAGAAGCTGCAAGCAAACAACATTAGGCAAAAAGATGACCTTAACAGAGGCACTCACTTGGTCTGTGTATACAGTAAGTGCTAAATGTTGGGGTATTCTTTTAGTCTTTATCTCGGCATGGGATCTCTTGACAGTCTTGCTGAAATACCTGAAGAAGGCATTGAAATGATGTTTCACACTGACTTGGTTTCGGTACACAGTAAGTGCTAATTGTTGGGGTATTCTTGTTGTTTCTTACTGCAAACATCATTTTATTACAGCTGTGTTTCCAAGCTTGAAGAAGCCATTGCATTATCACTTCTATTACCTTGACATGAGCACAGTCTTGAATATACTCAGAAAGTGCTCCATGTTGAGGTAATACAAATGTGACAAATTCATCTGTGGCTATGGAAACATTGATTTTGACCAGCTCACATTTACAGAACCTTGACAGTCTTCACACGACCTTAAAGATGTTCATGTTGGGGCAATTAAAATTGGAACAAATCTGCTGTGAACATTCAAGCTGTGTTTTTGACCCATTCACTTTTGGACAACCTCAAATGATGCATTCATGGCATCTAATGTCCAAGTGCTTCATTTGGGGTTATCTTAATCTGTGACTTTATCGTCATCAAGAAACAACAGAAAACATCCATTGTGGACTTGCTTCATGAAATAGTGATTCTCAAATTGTTGATAGTTAAAAAGTATATTCCAAATCCTGTATTTTTTTTCCGTTTAGGAAAGAAGTTCCAGTATCAAAAACAACCTCCACCAAGTATTCACATGTAAAACTGTTGACCACTCAGCCATCCTTAACGGCCCGCATTGATCGCATCAGAGTCGTCCCATCTCATCACTGACGAGTCGTTGGAAGAGCATTGTCTACTCTACTGAAACTTTGCTTAAAAGAAGGTGGGGTTTGTTTGAAATGGATGAATACAGAATATAAGATGCACATCTTGAGGAATCTGATACAAGCAGGTCACCTGAAATGGAATCACTGATGTAAACTTATATCATAAGTGCTTCTCTTTTGGGTTAACTTGGTTGGAAGTTTATCATCAACAAGAAGAAGCTGCAAGCAAACAACATTAGGCAAAAAGATGACCTTAACAGAGGCACTCACTTGGTCTGTGCATAGAGTAAGTGCTAACTGTTGGGGTATTCTTTTAGTCTTTATCTCGGCATGGGATCTCTTGACAGTCTTGCTGAAATAACCGAAGAAGGCATTGAAATGATGTTTCACACTGACTTGGTTTCGGTACACAGTAAGTGCTAATTGTTGGGGTATTCTTGTTGTTTCTTACTGCAAACATCATTTTATTACAGCTGTGTTTCCAAGCTTGAAGAAGCCATTGCATTATCACTTCTATTACCTTGACATGAGCACAGTCTTGAATATACTCAGAAAGTGCTCCATGTTGAGGTAGTACAAATGTGACAAATTCATCTGTGGCTATGGAAACATTTTATTACAGCCGTGTTTCCAAGCTTGAAGAAGCCATTGCATTATCACTTCTATTACCTTGACATGAGCACAGTCTTGAATATACTCAGAAAGTGCTCCATGTTGAGGTAATACAAATGTGACAAATTCATCTGTGGCTATGGAAACATTGATTTTGACCAGCTCACATTTACAGAACCTTGACAGTCTTCACACGACCTTAAAGATGTTCATGTTGGGGCAATTAAAATTGGAACAAATCTGCTGTGAACATTCAAGCTGTGTTTTTGACCCATTCACTTTTGGACAACCTCAAATGATGCATTCATGGCATCTAATGTCCAAGTGCTTCATTTGGGGTTATCTTAATCTGTGACTTTATCGTCATCAAGAAACAACAGAAAACATCCATTGTGGACTTGCTTCATGAAATAGTGATTCTCAAATTGTTGATAGTTAAAAAGTATATTCCAAATCCTGTATTTTTTTTCCGTTTAGGAAAGAAGTTCCAGTATCAAAAACAACCTCCACCAAGTATTCACATGTAAAACTGTTGACCACTCAGCCATCCTTAACGGCCCGCATTGATCGCATCAGAGTCGTCCCATCTCATCACTGACGAGTCGTTGGAAGAGCATTGTCTACTCTACTGAAACTTTGCTTAAAAGAAGGTGGGGTTTGTTTGAAATGGATGAATACAGAATATAAGATGCACATCTTGAGGAATCTGATACAAGCAGGTCACCTGAAATGGAATCACTGATGTAAACTTATATCATAAGTGCTTCTCTTTTGGGTTAACTTGGTTGGAAGTTTATCATCAACAAGAAGAAGCTGCAAGCAAACAACATTAGGCAAAAAGATGACCTTAACAGAGGCACTCACTTGGTCTGTGCATAGAGTAAGTGCTAACTGTTGGGGTATTCTTTTAGTCTTTATCTCGGCATGGGATCTCTTGACAGTCTTGCTGAAATAACCGAAGAAGGCATTGAAATGATGTTTCACACTGACTTGGTTTCGGTACACAGTAAGTGCTAATTGTTGGGGTATTCTTGTTGTTTCTTACTGCAAACATCATTTTATTACAGCTGTGTTTCCAAGCTTGAAGAAGCCATTGCATTATCACTTCTATTACCTTGACATGAGCACAGTCTTGAATATACTCAGAAAGTGCTCCATGTTGAGGTAATACAAATGTGACAAATTCATCTGTGGCTATGGAAACATTGATTTTGACCAGCTCACATTTACAGAACCTTGACAGTCTTCACACGACCTTAAAGATGTTCATGTTGGGGCAATTAAAATTGGAACAAATCTGCTGTGAACATTCAAGCTGTGTTTTTGACCCATTCACTTTTGGACAACCTCAAATGATGCATTCATGGCATCTAATGTCCAAGTGCTTCATTTGGGGTTATCTTAATCTGTGACTTTATCGTCATCAAGAAACAACAGAAAACATCCATTGTGGACTTGCTTCATGAAATAGTGATTCTCAAATTGTTGATAGTTAAAAAGTATATTCCAAATCCTGTATTTTTTTCCGTTTAGGAAAGAAGTTCCAGTATCAAAAACAACCTCCACCAAGTATTCACATGTAAAACTGTTGACCACTCAGCCATCCTTAACGGCCCGCATTGATCGCATCAGAGTCGTCCCATTTCATCACTGACGAGTCGTTGGAAGAGCATTGTCTACTCTACTGAAACTTTGCTTAAAAGAAGGTGGGGTTTGTTTTGAATGGCTGCATTTACTATATAAGATGCACATCCTGAGGAATCTGATACAAGCAGGTCACCTGAAATGGAATCACTGATGTAAACTTATATCATAAGTGCTTCTCTTTTGGGTTAACTTGGTTGGAAGTTTATCATCAACAAGAAGAAGCTGCAAGCAAACAACATTAGGCAAAAAGATGACCTTAACAGAGGCACTCACTTGGTCTGTGCATACAGTAAGTGCTAAATGTTGGGGTATTCTTTTAGTCTTTATCTCGGCATGGGATCTCTTGACAGTCTTGCTGAAATAACCGAAGAAGGCATTGAAATGATGTTTCACACTGACTTGGTTTCGGTACACAGTAAGTGCTAATTGTTGGGGTATTCTTGTTGTTTCTTACTGCAAACATCATTTTATTACAGCTGTGTTTCCAAGCTTGAAGAAGCCATTGCATTATCACTTCTATTACCTTGACATGAGCACAGTCTTGAATATACTCAGAAAGTGCTCCATGTTGAGGTAGTACAAATGTGACAAATTCATCTGTGGCTATGGAAACATTTTATTACAGCCGTGTTTCCAAGCTTGAAGAAGCCATTGCATTATCACTTCTATTACCTTGACATGAGCACAGTCTTGAATATACTCAGAAAGTGCTCCATGTTGAGGTAATACAAATGTGACAAATTCATCTGTGGCTATGGAAACATTGATTTTGACCAGCTCACATTTACAGAACCTTGACAGTCTTCACACGACCTTAAAGATGTTCATGTTGGGGCAATTAAAATTGGAACAAATCTGCTGTGAACATTCAAGCTGTGTTTTTGACCCATTCACTTTTGGACAACCTCAAATGATGCATTCATGGCATCTAATGTCCAAGTGCTTCATTTGGGGTTATCTTAATCTGTGACTTTATCGTCATCAAGAAACAACAGAAAACATCCATTGTGGACTTGCTTCATGAAATAGTGATTCTCAAATTGTTGATAGTTAAAAAGTATATTCCAAATCCTGTATTTTTTTTCCGTTTAGGAAAGAAGTTCCAGTATCAAAAACAACCTCCACCAAGTATTCACATGTAAAACTGTTGACCACTCAGCCATCCTTAACGGCCCACATTGATCGCATCAGAGTCGTCCCATCTCATCACTGACGAGTCGTTGGAAGAGCATTGTCTACTCTACTGAAACTTTGCTTAAAAGAAGGTGGGGTTTGTTTTGAATGGCTGCATTTACTATATAAGATGCACATCCTGAGGAATCTGATACAAGCAGGTCACCTGAAATGGAATCACTGATGTCAACTTATATCATAAGTGCTTCTCTTTTGGGTTAACTTGGTTGGAAGTTTATCATCAACAAGAAGAAGCTGCAAGCAAACAACATTAGGCAAAAAGATGACCTTAACAGAGGCACTCACTTGGTCTGTGTATACAGTAAGTGCTAAATGTTGGGGTATTCTTTTAGTCTTTATCTCGGCATGGGATCTCTTGACAGTCTTGCTGAAATACCTGAAGAAGGCATTGAAATGATGTTTCACACTGACTTGGTTTCGGTACACAGTAAGTGCTAATTGTTGGGGTATTCTTGTTGTTTCTTACTGCAAACATCATTTTATTACAGCTGTGTTTCCAAGCTTGAAGAAGCCATTGCATTATCACTTCTATTACCTTGACATGAGCACAGTCTTGAATATACTCAGAAAGTGCTCCATGTTGAGGTAATACAAATGTGACAAATTCATCTGTGGCTATGGAAACATTGATTTTGACCAGCTCACATTTACAGAACCTTGACAGTCTTCACACGACCTTAAAGATGTTCATGTTGGGGCAATTAAAATTGGAACAAATCTGCTGTGAACATTCAAGCTGTGTTTTTGACCCATTCACTTTTGGACAACCTCAAATGATGCATTCATGGCATCTAATGTCCAAGTGCTTCATTTGGGGTTATCTTAATCTGTGACTTTATCGTCATCAAGAAACAACAGAAAACATCCATTGTGGACTTGCTTCATGAAATAGTGATTCTCAAATTGTTGATAGTTAAAAAGTATATTCCAAATCCTGTATTTTTTTTCCGTTTAGGAAAGAAGTTCCAGTATCAAAAACAACCTCCACCAAGTATTCACATGTAAAACTGTTGACCACTCAGCCATCCTTAACGGCCCGCATTGATCGCATCAGAGTCGTCCCATCTCATCACTGACGAGTCGTTGGAAGAGCATTGTCTACTCTACTGAAACTTTGCTTAAAAGAAGGTGGGGTTTGTTTTGAATGGCTGCATTTACTATATAAGATGCACATCCTGAGGAATCTGATACAAGCAGGTCACCTGAAATGGAATCACTGATGTCAACTTATATCATAAGTGCTTCTCTTTTGGGTTAACTTGGTTGGAAGTTTATCATCAACAAGAAGAAGCTGCAAGCAAACAACATTAGGCAAAAAGATGACCTTAACAGAGGCACTCACTTGGTCTGTGCATACAGTAAGTGCTAAATGTTGGGGTATTCTTTTAGTCTTTATCTCGGCATGGGATCTCTTGACAGTCTTGCTGAAATACCTGAAGAAGGCATTGAAATGATGTTTCACACTGACTTGGTTTCGGTACACAGTAAGTGCTAATTGTTGGGGTATTCTTGTTGTTTCTTACTGCAAACATCATTTTATTACAGCTGTGTTTCCAAGCTTGAAGAAGCCATTGCATTATCACTTCTATTACCTTGACATGAGCACAGTCTTGAATATACTCAGAAAGTGCTCCATGTTGAGGTAATACAAATGTGACAAATTCATCTGTGGCTATGGAAACATTGATTTTGACCAGCTCACATTTACAGAACCTTGACAGTCTTCACACGACCTTAAAGATGTTTATGTTGGAGCAATTAAAATTGGAACAAATCTGCTGTGAACATTCAAGCTGTGTTTTTGACCCATTCACTTTTGGACAACCTCAAATGATGCATTCATGGCATCTAATGTCCAAGTGCTTCATTTGGGGTTATCTTAATCTGTGACTTTATCATCATCAAGAAACAACAGAAAACATCCATTGTGGACTTGCTTCATGAAATAGTGATTCTCAAATTGTTGATAATTAAAAAGTATATTCCAAATCCTGTATTTTTTTTCCTTTTAGGAAAGAAGTTCCAGTATCAAAAACAACCTCCACCAAGTATTCACATGTAAAACTGTTGACCACTCAGCCATCCTTAACGGCCCGCATTGATCGCATCAGAGTCGTCCCATCTCATCACTGACGAGTCGTTGGAAGAGCATTGTCTACTCTACTGAAACTTTGCTTAAAAGAAGGTGGGGTTTGTTTGAAATGGATGAATACAGGATATTAGATGCACATCCTGAGGAATCTGATACAAGCAGGTCACCTGAAATGGAATCACTGATGTCAACTCATGTCATACGTGCTTCTCTTTTGGGTTAACTTGTTTGGAAGTTTATCATCAACAAGAAGAAGCTGCAAGCAAACAACATTAGGCAAAAAGATGACCTTAACAGAGGCACTCACTTGGTCTGTGCATAGAGTAAGTGCTAAATGTTGGGGTATTCTTTTAGTCTTTTTCTCACAATGGGATCTCTTGACAGTCTTGCTGAAATACCTGAAGAAGGCATTGAAATGATGTTTCACACTGACTTGGTTTCGGTACACAGTAAGTGCTAATTGTTGGGGTATTCTTGTTGTTTCTTACTGCAAACATCATTTTATTACAGCCGTGTTTCCAAGCTTGAAGAAGCCATTGCATTATCACTTCTATTACCTTGACATGAGCACAGTCTTGAATATACTCAGAAAGTGCTCCATGTTGAGGTAATACAAATGTGACAAATTCATCTGTGGCTATGGAAACATTGATTTTGACCAGCTCACATTTACAGAACCTTGACAGTCTTCACACGACCTTAAAGATGTTCATGTTGGGGCAATTAAAATTGGAACAAATCTGCTGTGAACATTCAAGCTGTGTTTTTGACCCATTCACTTTTGGACAACCTCAAATGATGCATTCATGGCATCTAATGTCCAAGTGCTTCATTTGGGGTTATCTTAATCTGTGACTTTATCGTCATCAAGAAACAACAGAAAACATCCATTGTGGACTTGCTTCATGAAATAGTGATTCTCAAATTGTTGATAGTTAAAAAGTATATTCCAAATCCTGTATTTTTTTTCCGTTTAGGAAAGAAGTTCCAGTATCAAAAACAACCTCCACCAAGTATTCACATGTAAAACTGTTGACCACTCAGCCATCCTTAACGGCCCGCATTGATCGCATCAGAGTCGTCCCATCTCATCACTGACGAGTCGTTGGAAGAGCATTGTCTACTCTACTGAAACTTTGCTTAAAAGAAGGTGGGGTTTGTTTGAAATGGATGAATACAGAATATAAGATGCACATCTTGAGGAATCTGATACAAGCAGGTCACCTGAAATGGAATCACTGATGTAAACTTATATCATAAGTGCTTCTCTTTTGGGTTAACTTGGTTGGAAGTTTATCATCAACAAGAAGAAGCTGCAAGCAAACAACATTAGGCAAAAAGATGACCTTAACAGAGGCACTCACTTGGTCTGTGTATACAGTAAGTGCTAAATGTTGGGGTATTCTTTTAGTCTTTATCTCGGCATGGGATCTCTTGACAGTCTTGCTGAAATACCTGAAGAAGGCATTGAAATGATGTTTCACACTGACTTGGTTTCGGTACACAGTAAGTGCTAATTGTTGGGGTATTCTTGTTGTTTCTTACTGCAAACATCATTTTATTACAGCTGTGTTTCCAAGCTTGAAGAAGCCATTGCATTATCACTTCTATTACCTTGACATGAGCACAGTCTTGAATATACTCAGAAAGTGCTCCATGTTGAGGTAATACAAATGTGACAAATTCATCTGTGGCTATGGAAACATTGATTTTGACCAGCTCACATTTACAGAACCTTGACAGTCTTCACACGACCTTAAAGATGTTCATGTTGGGGCAATTAAAATTGGAACAAATCTGCTGTGAACATTCAAGCTGTGTTTTTGACCCATTCACTTTTGGACAACCTCAAATGATGCATTCATGGCATCTAATGTCCAAGTGCTTCATTTGGGGTTATCTTAATCTGTGACTTTATCGTCATCAAGAAACAACAGAAAACATCCATTGTGGACTTGCTTCATGAAATAGTGATTCTCAAATTGTTGATAGTTAAAAAGTATATTCCAAATCCTGTATTTTTTTTCCGTTTAGGAAAGAAGTTCCAGTATCAAAAACAACCTCCACCAAGTATTCACATGTAAAACTGTTGACCACTCAGCCATCCTTAACGGCCCGCATTGATCGCATCAGAGTCGTCCCATCTCATCACTGACGAGTCGTTGGAAGAGCATTGTCTACTCTACTGAAACTTTGCTTAAAAGAAGGTGGGGTTTGTTTGAAATGGATGAATACAGAATATAAGATGCACATCTTGAGGAATCTGATACAAGCAGGTCACCTGAAATGGAATCACTGATGTAAACTTATATCATAAGTGCTTCTCTTTTGGGTTAACTTGGTTGGAAGTTTATCATCAACAAGAAGAAGCTGCAAGCAAACAACATTAGGCAAAAAGATGACCTTAACAGAGGCACTCACTTGGTCTGTGCATAGAGTAAGTGCTAACTGTTGGGGTATTCTTTTAGTCTTTATCTCGGCATGGGATCTCTTGACAGTCTTGCTGAAATAACCGAAGAAGGCATTGAAATGATGTTTCACACTGACTTGGTTTCGGTACACAGTAAGTGCTAATTGTTGGGGTATTCTTGTTGTTTCTTACTGCAAACATCATTTTATTACAGCTGTGTTTCCAAGCTTGAAGAAGCCATTGCATTATCACTTCTATTACCTTGACATGAGCACAGTCTTGAATATACTCAGAAAGTGCTCCATGTTGAGGTAATACAAATGTGACAAATTCATCTGTGGCTATGGAAACATTGATTTTGACCAGCTCACATTTACAGAACCTTGACAGTCTTCACACGACCTTAAAGATGTTCATGTTGGGGCAATTAAAATTGGAACAAATCTGCTGTGAACATTCAAGCTGTGTTTTTGACCCATTCACTTTTGGACAACCTCAAATGATGCATTCATGGCATCTAATGTCCAAGTGCTTCATTTGGGGTTATCTTAATCTGTGACTTTATCGTCATCAAGAAACAACAGAAAACATCCATTGTGGACTTGCTTCATGAAATAGTGATTCTCAAATTGTTGATAGTTAAAAAGTATATTCCAAATCCTGTATTTTTTTTCCGTTTAGGAAAGAAGTTCCAGTATCAAAAACAACCTCCACCAAGTATTCACATGTAAAACTGTTGACCACTCAGCCATCCTTAACGGCCCGCATTGATCGCATCAGAGTCGTCCCATCTCATCACTGACGAGTCGTTGGAAGAGCATTGTCTACTCTACTGAAACTTTGCTTAAAAGAAGGTGGGGTTTGTTTGAAATGGATGAATACAGAATATAAGATGCACATCTTGAGGAATCTGATACAAGCAGGTCACCTGAAATGGAATCACTGATGTAAACTTATATCATAAGTGCTTCTCTTTTGGGTTAACTTGGTTGGAAGTTTATCATCAACAAGAAGAAGCTGCAAGCAAACAACATTAGGCAAAAAGATGACCTTAACAGAGGCACTCACTTGGTCTGTGCATAGAGTAAGTGCTAACTGTTGGGGTATTCTTTTAGTCTTTATCTCGGCATGGGATCTCTTGACAGTCTTGCTGAAATAACCGAAGAAGGCATTGAAATGATGTTTCACACTGACTTGGTTTCGGTACACAGTAAGTGCTAATTGTTGGGGTATTCTTGTTGTTTCTTACTGCAAACATCATTTTATTACAGCTGTGTTTCCAAGCTTGAAGAAGCCATTGCATTATCACTTCTATTACCTTGACATGAGCACAGTCTTGAATATACTCAGAAAGTGCTCCATGTTGAGGTAGTACAAATGTGACAAATTCATCTGTGGCTATGGAAACATTTTATTACAGCCGTGTTTCCAAGCTTGAAGAAGCCATTGCATTATCACTTCTATTACCTTGACATGAGCACAGTCTTGAATATACTCAGAAAGTGCTCCATGTTGAGGTAATACAAATGTGACAAATTCATCTGTGGCTATGGAAACATTGATTTTGACCAGCTCACATTTACAGAACCTTGACAGTCTTCACACGACCTTAAAGATGTTCATGTTGGGGCAATTAAAATTGGAACAAATCTGCTGTGAACATTCAAGCTGTGTTTTTGACCCATTCACTTTTGGACAACCTCAAATGATGCATTCATGGCATCTAATGTCCAAGTGCTTCATTTGGGGTTATCTTAATCTGTGACTTTATCGTCATCAAGAAACAACAGAAAACATCCATTGTGGACTTGCTTCATGAAATAGTGATTCTCAAATTGTTGATAGTTAAAAAGTATATTCCAAATCCTGTATTTTTTTTCCGTTTAGGAAAGAAGTTCCAGTATCAAAAACAACCTCCACCAAGTATTCACATGTAAAACTGTTGACCACTCAGCCATCCTTAACGGCCCGCATTGATCGCATCAGAGTCGTCCCATCTCATCACTGACGAGTCGTTGGAAGAGCATTGTCTACTCTACTGAAACTTTGCTTAAAAGAAGGTGGGGTTTGTTTGAAATGGATGAATACAGAATATAAGATGCACATCTTGAGGAATCTGATACAAGCAGGTCACCTGAAATGGAATCACTGATGTAAACTTATATCATAAGTGCTTCTCTTTTGGGTTAACTTGGTTGGAAGTTTATCATCAACAAGAAGAAGCTGCAAGCAAACAACATTAGGCAAAAAGATGACCTTAACAGAGGCACTCACTTGGTCTGTGCATAGAGTAAGTGCTAACTGTTGGGGTATTCTTTTAGTCTTTATCTCGGCATGGGATCTCTTGACAGTCTTGCTGAAATAACCGAAGAAGGCATTGAAATGATGTTTCACACTGACTTGGTTTCGGTACACAGTAAGTGCTAATTGTTGGGGTATTCTTGTTGTTTCTTACTGCAAACATCATTTTATTACAGCTGTGTTTCCAAGCTTGAAGAAGCCATTGCATTATCACTTCTATTACCTTGACATGAGCACAGTCTTGAATATACTCAGAAAGTGCTCCATGTTGAGGTAGTACAAATGTGACAAATTCATCTGTGGCTATGGAAACATTTTATTACAGCCGTGTTTCCAAGCTTGAAGAAGCCATTGCATTATCACTTCTATTACCTTGACATGAGCACAGTCTTGAATATACTCAGAAAGTGCTCCATGTTGAGGTAATACAAATGTGACAAATTCATCTGTGGCTATGGAAACATTGATTTTGACCAGCTCACATTTACAGAACCTTGACAGTCTTCACACGACCTTAAAGATGTTCATGTTGGGGCAATTAAAATTGGAACAAATCTGCTGTGAACATTCAAGCTGTGTTTTTGACCCATTCACTTTTGGACAACCTCAAATGATGCATTCATGGCATCTAATGTCCAAGTGCTTCATTTGGGGTTATCTTAATCTGTGACTTTATCGTCATCAAGAAACAACAGAAAACATCCATTGTGGACTTGCTTCATGAAATAGTGATTCTCAAATTGTTGATAGTTAAAAAGTATATTCCAAATCCTGTATTTTTTTTCCGTTTAGGAAAGAAGTTCCAGTATCAAAAACAACCTCCACCAAGTATTCACATGTAAAACTGTTGACCACTCAGCCATCCTTAACGGCCCGCATTGATCGCATCAGAGTCGTCCCATCTCATCACTGACGAGTCGTTGGAAGAGCATTGTCTACTCTACTGAAACTTTGCTTAAAAGAAGGTGGGGTTTGTTTGAAATGGATGAATACAGAATATAAGATGCACATCTTGAGGAATCTGATACAAGCAGGTCACCTGAAATGGAATCACTGATGTAAACTTATATCATAAGTGCTTCTCTTTTGGGTTAACTTGGTTGGAAGTTTATCATCAACAAGAAGAAGCTGCAAGCAAACAACATTAGGCAAAAAGATGACCTTAACAGAGGCACTCACTTGGTCTGTGCATAGAGTAAGTGCTAACTGTTGGGGTATTCTTTTAGTCTTTATCTCGGCATGGGATCTCTTGACAGTCTTGCTGAAATAACCGAAGAAGGCATTGAAATGATGTTTCACACTGACTTGGTTTCGGTACACAGTAAGTGCTAATTGTTGGGGTATTCTTGTTGTTTCTTACTGCAAACATCATTTTATTACAGCCGTGTTTCCAAGCTTGAAGAAGCCATTGCATTATCACTTCTATTACCTTGACATGAGCACAGTCTTGAATATACTCAGAAAGTGCTCCATGTTGAGGTAGTACAAATGTGACAAATTCATCTGTGGCTATGGAAACATTTTATTACAGCCGTGTTTCCAAGCTTGAAGAAGCCATTGCATTATCACTTCTATTACCTTGACATGAGCACAGTCTTGAATATACTCAGAAAGTGCTCCATGTTGAGGTAATACAAATGTGACAAATTCATCTGTGGCTATGGAAACATTGATTTTGACCAGCTCACATTTACAGAACCTTGACAGTCTTCACACGACCTTAAAGATGTTCATGTTGGGGCAATTAAAATTGGAACAAATCTGCTGTGAACATTCAAGCTGTGTTTTTGACCCATTCACTTTTGGACAACCTCAAATGATGCATTCATGGCATCTAATGTCCAAGTGCTTCATTTGGGGTTATCTTAATCTGTGACTTTATCGTCATCAAGAAACAACAGAAAACATCCATTGTGGACTTGCTTCATGAAATAGTGATTCTCAAATTGTTGATAGTTAAAAAGTATATTCCAAATCCTGTATTTTTTTTCCGTTTAGGAAAGAAGTTCCAGTATCAAAAACAACCTCCACCAAGTATTCACATGTAAAACTGTTGACCACTCAGCCATCCTTAACGGCCCGCATTGATCGCATCAGAGTCGTCCCATCTCATCACTGACGAGTCGTTGGAAGAGCATTGTCAACTCTACTGAAACTTTGCTTAAAAGAAGGTGGGGTTTGTTTGAAATGGATGAATACAGAATATAAGATGCACATCTTGAGGAATCTGATACAAGCAGGTCACCTGAAATGGAATCACTGATGTAAACTTATATCATAAGTGCTTCTCTTTTGGGTTAACTTGGTTGGAAGTTTATCATCAACAAGAAGAAGCTGCAAGCAAACAACATTAGGCAAAAAGATGACCTTAACAGAGGCACTCACTTGGTCTGTGCATAGAGTAAGTGCTAACTGTTGGGGTATTCTTTTAGTCTTTATCTCACAATGGGATCTCTTGACAGTCTTGCTGAAATAACCGAAGAAGGCATTGAAATGATGTTTCACACTGACTTGGTTTCGGTACACAGTAAGTGCTAATTGTTGGGGTATTCTTGTTGTTTCTTACTGCAAACATCATTTTATTACAGCCGTGTTTCCAAGCTTGAAGAAGCCATTGCATTATCACTTCTATTACCTTGACATGAGCACAGTCTTGAATATACTCAGAAAGTGCTCCATGTTGAGGTAATACAAATGTGACAAATTCATCTGTGGCTATGGAAACATTGATTTTGACCAGCTCACATTTACAGAACCTTGACAGTCTTCACACGACCTTAAAGATGTTCATGTTGGGGCAATTAAAATTGGAACAAATCTGCTGTGAACATTCAAGCTGTGTTTTTGACCCATTCACTTTTGGACAACCTCAAATGATGCATTCATGGCATCTAATGTCCAAGTGCTTCATTTGGGGTTATCTTAATCTGTGACTTTATCGTCATCAAGAAACAACAGAAAACATCCATTGTGGACTTGCTTCATGAAATAGTGATTCTCAAATTGTTGATAGTTAAAAAGTATATTCCAAATCCTGTATTTTTTTTCCGTTTAGGAAAGAAGTTCCAGTATCAAAAACAACCTCCACCAAGTATTCACATGTAAAACTGTTGACCACTCAGCCATCCTTAACGGCCCGCATTGATCGCATCAGAGTCGTCCCATCTCATCACTGACGAGTCGTTGGAAGAGCATTGTCTACTCTACTGAAACTTTGC